>NC_055666.1:17880079-18532829 GCF_017976325.1 Chelmon rostratus
AGAGAGGCTGTTATAGATGACTCCCTGTCTGGTACTGACATGTTGTTTGTCATGATCTCACAGTGGGTCGTTGGCCCCAGGGACACATCATCACTCTCACCATCGACACCCAGCAAAGTAATGTTTTTTTTTTGTTATTTGTTTTTAACTGGGACTGATCCTGGGTATACCTACTTCAGTCTAAAAGAGGCATCCATCCTTCTCTTTATATGAAAGCTTCCTCTGTAAGACCCATTGTGAGTTTTGACCTGTTGCTGTTTCAACTGTCATGGTGGCGTTTGCAGATATTGTATGTATTTTCATATGTAGACAAAGTGTCCTAAGAAGAAAATATAGAAGCATGGCAAGAACAATTCACTGTTGACTAGCTTCACTTGTCTTTAGTTGCCTTTCCCTCATGCACTGTTCCTCAAATCTCTCTCAGGGGAAATTGCCTTCTAACTGATTAAACTCTGTTTGCTCAAGCAGCTCTACAAATTGGACAAACACACACTCGTACACACTAGGGATGGGTCGTGATTTTTGAGTTTTCGAACAGTCATTAAATTAAATAAAACCAAATCGTTTATGTGCCTATCTTCTTGTCTTAAAAGTACATATTGTTCCTTGTTTTCAACCTGTGTGGATGATGCAGTTCATTGGGTGTTGTGAAAAGTAGATCTTGATTGTGTGTGTGACAATGAATACTATCTGCATTTTATTGCAGCCACTGTAAAGTACATGCTACAGATCATGAGTCATAACAGAGTAAAAATGTCCAGATAAGCCAGACTTAACTACTTTAAAGAAGCCAGTGATCTCCCAAATAGGGCAAGACAGTACTAAGGTACTACGGTGTCTGTCTCTCTCTGTGTGTGTGTGTGTGGTATTCCTAGTGAATATCAAATACTACTTTTACTTGAAATGGCCATTCCTAATACAGACACATGCACGTACACTTGTGCCACACACTAAATCTTGCTATGGAGAACATCTACCTCAGCCACACTGGTGTAGCATTAATGGCCGAATCATGCCTTTAAGGGGTTTCCCCACTGACAGTTCATCAGTGAAAGAAATACAGAAGAACAGGTGGAGAACACACACACCTTGCATGCAGTGCTCAAGTGCACACAAACTGTATATAAACCTATTAAAGCCACCATGTGAAAGTATTTCAATTTCTTTTTGTCGTTAAAAAGGTCAGTGGTTGAATACGTAGTATAAGTCAAATAGCAGTAATAAATTATTATGTCCAAGAAAATCATAAATACAGCGGACAATATTCTGAAAGATAATGAACTGCCCATACATAATTAACAGCTCGGAGCAAAATGAGAATATACTCTTCATCTTGCCTGTATGTTTTATTAATGCTCCTCTGTATCTGTCATAGCACTGTTATCTATGCTATAAAGTGCTACATTATTCACTACAGTAAATGGAACGAAGAGATTTAAAATATTCTCAAGAGACAGAAATTTTGAAGCAGGGGCTTGAGCCTTGAGATAGCTTCCTCCCCTATTTTCGTGCCCAAGTGTGTGGTGGACATGCAGCGCAGTGTACCGTTATTAAGTTGCACTCTCAAGTAATGAACTATTGCATTTCAGCTGCTTCTGTTCCTACCAGGATGTCAAAGACTCTTGAGACCATGTGAATTACTGTCCAACAACTACCATACACTGTATCTGCTTCTCATTTTTCCCCACAGGAACACTTTACGCCAGAGTGCAAATTCAAGGAGTCGGTGTTCGAGAACTATTATGTGACATACTCCTCCATGATATACCGGCAGCAGCAGTCGGGCAGGGGCTGGTACCTCGGTCTGAACAAGGAGGGAGAAATCATGAAGGGGAACCATGTCAAGAAGAACAAGCCAGCAGCCCACTTCCTTCCCAAACCTCTAAAAGGTAAACCTGCCCAGATCCTTTTTCACAATTTGCTATTCTACACTGAGGGTCAGGTTATGCTTGAACAGAAATAGTTCATACATTGCCATCATAGAAATGAGTAGTAAATATGTGAACAACGGCAGCTGGCCTTCAGTGTGTGAAGTGGGTATGCATGTCATATTGTTGGCTTTGGAAAGCTACAGAAATGGTCGGATACAAACCCCCAGTCCAATGTCATAAAGGTGAGGGGGTTTCTGAAGTATGCTGGCATCTTAATTGCAATGCTTGGCATCAGGAATAAAGTTGCTCTAAGTACATAATCTACTGAGAAAGTTTCTTGGTTATTCAGCCATGTCAGTTTTGGCAAAGGGTTTGTTTTTCACCTTTCACCTTTCCCGACAACCACTAGCTTTTCTATGATTAAATATCCTCATTTTCTAGATATTTTCAGGCTGTGTGGATATTCTTCTACTAGAGACTAAATGAGCTGCTTTCTAGATGACCCTCTGCCATTTAGCATTCTCCTTAGAGATGCTGGCACGGACCTATTCAGCAGCTTCATCTGACTGGCCACACACTGCTGCAGAAGGAGGCTGAGCCATTGTCTGTGACCAGAAAAAGCATGAACAATGTTTAAATGCTTTGAATAGTAGCACCCGGGACTTTACTTTCAGTACAATAAAGTCACAGAGAACCCCACCCATGCAGTGTGTGGTACTGTGGCTGTGGAGAGCAGAGGAAATAGGGAGAGAGGGAGAAATGGTTCTCTCTGTTGAAAAGGCCATAGTCCTTTCATCTTCAACAAGACACAGATTTACCTGTCAACAGAGAGGAGACAGAGAGAGTCTGCTTTCACTGCAGCAGGATAAAAGAAGTGCAATTTTTTCCTCTATCAGTAAGAATTAAAAGGCTCAAAGCTCAAAAACTTCAAACAATGACAAAAACAGGGCACTTTCTTTACATTGTTGATTGCTGAGCAGTTTCATGGCTTGTATATATGTATGGCTCTTTTTATAGTTTCACAACATTCTTTTGTGTGCACGCAAATTAACATGACTACTAGCACTGTCGAGTTATTACTGGGGTCTACAGAAAGTGGGTAAAAAGATAATTAAGTAGTAAATCAAGTCTAACTACAAAGCTTATAAATGTTCCGTTTTTGTTGACACTGTCAGAAAAGTGATAATTCTCCTGTTTTACTATTAATATTTTACCCTTTTCATGTATGTAAATGGGGTGGACAAAGTATTAGAAACACTTTTCAATATAATGCAGTCCAGTTAAACACAAAAACCCACTATAAAATATAATATAGGGTCCAGTGACTTCAGAATATCTCTAATGATCAGTACAGTATCCCATATTTTTGTGTTAAGGCAGAATTATGGCAAAGAAGGTTAACATAAGTCACTGCAGCCTTTTTTTTTTAATTCAAATGGAAATTAAGCTACAAAACGTTATACCTGACACACCAATGTTCAAAAGTTTGGCTGTTCTATTGATGTTTTTCTTCATTCCTTCAATAATGGCTACATTAACATAGATATAAAACATAGTATAATTAAGACACGAAATGTATTATTTACTGTACATTTTAAATAGTTTTTGTCCCAAAAGAAAAATAACTAAATGATTAAAACTTCCATTTAGTCGATGTCCCCACAGGGTTGTAACCATTTTTTGCTCCAAATAGCCTTTGATTTTGAATTTTTTTTTCCACTCCAGAAAACCTTCTATTTCTAAAGTTTTACGCTTCGCTAAAGCAACACGCCTGTTAATTCCAGCTTGTTATAGGCATTATTCTGCACTTGACACTGAACCTGCTGAGTTTCATGCTAAGCTTCATTCTTTTACCAATGAGTGGTGAGCTCTCTTATATTGTTATTTAACAGTGGCTCAGAGGTGTCTATGTCTCTTTCTGCCCTTTCAGCTGTCAGTCTGGTGGAATCATGTACAACTGTACTTTTTTTGCCAACCTGTCATACAAAATAACATCCATTTGTGAAGAGGACTTTCTACAACCTAAAAACATGAAAGACCATTCAAAAATATGACGCAGGCCTCTGAGCCATTTGAGTGTACTGGATCAAGCTTTTGTGGCAGATGATTCCCAACTTTTGAAGGGTACTATATATCCTATTCACAAAAAAAAGACAAGATTGTAGATGTGTAAATAATTTCTGTATAAACTAATCTTAGTAATATGGGGGTTTCATTGAGCTATCCAGCAGAGATTGCAGTGGCTGTGCGGAGTTAAATTCTTCATTTTTTTTCTATTTGCCAATGTGATGCATCTTTGGTGGAGCTCTTCCAGCAGGGATCTTATTAAGAATCTATGTCTGCCCTCTGAGATCCCTATAATAGCTTTTCACTTTAATTTAACGGGCCATCCAGGGGGTCTCAAACACACTTAAAAGCAATAGCCAGAGAATGATTGCCTTGCTTTATGCTGGGAGAAAAATACTGAGAAAGGAAAAAAGAGAATAACAAAGATAGATATGGGCTGGGTGAGACAGTAATTCCTACAGATTCCAAAAACTATTGCCCTCAGCTGCTTTTTTTATATTTCATCTATAAGAAGAAATATAGTATTTTTGAAGTCCAACACCAAAGGCAAAATGAGAAAAATAAATTGAATAAAAACCTTTGTTGTAATACTGAGGGAGGAAAGACAGTCTCCCTCTTTTGCGCATACTTTAAATTATCCAGTAACGCACAATATTTACTAAATCTTTTACATAATTTAAATTCCAGATATAGCAAGTGGTTTCGAAAGAGCTTTGCAAGGGAAAGAGAGAGAGGACGCGAAATAAAGGAGAATTTGTTCCAGCAGCTCATAAAGATTCAGAGGCAGTGGTGTTACAGGGCACCAATTAAGAAGCTGTCTGTACATTGGCAATGGCATCTCTTCTAGCCATTACTCTCTACAATTCTGGTTCCAGTCTGTGAGTCTCAGCCCACAGCCTCTCATTCTGTCTTCCTCTGGATGAACCAAATTCAGCTCACGTCATTCAAACACAAACAGGAAGATCCTCTTACAATTCTTCCTGAAAGTCTTGATGCAAGACACAACGCAGCCTTTATCGAGAAAGTGTGTAGTCGGTTAAGTGGCATCTGTCAGGGAGATTTGTGTGGAGGAATGTGAAAAATGACAAGATGGATGGTTGTTATTGGGGATTAATGTTTAGAAATGAAAAGCAGCAGTGGTCTTGAGGTGATACAGTAATCACAAGGGTCAGTCACTCACCATTATAATCATACAATCCTGCCACCAACAAGACTGGAACCAATCATCAGCAGTTTCCCTGTGAAACCCTGCCATTGATTGATGTGTATAAGGATGGTCTCTGGATTGCTGCTGTAACAAAAATGCTTTGCTAAGTGAAGTGTCTGAAGGACTGGGTTTTGCTGTTTCAGCCACAGAGTCCCTGAGGAATGAACATCAAACAGCATTCTAGGCAGAAGGATGTTGACAACATCCTGAAACCAAAGACTGTGAACCTCAGATTACTGATATTTCTTCTAAAAGGAGGCTGCTGAGATGCAGATTGGGCCAATGCTGCATACACAGCAAAGCTAAAGCACTAGCAACTCCTGAATTTATAATGCCATGCTGTGCATATAGGATTTTTTTTTTTTTTTTTTTTTTTTTAATGACAGCACCAACCAGGTCTGCTGTGATCTCCATATTCAGCAGTTTGGAGGGAACTACAAGTAAGAGCTTGTGCTTTAGTATCACAGGACGTATTCTAATAACCAAAAGTCCAGACCCAATAAAGATTTTATACCTATTACGGTATTACGGCTGAACAATGAATCGAAATTATCTAAATCCCAATATGGCCAAGTGCAATATCCAAATCGTAGGAGCAGCAATTTTTTGATAAAGCTAAAATGTGCCACAACATACCATTAATGGTACATTAGTGGCACAGAGATGTCCAGGCCTACAAAGCATATTCTCCAGACATAAGCGAACATGCTTGTTGGGTACAGACATCAGCAAAAATCATCATTTCACAGGCACATCATCATTATTCTTTTTTTTTTTTCAGTCAAAATGAAACGCAAAAATTCACAGTCCCAATAAGATTGTGACTCATATTGCACTTGCAATATCTTTTTTTTTGTTGTTCAGCCTTAATCTGTATGCTAGAAATGACTGTTGTTTCAAAATGTCACTTTGTCTGATTCTCCCTTATTTTGTGTTTCCATAGTGGCAATGTATAGAGAGCCATCCCTCCATGACTTGACAGAGTTCTCCCGCTCCGGCAGCGGCACACCTACTAAGAGCCGGAGTGCCTCGGCTGTGCTCAACGGAGGCAAAGCCGTGAGCCAGAATGAGTCGACGTAGCCCGGTAGCCGAACCTAGGCCTGGGGCCGAACCACGAAACCTTACCTCCAGCAGAGCGTGAATCCAAGCAGACTTCTCTCACTGATCAGCGGTTCAGGACTAGCTACGACAACAAACCACACACAAGCCCCCAGACACCATCAATAAAAAAACAGCTAGGTTCCATCCTGGTCAATCATCATCAAACAGCATTAATAGTAAGACACTTAACAGCACATAAAACCATTCTGGAAAACAAACTTTATTTTGGGCTTGAGATTTATCTATTACCTTGATTGCTCTCTTTTGGTGATGATCACATACCAGTTAGCTCATCTTTATCTTATTTTATTTTTATTAATTTCCTGTGGACAGAAACTTTTCTTAGGTCATGTAGACACAAAGCACTCATGCATCTGTCAGACAGGGACAGGAAGTTAGGCATGTAGGCATTCAAGGCAGCCAGTAATGGTGCTGGTCTACAAGGCTGCAATGGTACAGTACAAGTCCTGATCTCTGTCTCATCCATGCTTCTGTGAATACAAAGCCTATAAACTCCCTGGTGTGGCACAGCCTAGTGCTGCTGGGACTGTGGCCAGCCAGACGGTAGCTCTCCTGCGTCCTAGTGCACACGCTCAGAGACTGAGCTCTCTAGCATGGGAAAATGAAGCCTATGTTCAGCTGACCTGAAATATAAGGGACAGTGTGGCTCTCTTGCAGTTTTTGTTTCCTTTCAGAAATGCCACAGCTGCACCTTGGTTTTTTGCTAATTTTCTGAATTAGCTGAGAGCTGTTTATTTGATAACTGAATTTGATTTTGTCCCCTCTTGTTCTCTTCCCTTACCATTGTTCAGTATTTGTACTTTTTTGTTGCTGTTTCATCATTGAAAGAGGTTCCAGCAAACCAAAGACTGAACGAAAGAGTGTCCCTTTAAGCCGCTGAAAACCAAGCCAGTATAAAGGCAAAGCTGGAATTTTTTTTTCATTGTACATTTTTGATGAAAGAAGGAAAGATTTTGTGGGGAAAAAGGAACAATGGACAAAGGAAGTGATTTTAAACTCTGAAGTTGGCAGCGTGCTTTATGTTGTGCTTTTTGCTGATATGCTCGACGGCCGAAGTATGAAACGACTAGTCTGTGTCCCCATTCCCTTCTGTTACCACTGTGTCACAATGTCTCCGTCTCTTGTCCTCGTGATCTGTTTCCCCTCTCTGTGCTTGTGTCATCCTTCAACCCTTCCCCCACCGCACCATACTTTTTTGTCAGCTTATATTGATTGATACAGTTCACCATATGAATATGGTGCAAGCCCCTTCCCAGGATGCTTGTTATGTGTTTGAGTAACTTATTGTGGTGACAATATTTTCTATATTAAAAAAAAAAAGAATACTGTGGACTTTTAGGTGGCTTAACATTTTATAGGACACGTCATATTTGTAAAAGTGAAAAAAAGAAAAAACACACAAAAATGAACATCTTCCCTTTCTTGCACAGGGCATGTACAAACACAATTATGTACAAAAAGGACCCCTTTTTGTGGGCTAGGTACTCTTCCCTTCAGCTACATAACTTCTTTCTGGTACATGCTTCTGGGAGGCTTTCTTTTCTTGGTTTCCTCCAGAGGTTGTATTAGGTGAACCTATCTGTTGCATGGGAGAAGGCAGGGAAATTCTGGTCTAGAGCTGCATGATGTAGGCTATGTGTATTAACCCATGTTGGATCATGTGTTCCAAACTACCAGGCTAAATCTGATAAAACAACATTTACAGGCAGACATTGTGGCTGCCTGATAACTTCCAGTTGTTTATTGTTTGTTGTATACACAAAAATGCACTGAATAAAATGTTTATATTAAGATTTACTTTTAAAATGTGTCAGACTTTCTTCTTTGTCCTATCAATTGCCTTATTTATGTACTTAACAAAATGGAATACATCCACCCACCAGCCATTGCAATTACAGAGAAGATCAGATTGTTGGAATTTGATTTTAGTTGGCATCATCTATAATGATTGGTGGTGCAGAACTGGGAACCATCTATGCTGCATTCTAGCTTGAAAAGCCTTCTCCCTTGAGGAACTCCCAAACACACACTTACATCCAGTATCTTTCCTATCAGTGGAGACCAACACATCACATAGAGGTGGCATATGCCATTAATTGCCTCAGAGTTGAGGTGGATAGGCTTATAGGGCTCATTCAATCTGATAAATCAATATCTCTTCTAGATTTGAGAGTCTAAACACTAAATACCTTGAAATTGTTACACTGCTATCGCTCTTTCTTGTGTGTATATGCATGTCGCCTTGGTAAGCAAGATCACTTTCACTTTGGTTGACATTGAGGTTGGTTTTAGTAAATGTTAGCAAATATATTCTCTTCCCAAAAGATAAATGATATTTGGGCCACTGCATGAGAAACAGTATCCAGACCCATCTGCCTCAGAGATCCGTCTTAGTGGAGGAAGCTGCGGGCTGCGCATGATCAAACAAGTCTTTACATAATTAGGACAGTACAAAAAAAAAAGTTCCATTTGATGCGTAAAATCAGAACACTGCAGTGCTATAGGGTCTTCATATGTGCAGCGAGGACACGACACAAGGTAGTAATTACCTGGCAAGGCACTCGCTGCTAAGGCAAGCTGGGGAAGAAAGATCTGAATGATGGCATGACACTGTGTTAACCTACCAGGCTTTGTTAATAAGGTCAGCCCTCGCCCTCACTGTCCCTGTCATCTCCAGAAGAAGCACCTTCTTTAATGAGGGGTTTTGTCTGTGATCACTCTGCTCTGATTGTTGCCCACAGTGCATATTAGGAATGATGAGGGTGAAGGGTGTCAAAATGTGACGCAAAGAAAAAGCAGTGCAAGAAAAGTCGAACTGAATGCAAATACTATAAAATTAAATACAAAAAATAATTCAACAAGAATACTGAATTCATTCTAATAATCAATTTATGAATAAAAAGGTACTTAATAGGATATATTGCCTTCAGTTTTCAAATAATGCAATAATGTTTTTGTTATATTGAAAATCATCATCAACCTCATCAACCTGTGCTGCTGCTGGGTTCTTAAATACCTTAATAAAAAAGTTCACACAAGGAGAAATTCAGTCTGCACAGGAATTCCTCAGTATGAAATGCTTAAAAGCTGTGACATATAAACTAGCTCCTGTGTGCTGTTTAAAAATTCTGAAAAATGAACAACTGACCAACTTTTCCCTGTTTCTTTTGTTTCTAAACTGTGAAGCTCAAAGGTTTTCGCAATTGCAGTGAGGGCCCTCATTGCCACCATACAATAAGCATTAGAATACTGTATTTTTATATTTGCAGTCTTATCCATATATATTGTGGAGACATACATTTGCATGCCTAGAAAGTACAGGTAACGGCAAGAGGTTCAAGGTTTTGGATTCAGCAGGAGGCATATTAAATATATATAATAACTGTACAGATAATAATGAATAAATATATGCATCATATGATGACAACAATAATAATATTAATTATATTAAATGATATACTGAAAAATATTTTTTATAAATTTTTTTGCTGTTGTAGTTGTTACATGTCTTAACAATACATTGAGTTTCTCTTAAAACCTTTCAGAATTGCATTTTCTGTTCAATGGGGAACTGATAGTACAGACACAAAATTGCACAGCTGTACATAACAAGACAGTTTACAATTAACAAAAATAAAGAAATTGTGTTAAAAGTTTTAAGAGTTTCTTTATCCAAACAAAAGATCCAAGTATTCTAGAAGCACCATGCAATTTACACTTGTTTATCTAATGTCATAAAAAGAGGTGCAAATTCTGATCTTCTGTGCTGCGGACTGAAATTTTGCAGTAACCTAGACCTTTAAAAACCAAGAAGGTCTATGAAAAGAAAATGAAAAGACACATGTCACAGACAAATTTGCACTGTATTGTGATGGACAATGGGTGGACAGTTTTGTGAATATGACGAATAGCAAACAAACTCAGATTCCATAGAATGAACTTAAAAGATTGTTACACCGATCTAAAGATACAAGTCTGAGTCATGTCATTGTACACTAGTACAAGGCTACTACAGCCTATTGCACAACTCTAAAATAAGCTTGCCCGCCATCCTTGGAGTAAGAGATAGAGTAGGCATCAATTTGGTCTTTGGAGCCTGCCTCATTACGCCTATTGCCAGCAGAGACAGGAGAACTAATAGGCCTCTGTAATATAGGCCCTGATATGAGCTACTTCATCGTTCATGTAGTTTGACATCCCCCTACTCCCTTCATTTCCTATTGCCTATCTCTAGACTCCATTCATTAGCATGGGGCAGTTCAATTCATTAAGGGAGGGTGCCTGCCTTGTTCAGAGATGGTGATGTGAAAAGCAGCCACTTTCACTCTGTGGTATCTACATTTCTTTTTCCCTCTCTCTCTTACTCTCTCGTTCTTTCACTCACTGGTTCAGTTATGTATTCTGCCCTTCACTTGGCCAGACTAATGAGTCTTCGTGGAGCCCCTGAAAAGAGCATAAATGCAAATCCTGAGGGTTTGTCTCATGCACATACACATATACACACGTCAAGCAAAGCTATTGCCATAACACAGTGCGCAAGGATTTGAGATCTTGAGTGAGATCAGTCTGCAATAATCTGTCACGAATCAGACAGAGCTGATGGAGCTGTGATATATGTGAGCACTGTGTACCTGTGAATGCTATAACTCATTACCCTTTATCACTGCCAGCACAGGCTGAGTGGCTTCATTCCTCTCTCTCACCCAGTCTCCCTTTCTGTCTCTGTCATTGTCATCCTGTTCACAATTGCACTGTTGCCTTTTTTGTAATGTTCATTCTTTACATGGATAGGCATGACATGGATGTTTCTATTAATTGCTTTTATGGAAATTCAACAGCAATGCTCACATCATGATCCTTTGGTGCCACTTTGCAATTGCTATTATTGGCTGCATTAATGGTTATTAAATTATTAATTGACGCTTTACAAATCAGCAATAAAATATTAAGTTACAGTAAGCGAAGCATTACATGATCTATTAACATAGATAAAGTCACAAACAACAATTTACAACCCCTTCATGACTATGCTTTATTGAATGTGGTATGTAGAGGATATGTATCAAATAATCAGACTCAACAGTCTTAAAGTCAAAGCTCTAAACAAAATTTTTATATTCTTTCACATTCCACTGAGATTAGGGGTTTATCCTAATTATAATGTCGGTATTTCAGATGCGTCCAGTTGGCTTTTATTATCCTTTTCTTACAGTGTTGTCACAAGAGGTGTGTTAAACAGGAAACAATTTTCCACCTGCCAGTCAAAAAGTCAATGCATGAAATTACTGTAATTATGAAACAAGCTGGAATGATTTGCTCCTTGCATTTTGCACACAATTGAATGTACAGCAAACTGAGTTAAGTGCAGCTTCCCAGAAATATTGATGCGTTTTACAACCTTCGGAAGGAGACAAAGACAACTGAATTTAATTGACTGGCTGACGCAGAAACCTCCCACGAGGGGCAGCTGCAGCTCTCATTTAGTTTGCCTCCTCTGCTCTTTCTCAATCTCCTTCTTATCTGTTTATTGTGGTCAATATAGGAATCATTTACTCCATACATTGATATGTTATTTGCAAATGAAAGGGGTGAATGATGTATTGTCAAGAATTGGCCCATTTGAACATTTTTATTTTTTTTTTGTCATTTTTCGCAGGTCACAATCCCTGAAAATGGACTATACCAAAACAAACAGTGAGAGGAAATTAAAGCTAACAGATAATGCCAACCTATATGGCTCTAAACCCTGGAGACATAAGAGTAAACAGACAGGAGCATGGACAAAGAAAATGTGTTAGAGGAGAAAGAGATAGGATAGTTCAGGCATAACAGCAAGATAAATAAAGTCACAGAGCCAGCAAGCGTTTGGAAACAAAGTTGTGCATATCCCTCCTGGGGAGAAAACAGCAGAAATGACTGACATTTTTAGTTATTGTGTAAAAACAGAGCACATAGCTGCCATATATGCCAGGGCTTTCACATGGAAAACAAAACAAGCCCACAAAATAAGCTTATCAGGTGACAGCAGTCCAAAACACAAGACGGCGAACATTCTGCAGGCCTTCAGCTCACACAAGAAAAATTGTTAGGTCCAGAAACTGATGAAATTGAATGAAATGCACCACTGCTAACCTTGAAAGTGCCTGGCCTCTCAGTCCCTCAACACCCCAGTGCCCTCTGAGAGCTGAGAGTCCAAATAGAGTCTGCAGCTATTTGTCCCACTAACAACCTCTCTTCCATCATCCTCCCCATATGCCCCTGGTTGGCACAGGAAAGGCTGTAGCTTCATTCTCAACAGATTAGCCTGAGCAGAGAGTGTCTCGCACCTCTGCTTATCAGCACCACCAGCACATCAGAGCACCAGGGACAGGCAGAAAAGATGGATAAGACACACTGCCCAGAGAATGCACATTGATAACATCCACCAGAAATAGCACAAAACATGACTGCTTCCCCTATTAGAGGAGCAGTACAGCTGGGGTGTTGCCTCCTGCTTATTCTTCATGCTATTGTTGTAGTTAATGTTGATTATTTGACAGAGATGGGAGCTTGACTCACTTGTGATTACTGAAAAAGAAACTAAAAGGAAATACTCAGCATTTGAGTTTTTGTTAAGTTGGCTCTGTGCTGCAGCACATCACACTAAATTTGAAATGAAACAATGACTGGATAAGTGCTGACATTAAGCCTTCATTTGATGGTATTTACATTCACATCGCATGAAAAGCATAGAAATTGAAGCCTTTTCAAACAGAATTCCCCAATTCTAGAGAGACGGCAATTTGGAAATCATTTACTAGACTTACTGAGGCATGAGACCCATAGACATCAGCTCTGTCAGGCCTGAACAGTAGCCTTATTCACTTCTTGCTTGTTTCTGTGACTTTGACCTCAGTCTTCAGCAAGTGGAAACCATGCTTTGTTGGACTGAGGTCAGGTGAGTCACTTAAAACGGATGCCTCCTATTTCTAATAATAAGTCAGTACTTAAAGTAACCTAAAGTCGGTATTTCAAGTGGTCCAAGGACTGGCTATGTGATCGCAGCATCCCTGGCTCAGGTACAGCTAGGAACTTTTGTTGAATGTCATTCGTCACCTGTCCCTTGCCTAATTTCCTATTAGCTCATATGGCTCTCGTAAAGGCATAAAACGCCCCCAAAAATACAAGACTAAAAGTGTGAAGCCTTGTTATTGACTCTGTGATGCTGTACAAGGCATTGGTGTTTTCAGCTAAATGGTACTGGTAGCATGCAAACATGCTGATGTTTAGCAGGTATTGTGATGTTAAGCATGTTTACCAGCATAGTTTAGCTTGTTGGCATGCTAACATTTGTATAACACTATTTGAAAGGGTGTGCATAAGATTGACATGACATGGTCATAATCATTATATGACAGCAGAGTTGGACAAGCTACTTGGAAGCTTGAACCGAAGGCGTAGTGAGCTAAAGCTCACTACGCCTTCTAAGCTATAGCTTAGCGCCTTCCTAAGCTTAGCGCACTATAGCGCCTTCCTAAGCTATAGCGACACGGAAAGAGTATTTTACTACATCACTATTGTTTCACTTGAATAATCATTTCTCAAGGTACGGCCACCATCATCCTTCACCCTCTGTTATCTTCCCATAAAGTAAACTCAAGCTTGCGTGTCTGCATTCCCTGAAGGCGCTGCATGCATGTGCTCAAGGATTAGTTGTTGAGATATTTCACTCTGGACCAAAGTGGTGGATCAACCATGTGACAGACCAGCACTGCCACATCTACAGCTAGCATTGCTAAAAAAGGCAGCACTTCAACCTCATAGCCACTGCTTCATTTAAAGAAAAAGCAAAGTGTTAACAATGTAAGGCATATCACTGTCCTGACACTTTCTAACTAAACTCTATATATGTGTCTATTTGTCCATCCATCCATCCATCCCACTGATAGCACAGACGTTAGTTGTAGATAGATCAGTGTATAGTTGGAACAGTTCAAATTTGATGCAAATGAGTGGTTGTACTCACAGTACAATGCTGTGGGTGGGTTGACCCTACTCAAAGACTTAGCGTAGCACTCCCTTATCAGTGAGGTATCACTTCTCAAGAAAGGAAATCAAGTTGCTGATTTTTTGCTTGACATTATTTGGACATTCAAGGACCTTTGGCTAGACCAGGCCATTGCATCACCGTTTAAGCTTTTAGTTAGAGCATAACGCTGTTCTGCGTATTAGATAACAGATTTAGACCGAATGGTATAACAAATTACACAAAAGATGATGTAAATTCTATTATTAAAAGCATTTTGTCTGGTTTGAGCAACTTTCGCAAAATCCAGTACTGACATTAATCCACACACCTGTCATAAATCATAGGTCTGCTGTACATCTGGGCCTGCTGGCTGTTTTATCTGGGATCTTATAGATAATTGGTTGATGCAGCATCATGGAAGCCTGAAAGGGTTTTGACCAACCAATGAGTGATCACATCCCAGTCTCAGCCAGGAGAGACAGATTAACTATTATAATCCAGACAAAGAGAACAACCCATTACCTTAATGAATAATCCACAGTTAATAACATGGAAGCAGCTTTGGATGTGAATTATGGATAATGTAAGGAGGAAATGTTTTCTCTGTTGTGTATGGCAGCTGTTCTAATTACAGTTTTAATTATCTGTTCCCACCCAAAAAAACATCATATTGGCCCCAGTTTTCTGGGTGCTACAGTAAGTTTAATATTTATCTTTACATGTTTGTTTTATCCAGCTGCTGACATGTTGATGTTGTCTGCTCAGTACTATAAATAAGATAGATAAGACTTAGTGTAAGATCTACCAAATAAAAATACAGTTGTCATAGAGGGGTCTCTGCTGACACATGCACTTTAACAATGCCTGTAGACAACCTGGGGCTGCCTGACCTGAGTGTGACATCCATGAATGCAGTATCAAAGTATCACCGATGCATGAGTGATTTTCTGTGACACAAACTAGAACTTGCCAAAATGTAAACCCCATTGCCCACTGTAATAATTGGAGACATATGTTCAATCCAAAAAAAAAAAACTTGATGAACTACAAGATAATGTGAATTACATGTACAAATACAGCAATAATGAGTTAGCTGTTTCACCACACAATTTCATGTGGACTGGGATACACAAAGAACAGGGAAAGAGAGTCATAGTTGAGTGTGTATCTTTGTCAACAAGAGCTGGTGCAATACAGTGTTAATCTGGGACAAATCTACGAACCTGATACTCAATTTCTTACTCTCTCCCTCCACCCGTTTGACTTGCCTTATGAAGTCCACCAGCTACTCCACAAAGTTGTATAAATGCATCTACATGCAAATGTTGACAAAACCACTGTTACCAAACATAAAACACAGACTGGATACCATCTCACCAGAAGCCTGCAAATTCATCCTTGCAGACTTTGATCACTTGTCCATGGACAAATCACTAAAATATGTGACCTGTGCCACACGCATCCATAAGACCCTAGATAAGTGTTATGGCCCAGTTCTTGGAGCCTATAGTTCACTTGGCCTCCCTCCTCTTGGATTGGTGGATGATAACATAATCCTACTTGCCTGAGCCCACATGCCTGTGGTGAAGTGATTAGAGAGAAAGATGAGGACAGTCAAAACATGGACTCTATCAAACATTGAGGCCCTACAGGGTTGTTTTGACTGCACCACATGGGAGCTGTTTCTGGATTCAAGCACTAGTCTAGACGAGCAAGCATTCACAACATCAAAATACATTACATTCTGTGTTGATTCTGTAATTCATACTAAGCAGATCACCGCGTTCCCAAATAACACCAGCTTCGAGAGGCCTGACCTGGCATCAAACATGGCAAAGGTCAAACATAGCCTTATACCATTTACAACACTGACCCCTCAAAAATCAGGATGTGCTGAACCTCCTCAAAGCCACTGCAACCAAAATGACACTGCTCTCACATCTCCGGTCATGAGGGTCCTAGAGGAGCTGGTCAAGTACGGATACATCCTAGACCAGCTCCAGTTAGGTTACCATACTAGAAGGAGGATGGCAGATGCTTAACTACACCAGTCACCTGTAGAATTTTATTTCTGCTTTTAACACCCTGCAGCCTGCCATCCTTCCCAAGAAACTAGTCAACTCGGTTCAATCTAGAAGGAGGTCTAAAATTATGGGTTATGCATTTTTAACAGACATAGCTCAGTCCTTACTAATGGCACTTTATCAAACACGCTGTACACCAGCACAGGCTCACCACAAGGGTGGGTCCTATGCCCCTTCCTGTTCATTCTCTGTACTAATGACTGAAAGAGCATCCATCCCAACCATCACCACATCAAATCTGCTGACAACACAGTCTTGCTCTCACTCCTCTCTGGATCTCAACAGCAACACGGCCCCACCCTCCATGATTTCATGGAGTGGTGTGGCAATGCTCTGCTGGAGTTGAACATCACCAAGATTAAATAGATAGCTACTGATTTCAGGAGAAAGACCCCTAGGACAGATCCAGTGGTGATACCCAGCAAGGAGGTGGATGTTCTGGACCAGTAAACCTTGAAGTTTGAGCAAACAGAAACCATTGTCAATACTTCCTCCGGAAATTAAATTCATTCAGTTTCCAGAAATCATCCTACAAACATTCCTACAGCTACTTCATTGCAAGTATTCTGTGTTTCTCCGTCATTTGCTGGTTCCCATCCCTCATTGTTAAAACCTGTACCTCTCTGGAGCCTAGCCTCATTCTGTGAACAGCAGATTAAGGCAAAGGTCCATGATATCATGAGGGATAGCAGCCTAGTCTTTCACCACCAACTCCAGATGCACCCTTTCAGGCACTGCTTAGGCCTCCTCCAGTGCTCTACCAACCAGTGCAGAGCATCATTTATTCCAGAAGCAATACATCTGGTCAACAAGGAACTGACGGACAATTATGTGCTGTATCTGGAGCTTGGCACAAGAAATAATTAAATTCCTATCTGCCGCATGGATTATTTCCTTATTCATTTTTCTCATCTTCGTTCTTTTCTATGAATTATTATAATAATAATAACCAGGCTAAATTCAATTTCACTACAAAATCAGCATAGTCCAAAACAGTCCTTTTGCCTGTAATTGTATGTGTGTATGTCTGTTTCCTGCCTGTTTTGAATTATGCCAAAGATCAAATTGCTTTCATGGATTAATAAATGTGTTGAATTGAACGTAATTGAATAACACAAAGCTTGTTAATGCAAATGCAACAGGGGAACAACTGCCAGACATGCTGTACCATAGGAAAACAACTGTTTTGCAGGTTATCTTCCTACTATTATTCCTACTATGATCAATATGCAATTAGTAAATGCCAGGAGTTATTTTGCAAAAAACAAACAAAATTAGAATAAATTACAATATTTCCTTGAAGCTGAATTGTATTCTAGTCTATTGAGTTTTAAGTCTGGAGAGAGTTTATATCTTTGGTTCATTAATGATGCATTTCTCCCTGAAGGATTATTAAATATCAGTGGAAAATGTTATCTGGAAAGAAGCTCTTTCTCTTTGTATCTGAGAGACTAACACTGAAGCCTGATGTTCTGTGAGAGATGTCAGATTAACTTTTTTGAGCGACCAGTTACCACTAGCTCTCCTAACTCTCCTAAAATGTATTGGTGTGTTATTAATGTTATCTGTGATAGGCTAGTTTTTAATCGAAATGAAAAATATACTGTACAGTATAGCCATTGTAACATAATTGGCCAAGAAATGTAAGGTGTGCTGCAGTTTTTTTTTTACTATTTCTTGATGACAATTTCCTGTCGAAACCTGCTACTTGGTATCACAAGGTGATCATCTTAGACCAGCTGCTTTTTCCTCTTTCATTTCTGCTTTTCCTTATTCTGTTTTGCAAATTAATTTTCATTGGAGAAAACGAACATTCATTGGCACACTGAGTGTATGGCTGAGTCTTACATAAGAGAATATGATCAGAAACTTTCATCTACTTTGATATTGTGGGTTCAAATAGCAACCACTGTCTGGGGTCATAGCCTCACTCTCCTGTCTTTTCAGTCACTCTCCTCTGCACGAACCAAAAGGAGAAAGATGTTACATAATTGTGGTTTGTTTGTTTTTTTTTCCAGAATGGGAGACCATTTCATTTATTATGGCACCTTCTGAGTCATGTTTTTGAGAGGTTTGTGTGCGCCCCATTATAAGTAATCGTTCATCAGTTCCTATGAACAGATCTTGAGTGAGGCCCACCAACCATGCTTCTATACTCTGTTCTCATTTATCACTGTGTTTAATCTCTGCAGCATCCAACGCCTTTCAACCACGTTGCTATCTAAATAAATGTCTTTAATTCTGACAGGCAGGGACAAAACCAATTCATTTTGCTACGTGAAAAAACTATTTGAAAATAGATTCAATAAAGAGATGTCCAAACAACCAGCACAGTGCATTATGCAACTACAATACATTTCAAATTGCTTCCATGTTTTGTTTCACTATTTCTTTACTTGTTCCAATCAGATTTGCTTCAGTACTTTTAACCTCAATTTATTCAAATCTCAGTCCTGCAAAGCCAAGCCATTCCCTCAGGTCTACAGGAAACACTTGGTGTGTTACTCATTTCCGTCATCTCCAGCACTGTGAATCATCCGTTCCTATTTACCATAATCAGCCACTCAAATGGCAAACAACAGATATCACGTTTCCACCACAAAGTGAAAAATCTGATCTTACTCATTTCTGGTCATTCTTTGTTTTGTTAGCATTGTATCTGTGTCATCTGCAGTCCAAATGCCTTTCAGCTAGCATTCTCCTCCCACTCTACCTGTCCGCACTCTTACTTCATAATAACCACCCATTTTTCTCTTTGTGCTGCATGGTGTTCTCCCTCCTCTCACTCCTCCATTCTCCCCATTGCTCATTTCCATGTGCAGGAGGGAATCCCAACTCTTGCCTCACTGCAGTGGATGAGGTCAGGCATTACGTAACAGGGAGCGAACAAGCTAGACAACCAGCACTCACCTCTGTTAGCAAGCCGTTAAGCAATAAGGTAGGCAGTGAGAGGCAGGCAGGCAGGCAAGGGCCACATCCAATATTTATGAAGCCTGTGCAGCATAAATTCTTTCCCTGCCCTGCTACAGTACAGTAGACAGCACTTCGTAAACGCCTGTGTGGAAAATATTTTGCCTCCACTCCTCGAATCCTGCATCATTCACTCCTGCACCACATCCCTCCCAAATAAGGGGTGGAACACACAGTAGAGTATACTTGCAGGGATACAAGAAACAAGAGAGCCTGAAGGAACATTAATGAGAACTCAGATCACTGCCTGTCTAACCAGAAAATACGTGCAGAAGTGAGCCAACAAATGTGAGAGTAGAGATCTTCTGATAAACTGATAAAATCAGTGACTGAGATCACATGATGAAATATGTGTCATAATGTTTTGATATTACATTGAATATGTATCACTGGTAAACAGCAAGACTAAAACAGAATGGGTAAAAGATGCAGTCTATGATATCTGTCCCTGTCATAACAACAAGAGCAGCTTTAATATCCTGCTGGATTGACTGCCACAAGCCGAGGTCCGGGAATGAATCAATATTCCCACTCTTATGGTATTGGTGGAATGGCGTGATTTACTGATGTGATAATGAGGAAAGAAATTTGCTCTGCTCTGAAAACATGACGGTTTGTGAAGGCTATTTCCTTTTCCACATACACATATCAGTAACACCCCACATAAATTAATGGCCTTGACATTAAACATGTTACGGGAAAATGCCATGGGTGAACACAAGATAAAGTAAAGGATTTAAGATGTGTGAGTCAGAGAAAACACATGAGGGTGAGGGGAGAAGGCGTAGATTATGAAATGAACAAAACAGAATAACAGGGCAAAATATCAAGCTCCCTACAGGGAACCCCTCTATTAGATCACAGGTTTGCTCACAATAATGGAATGTTTTGATGTACCGGGTCACTGTGTAGTCTGCTAGAGCTGAAAAAATTTACTGTATCTGTGCCATCTCATTCCCTATACTGGTACAGTTTGTTTCCATCCAAATGTTGACCAAATGAGAATCTTCAAACCGTGTCACATAAATATATGTTAAATAAGAGCAGCATCTCTTTACATCTATAGATATTATAGGGGAGGGCAAGGCAATGCTTTGCTTGTTTTCTCATTTGAATAAGGCAGCTGGCCTCATTACAGTTTATACTATGTTTCGATGTGAAAAATGACAGAGCTAAGACAATATTCTCACCGTGTTTCAAAGCTACAGGTATTTTCATTAACTAATTTGTCCACTATCAACACACCACGTGCCGTTTTTGAGTTGCATTTAAACTACCATGTTCAGACAATTTTCTTTGTCGTAAAAATCCCAAATGAAATTATATTAATTGTAATGACGGGGATTGACTGGATCAGGATGCAAAGAATTACACTTCACACAGTGTACAGCTTTATCCCTCGAATGTCAACAGTAACTAGCCCAGACTGGAACGGACTCAGTCCAACTCGCCTGGATTATCAGTATAATCAAACAATTATAATGTGTGCCCGTCTTTCCACACCAAGCTGCGAGCTTCCTTTCAGATCTCTCACCCTCTCTCATCTCTATCTCTTTCTCTCCCCCTCAATCACACAACTCCACACTGCTTCCCCTCCTCTTCCACACCATTAGAACACTCTCGCTCAGTTTCTCCGAAGGCTCTCTGTTCTGCTATCTCCTGGTCTCATCTCCTGTGCACAATCACTTTCTCTCTCCCTCCGGCTTAAGCTTTCTTGTGTGTTGTGCTTGTGTGTCATATCTTTAGTCTCCATCTCCGAGTGATTGTTGTCTCTTTTTGTGCTTCACACAAGTAGTGTAATGTTGTAGAAATTGCTTTTATCAAGTGCACCTTCCCCTTCCTCTTTCTGATAATTTGGTGCTGATGCCTCTTGTCAATAGTGGGACTTGTGGTTAGGACGAATAATGCACATGCTTGGAAATCTGTGGCTTAAATCCCCATTAACAGCTTGGCTTCTGAGCTCAAATGAACCAGGATGTCAATATCTTGGCCAACTGACTATCAGCTTTCTAAGTGGAGCTGGAGCCAACAGCCTAAAGATCAGTATTCAATGAAAGTCACATAATCTATTCACTCTCTCTTGCCACTATCACCATGAGGAGGACTGTCATTGTTAATAATTCATCTCATGTCAGGGGAACAACCAATTCAACTCTGTATGCCATTTTACAACTTCTGTCTACTGTGCTTTGCAGTCTAACTTATTAAAAATTTACATCAGGGCGTTTTTAGCACACGGGAAACTTGCTTCTTGTAAAAGGGTGTCTTATGAAACATAATTCAGAGGATACTGAAGAACAACCATTGTGTATTGTAAGAAAAACTCTTGCAGACTTCACCTGCGAACACACCCACTTGTGTTTGTTAGAATGTTTAATCAAACTGCAGTGGCACTACAGAGGACCAGAGCTCGGGTCTGTGCAGAGGTAAGAACTTAGTGCCTGTGTCACCTGTGTGCCTCAGACACGTTTATCTAAATAGCACAATAATGTGCAAAAAGACGCAGATAAAGTAATTCTAGTTACCATTTTATATGCAAGATATGGAGACAGAAGATGTGTTTTGTGAATTATCCGATCTGGTGTTTGCATAATGTCACTGAGTGTTTACATTGAGAAGCAGAGAGTTTAGCATGTTTCCCAAAGAGGCAGTGCTGTCTGCCAGTCTCACTGGGTGAGCTGGCCAGAAGGAGGCATCTCCGCCGCCCACTGTTAATCAGCAACACATATGTACATTTGTGCACAAAGATTTGCAAATACAGGCCCACGCAGAAATACAAGACTGTCCAGCGTCGCCAGTGATATGACATTTAGCAAAACCCTTTTAAGACATGTGTCTACAGGACAAATACAGAACACACAAACAAAAACCATTGCATTTAGCATATACAGTAAAAAATTTAGTATATGCAAGTATGTTTAAAGTTATAATCCATGACATGGTTTTATACAGTAGCAGATCCTGCTTACATTTGAGTGATGACATAACATTTGTCCTCTTGCACAGATCTTATTTAGTTATGCTGCTCTGCCAAGTTGATTAAGTTTCTTTTTTTCCTCTTGATGTGTTAAAGTACGCAGTTCGACACTGAGTCACATATGGCAAAAAAAATCTGCTGCAGTGCGTGCTGTGGGTTTAAATTTTTAAGCATATTGCAATTCTGGCTACGCCCCAATCAGTGAAGTAACAGCATGTTTTGCCATTGGCAGCTGTTGGAAAAAAATTGCTCTGACATCACTGACTTAAGTGTCATCAGATATTTCTGCCCTACGTGAATGGCTTTTTCCATGGGCCCAGTCTGCTTTAGCCATGCTGTGCTAAGCCAAGCCATGAAATGCATTTCCACTACTGCCTGGTAGCAGCTATGGCCCTGCTTAGCAAAGCCAGCACAGCCACAGCCACATATAGAATGGTATTTATAAAAGAAGAACATATACTGAAAATGTGAGCACCTCACACATACTATAGACCAGTCATACGCAGTTTTCTAGAGCCAGAAGTGGGTGAAATAATGACATGAAATGTAAGGGGAGAGAACATTGTTTCACCTTCTTATACAATCAATTTCCTAATGAATCACTTATAACTGATTAACTTTTTAATTCTTTTATTTACATTTGAGACATCTGTGTGTTAATGATTCTCTCATTTTATCCTCACTTGTAAAACATTTTGCAAAGTCTCTTTCAATACAAGTGCTTTAAAGTAATCATTGATCATCTTCCTGACATTTGATAATGACTGCATCATGAATGATGCATGTGATGAATTAGTGGTATGGAGGTATACATAGCCACAACTGTTTGTAAAAGCAGCTTTTCTGGCACGATTGGAGAACCTTGTCAATGCTACACAGTCAGTAGTATTCCTTCTCTCGAGTTGTGGAGCAGGCAGATACTGGGTGACTAGGGACATTTCTACATCCAATCATGGTGAACTGTGCAAGTGAAAATCATAAAGATTTATAAAATAGAATCAGGCATGGCTTTATAAATCTGAAGAAAAGAATGTGTTTGCAAATTTCTGTTTTTGTGCCTACACGCAGTTTTAGTGTTGCATCTACACAGACATCTAATGCACTTGGCCTCTGGTGAAATAGCCAAATAACAATTGCTATAATGTTAAAAATAGCCAAAGCTTACTGTAAATAAAATCACAACATTTGGCGCTAACAATTTATGGTCTATAGCTGTGCTCTGTGATGACATTCTCAGTAGGTCTGTTTGACAAAAAGTATCCTGATCTCCTGCAATAACGCAGAGCAGGTTCAGTTCCTGTTAATCATCACCAAAGTGTTATGACTGCAGGCTGATTTTTCCTTCCTTTATGTCTTTTTTTTTAGGTTGCCAAAAATCCAAAAAGCATCAAGCAACAACATATAGAAATGTGCCCAGAAAATCAGCAGTATGTTAAGAGTGGGTGTTGGTGGTTGCATGTGTGCAAACTATATATATACTTTCACATGTCTTCATTTGTCTTGCTGTGGTGAGAAAAGAAGAGAGTGCATTAGCACTGTGATGTTGCATTTGTCATTATAGCTCATTACATGCTAACAGGGTTTACATAGAATTAATATATTGCCACAAGGCTCTGCAGTCACTTAAAACAAATGAATGATGATTAACCTGTCAAAGAGATTTCCACAATCACTTTGCTCTTGTTTTTAAATACATCTTATTAAATGCAGCTTAATCATGTTCATGTCAGCAATGCTGACTTGATTAGCAGAGGCACTGTATCATGGTTTTCTGGATTACAAATGCTGAGCACTTCCCCCATCCCTTTAATAATGAAAACATATTCTCAAACAATATCTGTAACTTAAACAGTTCTGTTGTTTAAAATGAGACCAGGAGCATATTAATTACAGTTCATGAAAAACATTCATTCATTCATACTGAGCTGCAAAAACTGTCTCTCTTTATGACTGTTAGGTTGTAGGTGCCTAACATTACATATCAAAAATTGGCCATACAAAACATATAATTATAGAGGAAGCTAGAGAGACAGTTTGCAATAGCGCTCTCTCACTCTGTCAGGTGCTATACCATTATCATCTATCTTCATTTGCAATTTTAGGATGCAATTTACAAAATATGCTGGAAATAGGCCTAGGTGATAATACAATATTGTTTTCAATATATAGTGGTATCATCTTATCATGTTATTGTTCTACAAAGTGTTGCTACCCAATATCCCATAATGACTCAAGCAAGTTCTAACAGAAAATATTATTAAAGCTTTGGTTATTCTCAAGTGAATAGGTTGGTCTAACGTAATGTGCAGCAGTGTTGGAGAGTTCACTGTGGTTAATAAATGTGAATTCATTTTTCATTTCAATTCTGATTTTTTTTTCTCATTTCAAACTCATTTCAGTCTGCAATTAATTTCAGAGACAATAAGGCAAGAAACAATATAAAAAGAATAAATAAAAAGTATAAAAGAATAAAAAAAATAAAGGCTGATCCTCCATCTTGTTGTGTCTACCACTTTTATAATATACATCCTATATGACATAAATAGCTGACATCAAAAAACTTCCAGTATTCTGTACGTTATCATACCAATGCCAACGCAGCTTTCTGAGGATGCATTTTTTTATATATCTGTTGAATAAATTCAGGAAAAATGTTGTATTTGGTCTACTCGTGCCCCCCCAAGGAAAGCTGTCTGGAGACTTCGATGTCTTAATGCAGGATGGTTTATTGATGTTCGGCCGAGGAGAACAGAGAGATTATCAACACAGTGTGAACACTGCCTGATGCTACCTCAATTCTGAGGGATGCTTCCCGTGATCAGTCCTTTATCCTAGCTGGGAGCGATAGATCTGGTTCATGCCAATTACGGTCATTCTTCAGGCAATAAGAATATGTGTGATCAATTGATTGCCTCTCCATACCTAAAACAAGGAGCTTTGCTCGTCCACGATCTCCAGCTCACGTTGCAAGTGTTTTCAGGTTGCCATCAACACATTTCTCTAACAGGAGACAGTCTGCCCCGTCATGTCTGGAGGACAGCATAGCTTATCACCTATGCCGGCCGTTGCCTCCGCAACGGAGCTTCTCTCACTGTCTAAGAGGCACCAGTATCCATAAACAACCCAACAGCTGCATTGTACTCCAGCATAGCAAAACAGACCTCTCGCTTCACCTGGATCCTGAGCTGACCTGACCACGACCCTGAGGTCCCCACGAGGACAGAAAATTCTATCACAGTTCTCACAATTTGTTTCTTAAACATGCAAATTCCTCTCAGATCAGACTGACTTTCTCTCATTTAAAAAAACCTTGGATACTTTCAGCTAGTAATTGATTTTTTTTTAACTCTATACATGATTTGAGCCATTTTAGAGTCACTCAAATCTCAGGCATTAATTAACAGTAAGCTTTTTGGTTAACAAGTAGTTTGCTTACAATCTTTGATGTATTTTGAGGTATGAAAATAGGATTTGTATTGTTTTATATGTATTCCCCATGGTTATTACATTTTTCATTTATCGCCCCCAAAAATGCAAATGCCGACATTTTCATGAGTTTGCTTTGTGTATTTGTTTAATTTGCAGGTGCCATCTGCAAAAAAAGAAAAAAATCGGAAACCTGCTATATATACAGTAATTTATGTACAAAACTAGAAGAATGTATTTAGTATAGTGTAGATCTCCACTAGGTGTAACCCTTTTTCAGCAATATGAAATGTAAAAGTGAAAATGCTAACAAAAGAATCCACAATACTAACATGACCGCCACATACATTGTCCATAATGGACACAAGATTCCAAACTGAGGCAGTTGTTGATCACCTGCGACCCCTGCGACCCAATTAATACAAGAGCCAGGAGTCACTGGCAATATAAAATACAAATATACAAAACAGTACAACAGTCAATAAAATAGGTTTATCAACAATTGTGAAGCACCGCCCATGAGGGGCCTGTCAAATTGTTTTCATGTCTTGTATGTATGTTCAGCCTTTGAAATTCCTTGTATATTTCTTTTTTTCACATGCAGTTTGTATGGACTCATTTAACCAAGATTTTTCAAAAAATTTTTGTTTCACTACTTTTTTCTCTTTTTTTTTACTGATGGCCATGTTTTTCCATAAAGAGCAGTTTGTTAATCCTTTGTGATATATACTCAGTAGAAAACAGTATAAAGACAATACATGTAAGGTATGGTAATGTAACATCATCAACTTTGTAATTTTTGTAAATATCTGCTTATTCTGAATTTGATGTCAGCAGCATGTTTCAAACAAGTTAGGACAGGGGCAACAAAAGACTGGGAAAGTTGTCAAATGCTCAAAAGCAACAGGTTAACTGGTAACAGGTAATGGTATCATGATTGGGTATGAAAAGCATCCTCGAAAGGCTTAGCTGTTCACAATTAAGGATGGGGCAAGGTTCACCACACATGATAAATAAAGGTTATTACTACATGGACTCAGGAACACTTCTTTAAACCAGTTAAACTTGTATCAGTAAACACAGTTCATCTGCAAATAACTAAATTCTGGTTTTGTTTATGTCCTGAACAGTGTCCCAACTTTTTTGGAATTCTTGTTATAGCTATAGATGTAGAGCTATAGATACATTTTCTGAACACAAATTACAATGAAGTTAATGATTTATGTGGATCTGTTCTCATCACATTTTCTGATGTTTTAAGTGTGCTTGTTTGGCTTGGATGTCCGTTGACTATAGGGAATGTAAAGGCTCTGCTGGTGATGAGGATTGATGGTGGCCGGGGGTGGGGTTCCCTGAAGGTCTGAGTGCTGATAATCAATCTCACAACGTGAGACGTGCAAAAGAGAGTGGCTCTCACTGAATGAAAGGCATCCTCTCTAATTGTGCTTACTTCAGGCTGAGGGAGTGAGGATGACAGTTTGGGTCAAAGTTAATGTGTCTGTGTGTGCATGGCTGGAATTTATGAGTCTGCAAATGAGCAAGCAGGTGAGTAAACGAAGCACTGTGATGTGTGGGTGTGTAAAGTGGGTGCGATTGGTTAGTGCATGTTCATTCTCTGTGCCACACTGTATTGACAGTGCATACGTTTCATGTAAACACTGCATAGTCTTATTGGCAATATTTGAAAAGCAGATCTTAAACAAGAGGAGCAAGAGGAGTTCATGATTCATCTGAGAAATAAAAGACCTTTTACATTATTTAAAAAAAGAGGATGAAAAGAACGGAAGGAGGAAGAGGAGGGGGGTCAGTCATTCTGGGCACCCCACAGACGGGAGCCGGTTACCATGGTTTCAGAGTAGTTGTGGCTGGTGTTGCTGGGCCGATGGGAGGCAGGCAGCTGGTTGCCTAACAGCAGCAGATGGAGCAACGCAGGTTTCCAAGAACACACAGGCACTGTCCCTCGCCTACATGTGTCATCTCATTCCCGTCATCATTCTCCTATCCACACACAGTGCACACACACACATACGCACAGATAGACACCAGACTGCTCCATGGGGCGTCTTGAAGGGCTTTAGCAGGCTTTTAGCCTTTTATGTGGCAGCATCTTCACTACCAGAATACACAGAACAAAGCACCATGATGTCAGAGCTTTGCTACTGGATTTATAACATGTACAAGGAATATAGAGTTTGATCTCAAGCAACCTAAATTAAATGAACCACATACAAACAATACAGACTCATACATGGATAGATTAAAAAAGTACAAAACACCATTTGCTCTTATCATTAAAGGGAACTTGGAAACCAATTAAGTGTGCAGTCACAAATGATCTGCTATATTATTTTGTTTGGATGCTGCTTTCAAATGGCCCCGTATCTATCCGATCATTTTGGATCACAAATCATCTAGCTAATTAAGGTTTCACAAAAAAACACATGAACTTAAAAACCCTCCAAGTATTCTGAAACTATATTTAACCAAGCAGATTTGTTTAAAAAAAAAAAAAAAAAAAAACACGCACACACAGGCATGTGCACACCCACACATATACAGTGCCAAGAAATGCTTCTGCTGTGTTTTAAGGTTTGCTAGCAGTAGTAGGCTTCTGCTGTTTCCCCTAAAATGAATGAGTGTGAATGGGAAGTGAATGTGTGTACACGCATGATTAGGTCAAGTGCATGTGTCTGTGCATGTCCATGTGTGCGCATGTGTGTCTTTGTGTATGGTGTTATTTTAAAGGGAGATAAGCAGAGGAGGCAGCTGAAAACAATAACTAGAGGATCGCTGAACCCACGATTCTGAACTTGAATAACTTCACAGACCTATGCTCTCACACTGGGTAAGTCTAATAATAGCAAGGCAGCAGGAGATATGAAATATTCAGGAAAATGTATATCAGCCAATATCTATTTCAATTTAAAGAGCTTTATTGCCATGGAAAGATTGTACTTATATTGCCAAAGCAAATGAAAATGAACAATAATAATAGTAATAACCATGTTATGACAACAGGTACAACAACAATAACAACAACAGGAATAATGATAAGAAGAAATGTATACCTATATGCACAATCAGAAACACAAATAAATAGGGCATTGTAACTCTAATATGACAAGCAACAAGTTAAAACTGCACACAACAAAGAACAACCAGTGCTTTATTTCATATCGTTTTCGTTTCAAATTCTGAGAAGAAGTAGAATTTAGGGGAAGAATAATGTTCTAAATGCTATATATTTGTCAAAATATATTGAAATTTGTCCAAAAATATCAAAGAAGAAGAAGGAGAGGAAGACTCTGTGCCATGCACCTATGAGAGCAGGACAAAAACAGATGAAAGCATACCATACTTTGCACTTGCATATTTTTTCCTCAAATCTGTCACGACTCTACAGAAGAAACTTTTTTTGTGCAGTTGCTATGGAAACCATAATTAGAGTCCAGTGTGATGGCACTGTATCCAATTAGAGCTCTGTACCAAATCAAACCATACCAACTGGTTGCAGGATGTTATTATAAATCACAGAGTACATTCGTCAGTGTTGGGTGTAGAAGAACAACAGAGTTAACCCAGACCAAAACATTGGCTTGACAAACAGTGGAGAGAGAGAGAGAGAGAGAGAGAGCGAGAGAGAGAGAGAGACAGAGACAGAGACAGAGAGAGAGAGAGAGAGAGAGAGAGAAAGCAATATAGAGAAAGATACAGCTTTACCCGAATCTTCGACAAGTCAGAGTCATAGCACTTTTTCACAACAGGCATTTATTGGCCTAGTGTTATGATCATTTATGTAGGTCTATAATTTATCTATGTTAAGAAAAACTGTCACAAGCTGTTATTATGCCACAAAAAGTGCAAAGATAGCACCCTGTTCCCTGTTCAACCAAAACCCTCAGAATTACAAACATGCATAACAGAGTTTCCATTATCTATCAATTACCATTCTTGTCATTTTCATTTGAGAGAGAGAGACAGAGGGAGAGGGACAGACAGAGAGAGAGGGAGAGAGAGAAAGAGAGCGAGAGCATTGAACCAAATGGAGAGTTTGATAGTGGAAATGGAGCAGTCATTGCGATAAGCAAACAGCTTTCTTCGTGTTTGGACAGCACTGGCTCGACTGACCTCCCACACATGAGTGAACAGTTGAACTAATGTTTGGCCAGAAGGGACCCTGTCAATATCAGCTAATTAATATTCATTACATCATGACATGATTACTCATTGAACAGTTCCCCCCACCCCGTACACAATGTCTCTCGCATTGCGCTTGCTTGAATGAACCTCTGATGAGAGTATTTTCCCGCTCTGCACATACGGACCCTCCAGTCATGCTCACAGCTCAGCTTAAGAACATTTAATCGCTGCATCCATGTCACTGTTCCACTCAATCACACATCTCATCCATCTTGCCCCACATGCTAAGCAGGGGGAATCGAGGCGACAGCGGAATTATGGCCATTAGAATAATTCATTTCCCTGGCGGGCCAAATGAGAATGTATCAGCGTTATTAATAATGTGGTAGCCAGGTCCAAAAACAGCCCTCCAATGACAGAGATGGAGGAGGCCAGTCAAATTAAGCTGAAAAACTCACACAGGCCTCAGGCTGCTGCTAGGCTATGCTGAGCTGCACTTTACCAATCAGCAGCCCCATAGACTTGTATACAGAATATGCTGTATGCAAAGAATTGTTACATGCAAAACGTATTCACTTGTACTGAATATGTGTAGTGCACTATGACACCGATATATGTACTGGATGTATCGATTCACTCCCAAGGATACAGCATGCAATTTATCATTTCTATAAAGTGCTATGCATTTTGCACACTGCTATAAATCATCGTCTGTAATTGCCCATAGGAGAATTTTTTTTACAACACTTAGAACACTAGCTGACAGAATGTGTTCATACGCATTGATTCATACTCGTGTTTTTCTGTTTGTGTGACAGAGATTTTTTTTTTTTTACCACAGGTTTGCAATTACCACTCACCATTTCAACAGCCCCTTGTGTTGTTTCATATCTTTTATAAAAATGACATGTTTAAATGAATAATGTGTCATACATTGCACGTTTCTGCTTTTACCTGGACCTAATGAGCAGTTTTTCTTTGGTAATCTGTCACCCACCGCAACAGCAAAAGTTTTCATGACTGCCTATTCAGCACATACAATCAGGTAATATATTTTATTAAAAGGCAAGAAAAATGTACACAAAGACATGTCAGTCACAGGAGTCACACATCCAAAGCTTGTGTGACACATGGTAATGCACAATGAGATAATGACGCATATACCACTGGCAGCTGAAACTAAACAGATATCATGAGCCACTAAGTGACTGACCACACCCATTCCATATCTGAGCACACACATAATCACAGATGCATGCACACAAATACTTATTAGCCAACAGCTGTTCCTGTAGTAAATACACAACAACACAAGACTGGCCAGCATATGATGTCATCATGCATGGCTGTTAGCATCTGCACAGATTTGTTACAAAACAAACAATCTGCCATTTGAAAAAGGTCACAGTCACTCTTACTCTAACTGATAACACCAATTACATAAATGGAACAACTTGCAGCATTTTTTTGATGCTGGAATTCTTCAGTTATTCTGTTTCGCTGCCATTTAAAGGCCACAATAAAAGGACATTGATGTAACAGTAATATGCGTATGGCAGCATGCTTTGAGCAATTGGTTCCTGATTTTCCTGTGGGTGTCAGAGGACTGACATAACACAGCATAATCCATTCACTGATATGAAAACACTCAACTCAGGCACAATAAAACATCCGTATAACAGTGACTGTGACTCAATCAAGCAAGGACTTGTGTATTTAAATGGCTTATTCAGCTTGGCCAGCTTATACAGTTTTTCTCAGTAGCATTGGCACAATCCTTAAATGAAAATCATTCATCCTCAAACACTGTGTGAACATCTATTCCTAGTTCTCTCACAACAGCATATGTATATCTTGATACTTTCACACAGAATTCAAACATACAGTTATCTTCAATTAATACACTGAGCAAGTCTTGGTGACAAAAATGGATTACAGTGCTTTTTTAATGAAGTGCGTTGCTCTGATGCAGATGTGTTTATCTGCATATGCAATGTGTGAATGATCACACACAAAATACACCTGCACAGTCATACCCTGTCAAACATGTGTTTCATATGTGCAGTTATGAGTCTTAAAATTCATTTTATACTATGTTCATCCTCAGCTTTTAGCAGAATTTGTTACATGTTGTTAAAGTGATGAAGCTATCATTTCCCTACACACATTTACACCACAGAGGACGAAACTCTCTCACTCACAGAAATGTCTGTTTATGGATGATCCAGCAAATTAAATACCTTACACTTGAAGGTGCCTCATTACATTGATGTAAAAATCACTGGACAAATTTATATCACCTCAGAGTATATGTCATCATATCAGAAAACCTGCCATGTATCACCCTTGCACACAGTGTGCTTCAAGTGCCTGTGGTGCAGCTCTAGTAGAACATTATCATTTCAGTCTGATACTGACCATCTTAAAAAAAAGACAAAAACAAATGTTGTATTTAACCACAAGCACACATTACCCCTACAGCCAGCATAGTATGTCAGATGTTTCATAACGCAGTTCTTTAACCGTGCTGTCATACAGCTGTCTGCCTGACTCTTACAAACCTTCTAGTCACAGCGGGGATCTTCACAAGAAACGAAAGACTAAAGAGTCGCGTTGTCACTTCTTAGCATTTACTGGATGTATACGCACATGCCGATATCCAAGCAAGCGTGTGTATGTTAATGAATGCTTGAGTGTGTATGACTCAAGAAAAAAGAACAGAAATGTTGGAGAGAAAGAGAGAGTAGTACCATCTTAATATTGCTGTGTGAGCAAGAGTTAGTTTTAAATTCTCTAGCCATGGTCCTGAAAGACTAATTGCATGCTGATGTAAGTGGCCATTCCACTTCACCTCAGCGTTTGAACCCAGCAGCACCTTCCATAATTCATGACTTCAGCACAGCCACTTTGCCAGTTTGTGTTACCCCTTTTGTGGTTAATTCAACAACTGAAAATTTTTGCTGGATGACCCAGTTCACATCTTTTCTTCAAGTTGGTCAGTTCGACTCTAAGGTGAAAATCAGTACGGATAATTTACAAAAAAGTTGTGCTTTTTTAAATGCATGAAAGCTCACAAAGACTACAGACTAAGTGACGTTGAAAAATGCAGAGAAAGGCCTCTGAAACTTAAAGCCATAAAAGTTTAATTACAGACGCAGCCTCTCACCCTTTCATTCTTATATTTTCTGCATCTTTACTCTTGACAGGCCTCATAAACATGACTGAAAGGAATGGATTGTTGTGGAATGGAATATTTACCACCCCACACATCTTACATTCACATGTAATCCAAAGCACTGATGACCAGAACCCAGAACATAGGTCAGTCAAAGATTTATGTAATCTGCAACAGAGATACACTGGCAATTTGTGCATTACGATATTAATTTAGTAGAGGACGAGTCATGTCGGTGCAAAAAACAAGCCTCACTCAGTCATATTCCAAGCCAAAATGTCACAAATACTGCAACCTACTGGCTAAATAACGCAGCACCATGCCACTGTCCTTGGCAATGAAACGAACATGGTGAGTAAACACTGATGGCCAATAAATCAGGCCATGTTTGGCCAGTCTGGCTTTCCTATCAAACTACCCAGTCCAATCTCAGACTAGTTTTATTCTTCTTCAAGACATATATACAGTCACAAGCGGGTTTAATGGTGGAATGGCAGCCAACATAGCCAAAATATAATGCTAATAAGAACAGCGATCCTACTATGAAGACCAACAAAGCATTTCACACGCCTTAAACTATAAAAAATACTTGCGCTTACCGTATACTGTAGGTCTACATGAGGGTGAAGTCCATGTCCCAGTCTGGTGACCATTAGGTACAGGTTGTGGTTACAACGGCCTCAGCTCACGGTCATCCTTGAGAAGCTTTCTTTTGATGGTGTCAAGTTTTCCTCCACAGCCGTTGCTCATGAAAAACGTAGCTTGCTACCTTTAATGGCGCCATAGCTATGTCTGCTCGGGCACACAACCAGTCCAGAATCGCACGGAAATGTTCAAATTCTTCTCTTTATTTTTGTAAACATTGGCTTTCAACTGACAAGTTATCCAGCAACTTTTAAATCCAATCAATCAGTATAGCCGTTAGCTAGCTACTTCCGGTGTGCTAACTTGCGCATTTGCAACTTTGGAAAAACGTGACAAGTCGGTAAGCAAACATTTTCGCGTTTTCGAAGACGTAGCATAATTGTAAAAGAGTCCTCATTCCAGTCAGTTCGGTAAAACGTTTCTTGTGGCGCACAGCAAAGTGAAATTTTAACCGTTTAACAAGGTGCGTCTTCATTGCTTGACAGTCCGGCAACCAGACGAATGTGCGGCATTTCATTTCACTTCCGGTTTCAATTTCCGCCTTTTAAGGTAGCAAAATGCTATTTAAAAAATGAATAGTTAAATAAAAACACAATATCAAAATAGAACAGAGGGCACTAATTGTAGGTAACTTGGGATTGAATGATAATTAAAGTCCCTATGATTTAGCAGTGTCTACAAGACATGTCTGTTAAAAAAGTCGCTGTTATTTTTCACTGGTAAAAGCCTACCTTTAGCAGGTAGAGCACTCTAATACATGTATTTATACAGCTTAGCAGCCTCGTCTCCTGTCCTGTACCTACCCATTATGATGATATCTGTGGGTGTCATTCATATATCGGTGCAGACGTGAGAGAGCCAACCCCCCCAACACTATAATGTGCACGATATTTCCATTCTAGTACAGTAAAATTGAGCTGTTGGTGAAACCAATGGTTTCATCATCAAAATATTATAATACACTGTATTATGATTTATTCTGGATTTCCCATTCTCATTCTTCTGACAGGGGTTTATTCTGATTCACACTGTAAATTCCTTTAATCCGTATTGTTACATCGATAAGACTAAATATTACACTTATTTACAAAAAACAGCTTTCCATCTGTGTTCCATACAAGTGCCCTTGAACAACATTATGTCTCAATGTCTCCTGTTTATTATTACAAGCAACAAATTCCATTAAGGGAAGATATCTTTTAATGTAACTTACACAGAGAATCTATTATTTGGTGAAACTGAATTGTAGAAGCCAAGTAGCCTACAGTGTTAGATTGTTTATGCTCTCACACTAAACCAGAGTATAAGAGACAGTCGTGAGGTGGTCTAGGGTGTTATTTGACTGCTTGTCAGATGCTGTAGCTATAATACATGTGCTTTTACTTAGGCAAGCATTTTATGTGGACACATACAACACTGCACATGTAACAGAACATTTGCTTGATTTCATGTATTGACTTTATTAGCACAATGAGAGACTGAGTGAGCCTCCTGTCAAGTGTGTTGAGAAACGCACACAGCTCCACTGTCATGCTGAAAGACAGCACAGATTGGAGGGTTTTTAAGGCTGATGAAGAGGACATTAATAATCGACAATGATACTGTAATATTTTCCTTCCACTGCTCAGAAAGTGTACCCATTCTAACAAAAATTCTGTTTTTGGCAACAACAAGCCCTGGTTCATGGATGAAGCCAGATTGCTTGATAGAAAGAAATACGAGGCTGCTAAGAACAGTGTGCAATGTGCAACACAAACGTCTGAACTATGAATTTCAAAAGACTGTGAAAAAAACCTGAAGCTTGCTACAAAGACAAATTAGAGACTAAGCTACAGGGCAAACATGTCAAGAGTGTCAGGGCTTGCAGACATCACAGAGCCCAATCCCAAGCACCATAGCCTAGTTTGAACTGCAATGCTTTTTTTCCTCGACAGTTTTAATCAATTCCACTGCAGATTTGGAACTGATGTACGTAAACCACCACCCACCCCCTGTCTCATTAATGGCAACCTACCTTTTACTATCTCAGAACATGAAGCCAGAACCCTGTTCTGCCAAATAAACACCATGACTACAGGGCTGGTGTGTTACAGCCACCCTGGAGCAGGGTGGTGATGAATTTACCCAAGGACTCAACATTTTTAATTGGTCATTTCAACCCTCCAAGGTTCCTTCCTGCTCTAAGTAAAGGTTGTTATTTGAGTGCCTGAGGAAAAATAAAATAACCCATCTTAATGACTACAAACATGTCGGTTAGTACAATATCCATCTCTCTTGTGGCCATTAGGGCAACTAGCCCTGCAGATGATACATTCAGTTCTTCTACGCAATGAAGTCCACATGCTTAGACCTATTACTTGACTCAAGTTCAGAGATGAACTCTGTTTTTTTTTTGTTTTTTTGTTTTTTTGCTAGATGCCTCCACGTGCTGCAACACTGCAATCACAAATGTTAATGTATCACTGAGTCATCATATCCTGAACTTCTGGTTTAACAGGAAACAAGTTGTCAAAATTGAATTCATGTCTCACTACCCAAAACTGTGCTTTCTCAGTTTAAAGTGTGCACATCATACTTGCTTGATACAGCCACGGCCATCAGATTAAAATACCGGCACCTGTAATTACCAACATCATAGTTTGTTACTGTATTTGGCATTTATTACTTAACATTTAAGGGAGTAAAGAGGAAGGCAAAAAGCACAACTGCAAATGTCTCTACTAAGAATTGTTTCCATTAGGCAGGAGGATGGGCAGAACTTCTCACTGCAGAGACAGTGCCTGCAGAACCGTAAAGCCATCAGGCACTTAAAATAGACATTTAGTGAGCTAAGTATTAACAATCAATATTCTTGTATAGTCTGTTTAAAATTTTATGGTCTCTTTTATCAGTTTTGCACAGTAGCACAGACTGGAATCCTGTGCTGGTTTCGTGTCTGAGTTGCACAAAGACAAATCTCAATCAACTTGGGTGACATGGCAATAAACTGTTGAACTTGAACAGTGCATGCGTGAGTCAGTGAGTCAGTCAGCAACTGAGGGAGTGAGTCAATGAGTGATTAGCCAGCAAGTGAGTGAGCAAACAAAAATGACAGATTGTTCTGCCATTCAAGCTCTAAACGGCTGTCAGCGATGTTAAGTGAACAATACTTGGCTTTTGTCATCTCAGGGCATTTGTGTACTTACAGTACATGTGTAGGTTTCGAATGCTTGTGTGCATTTGTATGTGAGTGTGTGTGCGCGTATTTGTGTATCAGGCTGTCAGGGCTGTCCTCCACTCCTAATGGTTTAATGGGCACCCTGTGGTGCCTCTCAAGCCCCCTGGAGTGGGACACACTCAGAGTGTGGGGAAGCACAAAGGCGCAGCCATGTCTCTGGAGAGGAGTGTCTTTGTGACGAGGGGCCACTGCTGTGCTGACTGTTGCAGGCCTCATGGTGATTACTCTCCCCGGGTGGTCTGCATTGTGGGCCCTGAGACCCAGAACTTCACCTTTACACACCCTCCTGCTGCGCTCAACGGGGGGCCAAAACGCACCCCTGTCGATCACCACACGTCGGTAGAACAACCCGCCTGCCACGCAATCCATCCAGCATACTCCGTCACTTTTCCCAGTCAAGATGACTGTGCTTCACAACCATGATGATCCCTGCAGTACATGCATGCAAATATAGCCAATATAGAAATATGGACATGTTACTGTAGAAAACAACATTCAGATGATAAAACCTACATACATGCATACGTGCACAATCCTATGTACACTCACTCATAGCGGTTTTTAACCATTTTGTCCTGCGAGCTCCAAAATCAGTGTCTCGACTGTGCAAAATTAAAAAGATAAGTAGGTAAACAAATATACAGATGCATACATTCACACACACACCCACGTAGTACATGCATACAGTAAATACATCCGCAAGCCTGTCAAATCATCTCTCATTTCATGACCTACTTATAAACAAATGTATATTTTATATGTCGAGCCGTTTCAACTACATCATGCTCACGCACAGAAAGCCAAGTACAGTATGCAGATCCAATCCCACACATTCTGCCCACTGGCTTCTGCGTTCCACACCAAACACCATGCATGGAGCTATAATTGTGTTTTCACTGTGTCCTTAATAAAACAACCCAAGACTTAATATGTCTTTGAGAAGGCTGTAGCCTGGAGCACAAGAGCAGGCATCCCAGAGCCTGGCTTCAGGTCCAAGGCAACGGAGGCGAGTAGCTTAGCTCCTCTGATTCCACTGATCAGGGTCACACTGCGGGGGCTGGTCCCTGGTGAATAGTTTAACGCCCACCTTCGGATCTTGCTGTCATGGAGACTGTGGTTGACTCCTCACATTTCTTGTTTTTAGTCTTAAGACACTGTATCTTGAGAATAATGCGTATGTCTGATGGATGTCAATGTTGATGATACAACAAAGATGCATTTTACATTATGTATAGCGTATGACATGTGTGTATGTTCTTAATCTACCTGTGTTTGGAGTGGTTCATCTTAATCACTACACTCTCATCTCAAATTAGACAGCATGTCAGCCATTCTGCTCTTCTAAAGCACATAGCACATGAGATTGATTAATATCAAAGTATGCAGTCAACATGGGCAAATCCAGTAATCCTACATGGAGAAGATTAAACATCGTCTGACAATGTAAAGGATAACAGAAAGTACTAAATGCTTCAGTCCTTTAGGAATATGCTTGACGCCAGTAATTTTACGGCATCTTGAAATTAGATGCTTCACACCATTTCAGACCATTCATTTTTTTTTTACACAGATTTACCATAGAACTCTATCTGCATACATTCTTCTCATTATCTAGCAAAGTGAGGCCAGAGGGTCTATCTGCTGCTCATATCTGTTTCTCTCTCTGGTTCTCTGCTCAGTAATGCTCATTCCTCCTCCAATCTCAGACGAGAATTAGATACCCAGCTATCGTAAGGACATGTTTAATTTTACTATTGGTGATTGAGGATGCATCTGTGGTGTCTGGCTGTCCACCACAATCAATAAGCTCTCTGAGCAGTGTCTGGGAACAGCGTTCGTGTAAAGGTCTGCTTAATGTGGAAATCAATGACCGGAGTGTTTTGGGGAAAAATGCTGACATGGAAATGGACAATTTCTTTTTTTCAACTTCTTTTTTTTCATTAACCAGTTCTCAGCAAATGCATGTGGCAACCATTAACCACCCTCTAAAAATGGCATTGATCACCGTTCAGTTATTGTTGTTTCAAGTTAGCTTTACACAACACCTCAGTTTTCAAGGTGTTTGGACACAGCTGTAGAAATTAGTGTCACATGCTTAAGATTTGATCTTTTGATCTAGTGATTTCCACTAGATTACCTTTCATTTGGATGTGTTGACCTTTAATATTTTCTGATAGATTACTGTCCACCTGTCTATTTATCAATTTTATGATACTTATTTGTATCCTGGACAAGGTGGCAGAAAAATAAAGCCAAGTATCCCAGATGCCTTCCTCTCCAGTCACTTCAAGTGATTCCAGGAGGATCCCAAGGAATTCCCAGGCCAGATGGGATTTACCTCCTCCCGGTTAGACATGCCAAGAATACCTGCACATGGAGATATCCAGAAGATGTCCCAGTCAGATGCCTTAACCACCTCAACTTTTATGTCAAGGAGTGTCCAATCTATTTGAAACTTCTTTTGGATGTCTGAGCTCCTTCCCATGTCCCTCAGGAGGAGCCCACCTTACTTACAAAGGAGAGTTATTTTGGTCACAGCGTATGATCTCAGGTGGGGGTTGGAACATGGATCAACTGGTAAACTGAGATCTTTAGTTTCAGCTGCTTCTTCATCCCAACAGACTTTTGTAACTCCTCCAGACACAACTGTGAACAAGTCCCATAAATACTAAAACTCCTTCTTCACCAATTCGCTCCCAATCACAAAGAGGATGATCCGTGGCGACTCATTGCTGCAGATTTCGAGGTTCTGAGTCTCATCACAACCACTCCTGGCGCACACTGAAAGTCACAGTTTGAAGAAGACTGCAAAAGTACAGCTTGGTTATTGGTCACTTTAAATCAAATTCGATTTGCCTTGACTGGACTGGTTTCATATTACTCTCCTCCTTTCCAGCATCTCAGCAGCTACTCAATGCCTGTTTATGGCCATTCACTGTTGGCAGCAACAACAAGAGGGGGGAGCAGTGAGTTGTGACAGAGGCAATGTAGTCTATTTCCCAACAACCCTCTCCTTTTCAATTAACTTCTTTCACACTCAGTTGTGATTCAACTCTACACTAAGCATTCAGGCAAACATTCAAAGGCACCTCCCCAAGTGATTTCTAAATAAGCGCTTGTTTAATGGAAATATTTAGACAGGGGATTTAGAGTTACATGCTCACTAGTGTTCCTGCTCAGTCTCCATTTGTGCTCCCTGCTACAGTTGAGGTTTGTTGTCTACAGTATAATCAGCTTAGGTTCTGTAATGTCTTCCCAGTATGCAGAGAGATGAAATTTACAGTGAAGTGGGCACTTCGGCTGGGATTACATACAAATATCAATTTCACAAATCAGGATTTATTGGACAGATACATCCAGACAACTTTCTTTTACTGTCACACATACAAACACACATAGACACATGGGACTTTGTACTTTGAATAGCATGGATAGAAGGACTGACCAGCACAGGCAGCTCCCTTTGCTGCAAGAAAATATCCTTTACAGCCTAAATGGGCAAAAATACAAGGAATGAGACTACCTGTAATATGAGTAATAACTTCTCTCTGTATGCATATGTACATATATGTGAATTGTGTGTGAATTGTATATAAATTGTATGCGAGAGAGAGTGTACTAATTCCATGTAATGCGAGCACAGCTCACAATGTGTGCCAGCATATTGGCAAACAAAGCACACTTCTGGTGCATTATGTAATTCTGGAGGAGTTCCCACTGTAAAGCCAAGCAGCAATTCAGTGGCTGCAAGGTGTGCTGCTGCCTGCAGGAAAGCTGCTATGAACTATTTATGACACTTCCATTAAAGCGACAGTGTTTCTTCATGCTTTTCCTACTTTTTTAACAGCCGTGCAAACTTGCCATCATTGGAGTTTTTTTGGCATTAGTGTGCGTATGTTTGTGTGTGTACATTAATAGCTTCACACTGTAAAACTTGAAACTATGGGCCCAGAGACTTGAGAAGGATAATCAGAAAAAAAAAAAAAAAAAAAAAAAATCAAATATTATGTAGCGCCTACTTGCATTCCACTTGGTATTACACTCAATTCAGGCAGGTGCTGTAAATATTTTTATATATGGTACAGTAACTTGAGTATACAATTGTAATTGGCACACACCTTTTGAGTTGTGTAAATTGAATTCAGTTGATTCAGCCCAGCCTTTTGTCCTGAGACAATGATTCAAGCAGCCTATAATTAGAGGTTTGGAGCATTTTACTGTGTGATAACTACACACAGGGAGAGAGGAAATGGAATTGTTGCAGCTAATCCATTGTTAATGGCCTATCACAGGTTTTCCACAGCTTTAATGGCACTTTTTGACTGTGAAGTTGGATAACAGGGAGAAAGAGAGGGATAGAGAGGGAGAGGGGAGATGAAGCCAAAGGGAAAATAGTAAGACTATGTCAAGAAAAAAAAAACAGAGAGAAGAGGCCGACAGTAAGAAATTCACATTCTTGCAAACAAAAAAACAAAGACACCAGGAAGAGAAATGTTTGAAACAACACAGCAGTGTAGCACCGACACTGCTTGTTGCTTTATTTGTGAAATTCACTGCCCTGTCCAATTTAAGACAGTTGAGTCCAGTGTCTAAAATAAAAATCCTTCATTGAGATGAGAGGTTTTAGCAGTTTGAACACTGAAGGAAAATCTAAAATTCTAGACAGCATGTTGATACTGTCTTCTCTTGGCAGACAGCACAGTTTCCTGGAGGATCTTCAGTGAAGCAACCAATTGCCATTATTTTCATTAATCCTATGCGTAGGGAAGTGCAGTGGTACATCGAGTATACATTTTAAAATTCCCAATGTTGTAGTGCACTGATTTTGTTCCGTATCAGTGCACCAACTTTGGCCAGCATGTGAGGAACAAGGAGAGAGTGCAACAAAACAAAGACAGGCACCATGTAGGTTTGTTATTCTGCAAGTTACTCAATATTTTATGAGGTTGTTGTGCAGAATGTCCAAGTGGGATGAAAGGAAACAGTGCTTATTGGGAAAACAAAACTCTGATGGTGCTTAACAAACAGCCTTGAAACAAAGCTTGATTTTAACTGTTGAACCAGCACCTCAGCAAAGGCTGCCATAAGTCACATTCAGCATAGAACAAGTTCTTTTTTCCCTCAGGGTTTGCATTCTTAGTTTATAATGTCAGGCATCTTATTAAGTACACTGTGAGCAATAAAATGAGAATTTTATTATTGAGCCTGAGTTCTGAAGCCTTTGTTCTCATTTCATCTTGAAAAGTCTCCTGCGTTGGTGAACACCTCTGAAAACACATCTGATGGTGGATTCTACCAAAAATTTTCCAGATCACTTGGTCTGTTAAAGGACTTTCGAACAGAAGAGCTGAGTGTCTAGTTACCATCTCCTGTGTGGCTTTGCAGAAAATACCTAATGAGGTGCATCCAGGTGCAGAGGAGACCCATGGCATTCAAGCCTCCCTGGGGTGTTGTGGCAGATGAATTTCTATTAATGATCACACACAACAGCCTTCTGCTGCCTAATGGCACTGGAGAGATGAGCTGCAGATAGCCACCCCTCTAATTGGTAGCAAAATTGAGCCTCCCTCTCTATAACTGCAGAATAGTATATCTCTGTTTTTGCGACTGATTGTGGAAGTTTTGCTTATTACCTTCAGGGAAAGTTGATGTGGGAAAACATGGCTAAAGCCAGTATCGACTCTGAATTCAGGTTATCTCTTTTTATGCTGCAGTGCTCTAGTAGCCAAGTTTTGTGTTCAAAAATATAACTTCCCCTGCACAGGTTATGGATAAATACTTGTGACACTTGCCATATGGCTGCATACCCACTGCACCATATGTTGTGTGCAGCAGCAATGACAGAGGGTTTGAGAAAGGGGGGTGGTAAAAAGGGTCAGCAGTGGAAGGTGCAGTACAGTACTGTGCATTAAGTGTCAAAAACTGTGCGGATCTGCAGCAGACCTGCCTGGGTTATGTAATGGATGAGCCCGGTCTGTGAAGCCTCTGCTGTTATCATTAATTCATGTCACCCAGGACAACATGCACAGGAGCTGAGGAGCCACCGTGGGAGACACTGAGAAGGAGGCTGATCCTGTGGGAGGATGAGGTGGCACAGAGGATGGAGGGATGGAGGGATGGAGGGATGGAGGGATGGAGGGGAGAGTGGAGACTGAAGCTCGGGCGTGGTCAGACAGACCAGAAAATGTTCCGACTGCCAAAGAGTCAGACAGACGCAAAGACGCTATTTACAGAACTGTGGCGAGAAAGCATCATTTTGAAAGATGCACCTCTACCCTCTATAGATTAGTCACACTGTCAAAACCAGCCCATGCGACAGAATAACATGGCACCATGTGGATGACCTAAAACCTTTTTATCTAATAACAGGTCTAATGTTCTGTGACAAACTGTGGAAGCTCTGTCTCTCTGTAACTGCATTTTATATCACTGGTCTGATGCTTTTATCACTGGATGCTTTCTGCCGACTGTTTGCAGACAAGATTGCCTGTTTTTTCCACATGTTGGCCAGGATAACACTTACTAAGTGCGAAAAATGGTTACTTTGTTCTTATGAGCAAAACTGATAAATACAATGTAATGTGTTGTTACTGAATATTCAAAAAACACAGTGACAGTGTAACAGTGCAGTCTTGTTTTCTTAATGTTTTAGCCTGTTTTACTCTTGTGCAGAGTAGAATTTTTATTTAGAACAAGGTTGCCAGTGGTTACGGTTGACCATGTCAGCAGAACGGCAGCTACACAAATATTCAGCATCTGCAAACATGTGTAAGTGCAAGCTCAAACACATGCAAAATTTAACGGTTAAGTATGGACGGCAACCACTTTTCATGCCACTGGATAAGATGCAGGACAGTGTAGACACGCACCCAGCATCAGTAATAGTCACCATGTATAGCCTTGAAAATTCCTGTTTGTAGTGTGTATTTATTTGATTCTATGTCCAATGAGCAGTTTCCTCAAGCATTGTGTCAGTATTGTATTTACCAATTGCTGCTGTACACTATTTATATGTTCAAGTCATGTAACCTCACACTTGGTGACTTTAAACAAGAAGCAAGCCTCTGTTCAAGTATGCTACTGTAGTTATAGCTTTATGGCTGGAGATTATTGGCACTGTAGCTGACTTAAAGGTCTTTTCAGTTCCACATGGGACATGCCAGGGGTCCGTGACAGTGTTGTCCGCTCCTCAGTGACACATCAGAGGGCGGCAGTTCTCTTCTCTCCCTCCATCTGGGCCACTGAGCTGTTGTAGCACCGATAAGCCTTTAGTCACAGACTTTTACACTTAGCAGAGGGGGCATAAAATGGTTGACTTCCTTCCTCACAGATTGGTATTCACTTTCTTTCTGTCTCATTGCTTCCTTCCTGTGATTTACAAGCCCAGTCATGGCCTTAACCCTAACCTGACCTCTGACAGCACTTAACCCCAACCTCTCCGGCCCCAGGAGGATGCAACATCATAATCGACACAGTTAGGCCTACAAACATGACTCCTTAAGGAGCAAATGTGTCATAAACTCTGCCCTGTGTAAAATTCTAAAGGCATGAAGTTTGTCTTCTTTCAGCTCTGGAGCATGGAAAGTACTTAGTCTAAGTGGCTTGTATTCACATTTGTTCACACAGTCCAAACATTTGGCATTTTCACAAAAAGCAAAGAGAAATTCTCTCCCACAACAGCATCACAAGCTCATTTTTTATCTCAGCCAGATGGCAGGTGGCTAAGCTAGATGGGAAAGTTATTGTCATCAATCAATAGAGAGTAAACAAAAATGCACCACTGCTCCTCACAGAAATGAGAAAACACAGGCCAGGAAATCAATGAGTCCCTCCTTTTTTTTTCCTTTTTTCTTTTTTTTTTTTTTTTTTGGAGTTTTTTAAAATACAAATAGCTGGGCTTGATAAGATATGATTCAACAAGATACACCCTCCTCTTAGATGTCAAGGCATGTCACAACTTTGCCTTTGCTTTATTTAAGTACAACTGTGTGAATTTGAATTGGCACTGAGGTTTTTTGCGAGGCTCTTACATATGAAGACTTATCTCTTTATTCTAATTTGAGTCATCTACCCATTGTTTCATTAACTACACATTAATTATGAACTGACATTCAACATTAGAGAATGATAATCATTAGATTAGCCTTTATTAAAAAAGTCATTACAAATGCTGCAGATGTGCTACCTTAAACTGGCAGAGACTATTTTAGTACTGGTGTCACCCTCAAAAGAGTTATCTATTCACCTTTCAAAGAATCTAACAAAATATGAATTTGAAGTTTGTGTCTCTGATCTGTTGTACAGCCAGTATCATCAGAGGCTTTTACAGTGCCGGGATAGAGTGCTAGATAATTATTATCAGTACAGTATGTCTGTTCCTTCCTGTCTTCTCTCCCATATTCACATTCTGGTTATGTAATCACAGCATGCCGGCTCTGTGGAGGCTGTCAGCGTTGGAAGTCAGGCTGCAGATATAGATCTCTTTTATAAACCTGAAAGTCTCTGTGAGATCTCGAGAGCAGTCTACACCTCCTAAATGAGGTTGGTCATTTGGAATAAGGTCTAAGGTCGGGTGATGGGTTAAAACAACTTCCGCTTACAGTGAAAGTGAAAGATGGCAGCAGGAGTGAAACAGTGGCGTCCTCTTTTATTGAATGAGTTTGTCAGAGGAGATAGAAGTTGAGAGTCTTGTAAGGATTGTGTTGGAAAATGTCTTTTTTGAAGTAGTACAGTACAGTCCTCTGACTGGTCAACGTGGGTGGGTGGGTGGCTGCTGTGGGGCAATGTGTTTCATGCTACTTCTCATCTTCCTCCAGGACAAAATGAATAGTGACACAGGAGAAATGAAGATAGTGTACATGCAGGAGATGCTGAAACGCTTGCTTCGTGTAGTTAACCTTACACAGCAGATGGACTGAATCCATACTGTTCTTATAGCTATTAATAAGCTGCGTGTGTGCACGTGTATGGGCATGCATGCTGTGCGTGGACATTAGTGTGGACTCAAAGAGTTATGATCTGTAATGAAGCTCAAAACATCCATCAGAAGACACCAGTCATCTGTCTTGTTCTTAGGAGTCATTTCAGGCAGTGCCAATAGATAAGTGTCAGCCAAGTTGAGATTAGTTGCCGTAACCTTTGTAAGAGCAAGACTCTGTGAATATGTATGAGAATCAAGCCATTCACTTGCTGACTTGTTTAATTCATATTCAGCATGAACCAAGAGGAAACAGGAAGCCACTTATAGGTTTTCTGAGATGATCCATGTCTGTTTAGTTATGGTATACCTGACGGTCCAAACTTTTCTTGTCTTTTCGTGCGATATTCTTTAGGCTTAACCCCGGTCAATCAACTACTGACGTCAGAGATTCTAGCATTAGTGCCCCCTGTGGTCCAGCTAATCTCACTTTACACAGGTCTTTGCAGAGGGGAAAAATGCCCTGGGGTCATGTTTCTCTTAACAGCTTCAGCTACAGCTACTTCCTCCACTGGCTCAGTGCGGCAGTCCGCCTCCTCCTTCTCCTCCTCCTCCTCCTCCTCCTCCTCCTCCTCCTCCTCCTCCTCAGCAACATCACATCATCTCATTTTTGCACCAACTTCCTGATTTTGCTTTGCCCCTATTTCCGTTTTTGGTGCATTAGGCATCCACCGACAGCCAGCCACAGCCTGTATTAGTGCTCTCATAAAGTGGCTCCAGAGGTTAGCCCTGACAAGTGGAAATGTTCCCTGCAGAGTTACGGCCTATCAGGCTGATCCATTTCACACAGAAGAGTCAATAACCAGCCCTCCACGATAAGACACAAGAGCAAGTAAAGGCACTTTAGTACTACAAAGTCTTTAGGGCTCCATGATGAAGGTTTAAGCGTCAACTACCACTCTGTTCAGTTCAAGTAGGAAGATAATAAGAGACAGGACAACTGACTAATACGCACCAACAATGGTGTTGTTGTTTTGTGTGCAGCAGGGGACCTCAAGCACACACCTGCACTTCTGCTTGAAAAATATTCTATTTTTATATATTTACATAATATATTTTACATGACTATTTCAGCTCGTCTATTTGTAGTCATTGTTCAGAAAGATATCGGCGCAGTGAGATGATGAGGGCACAGAGGTGCACGCTGTTACAGTCCCATGAGACTCATGTCAAAACATGTTCACTTGCATTCTGTCATTGTTTTTGGGGCATTGAAAATTATGTGGCTGCTAAAAAAAGGACTTGTGCCATTTATCTTCTGAGGACAATCAAAAATATTGTGGATAAAAATACATGAAGGAGACAGAAGGAATTAATTATGGCCTCTGTGACATGATACTGATTCTTGTCTCTCTTTCTTTGCGGTGCATTTTATGTGCAATGCTGCCACCTGCTGTAAAAAATAAGGAACTGATTGCTGTCGAAACTCCAATGCAAACAAAAGGAGATCTTAGTGATTTTTAAGAAAAACTGCAGAACTATGTGTTTTACTGTCAAGCTATAGGATGAAGGAAAATAACGTAGATGAAATATAACTTGTTAAACACAAGATGAAATGTAAGGCATCCTATCTCACCTTGTGCAGATTGTATTTGCAGAGTAGGACACGGGATCAACGCGATGTTGACATCTGAAAGACACGTCTCTACTCACACCACACAGCTGTCACATCTCACTAGGATCAGAACAAACAGGGAGACAGGTTTGTCTTTCAACTGTTCCACTTAGGTTGGGTAAAAGCTTTCATGCTGCAGTTAAGCTTCTATTTGAGGAATGTTAAGTGCCAAGTGAAGTTTGAAATGTTAAATTACAGCACCTTGCAGACTGGCTTTGAACAGTGCAAGCTAAAAATACGATGTGTAAATTTGGTGTCTCCTCATGGCACCTTGTCTCCTCTCTCCTCTCCATCTCCTCTCTCCTCTCCGCTCTTCCACCCCTTCTAACCTCTAAAGTATGCAGCACTAACCTCATTTTCCCGTGCTCCCCAGTGAGAACTAAACTCCATACTGGATAGCTTTGCTCTGGGATAAGCACAAAGAAAGTAAGGCTCTTTGATGTAGCAAATGCAATCCAGGAAAGGGCAGTGAGACACACCCTACTGGCCACACTGAAGTCCAAGATATTTCCTTCCATCACTTAGGCCTCAAGGCTCCACAGACACATAAATCAGACGTCTAATCCACCAGGTCCCAAATGGTCGTCTTTTGGGGCAAAAATAAAGGGAAGTCAGTGGAAATCCAGACGCAATATTGTTCTTAGACATTAAACAGTTTGCAAACAGGCTAGACTAAGAGTTTGCACCAAGATTACTTATGTCTTAGACAGCATCCTCTTTTCTGGCTGGGCAGGGTTTTCAATGGGATGCTGAGAAAGGGGGGACACAGAGAGATCAGCTTAACTGTCCTGCCTCTTATCCTCTCTTACTAACCTACATTAAATTAAATGAGCACAGGGCCAGCTCTTGATATGTGTGAAAACCCTGGGAGATTACACAGTGGTAATTAATAGGAGTAGCTGAGATTACAAAATGCTTGTATCTCTCTCTGTGTGTGTGTGTGTGAGCGTGTGACCCCTAAGCTGACAGGAGGTCTTCAGCCGGACATACCCCCCACTGACCGTGCTCCCCACTGAGCAATGTCTCGCCAAAGTCTGTATTTGAGAGGTTTCCTGCTATTCTGTGTCGTTGCCCCTTTAGCCAAATTAACACAATGTCACTTTTGTTGATAGCCTCGTATAAACTGTAGGATTACGTTCTAAACGAAGGATATGTGCCGCTTGGTACAGTGCACGTTTGTGCTTCTAAAACATTTGGTTCTGTTTGAAATTAACTGTTAGGAGTGACATATGCTACAGCAGATAAGCTTTTCTTATCTCCATGAACATTGTCTTCTTCTGTTGCTTTCATCCTTCCTTTCAGAACACGTGTTGGGGAGCTTTCATCAGACTTGAAGTAGAGTTTATAATTGAAACATGAGGTAAGTGGTGACATCTTAAGATCAAATGTATTGATCCTGACAGGAAATCATTCACAATTTTTTAGTGTGCGATTACACTAGTATTTCAGGGCTGATACTCATCACAAATCCTTTCCAGGTGAGTAAATACAGCATTTATTATAGAATAAAGCAAGTGGGAACACACAGCCAGACTTGCACACACTTGAAAAAGCAATTGCAATAACGCAGGAAGCCACATAATGAAGATTACTTAATTCTGTCTGAATCCAGATGCAATGGATGTGCTGACAGATCGCAGGGAAAGGAAGGCAGGACGTGAACAGCAAGACATCAACACTTTCATGTCACCCCTTTCTCAGTGTGACCCAACATTTCATCAGCTGTGCCCTCAAAACACTGTTTTCACCTCAGATCCACTGGGCACCTCACATCAAGTCAATGTATGCAGGGGAGCAGATGACAGAGTGGAGTAGGAGCTGCTGCTACTACGCTGGAGCTCCCTCTAGTGGATCAATTGGGGTCACTGCAAAGATGCAGGTGTGATTGGGACTAATCCGACTTTGTTCTTAACGTCTAGTAATGCATTGACTGCACCGTAACATGAGATAAAGGCCTAGCAGAGGGTTTATCTGACTATTTTTCATTCCTGAAAACAAACAACAAACCCTGCATCGGTAGCATCTACATGTGGCAGGGATTACAAACAAGGTCCAGGGCTGGGAGTGTGGTCGACAGGTCTCCTCTGTGAGGGTAAATGTCTGTCTGAAGTGACTTTTATTGTGTGTTTCTGATCAAACTGGACTCATTAGGACATTTCATCTTTGGCCTGAAGGGAGACACAGCTAAAGCGTGAGCAACTCGTGGACTGCTTTTGGACAATTGTTTCCGGTGCTGTTTGATAGATGACTGGCACCGCTTTGCTTTTTTTAGGAGATAAATCAGCTTCACAATGAGATGATGCTTAGCATCTTAGGAAGCCAAGCCTGGCCTTCTCTGCTCATCAGACTCCATCCTTAATTACATAATGGGATGAATTAATTTACTCTATTAATCCAGGTGACCATCTGTTGGCCATTCTCATCCCAGACAGTGTCCGGTGATAGCGTAAGCCAGTCCTCACCCAACCTTTCCTGCCAAGCATCATGGCCAATCCATTGAACTGTAGTAGACCTGTCTTGTCAGAAAGTCCTTTAAATCATGGAGTGGTCCGTTTGACATGCCTTCATTTTTCACTCCTTTGACTGTTTTGAAGGAAACTGAGGGGGTAAAAGTGTGTTTTGCAAGGACTTATTTTGACATGGGTGTCAGAAAGAGAGTGGCTGAGTGTACATACGTACTCCCTCATACGAATTTCTTATCGCAGCTCAGCTGTCACACCGTAAAAGGCAAGGAACAAAGCAGCAGCTTTGTGTCATGTCATTTCTGAGAAGACAAAGCAGTGACTTTTTTTTCTGGAAACTCTTTATTTCTCTCTCTCTCTGTGTTCCACCTCTCGCTCTTCCCTCTCTCACTCCTGGGGACTCAAGCTGCTGTAAACTTTAATACATAGTGTTCAAATAGGTGCAGCTTAGAGCTCTGCACACACACTCACAAAGCTGGGAACAAAGACCTACCTCCACCCTCTCTCCAGCCTTTCAACTTGAAAATCAGCCACCTTATCGCTTACCAACAAAAGCACAGGTGATGTAAATGAAGTGTCTATTTTTTTCCTCTTTTTTCAGTGAATGTGAATGTCCAAATAATTGAACTGAACTTTTTTCTGGAGCGAAGAAAAGCATCAAATGTCCATTGGTGTTGGATAAAAACAAGATGCATCCCCCTAATAGCTGTTATTTGAAGAAGCAACTTGCCAAGACACTCTCATCCTAGTCCCTAATGATACCAGTCCACAGAGAAAGGATTAGTGGGGTTTTGGTGTAAATATAACACACTTCCTGTTGACTCTGAGCAGAAGCTACTTGAGCCTGTCCTGAGCTTTATAATGTCTCAGGGTGGATGCAACATACTTGACACAAAGATGCTGTTCTTTCATTTGTGGCACATCAACTATTTTTTAAAAACGATGCTCTTAATGATATATGTTTTGGATTCAATACAATCAATCAATCCAATATAAATTATGAGAAAACTGTGATGTCTATGTTAGAGTTACTCTGCTGAATGACCAGAACTATCTGCTCATCAGCTTTTATCTTGTCCAGCAGAGGGCGCCACGCAGCCTCTTTCAGAGTCCTTCTAGAGAAGCAGCCTCAGCTGGCAGAATGTGTTCAGTTTAAGACAATTGAAAAGCTGCTTACACTGTAATATCAGGCCATTTACCGATGATTTAAAAAGAGTGGGTAAGGAGTTTGTTCCTCTGTAGGCCACATGCCATTTCCATCTCTGCTTGAAAAACCATTCTCCTTCTTATTTTGTCCTTACAGGGATAATAAGGACAAGGTTATGAAAACCAGTTAAGAAAGCTGGTGATTTTGTGGTTTATGTTGTCACTTCCATAGTTCTGTAAGCTGCACACAGCACTGCACGGGAGTGGTATGGCACCAAACACAAGCTACTATGCACGCCTATGCTGTTCTGAGGGTTTTTTGTGTTTTTCTTTTGCACTAAATAAATTCTTTTCTTTCACAGCCATAATGAGCAGGAGGCGTAAAAAACTCTAAAGAGGAGGGAGAAAAGAGACGCAATGAGACGATATGGGAGAAGCGAGGGGAGAGAAGAGAGACTGGATAGTTTGTGCCAGATCTGTGGTACAGGCAGAGGGAAAGAGGGAGCGAGTACTCCTCTAGTCTTAGCCCTATTTGAAACAGATGCTGTTTATAACCCAAAACCTTAATGGGGAGCTCTCTGGTCTGGTGCTGGCCTATGATCACGTTCCAGCCTAGCTCCAGTGCCCATCTTTTTTTCTTGTATGGGGAAAAATGCCACAGGAAAAAAATATATCTACTCTCCCCCTCCTGTACCAGGGGCAGCTCCTCTGTGAAGCCCTAGATTTATCCAATCAAACCAAGCTCTCTGTGCTCACTTCAAATAGCCACCCCCCTGACTTCAGCCTTGCACTAAAAGGAGCCCTCATCTTTCCTCTGACCACACAGCAATATGACCAAAGACATGCTTATTATTTTATAGACTGTGATCTCTGAGCACATGTAAAAGCATAACCTAAAAGTGTGGATTTTCAGGTTACACGTGATCCCTTAATAAAACTGCACCCGGCTGGCTGGCACTGCATTTCAAATGAGGACATCAGAAATATACCAGGTTATACCTGTGAGCATGAGACAGCTGCTTGTATTGCCACTGTGTGCACGTGCCCCTGATGTTTTGCATAAAGCAATTTTTTTTAAATTTAACCGCCCCACTAAAAACCAATTCAAGATTTGTTTTGATTTCACAAACCTTTTAATCTGCTTCTTCCTGGTACGTGCACAAGATCAAAGAGGGAGCCGACCACATCTCATCATGCAAGAAATAACATAATATCTGTTCCATTACTGAAAAACATTGCCAAGATTACGACAGATGATTACTCATATCTATGCCATTTCAAGCAGAGAATTAACTGGTATTTAGTTTTTGCCCACTGGTCACGGTGACAAAGTGGAATTTCAATTTTGGAAAGCACACCAGGATGAGGGAATCAAAATAGCTCAGTGATGGTATGAACACATCATTGTTTGTCTTAAATGGCTAATCTGGACAGAATAGGTATGCCTTGTGCAGCTAATCTTTTCCACACGCTGTGCTGTGTCTTGTGGCTTGTTTTGCTTCATTGTATTTTCTTTGTTTGCATTCGGTAATGCATCATTATGCATTATAATCTGAACCAGGCGTGGCTCTCAGGAGCATGTGAGATGTGCTTTTGATGCTTTATATTACTGGGACTGCCCACATCCATTACTGACTGCAGCACACTATTTAATGAACGATGCCCGTCGATAACTGCTGAGAGAGATTGATTAATCATTTATGATTTGTGTTCTGTTTTGTTTCTGTATTGAATGTCCTGTCAGTAACTTTGTGTTGTATTGCTGCAGTGCTCTTGACTAAATCTCTCTTGAGAATGAATCTCAATTAGATTATATGTCTAAATAAATGTTGAATAAAATTCTGCTGCTTCAACCAAACATTTGTCAATCAACATGAAAGATAAAATATCTCATCCAGCGTCACAGTATTAATGAAGACTTGTGGTTTATGCCTGTCACTGCAGAAAGAAGATACAGTTGTGGAAAGTATGCCTAAATCTGGATTAGAGGGTCAGACTATGCAGATCCAACATGCATAAAGGCCTGCAGACTTGTTTATAACATGGAGTTAATATCTGAGATTTACAGGATATCTGCAGGGGTCAGAATGAACATGAGGTTACAGACATGGGCTGAGCTGACACACAGTGTAAATGCTCTCCACACAGCCCAAGGGCACATACACTCTGATTTATAGCAAACACTGAAAGAAAATGGGGCATCAGGGAAATTATACACTTATTCCATGGCTGGTACATGAAAACACTTCCCATTCAAATAAAGAGTAAACTTTGCTACTATTGTTGTTTTGCAGGCTGTGAAATTTTGCTCAGAGTTGTGGAGGAGCTGGAATTCTTCTGGGGCTCTGTTAGAGAAGGAGGGGGGGCTCGGTGCTACGGTGGATTACTTGACTGAAATCGGGAAATAAAAGATCTAAACAACATCTTACTGTTTAGCCTATTCTTTGTGACAGAGAGAGAGGCACAGGCATAGAAGTATATTGTAGAGGCATTGATGTAAACTTTCATTCTTTGTAGTCTCTGACAGAATTCCTGTGTCATTGTTGTGTGCTGTGTGAGGTTTCAGAGGTATTTTAAGGTCATGTCATTTTTTTTCCTTGTTTGTCTGCTTGAGTAGAGCTGCACTGTTGCACAAACTGTGTGATTACCTCGCTATAATTAAGCGTCACCGCTGATAAACCTCATTCTCCAAATGCTCGCTGATCCAACCTGTTTATTTTCACATTTTTTTTGTTTGTACGTTCCGCTGACTTTTTTAATCTATGAAAAAAAAAAAAAAAAATGGAGCCGCTCAAACATTTTGACGCCTCTCTCCCCATAATTTACAATATAATTGACTGTTTTTGCCCATGCATTAGCCTGGGATCACAGGCCCCCGAGGTTCAAACATCTCTTTTCTCAGCACAGATCAAATGGATCCAGCTAACCAACACATTGAATTCCCTCGCAAGGAAAATTGGGCTGCATAAATATGGATTTTAATCACTGCCCAATATTTATCTTTCTTCTCCACTCATCTTTTGATGTTGCCATATTTTCAGGCTAAAATATGAGTAACATCTTAATCAGGCTATGACAGGAAAAGCAGTGTATTCCTACTATTTCCTTTAATTGTTGTTTCGCGGGTGTAAAGATCCCCATCTTTAATTAGTTACGTAAACATAGTGTATCTTGGCTTTGGCTTAATACTGGGGAAGTGGAAGGAAAGGAAAACCAAGAATCTACAGCCAAGTGTCTGTGATTGACTTTTCTCATGGACCCAGAGCACAGACAAAGACTCAAAAGGGGGTCCAAGTGGGAAAGGCCTAGAAAATGTGCCCAGCAAGCTCCTTCAGTATTTTCCAGCCGCCTTTTGTGGCCACAGCCACATTTCTTGAATTGTCAGTGACTCTCCGGCACCATCTATACACATCAGTCACAGGGGCTGTCTTATTTATTTTATCTGTTGTTCCCCCTCTTTCTCTTTGTTTTTGTTTCTTTTCTTACTGTCAGGTATTTAAGCAGCCTGCCGGTTTTATAGAGCCCGCTGAATGGTCTTGATGGACCCGAGACTCAATGGACAGCATGTGACCCATCTGACCAGGGCTCTTTTATGTACCGCCTCTCTTTGTTGTTTTGTTTTTGTTTGTCTGTGAGAAAAGAGAGAAAAGACCACTTCATTGGGTAGGAGGTTACCAACTTGCTCTATTAAGGCACAGGGGATTTCATTAGCCACAGTCAAACAAGGCAATAAATAATAACTTGTGACCTTTGAAGTCTTACAGGCTGAGAAGTGGGTAGAGTTGTCTTCGCTCTGGCGAGTCTATGAATAAAAGCTGACAAAGACACTTCTCGGGCCTGTTGAAACTGTTTGCTGAGCGAAGGGCAAACCTGTCATTCTTATCGTTTTATCACAATCTCACCCCGGTCATTTTTTTCCCCCTCCGATGATTGCAGGCAATCACAGAAAAGGCAATCTCTGGTGTGGCCGTGCCGGCCGGTGTGGCAGGGTGGAGCAGCGGAGTGAAACAGGGTTCATTGTGAAGTGTGTGAGAAATGGTGCCTTCACGCTCCGGCACACACGTTTGCTCAGAGGTGATTAACTGCCCCCCAAAGAGGAAATGCTGTATTACTTTAGCTACTGTGTTTCCGAGAGGGGAGTGTTATGCCGAGTAGAGTTGTGGACTAAGAAGTTCGACCTGAGACTGAGCCTGGCGGGTTTTGCTCAAAAGCCCTAAAATTGCAGTGTCGCCCCACTTACCATTGAGAGAAGACCACTGCTTTTTTGCTTTGTTTTAAATCTGCTGAGGCAAAGTGTGGGGGCTGTTTAATTAAAGATTAAGAGAGCACGGCCCCCCTGTCAGACCTAAATTTCATTGGGTCCTAAATTTGCGTGACCTGGCCAGGATGGGGCTTTTGCTGAATTGCTCCATACAATGGCCTTTGGGAATTCACTGCCTCTGTGCCCCAACTGAGTCCCCCACATCCACCCCCAAAGTCCTGAGGTCCCCTGCAACTCTGCACCACTTCCTGTAATCATCCCCACATGTGGTGGTGGCATTTAGCCTCCTCTACCATGGCACACGTCATTAGGCCAAGCTTTAAGCAGGTCTACCTTGCTCCAGGCCAAAGGGGAAACTTTATTTATGGAGGTAGGGGGTAGAGGAGGTGGGGGTTAATGAAGCACCGACTATACCACCTAGAGAGGTATTGACGTGCTGAGGTAGCAGTAGCAGCCTACACGTCGGCCGGCGGTAGCTCTTGTCCAGCTTTTGGGGCTGGATTCACGTGACGGGAGTGTCTGTAGGAGTGTTGGGTGGCAAAGGTCAAGCCAGTGAAAGCTGTAAATCCCAGAAGGAGACCGGCCTAAAGGTCAGGCAGTCATGGCGATTAGAGGAGCCAGCTACAAGATGCGAGAGAATCGGGGGTGGCACAGAAAAATCCCCATGGACCCCTGCTTTCGAGGACAGACACTATTGTTTTCCAAAAAGCCACTTTGACGACAGGTGTGGTTTATATTTTAGGATAAAAGCAAGAACTTCCTCAAAAGAGAAAGAAGCACTGGAGCAAACATATGAGTAACATACAGCAATGTCTGCTCTGTTGACTGATGATCTAGAGTGTTGTTTGTGTATGTCTGCATGTGCATATATCTGTGTGTGTGAGCACAGGTAGTGTTTGCTGATTAATGCATCATAGAGGCTTAGTGTGGTTTCTAGTTAATTGCTCCAAGAAGGCAGCGACTCTTGAGCATGCACTTAAATGTGATCTAATTCTCCATTTTCCCTCCAGCTGTATGAGACCTGAGGTGCTATGTAGTTCTGCCCTGGTCCCATTTAGGTTGAATATTGCTTTAATACTTAAACCTGCATTCATTTACACTCACTCACTCATTTACAAACAAACTTTGTTTACCTGCACCTTTTTTCCGAAGTGTTCCTGAGTCCATGTAGTAATCTCCTTTATACAATCGTGTGTTCACAAAGTGTTGAACCTCGCTCCATCCTTGCTTGTGAATGACTGAGCCTTTCCAGGATGCTCCTTTTATACCCAATCATGATACTATCACCTGTTACCAATGAACCTGATTACCTGTGGAGTGTTTCAAACAGGTGTTTTTGGAGCAACTAAAATCAATGTTGATGAGGTAAAACATTAAATATATTGTCTTTGTACTGTTTTCAATTGAACATATGTCAAAAAGTGATTATGAAATGATCACATTCTGTTTCATGTATGCTTTTATGTTTTTGCAAATAAAAAAAACATTATTATTATAATTACTATTTTACATCCACAGAAGCTGGACAAAGAAATAAAATGTGTGTTTAACAAAATGTACCATTTTCATGCTATTAATGTCTCCGAGCGTGAGCCTGTTGTTTCACAGCCTTCATACCGCTGTGTGTATATTATGCTGGTGCATGCACAGCTGGCCAGTGAGACAGACTATTGTCTCCCAGCAGCCACTTAAAAACTCATCTCTCTCGTTCATGCCAAACTGTATTTCTGGGATTTCTACGCACTCCAGAGACTCACTGGTGTGCTGCTGCACACAATATAAATCAAACTGAGTTTTAGTCCTCTGTTATTGTTGGCTCATTCTGCATTCATCAATGCTCACAAGAGACACTTACAAAATTAATGGACAGCTCTGGTCATTTTTAGCCAAGGCCTTATGTTCCTATTTTTTGCCATTGCCTTGATCAATCGGCTGAAAATTGTATCAATACATTTACAAAAGAAGAGCAGTTACTGTGCACTGCTCACTGAACACAATTCAGCATTCTGCAGTTTATGATTGGACCTAAATGCAGGACCCGCACTTACTTTATCAATAACCCTAATCTATGCCACGTCCATTTTAACACAGTGCCTCTCACACTGCAATTACGTTCTCTTCATTTAACAGTCACATTATTTTATTTTAACCCTAACCTTCTGTTTGGGGTCCTGTAGACCCTGGGCCCTCTGCTACAGCTCAGAAAAACTACTTTATCAGCTTAATACTTCATGACATTTCCTAATTTTGTAAGACTTGCTTATAAACCTGATTTTGAACTGGTGACATGTTTCAGAAATCTGCTGCAGAAAATGATGCATTGCTTGTGTTTGAGGTTGTTTGAGTTTTCGAACATGTTCTTCAAAAGAAAGGGAGTTAGGGTGTAACTGACCTCAAGCATTAATAACGTCACTATGTGGGAAAGCATACTGTCCATTTCTTCTTTTGTTAAGACTTTTAGGCAGGCAAAATGAGTATATATTTTTCAAACAGAGACATATAACATATAAAGCATGAAATATTTCTTTATTTGGTGCAATAACTGTGTTTTATGGTTATTTCTGTGTTTTGTCACCTCCATTAAATGTGCAAGTCCAGTCTGTGACATTGGGAAGGGTTAGCACTGCAATACTTTTCTACATTTTGGGTTTCAATAAGGTCAGAAAAAAGGAAAAAAGCATTTGGCAGAGAAAACTGGAAAACATTTGTAGTTATTGCTATTATTTTTACACACACAGCAGTGGAGTCTGTGGGACCACGGACAGTGAGGAGGTCCAGCCGATGCAAACCGAACACAAGGGTTATCCACCTTGTTATTTCTGAAAGATGCTCTTAAATCATGTCACACATCTGCAGATACAACAGGAGAGGTGTCTGAGTCAGTCTGGGACGGTATGGTACATTTTAACCCAATCATTTTGGACGCAAACATTTCCCTGAATGAAACACAAACACTATGAGGTGCTCAGTCGTGAGCTAAGTCTTTACTTTTGTCCGCACAATAGCTGTAAATTCTTCATCCCCTCTCTAGGAAGCCTGTGCTCTTCTTCACGCTCTCACCGTGACCTCATTCACCTCCAGACAAGTTAACTATGCCCCCCTCCCACTCACCCTTGGTCCAAACTGAGGGAGGATGAGTGGTGCGCCACTTAAAACGAGCCGGCCGAAATAGAGGCGTAGCCATCACCTCCCCACATTCACAAATACCCCCTTAAATGAGGAGAAGTCAAAGACAGAAATTCTAATCACTTGCCTTCCCCTCCTGTTTTGTTGAGGGAGATAAATAAAGAATAGAATAGAATCTGAACTGAGGCCAAAGGCAGGGGAGGCACTCAAAGTATTGTTGGATGATCTCCACTTAGTGAAGGCAGGGGCTGAAAGGAGTGCTGTCTTGTTAGTTAGTGTGTAATGAACAACTTTCACAAGCCAGTTGGTCAATGGGAATCACAATGTTCCATTCTTGTGGTCTTAGAAATTCACATTGAAGATGGCTGGCACGTAACCGCCTTGCCTTTATACAAATAATGAATGAATTAATACTAATATCCTGATAAACAATTCATTTTTATCTGTTATGTTTGTCTCATATTGGTCACCAGAGACCTGGGCTTCATCTTTCATGTAGCTGGTTAAAAGGAACCAGAGTGGAGGCGTACAGAGGCTAAAAAAGGACCGCCTCTGTTTGGTAATCGTTCTCTCTCTATCTTTTCATATGACCAGACCTTTCATTCCATCCTTTTCACCACAAAAGAAAAAGAAAAAAAAAGTTTGTCAGTCCCCTGTTTCTTTTGTTGTGTGCTTTCTTCTCCATGCTCTTTCTACTTTTATCCTAATCCCAGCCATGCATGAGCGATCAGTTGTGTCCTGTTGTTTCACTGTTCTGCTAGTTTTCAATCAGTAGGGTTCCTCCTTTGTTCCTTTTCTTTGCCAAACACAGAAAAGGTAAGGAGAGGAACGAGTAATGAAATCTCTTCTGTAGACTTAGGCCTTTGTATCCCTCATCAGGATTTTTAGATATAGCTCTGACTGTAATTAAGGGGGATTGTTGCTGTGATGCTGCTCTCTGCTGCCTTTCCTGTTGGTCTTTGGAGAGTTAGAGGAAGGCTGCATCAAAGCTTATATCTGGAGTCCAGCAATCACGGAAACTGCACTGTTTTGAAGTGTGAAGCCGATGAAAAGATCAGCGGACATCAGAACTTGTCGAAAACCGGCACCTGACAGGCCGAGACACGACTGTTTTTGTCTTCAAGACACAAACAGACGGCTGAGCGGCTGAAAATCTACCTGAAACCAGAAACTGAATTATGAACAGACTCCTGCAGAAAACCACTCTAGGCTGTCCTGAAGACACCTCAGCGGACGCTTTGATCCTCCTTTGAAAATCCAGATAAAGAACTAAAATCAATTGATTTTCTTTTATACTTTACTTGACTAGATGAATGTTTAGTTGGTTAAGATTGAGTCTGACTGCCAACTTCATTATGTTTTCCAATATTCACATTTGCATACAGAGAGACGTCCAGATCTGCAGAACATGTGGTCCAGCGTGGAGCCCACTGCTGTGTGCTATTGCTGAGGTGATCGTTATTAGCGTGATCATGGCACTATGCTCTCCATATGGGCTCAGTAGCGACAGAGGCTGAGGCCCGTTCAAAGGGACAGTCATTGTTACAGGCTGATCTCTAATCTCTGTGGTTGTCTGTCCTAATTAAAAGTCTTGTGGGTGTGTAGGGTGCCTGGGCCTCTGCTCTGCAGGAAATTATGATCGCAAACGTCTTCCTGTCGAGTCCTGCACTTGGCACTACAAAGTGATGCGGGCCGCCATTACCTGAATGGGCTGGAATCAGAGCAGACAGCCGCATCATCCCAGCTCTTAGTCTATCAGGCCGTGCACAAGTGGCCATTGTTGACGCCAAAAACGGGATTAAGGAGGGTCTTCAAGGGAATTGATTTTCATGTGAGAACAATAGTGGGGCGCAGAACACTGGGGCCTGGGTCTGAATCACACGGCCAAAGAGCTTTATGAAAAGGGGTGCGCCGCGAGCACTGAGATTAAAGCAATCAGGTTCTTTACCCCCACTCTTTTTGGATAACCCTCCTCCTCCTCCTCCCTCCTCCCTCCCTCTGTCCTTGTCCGCTCGGCACAGTAATTTTAGCCCAAATAATGACCACAGAGGAAAGCCCGTTCAAAAAGTGTGGGGGGAAAAAAGAAAAAGCACAAGTTGTTTACTTTTCCCCGCATTTCCTTTTTCACTTTGGTCTAACAAAGGTTCAAGAGCCATCGACAGGGTGGAGGTATGTGAATCACGACGCAGAGCAGATTCTGGACACTCAGTCCAATGCTCCTGAGAGCCAGGCCAAAGGCTCATCTGTGTGTATAGAGAAAAGCTGTCGGGAGTGGGTATCTGGGCTGGGAGGCGACATGGTTCTTTGGCGGGGACCAGTGTTGGGGTGAACATGACGTGTCACTGAGAGGGGATCAGGGGTTACGGATGAAAGGGACGGCCGCCTTGTCCTCTGTCTTTGGCCGACTGCGTGCAGCTGTGGGCACCATTGTGGACATGCTCATTTGCATACGTTTGGCAGGAGCTCCGGGAGGCAGCACAGGCCAAGAGGAGCGGCCCTGTTTAAAATGGAGGCGAAAGGGCGGGCAAGTAGACACCCAGTGTATGCAGATACATACCCATACATTATCCGCACTACAGTACACACAACTTCAGTGGCCAAGAGAGAAAAAAGGCTTGTTATTCCCGTGTCACCATGTAAATATAAACAGTCGTGAGCGAGAGTGTAAGTTGTATTTCAGTGGGTGATAAGGCCATGTCACCCTGATGTCATAATGACAGAGTGAGCGACTGAGGGAGTGTGCTGCGTGGGGCTCTTGGCTGGCGGCGGAGGGGTGTGTCCTTTCCTGACTAGAGACAGGTTTATTGGGCCTGATGAGTGCTAAGCTCCTGTGCCTAGCCACAATGGAGCCTGTGATCTCCCTTTGTGGCTCATTGGGAAGCACTGGTGCGCTCGGCAGCCCCCGCTCTGTCATTAGACAGATTGTGAACAGGCTGCACAAGGCCCAGCCAGGGATGACGGAGCCACCAGCCACTTCATTAGGGGCATTATGAAGAGGACTGAAGCTTTCTTCTCTCTGCCTGTGTCCAGAATTCACAGGTCTGTTTAATCACATAATTCTCCTCAAGTGCCCCAAGGAGGCTGCAGCACAGCAAGGGCCCTTTAGACCCATGACAACTTGGAGAGATTAATTATATTCATCTTTTGGAATATCTGCAGAATAAGAGGGAATTTGATATTGGCTCGCTTTTATTTTTTTCCTCTCGTCTTTTTCCAACCAGCTCTTTGATGTCCTCCTGTTATTGTTGGGGGACGTCTGTGCAACCCTCTGCTGCCGGAGCTTTGATATGCTCCAGCAGGGGTTAAGGGTTAGCGTCCAGGGCCAGGACGTCCTAACTTCTGTCTTGGAGAGGGCTGACCTCTGGACCTGAGGGTTGGTCATAGAGACTCCAGATTCCGCCTCCCTTTGATGCACGTTCTTTCACAGCAGTTAATTAGCCAGGGTGGCTAAACGTTTAGCCTGGGCGTGAAAGAGTCTGGGATAGCATGTGTGTCCAAGACATTGCCGGCTTTTTTGTGTGTCACAAGGTCTTTTGAAACAATGTGGTTCTTGGACAACTTGTTTGCATAGGATAGTGAGTGAATGCTGCAGTCTATTCACAGGAGCTCATTCACCGGGAAGAGTTTTGAGAAGGCCTCTCTGGTAATGAAGAGAAGTCCTTGACATTTCACTCATTTCCTCTCATCAACGACATGATTTCCTTCTTTTTCTGGGTCTTTGTTTGCTATATGTTACAGGAATCTATCCCAGGAATAAGTTAAATAGAAGAAACCTCTTACCTTGGCAAGTGGCTGCCCCAGCCTGTGAATCATTTCAAGCCACTGCTACATATATTCCCCTAATCTTCATGCAGTCTTTGGGGGATATTAATTCACATTTCTGAGGATGTGGCTTCATAAACTTTCCAGTGAGTGGTCAATCAAGCAGGATCCAATTTTCTCTTCCTTCTGTTCTAACAACTGCAATATAAGCAGTCATAAGCCAGACTTGTAGCCTCAGCTGTATCATGCTGGATTCATCAGTGCTTAAATATCAGTTCTTACTGCTGCACGTCAGGGATAGCAATTTCCTTGTGTGTCAGGAAAGGGCAAATATAGCCTGTTTGTTCGATTTTGGAGAGGCAGTAAAACTTCGCTTTGCCTCCTGGCCCTGAGCGCACAGGCCTACAATAACAAGGTAATATATTATGTTGAGGCTGAACAGCAGCGGACTGGAATCAAGATACGCCAACGCTTGTGATAAACACATCTGTGCTTTTCACTGCAGCACCTGTAAGTACAGAAAGTCATTAAGCACTGGTGACGTACTTAAGTTTTCTTTTCCTAGCAAATCTTCTTTAGCCTTAGGCAACCTTCAATCATTTGCCCACAGAGCAACATCAAATAAAATTTCATTTCATGTTGTTTGTGCTTCGGATAGTGGGAGGAGGGAGCCAGGTTGGGTCTGGTTGATATTGTAGAGATATTGATCTGCTATTGAGTGCACACTGTGTCCAGACAGTTTCCATCCCCAGGGACCCAAACACTAAATCATTCTCTCATTTTAAACTAACTTGTATGTCTGCGGAGCTGCCAAAGCTCCCAGGGTATACAAACTTTAAAGTAAAATGCTCTTCCTGTCTGACTCTTTCTCTTCTGTTCCATCTTCAGCTTTGCATCCGTCTCTTTCACCGCTGCACCTTATATTGATTCAAACGTAGCGTCTGCCACTGTATACTACGATCTGAAAGACATGTTCCCAAACAAGAACCTTTTGTCTTAACAAGCATGGAAGGATTTTAGGAGATTTACACTCTGCCTGTGATTTAAACATCAAGGCTTAACCTATTTCTTTATGAATAAGGAGTTGCAGGGGATGGGGCTGCTCTCACCGTATAACTTGATGATTCACTCGTTTGTGGTTACGTGGAGAGAAATAGCTTCAGCTGGTTTGGTGCTTGAATACGTACCACATGATCAAGCGCAAAGGTTTCTTATGCATGAGGGTGCTGCATTTTGGCCTCTAAAAGGGGAACTTCAAATCTCCAAACACAATGTTCAACCATTGTGGGAAGCGGGGAATTTTCTGAGCTTTCAATTACACATTAACAAATAGAATAGAGCTTTATTATACATCATGAATCACAGGCTCAGCCACAGAACATCATTTCATGAATTCATAAGGATTGTCTCAGCAATCTGAAGATAATTGTCAATGAAATGTCAGAAATTCCTTTGTTTTATTTTGTACTTGACTATTTTCTGAACTGTTGCTCGCAGCTGTTGTTCTGTTGTCATGTGTGAAGTCATCGAATTATGAATCATTCTGTATCATAATGAACTATTGAATCAAACAAGTCTCATTCTCTAATCTATTTTCTCAAATCAGTACATCTGTCTGATATGATGATTGCTGGAGCGTACCGTCCCTCCATATGTGCTGTTCTGCTCGTGTGTTTGCAGTTTGCTTGGTAGTCAGGACAGGTTTCAGAGCACTCGGTGCTGTTCTCCACCTCGGCCACCTGCAGCTGGGGATCGATCAGCTCTCTGGCACCCCAACACCGCCCCACCACCACCACCACCGCCAACTGGCCCCCACCTCCGGAATCCCATCCCATCCCCGGCTGTATCAACCAGACCAACAGGGGGCTGCCTGTTTCTTCAGTTCTCTGCTGAGAGTGAAGTTCACATGCATACGATGTCGTGGCTGCACAGAAGACACTAATACCAACATGAGTTGACACGAAACACACATAAACCACTGTTTTACAGATGTGATACGTCATATGGAACAATTAGTAAAATTGCTAAAAGGAGGAAAATTTTGATATGCATATTCTATGTTAAATTATTGTTATTTTATTTGCTATCATTTATCACAATGAAGTAAATGTTTCAAATAATACTTTTTTGTCTACCCTGCATTTAAATCATGCATTTGTTTCGTGCATTCATCTGTAACGCTTTATTCTAACCACTATTTCTATTATTTTTAGCTGTATATAAACTCGTAGTTGTAAGCAGGTGTAAGTTTGTTAATGTATTTCTCGACAGCTATAACTCCTTCTGTGGGCACCCATATGAGAGGCGGGTGCATAAACAGATAATAAATGATAGCAGTAAAACACAGAAGGAATAATATAAAATATGTCTTCAAAGGAGAAGGTACTGACAAATACTGAACATTAACACACTTAAAAATGTCCTTATACCTACAAAAGCGTTGCCCATTTATCGATCTATTGAAACAAAATGAAATTCAATAAAGAAAAATAAAAAAACACACGTGCACACTTATGTGCATAAATACACAGCTTATACTGAGGCGTGGAATTGCTCACGCAGACTCACTCAGTCACACATAAATGTTATTACTCATTACTCATAGCCTATCAACAGAGCACAAGTTAACTCTGCCCATCCCTGTGCATTCCAAACACGGGAACTAAGAAGGAGATTTGGAAGGCTGCGAGCTCAAATCCCTCTTATTTTAGAACTCCTACACCTCGTCAGCCTCATCGCGGCACATGGGTTTTGACAAGAACAAACCGGTCCTGCTGGAGAAGCGGAGGTTGTGCCAGACCCTTACAAGGTGCTCCCTGCTGCAGATCCAGAGGAGAGAAGTTTTCTATTATCAAGGACTCTCCCTTAATGATGAAAGTAAACAACATGAACAAGAGTGTTTAATATTTCATGGCCCACCCACAGGTGTAGCAGTGCGCGGGGAATAGCACATACATCCGCACATACCAATGCGGGTCTGATTAAGATGAGGGTAGTGTCCCTGTTGCACTGGCCAGATCCCCTGTGTGTGTGTGTGTGTACAGTAGGGTCTTGAACATATTTGCTGCCTCAGTCTTTTTTTTTCCTCTCCACTCTCCCTCTCTCCTCCGCCCTCTCTCTGTGGTGATATATGGAACATATGGGAAATTATTGTGGGGTTATAAAGGGCTGTTGACTTCAGCAGACATGCAATAAATTAAGCTGTTTGTGCAGGGGAGGAAAAACACGAGCTCTTTAGGAACACTTAGTGCAGATTTCCTGTACGGACTCAACTCTCCTTCTCTTTCTCTCTTTCTCTCTTTCTCCCCCTCTTTCTCTCTAACTCCTCCTCTTACCCTCCAGCCCGTTTCCCTCCGTCTCTTCCTGACTCCCTCTCACTATTGTAACACAGGCCAAAGCACAATCTCATTCTGTTCTCCTAGTTGGTGGTAACACAGTGGGATATATCCACACAAATTACACACATAAAACTCGTAAAGCCTGGAAAATATTTTAATAGTTTCCGCACCCCCTTAGCGGCAACGAGCTCCATGTGCAGAGCTGGTGAGCACCACCAACATTATTGGTGCAATTAAATGTGAAACACAAGAGAGGAACAAGGGGGAGTGGGAGCCCAAAATGGCTGTAAACAAGGAAAATGACACTTGACAAGTTGTAATTTATGGACGTCGTTTCAAAGGCGAGAGACTCACCGTTTCTACACTGGCAGAGGAGGAAGAATGAGGCACAAGGATCCAGGCATTAGAGGAACTATGCACAGAATGATAGTGCATCAAAGCCACACAGAGACAAAAAAAGGGAAAGAGAAAGCAGTGACTTCAAAGTCGAAGCATGATGAGCAATGCACAGAGAGAGAGAGAGAGAGAGGGAGAAACCAAGAGAGAGACAGGAAGTGTGTGTGTGTGTGTGTGTGTGTGTGTGTGTGTGTGTGTGTGTGTGTGTGTGTGTGTGTGTGTCAGAGAGAGAGAGAAAGCTCTGCAGGATGATAGTACCCAAAGCAAGCACGGGATGGGGGGGTGGGGGGAGGCCCCTGGATACAGGCGTACTCTCCTCATCTCAAAGAATGCTAAATCACACACACACACACACACACACACACACACACACACACACACACACACACACACTGTGGCTGTCTGGGGAAGAGACGCCATTAAACAGAATAGAAAAGGACTTGAGCTCTCATACTCCAAGCCCATCTAGAAACAAATCAGCGTCACCATTTACGTGTTTACTCTCTTTCCAAAATGAGGACAAAACTGAGCGGAAGAAATCAGTCCCCGAAAATAAGCATGCTAAGAAAACTGAAGACGTTGTCATGGTTGATGAAAGCCTCCAATGTATCCTTCAGCAGCAGCAGCAGCAGCCGAGGCCAGATGTTTGCTGCGATAGCTACACTTTGTGTTTTAACTGCGGAACCAACTCGGCGTACAGTGTGCTGGTGTAATTTCATTTTATTATACTGTCAACACAGTGGTTTGAAACGGCCTGTTAATTTGTTTGTTGTATAAACAGCATTATAAAAAAGTTCCTAGATAAGTGCATGTTCTTGGAAAGTGTTGCATCCGAATCATTTTAAACTTCTCACAATAGAAAGAGGCTTCTCAAAACTCATCTCTCAGTCATTTTGCACTGTCAGTCACTTCATAATGACTGAGGCCCTTTTTCCACACAGCACCCGAGCCCATATTTTAACAGCCGTCCAGTTCTTTATCTGCTTTTCAAGAATTACATTTAAAACCGAATGAATGAAAGGATCAAATGCACGAGGAGCACGGCATAAGCTTATTCTTCAAAGTTGTTGGACCCGCTAAAGGCACTGAACAGTGGAAATTGTTTAATTTGAGCAAACTGCAGTCACTTTACTTGAAAGTGCTGCTTCTCTCGGTTGTGATCCATTTGTTTGCACTAAATTCAACAGTGGACTTAAGGAAGCAATGAAGATTAACTGAAATTTGACAGTCTTCGCAGCAGATATGGAAGCCCCTTTGCCACATAAATACACAAGTTAAATTCACAGTGTAGATATCCTGTAATTTGCGAAATGACAAGATGCTTGTCTGATGCACCAAGCACCTCCAATTGCAGCTCATTAACTCAGTCAGGGGGAAGCGTTCTACAAGCATGGAGAGAAACTATTAAAATACTCCCATTAACTGAAAGAATAAATATCCCGGCTGCAGCCCAAAGTGTCTTCATTTGGGCTCAAATGTGAGATATGCCGTTGCTATGGTAATATGGCAATGGCTGTAGCCCTCCACCCAGCTGTTGGTGGGTTTTGTGTGTGTGAGAGAGAGAAAAAGAAGGCGAGAGAGACTGTGGGACTGTGTGTTTGTGTGCGTGCACGCATGCATTGATGCTGCCTCCGTGCTGTGTTCCCCCTTTCAGTCTTCAGAATAGTGTCTCTACTAATCCGTGAAAGTTGCGGCGCTCTGAACCAGTGGCCAAGCCTTTTCCCACTGAACCAAGGCCCAGGGTCTGCGCTCTGCTTTACACTTGATTGGTCCCTCCCGTGGCAGGACTCCCCTCCCTGCTGGGCGTGGGCCCGTCCCCCTCGCTGGGCTGCTCAGCACTGCCTAATCGCCTTCTCCCCACCATAATTACCAGCGCTGAGCCCAGGACTCACCAACACACCATTAAAGTCTGGCCAGTCAGTCCTCACCAACCCTCACACATCCAGCACTTAGCACAGGCCCAGAGACAGGCCTAAAACCAGGCCCAGCTCCACCAACAGAGCACCTGTTCATGCCTAGGATGCCCCGCAGCACTGTGGACTTGGCTGGTGCTGCTGCTGGGTAGGAAAAAGAGAGGGGGTTGGCAGCTGTGCTGTTGTCCTCCTCCCCCTGCAGTGGAGGTGATGTGTTTATTTGGGCTGGGATGCTGCAGTGAGAAGCTGTGAGAGGTAACTATCTCCTTGTTGTGCTGTACAGAGTACCAGAGAATCCACCCTGCAGAGACAGAGCCCTTTGATATGTGACCACTTCAAACCCACACATACAATGGAAGCAGTCAGTTGTGGAAATAGCCCAAGTTGATGTTGTGTGGCCAAGGTGAGACAAATTTGCTTCGCTCACAACCAACGCTGCTCTTTATTTTCCCACCCCTATATGTTTTCAGCAAGGCAAACACAAAACATGTTGTACACTCCGAACGTTGACGATCCTGCAGTGTGTGTAAAATCAGAAATAGACACAGTTGCCCGCTTTCAATTTTGTTTGCCCAAAAGGTTTCTAAATTGCAGACTATTGCACCATTGGTGAGAGCATATGGGACAGGCCAGGTGAAACGCAGTGACCTGGCAAACAGTCCAAAGACTGATGAGAGTCGGGTACACGTCAGAAGGCACTGGGTGTGCTGGCACAAACAGTACCCAGAATGTGGATCAGACAGACACCCAGCACTCGTTAGCTTATTACTCTCTTATTAGGAACATTTTTGCCTTGCATGGATTGGCAGAGTCCCACTAGCCACCCTCTTCACATGGCCCAGGCTCTGTCAGAGCTGATCAAAAGACATTTCTTCACATCTCCAGACGCCAGGGAAAAAAGGAGAAGAAAAGAGGGAGAGAAGAAAAGAGCCAGAAGGGGGCATACTGCTCTCTCTTTACTCTGGTCTTTTGGTGAATGAGGACTTTTCACAATGCCCTCTCCTTTTTCTTTATTTTTTCATTCTTCCATTGGCAAAAAAAAAGAAAGAGAAAAGAAAAAAAAAACAGTATTTCCCATCGCGTTTTGCCAAATTGTTTTTGCCATATCAAAAACAATTGTCCTCAGGTGAAGAATGCGCCTGCAGAATTACAACCATTCCAGGGGGAGAAAGAGGTCTTCACAAATCTGACTGGCTTCCAGGCAGCCAAGACCCCCTCGAAGTGGTAATGAAAAGTGTAACTTTAGCCTCCCAGCTGTACGTCTCAATCCATAATCCTTCCCCAAAAACCTCACCGTAGAGCCGCCTACCACTCCCATGGCGTTCCCAGCCTGTGCCGGGCTGGGCCTGCACTGATTTATGTGGCAGTCCCGTGTCATACTCTCAACCTGAAAGGGATTTGCTCTCTTATATTTACCAGGGTGGTCAGGGCAGCTCTCTGGAAACACAGAAAGCCCGGTCTCTGGGCCTCACTCCCAGACAGTCTTTTTATCCCTCTGTGCCAATAACGTGGACATTTTGGACCTTACCAGAATCAGACGAGGCTCCACTGTTCATAGTGGTGTGTTTCAGCAGTGCAGAGGTGAGTGTCTGTGTGGGCGTGTGTGTGTGTGTGTGCAGAGCTGTCTGCGACGACATACAGTAGCTGAGTTGGTACCTGGAACGTACAAGCGTGTCACAGCGTTCAGGATTGGTGGCTCGGCCTGACATGGTGACATAAACCATCAACCCCTGAAATGAAGAGACTGTTAACACCACTTTTACTTGCTAGAGCTGCGTTTATTTTCTTGCTCTTTGTGCATTTTCATAAACATGCAGGAAGATCTTGTGCATGAAATTGACCATCTCCATCATATACATGGCGGTGATTTCGGTTTCATGCTCAGAAACGTGTGGGAGGACAGAGTTTTACAGCAGTCTCCTGAGAGTCAACGACTACTGCGAAACACTTGATTAAAAATGTATTGATTTCCAGTGAATTATTCTTGCAAAGCTGAAAAGGAAGACGCTAATTGGCAGAACTATAACTAATTGATGACGTGTGTGTAAATTCCAGATTTTCAAGGAGTTGAAAGGAGTGAGAGCGAGCAGGTCTGTCCGTCACAGTTTTTCTCTGTGGTGCAGCTGACTTGGGTAGAAAGTACAGATTGTGCTACTTACCCATACAGCATGACTAAGGACCCAGTAAGAGCTGAACACATGTTGGTGGGTGAGCTGTTGTGGATGGTGGTGGTCCACTCTGCCACTGTGCATCCACTGCAGTCAAGTAAACAAGGCAAGGTGACCTCTGGGCAGCTGGGTGTATGCATCCTGTGGTTGGTTGTCTACGTAGTGTGGCGGTGGGAGCAGCGGGTGGTTGACGCAGACTCTAAGGAAGGGATCAGCTCATCCTATTTTATGTGTGTGTGGTGTGTGTGTGTGTGTGTGTGTGTGCTGTGCACCGTACTGTGTCTTGTATGCATGTGCATGTTTGTGACAGCCTTTGTGGTTAATTCTGAACACTATCTGCTACATTCTGAGCAGGAAATGAAAGCATTACTGCTCTGAACATGCACAACGCATGCCTGCTAAAAGTCACGTTTTCCACCGCATGTCGTGGTTAAAGGCACAAATTAAGAGATCTCGGTCATGCGAAATGTCTCGAAATTGGCGTTTTCATCCGGCAAGAATTTCAAATAAACGTGGCATGACCCCGAGATAGGCTTTTAGACCAATGAAAATGCAGACAAAATGGCCGCTGTTGCTAAGCTAACAGAGGAGGAAGAAGATGGAGCTGATACTCTTCGAATGCTGTTTGAAAGCAGCACGCTCGTTTCACAACGCTGAAGCGCACAACACGCAAAATCGCAGGATTTTTCATTTTTGTCCAGTTTTGTTCGAGCAGCTGAATGTCCAGCGTGTCCTCTCCAGCGCTTTTTGTTTCACACACACAGTTTGTGCTGTGTTACACAAAGGATTCATTATCTCTGAGGTTTCCTGACACCGCGGCCTCAGACTGACTTGTAAAACGTGTGCTTTCGCTTTCTGAGCATAACATTGTTTACAATTTGCACGATTGGGAGAAAAAGGTGCAAAATAGCAGCGCACACTTCAGCAAATTTCAGCATTAGACTGAGTGACTATGTAAATATTTTCAGCCAGAAATGTGACTTAGGAGATGAGTAAAATGTGACAGCTTCATATGAAAGTCTGTTTGAGTCTTTGCAGTTGAAAGCCTTCATAGTATGACACAAGGAAAGCCTTCACATTTTTTATCCCCTTTTTTTCTCCCTGTGCGTTAACTTTGGGAAATCATGTGAGAGATAGATAAGACTGATAAGTTTCTCTCCCAGTATACTTTCCCCATTGATCTCACATTTTAAAGTGTAGATTATGGAGGTGAATATATTTTGAGGGTTTTACAGCGTGCTCCATAATGTTTCAAAGTTTCTTTGACAGTTTCTTCTGACAGAAAGAAAGAAGAAGAGAAATGAAAAAGCGTTAAAATGTAATGGAAATTACAATAAGTATTTTATCTGTTGAAAACACCACTTTTTTTTCAATTTTGCCACTGTGGTTCGCCCAAAAATTAACTTTCACAGCGACATTACAGCAGTTAGTTTCAATAAAATGACTGGTACAAACACATTTTCATTAATAAGCTAATGTTTATCGTTCGCTCTTTCAACACAGTTGACCTGCTGCTGTAAATACACAAAAGATTCCTAAGAATTGAAGATTTGTGTTGTGCTGATGTGTAAGTTTCCTGATAAGTAGGAGGGACTCTGCTGACAGTTTAATGTCCTCTCTACATGAACATACAAGAAACAGATGGTGGCCTTTCATTCTGCAAACTGAGAGAAGTTTCACATTTCAATCTAAGAGAAACATCTGATTTGACTCACAGTTTTTGATCAAAAACTCTGGTTCTTATTTATCATTGCATATTATTAGATTATGATGAGAGCCTCCATTCTAGACAATGTCCCTTGAAGAAATAAAAAGACTTGGAATAAAAGAATCTTCTGCCAGTTAGAAACCACCTTGAAACAGAGAGCTAATGAATTTCATTGTCTTTTGATGCTGCGCATGAAGTTTTGCAAATGTAAAAACAATTAAAAAGAATAACAAAGAAACTTACAAACAGATGGCTTCGTCAACAAACAGCTAAACGAACACAAAGTATGCATAATCACTTCCCGATTGTTCTTTCAGCTGCCATTTGTCTGACACAAGCTGGAAAACTTTAACAATGCTCACACAACTGTCTTTTTTCCATCTGCCGGAATTAGGACAAAAACTATAATGTGCATTTAAACTGTTACAAACTGTTTCTCTTCAGAGAAAAGTATTTTAGGACAAAACCAAGTTTCTGCATGCTTTATGGAAATGTTAGAAAATTAGGTTTTTTAATTTCATGACACTTTTCTTTCGAGTGAGTCTGTAGGATTTTATTTAAAAATGCTCATAGTTTTTACATTTTTTTAAAATGATGTCTGCTACTTATCTTATCAATATGCTAATTTAACATGTTTTCGTATGTTTAAAACCACAATCAAAACAGTGGAAATATGTTGCCCTTTATTATCTCTTTTATTCTGAAATACTTGTATTTTTAATCTACATCTACATCTTAAATACATGTGTTTTCACAAGAGGATTAATTTTCAAGTTCATTTTTGACAAAAGCTAAAATCAAATCAAATCAAAACCACATACTCTACAACTGTATTGAATTACGGCAACAATATTAAATTAATTATTATGTGTCTTACTTTAATTTCACATGTAGTATAAAATTAAGGGTGTTGGAGCACTTCTCATTTGGAAAATTAAAAGTTCAACATCGAACAACATTTGACCCTTCATTTTAACAAGCCGTGCTCTTATTCTGATGTTGTCGTTATTAAACAAATAAGCTAATTTTTTAAGTTTCAAAATAAATATTTGTCCACTATCGGTGCTTTGGTAAAAAGAAGCGATGAAATGAAGGAGCTTTGTTTTGTTTTGCAACACATATTCTGAATGTTCTGTCAATAATCAGAACACATAGAAAACGGGAAGCAGAGATGATGAAGATGATGACGATGATGAGGATGATTTTGATGACTGAGAGTAGTGTGAGCACAATATGCATTCAAAGAAGTGGGAGGCCTGCTTATATCACAGAGGCCTCGCTTTCATTTTGTCGAGTTAAATTGATTCACCTGAAGGTTCTGGTCACATATTTCTTTAAATGTACCTCAAATGAGCCCGACCATAATTCCAGAACACAAAAGGGACATGTCAGAGTCACACCACTGACGAGAAATAAATAGGGAGTAGTTTTTTGTGGATATTCTTCAAAGGCACTCCAATTTCACACTGTCAAATTAAAGCACCCTTAATATTTTAGTTCCATGAGTTTTATTCCTGCTGTTTGGTCTTCAGGCTTTTTTTCTTTGACATACGTATAATTTAGGCAATCTGAAAATTGATATTTTGGAGTTAAATTCATGAAAATGATCTATATTTTGTAAAGTAAATAAATACTTCAGCTGTTTAGAGATTGTTTGAATTTAACTGTACGTGATTTTAACCTTCATGTTTGCTCGAATATTGATGGATTGACACTTTGTGGTGCTTTTCTGCACCTTGTAACGTTCTCATTCAAATTTGTCATATCTGGGCTACATTTGAGTCATTTTGCGATCTATCAGGACTCTGTTTTGACTGCTGATGTATATTTTGGTTATCTATGGCGTTACCTGTCTTGCCATCGTGACACATCACATCACGACACTTGTCTGAGCTGAGCGCTGCCACGCAGTTTTGTTCTGGGACTATCTGCTGCATGTCACTCAATATTTGCAAAGATGACATACATGATGTGTGACCCGTGCACATGCAAGCTGATGCTTATGTGAAGGACTCTGACATGCAAGTTTGAAACAGCGAGTGCAGCTGACAAAGTTGGGAGATGTAGTAACCTTTAGCTGGGCCTGCGTTTTTTAAAAACACACAACTGCAGCTAGCATCGATGCTACAACATCTGCCACCTCTGCTGCAAAGTGACCACATTGAGCCTAAATGCAGAAGCAGTGCAGAATATTAAGCAAACGGATGCTAATGTTGGTGAAAATTCAGAAATAACAAACCTCAGAGTTTAGATTTGTGCAGTACACTTGAGTGGGACCTACAATCTTCCTTTCAGTAAAAATGGGTCAGCATTATATAACCAGGAAGTTGACTGCCAACGTCCTGCAGCTTGTTTATGGTGACATCTCATTGCTTGGTCGGCGGGGTCCTACCAGTGTGCGTCTTTATTAGTTTCTATGCACTGCTGGTGTGGGCACCCCAGCAGCAGCAGTGACAGCCCTGATCCCTCCTCTGTGCCCCACCCCAGACTAAGCCCTGGATTTGAAGGACAGGCAGCTCAGGACAGAACAAGTGCGCCAAAGCAGAACGTAAGCAAAGCTTTAGAGCATAAGACCACATTCTGGGGTATCTTTCTTGGACAACAAGTACACCACACTTACCGCTTAAAAAAAGACATGACACAGTTAATGCTTCATCTGCCATACAGATGGATTTAGCCAACAGAAAAAAAAAAGTTAAAGGGCAAACAGTAGCGAGCAGGAAGTTATCCGTGGAGTGTGTGAAGAGGATCTTTAGACAAACAACACTGTAACAACAGATCCTGGATCCCTTCAGCAACATCACCACGAGTTAACATCATTTTGTTAACTGGCAAAAGAAGAGAATGATAAAAAATTCACAGAAACAGACTGCTGATATTACCGTTAAATCTGTAGGCTGAATTCTTTATTTCAAAAGGAAAGGTTTCCTCCTGAGGAGCACCAGGAGGTGCTGTAAAGCAGTTAGCCTTTGATAGCACAGCACCAGCAAAAACAAACATGGCTGATGAGGCGGGGCAGGGCCGGCAGTAAGGTATGCTGGCTCAGAGAGTTAATGCAACGTTAACGTCGGAGGAGCTTCACAAGCCCCGAGCATGGATATTAAAAAAAGATCCCCCCTGCACGCACTCCTACCTGGGGCGCAGAGAGGAAACGCACCCTGCTATGACCTCAGCGGAAAAATTCAAAGTCATGTCGAAAAACTGCAGCGCTGTTGTTAGCATGGTAGCTAAGCAGCATTCAGCAGTGCTTAGCACCCCGCCATGCAACATGCTATAATCAACGTGGAGCAGGCACATAAACACTGGTCGCCTGCGTTGCTGAACTCACTGTACGCCACAACTTTTGCAAACGCCGTTTGTGTTTTTAAAGCATTTTGGACATTTCAACAAAGAGTCTCCAGCAAGGATGCAGTTCCTCGTCTCAGTATCGGCCAATATTATCACCAGACAGTCTGGATGCGCAGTGGCTGGTTCATAGGTGGATAAACAATGGGTTTTGCTGGGGAAGAGTGGATTGATTGACAACAGGAAGACAGTGTTGAAGGCTTGTTTCATTGAGTCGCAGATTAGGCCTGGCAGAAAGTGATAAACTAAAAGACGAAGTGAGGCGACCTGGTCCTCCTTCATCCTCATCTGAAGTGCTAAACCTCACCCTGACTTTGTAACGCTGAGGCTTGTGAGTCACAACTGTGAAGATATAATGTTGTTTAAACCCAATCTGTCACCAAATGGAGCGAAAAGAAAAAAATGCTTGCCAAGTGCACAAGTCTAACATCACCGCTTATGAGGCACACAAACACACACACACACACACACACACACACACACACACACACACCTCCCTAACTCCATGTCATTACACCAGCACAATCGCCAATTAATAAAAAGTGAATTCATGGAGTTGTCATTAACAGGATTGCTATCAAAGGTCAGGGTAGACATTAAGGAGTAAGTGACAGAAGTATCAACACTATCGTGTGACTTATTATGACACAATTATGTGAAATAATTAGTTCTCATAACTGCCAGGTCATTTCAGATGGTAATGAGAAAAAAATCTGAAAATATTTTCTTGATGTGATAACATAGAGTAATGACTGACTCCTCAGCGGCGAGCATCGTGGCAGCCCTCTTGGGTCTTGCTTGTTGCCTCGGCGCGTGACCCATTTTGCCTTTTAAACAACCCCGAAACGTCGCTAATTTTGACAGCTCAGTTCACGAGTACCCAACCCTTAGCAAGTCTGCCACCTTCTGCAGCAATACTGGTGACAGACAAGGAACGCTGGCATGTTGGTGCCCTGATGGTGCCCAGGTGGTGCTCATGGGTCTGTAAATGTGTGCTGCCACATGCCCATAATGGCTGGATGGATGTTCAGGCCAGACAAGTTAGTTCTGCAAACTGTTTCAGAGTTATATGTGCACATATGGACGGTGGTAGAAGAGGCATTCAGACCCTTTACTTGACCAAAAGTACTAGCGTCAGTATTATATTTACATATCCTGTATTATATGACCACATTCTTACTTACAAGCAGCATTTAAATGGTATAGTTGGACGAGTTTACCCTCTTCATATACTGCCAGGTAGTTAAATCGAGAGAAATTAGTTAGTAGATTAGTCAAGAAAGAAAATTAACTATTTTGATTATTGATAAATGTTGTCAGACATTTTTCCAGCAAATCCCTGCTTCCAGTTTCCTGGGTTTGCTGCTTTTTTTTCATCACATATGAAAGCAAATTAAATATATTTTTGTTTTGGACTATTAGTCAGATGAAACAAGCAATCTGGGGACATCACTTCAAGCTCTGGGAAGTCGTGATGACCGTTTTTCACTACTTTTTTGGCGTTTCATAAAACAGTAATTGATTGATTGATAAACAATCAGCAGATTAATCGATAATGACAATAGTTGCAGCCCCAGTTTAATCCTTAACATCGTATCATTGTATAAACTCATCATACGGTAATGTGAAAAGAAACTAGCAGCTATAACAGTCAGATAAATGCAGTGAAGTAAAAAGTACTTTATTTCCCCCTGTAGATGTAGTAGACGTATAATATAACATAAAATGAAAATACTCAAGTAAAGTGCTTCAAGACTATACTTAAGTTCTGCACTAATATTACGTCTCATGTGGTCGGTAAGACAAGAAAAGTGCTACGTAAATGCAGTCCATTTACCACGTGTGTGTGGCTGTGATCGATTCCATTATAGTGTAAAAAAGGCACTGCAATACCAGGTATTTTTCTAATTTTAGTGCAATATCACAAATATTTCATCTTTATATGTTTTGAGACACAGTTGTTGTGGTAACCTGATGTGATGAGGATGTTCACAGATCAACAAAAACCAAACATCCTCGCTTGAGTGACACACTGGAAATGTGTGAGTTGTTTCTCTAAAACACACAAACGTCCTGTTCATTATTCTACATCATGTTTGCTGACAGAGAGTTCAACTTAATTTGGATTTCCGATGCGATTTGTGTGTGTGTGTGTGTGTCTGTGTGTGTGTGTGTGTGTGAAGCAGCTCAGGCAAGCATGTCATGTTTTATAACTGAAACTGTTCTGGGACGTGATCCCTAAAACCTGCTCAGCTGGTCTGACTTTGTCTTTGTGAAGGTCAGACGCTTCTGTTGAATTTCTTCATGTCAGTTTGTTTAAATCAGCAGGTCTGTGGTTTAATAGAGTGGACTGACCTGCTGTAAGTACACTCGGGATATATCATTCAGCCACATGAATTCAAACTGCTGAGTGGAGCGGTATTTGCAACCTCAGGCCACATTAAGGACCAAATCAACATGGCTGCTGGGCTTGAAAGAATAATAATAATCGGAAAGAAAAAAAAATGTATTGCCAAAATGAAACTGGCAAAGAGTGCAGGGTGTGCACGTGGCAGTGGGCTGCTCTATAAAGACATCTGCTGATTACTCAGTTTGGGGAGGCCTGGTAGAGAGGAGCCTGGCAGTGAAACGTGTAAAGAGATTGAGACCACACGACGACCGCTGAAAGAACCCAGCACTCAGACCCTCACAGTCTGAGCATGAAGCCGTAAAGACGTGAAGCGGAAAGTTGCCGTCACTCTATTTTACACAACAAGAGAACCTGGGCTGCCCAGGGTGGCAGAATAATATTAGGCCCCCGAAATCCAGTCAAGGGCTTTCTCATTTAGTTCAGGCCTACGACTCGGCAGGCGCACAAAATATCCAGCGTAGGCCGGATTGAATTTTTCACCGCTATTGTGAAGTGTCAGCAGACAAGAAAAAAAACCCCTCTATTTTGATGGTGCAGTTGGGAACACGCTCTCTGCATACATCAGATGTGCTCACCTCGCCGGCGAACGCTGGCAAATTGGCGTCTGTCTCGGCTGACAGTGACACGCCCGTAGACAGGTCCGCCTGCGTGCAACCCTGCGTGACGTTGTGTCTGCGCTCTGTGTGGCAGGTGGAGACAGAGACCTGCTTCAGGTGGCCCATGTGCCGCGGCGTGGCCCCCCCGGGGAGAGGCGCCGCGGCACCATACTGCAGATGTCTTTCCTAGACGTGGCGCCAGGAGCCACGACACGCCACACAGAGCCTTCCACCTAACAGGGCCAGATCACTGGACAACGCCCACTGCCTTCTGCCACGCTCCTTTTAGACTTGATGTTGAATCAGCACTGCAACTGCCACCTATGTGATGCCGCTCATCAACCCCAGCATGCCGTTCTGTATCAACGTCGACTTCGGAGTCAGTAAACAGAAAACATTTGGTTCAGAGAGTGATGAGCGTTTAAATGAGAAACAGCGATGGAGCTGGTGCAACATTCAACTGACAGACTGTAGCTTATTTACACAGAAGCATTTCGGATTAACTCAGTATTAAGGGAAGGAATTTGGGCTGGGTCAGAAATATTTTCCATAATGAGATAAAACTATTTCCACAGATTTGGGGCTGCGGCTGCATTTGAGCAAAGGTTTCAGAGGAGATTTGTTTGGATATGTTTCTCTGGTTAGTTACACACAGGCTCTACAACTGACATCCAGATTCAGAGAAGAAACAGACGGACCGGTGAGAGTCAACTATCTGTTCTTTTATCTTTTTCCTTTTATCACATGTCTATAAATATTGGCTGGAACAACCTTTCCTCAGTGGGTTTCAGGTACTTTTGTTCAGCGAGAGTGCTCATTACGATTGAGCTTGGTGTTATTTTGAGAGATGGCAATCTGAAAGAGCTTTTTCATTTGTAACAGGGTAAATTTAAGTTTTTTTTTATATAAATATATCTACAGATCACCAAATAAACACAGCATTTATTGGCTCTTAATTGAAGCTTATTGCTAAATTATGCACAACTTAAGCACAGTCCATTCCGAGGCGGCATGTTTACATTGAGCTTGTGTTTCATCAGGACTTCTGAGGGCATCTGGTTCTACCTCAGCCGAGCCATATGAGTCCCTCTGATCCTGTTTAGCCAATGCGTCCTACGTGTGTTTTCCCTAAGCCTCCTCTCTCCTCCTGACCTCTCACCCTGGCTCTCTCTCTTTTGCTTTGTTGTGCAGGTCAGAGTCCACGCAGCCGCGCCCACGCAGCCGCATGGCCACGTTTTGGTATGCAGATACAGACGCAGGTAAGGCTGGGCCAGGTGCACCCCACGGTGGTGCTGACCCGCTTAGATTCACCTCGCAGCTCTCGGGTCAGGTCTAAGGCCCAGCAGGCTCCCGGCACAGGTCACAGAGGGCCTCGGCATCCCAGAGATGAGACTCCAGACTGGCATGAAGAGGAGTGTCTTTAATTAGCTCCAGCAGCTGCTACTTCCTGGTTGACAGGCCCTGGCAAACTCCACTGTCTCTGTAATCTCTTACAGGTGACTGTCAGTTGCATGTCAGTTCCTTGTGTAGCGACGGGCTGTGTGTTCTTCAGTAAGTCAGGTCTTAGAGCTCCAGAAAGCAACATCGCTGTTTAACAAGCTAATTAACTGTGAAGTGACTGTAGACAAGATTTGAATGAAAAAAAAAAAACCAACAACTCACAGCGCTATAATGACCACAGCATGTTTCCACATATGTTATGCAAATATGTCTCCAAGCGCCAATCCCCTGCCCATTGTTTTTTACAAGTTTCACGTCTGTTTTGTGAGGATGCAATCATGATAAAGAGACGGCAAAGTTCTCCTGGTGACAGTAAAAGTGCCACTCTGCATTCTTTATCTGGATTTCCAGCTTGCACAAAGACATCTTAACCACTGGAAATTGCCCTCTGAGGACTGACAGCCAGAAATTGATCTCAGATTAGATGAGCGCACCTCGTTCCCTGCTCTCCTTTGTCACTCCCAAGTTGGTGGATCTTTCCTTAAAACTGCACCAGAGATGAAAAAAGGGAGACTTCACAGCTGGCTATGGCATACTAATACCCTGGACTCATTAAATTAATGGGGGCCAGATTCCCCTTACTGAATGTGCACTGATGCCCTTTGAGTTTGCCGGGGCTAGAGGGTGTGCAGCACTTTGAAAGCCCTGACCGGCATATTGAACGTGTTTTAATAGAACTCTTTTGAGACTCTTGGTAGGATGCACACTAACTCTTTGCCTTTAAGTTCCCGCACCTCTCTGTGTGATCTCGTCAGATAGCCACTCTATCCTCGGATTCAGGCCTGGAGAGGGGGGAGGAGACCATGCACGTTAAATGAGGCCAGAGGTGTCCACATCTCAGCAGAGGCCATTCTTTCCTGGAGATGTGAATCTTTGAGACATGGTGCTGTGCAAGCTTTGATGTAGAAAGGTGCCTCGGCGTAAGGCTGAAACAGGAGGCTTATGGGCCGACATTCAGTGGGATTCCCTTCAGGGAGGAGAGCCTGGCCTCTCGTTGGACAGTAGTCCATACAGTGATTTAATTAATGTATTCTGCTAGCTGCTGAGGCTGCACCATAAAATACATTCAGTCCCACATATGGCCATAATGAACGTCGTTGCCCATTTAATGTGAGGACGGCGCTGCAAATAGCGCCATTATAAAGGCAAGCCGCAGGAATGTGGAAGATCCAGTGAAGGGTTTTCATTGGTGGTTTCAAAGGTAGCAAATGCAGAATTTCAAGGTGTAAAGAGCAAAGAAAAAGCTATTGTTTTTAATGACAATATATTGAATAACGCTTAATATAATGGGAGGGATAGAATATTAACATATGAATTTTGCATATTTGCCCAACAGCAAAAAGATGAATTGATAAGAAAAGAAAGCTGGGGAATTTGCATGACAAAAAAAGTCCCTTTAGAGTACTAATAGATCGCCCTTATGGCTATCAGAACCACAGGCACCAGATAGGGAGGATTTACACTCAATCAAATGAAGATAATAAGCTATCTTTTTAGCTAGCAGTGATTTTTATATTGATAAAGTTGTTAGGTAACAGCAAGCAAAAGGCATGTTTGTCTGCCCTGAGCTGAAAGGACATTATGATATAATGATACTCTTCCTTTCAGTTCTGCTCTGTCATCTTGACTACATGCTCCTGAACGGCATGAAACAGAAAAACACTGCTGACAATGACGAGATTATACGCAGTCAGGAGTGTGGAAGCAGGGCTCATCTCGGCGGGCTGAAATACCCTTTAAACATAGCCGAATAAGACAAGTGGCTGGCACCTACAGGCGGATGCTGACAGGAAGATGCGGCGACAATGAGGCTCTAGCTGTTGAACGTCGTGAGTAAACAGAAATCCAGTCGAGCTAAAAATGGCTGACTCAGGTGCACGGCAGAGGAAGCGCCACGTCTCTCGACCACGACTCCCTCACTCTGCCTCTCTTTCTTCGCCTTTGCATGTGACAAATCAGCGCCACATACCTCTTACAGAAATCCTTGTTGGGCGATCATTTGATTTTCATAGCTAGCTTTGACAGTAATGATTTCACGAAGCCTTTGATTTTAGCTCGATCACCATGGCTGCAGCATCGCTGGGTATCGCTCCTCATTAGCGATTCCATAAGCAGAGAGCAATGCACTGCTGTAGCGCCTGATACTTACATGCCTCCCACTCTAAAGTGTGCTGGTAATTTATTCTCTCCCCGGTGCTCATCATCCTGATGCAACTCACACAGTGACAAGAATCCATCTCTGTGGTACCTGGCAACAAAGTGGGAGGAGGGGTAAAGGGAAGGGGGGGGGATCACAGATTTTGTGATCACAATCAGAAGGGAGAGGACGGTTACCAGGCAGGTTAAGAACATCCTAACGCCACGCCGCTGCCACAAGAACGTCCCGTGAACGTCAAAGCGAGAACGAGGAGGCAAAAACAATTCACTGGCTGAGATGTGATCCCATATAAACCATCTTTTCCTGCCAAAAGTTTTTCTCAGAGTGTGGCTTAAGCACTTCAAAGTTAAGAACTATATAGAGAGTATGATTCATTTGGCAGCTCATATTGTCCGGCTTCAAAAACCTAAAGCTATAGCCAGAGACACACTGTGGGCTGTTTTCAGCTTCAGAGAAGAGAAAGAATTTGGCTTGAGCTTAGGCCGCCCATCCCCATCCAGAGATGGGCTCTTTTTCATCTTATCGTAGTCTTAGCGCATTGGTGTGGTGACTATGTGCTTCACAGGTGGGAGTCTGCCTCTGTCAAATAAGCCAGTTCACTAAGGACGGGATTTGCCGCTGTTATTTTTCTATTAGGGAAGAATTATGCTAAGCCTTTAGAGGCCATCTTTGTGTTGCTATGGCAGCCCATATTTCCTACCGGGTTGAGACCTTGAATGACTACAGTGCAAAGCCAAGTAGCCCCAAAACCCTTTGAGGATTAGAACCGGGGTCTCATAGTTATGCAAAACACCTCTGATATGATTGAACCTTGAATAGTTGAATGACAAAGTTTATTGAGATTGCCTCTCTTTTCATCTGATTATTGTCATTTGATTATTCCCAATCACTTGGCGTGGCTTCAAACGCGGCTTTCAAAATGGCCATTGTTTAGGACAACGCTAAGAGCTTTTCTGTTCTAACGTGACCCCAAACCTCACATCTCCGACTATTATATCAGTGAAAACAAGAGTGCGTGAGAAATGTAATACAAAGGCATCCATATTAAACAGACATACAGTATAATGCATTACTACTGAGGGCAGGGCCACAACTATTGATTTTTTTTTTCATTTCAACTGTCGTATTCTTTCCATTAATTGGTCATTTAATCTATAAAATGTCAGATTTTTAAAATAATGCGCATTATGAACTTGTGTTAGCCAACATGTGATCTACAAGTTTTGTCTGACTGAAAGATGCCTGATTTTAAATTATATGATCAACAAAAAGCAGAAATTACTCAAATATGGTGACTGCAGATGTTTGGTATGTTTGATTAACTCTTACGATTATTCGATTATCAAAACTGCCAATGAATTTTCTCCTACTTGGCAATTCATTATGTTGATTACAAGCATGGCACTACATGCTGATCATCCTGCTTAACATGCACTGAGAGCCAGAAGCGAGTGTTGCTGTCTATGGATTTGGAGACCACCCTTTGCAATCACCTTAGACTGCAGACTTTCAGGAGTTCTGCTTGTGTCATTGACAGCTGATTGGCTGATGGGAATTTCCTTCCTATAGCTCCCACAGCGCTTCTCCAGCTTCCTGACTGATGTTTCCGTGTCGCCATCAAACACATTTTTGGCTTCGGAAAGCAATTTCACAAATCTCGGGTCAAATTTCATGTGCAGCCAAATCAATAGAAATACTTTTTCCTCTTTAGATTTCGCCATAATGCTCCCAACTGTTTTCAGACCGGCCATCAAAGCCCTGACTCTTTTCGCAGACATGTATAGACAGCTACTCAAAGCTGACACGGAGATGAGGCTTTGAAAGTACGAGATTGACACTATTGTGGTCACAAAGCACAACAGGAAGCTACTTTGAAGAGGAAAGCGCTTTGAGTATCGGGTTTCACTTTTTCGGAATAGTGGCCGAAGACGAGCTCAAGCATTAGACGTGTTGAGTTGGTGTACGTTAAACAGCAAAAGCAGACATGTGCACTGCAGGCCACATCCGCGACGACAGTGCAAACAGAAATGTGGGGAGGTCAGAACTCCGCTGTTCAACTTTTTAAACCGCAGATAAATATGACAGGTTTTTTTTTTGTTTTAATCTGAAATTTGCTGCACTTACTGGTGTGTCTCGGGATGGTGCAGGCCTGTGATGCATATAAAAAGTTGACAATATATCCAAGAGAACAGTAGTTTTTCTTTTTTTTTTTTTACTTCTTACTACAAAATAAAGTGCCGCTATCAGAGCCATGCCTTGCTGGCAGTTTGGGAATTGATCAGTCTCAATCCCAAGCTGCATCCTTGTCAACTGGCAGGTCTGCAGGAGATGACACATTTTCTGACAGTGCCTTGTCAATGACTGTGCTTGAGTGAAATCCCCAGCCATGTTTGCTCACTGCCAAAGTGATATCTATCATCTTATTTTTGACAAATTCGTCACACCCATCTCTCAATCTAATTGGTCTTTGAAGCCCCTGTAAGACAAAGACTGCTAATCTTAGTGTGCGCGTTTGAACAGTGCTTGCCATTGAATGCTTCTCAAGTCTTTGAGCCCGTGTTCAGCGAAGTTTGAAAAACATGACAGTCACATTTTAGGTGCTCTGATGTCACACAGTCTTTCTGGCTTAAAAGTTCACTCAATATGAGGTTTGGTCTACTTTGATGTGGGGTCTCTAGTGATGCGATTTTAGCATGCTATCTGCCTCTGCTGTTCTCTGTCACCCACTCCTGCAAAGACTGACATGGGAGCTGCCAGAGCTGAGACTCAGCCTTTTATTCCTGGTGACTACAAATTAAAGATATGGGGAAGGTAAATTCAGGCAGCACCATGACAGGCAGAGTGTACAAACTCCTGCGAGAGGCTTAAAAAAATCTAGATTTTAGCTGTGATCAATCGTGTTTTGGTTATAATAAGAAAAGGATTTTTTAATGAATGTTCTTCTAATCGCATGCAAAACAAAGATATCAAGCACAGCATCACTGATGCATCCCACGACACTTCTAACACACCTGCTATTTGGTGGAGGGAATGAAACTCCTGATAAATATTCAAGGAAGTTTATTTCTGATATATTTTTAAATAATTTCCTCCCCAAACAACTTGGAATTCGTTTTCCTGCTCATTATGCAACATCCCCTATTTGAATGTGAGAGTGTGATGTTGTTGTGCAGCGAGGGGGGGGTGACGCTCGGTGATAAAGATCTAGTAATCTTGTTTTATGCTTATGACGGCGAGAGGAGATCCTCCGCCCCCCCGCGACGCGGCGCTCACCTGAAGAAGCAACCGGAGCTCCACATGACTCCTCCGCTGCTCGCATCTCCGCGTCCTGACAATCGGGATTTAGGGAGGATTAAAGCAGAATATTTCAATTTAGCGCCGGAATTTACCTGGCTGTGCCAAAGTAATTACCTACCCCTGCTGGAAAAAAAAATGCAATTACGGAAACAGTGAAACACACCTACAGACGGAGGAGACACAAAGAGCTCTGAGACGAATGAACAGGAAATAGGGCCTTAATGAAAGCAATTTAAAAATCGTCGCAGCAGCCAGGACTCTTAATTTATTGCCTAAATAGTCAATAGGTGATTGAGCTGAAAAGACATAAAATAAGACAATGCTCCAGTCAGTGTTAAACGCACAGTCTGCTGAAAAGGCTGTTTGAAGATGAGGTCGACAAAAAGGAAGGTAGAAATAAATTAATTTAGAAGGTTTTTTTTTTTTTACACAGGCATTTACATCCATTAGACAGCTCAATCGTTTTGTGATGCGTTCAATTCAGACAAAAAAGAATCTGAATCTGAAACATCCTATCATGAGTATGTATTTTTTAATGCCAGGTTGCTTCACTATTTGGTGTTTATTTTCTTGTGAATAGATATCATTAAAATCACGCGCACTGTGTGCACAGGAGAAATGAAGAGAACATGTTTCAGTATATGCAGCCTGTATTATTTATATTTGTAAAAGACGCGCAGAATAAATGCGGCTGGACTGATTGGCAGGATTTCGAGGCTATTTTGGAAATGAGAGGGACAGAAAAAAAAGCAGAGGCCAGAAACATTGCCATCAGGAACCAGCCTGCAAACAGCATTAAAGCGGACTCCAGGCTGTAAATGTTAGGCTTTCATTTTGATTGTTGGTGCATTTAAAAAAGTTAATTAATTTTGACTGATGATGTCTTCTCGGCTTGAGTCTGCGCACAATAACAATAAGTGCACCTTAACGGGCAGGTATCAGGTGACCGTGGAGGTTAAATCTGCCTCTGTTCGTCTGTGTGATGCGTTCAGGTGATGTATTAGGAGCTGTACCCATTAACTTGATATTGTGAAAAGGCCTGAATGCAATAACTTGCCTGGACCACGCCTATGATATTCGTTACTATGAAGCCTTAATGTCGCTGTAAGTGTAAATAAATACACTGAGGTCAACTTTGCGCATTTTGCGGAGCAGACTTTTCTAACCTTTCTGCCAGCCTGTGAATGCCTGAAATGATTTATGTGATAGGACGCAGGGGCTCATTGCTTGCTGTAAACAGGTGGAAATCAGCAAAAAGTGAAGATGGTGCTCTTTTTGGATGAAGGCGCCCTCTCTGTGCAGCGCCACATTATCCACATTATCCGCTTTGGGTTTTTTGCAGATTGTAAGGACACTCATTCACTTTGCCGTTCACTGGAGGGAGAGAGAGAGAGAAAAGTGCACCTCTGTCCGGTCTGAAACGCAGGGAAGACGAGACAGAGGCCCTCTGTGGGTATATCCCGTGTAAACAAGGCCCTGTGCATTGTGTAAATTAGGTGGATTAGCCCCAGCTTTTGTTGAACGTGGTGTGTACACACGGACACTGATTCAGATCTCCTAAAGCCAGTTTGGCCCTCACAACTTTAAGGAAGTCGTCCACTCTCAAACCTTCAGCCGGAGATGATCTAAAGGGAAGGGATGTTAGGCGGGGGACCTTTTCAAGTAATGCAGCATTCATCAGTGTGTTGGTTCAGGTTTGAATTCGGATGAAGGCCGGATTTGTTTAATAAACTCCCGAAACCGCAGACGGAGACGGAGGCCTTTCAGAGCTGTGAGTCCAAAATAATTTACGGACGAGAGAACGACTGATTTGAGTGACATGAAATTCCCTCCTCAACACACACACACACACACACACACACACACACACACACACACACACACACACACACACACAGAGCGAGCGAGAGAGAGAGAGAGAGAGAGAGAGAGAGAGAGAGTCCCCTGGCCCACCCGCCGCGTGTGCACGTGAGCGCACGCTGCATTTGGAGGTGTAAACATAAACATTTGCGCGTATTTCTTATTAATTCCAGTATTTGGCCCAATTAGGAGCGATCATTTTAACGGCCCGTTTATTAGCTGTGGCTAATTAAAACGTCCCCAGAAACTATTTTATCTGTCCATCAGTCATCCTGACGCGATGCGTCTCAATCACGCGCGGGAGGGCGCGTGCAGCTGGCGCTCACCTGTCCCTCATCTCTTGAGGGGATTTTATTTTGATGTTCTCTCAGGTTCTCGACTTTTCTTTTGTGCAAACTTTGCGGATGGGATTGAAAAGCATCACTTTTTTAAAAATTGGATCAACCTGTTTCACTCCAAAAACTTGAATTCCCTCTCGTCACTTCTCGCCTTGTTGAGAACACGGAGCGCAACTGATCTCTGAGAACAAAGAGGAGACTTTATTCCATCGGACACCAGTTAATGTCGAATTGGCCTGTATGTAACATCATGATTATCATTTCAGTGACTAAAATAAAGCCGACTGGAAAATAGTTTTGCGCATTTTTATTTTCATTTTTATTTCTTAACGAGAAGCTGAGTAACCACAGTGCGCGAGAGGCCCGCGGGCCCGCGCTCTGGGGAGCGTGCTCATCATGATTCCTCCACCTGTAGCATCCAGGCGTCTGCTGCTCTCCTCCGCTGGAAGGTCCACATGAAAACTTTTATCTCGCAGATAATATCGTTTCTACAAAAAACACCGCGCGACTGTCAGCTGTTTCGTTTGAATTTCTGAAATGATTTTGATAATAATTTAATGCATGCTATTAAAACCGGCCTGTTTTTGTTTTTCATCACTTCTGGCGACATGTTTGTTCAGAATAAATAAGCAAAAGGTTAAAGAAAAGTGTATTCGGATGCTCAGTTTTTGACATTAAAATCCGTCACATAACTTCTTGTGTTATTTCGCCTTTTGGTTTGTCTCATTGTTCCACACAGGAAAAAAAAACTAATTCATGGAAATTACCTTCACCTCATCCAAACTGTAATTGTCATATCTCGATTTAGAGAAAATCGCGTTCTTCAGTGGCACGTAATTGTCCAGGAGACCACTCGGAGCACAGCATTAGTATTCAAGTCATAGCCAGACGTTTTGATTTGCTATCTCTCAAATATTGTTGTGTTTAAAATGCTGTTTCTATTGGACTTGAGATCGTGTGGAAGTCCGCGCTGACTGCCTTTGATTCTGCTTAATATGAACTGATTCTGCGTCTTTTTGTGTCTGTTTGTGAGTAAGCGGATCAGACCTTTTCAAAGAGGAGAGCATTTCAACGGGTCATCACACTTTCTTATATTTCATTAAATATGTCTTTTTTAAAAAAAAAAAACATAAGAGACATAAAACAAACGCTTGCAGCAAGGTTTGAACCGGTTAATCGTCTTCAAGCAGACATACAAGCCACACGCTTCATGGCTGCATTGTTAGTCTCTCAGATGAAATAAAGCTTCACTCCAAAGTTTGTCTTTTTCATGCAGAAACAAGATTTGCGGCTAAAACTGCATTTGTTTTATGAATATGGCAAAACAAAAACATCTCTGTTCTGCATTGTGAAGGCTGGTTTCACATGTGCACAGATGGTTATTCAAAGTAAATCTGCCTCATGCCTTCACATGTGGTGGAACGCTTTAATTATACATCTCCTCTTTGTTTTGTGAAAAGAAGAATGTCTCACTATCCGGTCCTCTGAGAGACAGATACTCCTGCCTAACCATCAGGGGAAATCAGAGTAATTCAGCAACTGCTTCCAACATCCCGTGAGTCACTGGTGCAAAAAAAAAAACCCAAAACAATTTGCATCTTTGCAAACCTAAATGCTAGTTTTACTGCAAAAAGTAACATTTCAAAGTGACAATATCTGTGTTTTCATGCCATCAGGGTGCGGTTAAGATTTCCATGCCTGTCCCTGTGCGAACAGATGTGACAAGCAGGAGATGACCAGTGAAATAATGCAGAATCTGACACGAAAACACTCGTCTCTGCCTCCCCTCCTGAAGAGAATGAGCTGAATGAATGAGCTGTTTACAGGTGGAACACTTTTAACTATGCAGGGGGGGAAAAAGCTTTGCATACAATAGATGGCAAAGGATGATGAATCATTTCATCTCAAGGCCGACATCAACAGCTGAAACGGAGTATGTGTGCTGCACGTTTGAGAAACAGTATTTATTCAAGCATCCGAGCGATCTGAAGGAAGCTCATTTCCTGCTTTACATCTTAATGCATTCTTTATTTAAAGACGGGGGTCATTTAATGCATTAGAGTGCCGTATAGTTATTTTTACGTGTCTACTTTTACAGCATACAGTATGTCTGCGGAGTTAATCGTGCCTGACTGTGTGTGTCCTGGAATGTGTGCGCTCGTCGTAGTTGTCTTTTTGTCTGTGCCTCCATGTGCCCATGTGCCAACGCAAGTGTGTGCCCATATGTGGGTGTATGAGTGCTCCACTGTTACTCTGTGCCTGTGTGTGTGCCCATGTGTGTTGTATGCAGCCTATTAGTGGAGTTTAACCCCTGTGCTCAGGGAGTCACATCCCCTCAACACACCAGTCTCCTTCCTTACTGCAGCACGTTAACATTTTACTCTCTTCCCTCCCCACCCACCCCCTTCACTTTTGTCCTAAGAGGGCAATTAAGGAAACAAACGTTTTCCCCAAGATAAGCTGGCTGCCAGCTTTGCATACTAATGCAATGCCAAGTGGTTACAAATAGTGAGTGCTCTAATTACCGGCACTGTTTTCAATCAGAAATTGCTCAATTTCCCAGGATGAGGTCTCCATGGCTGGAGAAAAAAAGCACAACCTGACAGAGGCAAGAGACAATCATCTCTATGTGCTATGTGGAGTGTGGCTGATTTTGTCTGCCTGTGTGTGTGTGTCCATGTGCCCACATGTGTGCACGTGTGTTGGTGCAAATAAGCTCATCTGCTAGTATGTGTGCACAGACCCCGGCACAACCCTCTCTATCACTGCTGCCCTTGACAAGTCAAGAAATGGATCCTGTCAGCCTCTGCAGCATTTAGCACCACAATTATCCCCTTTTCACAGCCTGGCTGCATTAATGTAAACCACACCAGGCAGTAGTTGCCAGTCATTGATGAGCACGATGTGGTGCACCATCACTGGGTGAGCAATTTGACGCAATTGTGTTGCTGTGTGATCATCAGTGCAAATCAGGCCCTGCTCATTTATTAAGCAATTTCTGTAGGAGAAAATTAGAAGGAAGGCACTTTTAATTTGGCAGGAGATTGTAATATCTCTAAAAGCAACAATAATGCATAATGTGGCTGACATCAAACAAAAAGAGGGATATTCGAGTGAGTTTGGCCCGCATCAGCCCATCAGGAAGGGGTACGCTATTCTGAGAGGAGCAGCCATCGTCATGTGGCCACCAGGAGTAGGGGGCAGCACAGACCAAAGTGGCGAGGACTCGCTCCCTGGGTGTGAGAATGAGTCACTCCGTAGGATGCGCACACAGGACCCATCCGTTGGCCTTAGCTGACCTTTAGCTCTGACGGTGGCTAATGGAGGGCTGGCCCTCGATCAATGCACCGAGAGACTGGGCTCCCCATCCCTGCCCTTTCACCAGGCCAGGAAGGGAGGGATGCTGCCAGAAGCCACGCCGTGGAGCCATCGACCCTGCCACTTTCCCATCCTGTGGGTGACAGCTGCAATGCCAATGAGCCTGGGGACGCCACGCTGCCCTGCCACGAAGGAAGGACAGCCAGGAACTCCATCTCTGTAGTGGTGGGAGGGAAAGTCACTGATGATCTGCTTGCGAATGTCAGACATGTCAACAACCCCAACAAACACTTCGGCGTCGAGTAGATGTTGATATGACGGTTTGCACCAGTGCTGATAACCCGAACAAGCAAGATGACGCTTGGTCATACTCATCCGGAGATGCTAGGTGTATTATTTTTTATTATTTTACGGTTGCTGAAATAAGTTCCCATTTTCAGCTAAAATCTATTTCAAACGCTGTGTCAATGAATTTTTTCATTGCCTCTACATTGAGTTGCAAATATGAAGCGCTATTAAGGTTAGTGTTGAACCTACATGCAAACATAAGGAAAGTTGTCATCCATCAAATGCATGCTTTCCACTTAATTTCTTTAATTTAAGTTGAATACAGATGAACCAAGCGCTGCAAACTCCTGCTACCTTTTGTCAGTAAAAAGTTGTCGCATCAATAAAACCCGACTCCTGCATAACCCTTGTCGAATGATAGAAGTCGTGTTTGCATTTTTGAGGTTTCTTCTTGGAATTCGTTGTGCACTTAAAATGATACCGTGGGGAATATATTTTCTCATGCAGCACCATGTTTCTAAGATGTGCCTGCCTGATGTTGTGCTTGGTGGTGTACTTTGGAACCCAGATGGTGCACCACTGTATACCTTTTATCAGAGCAGCCTTTCGTCAATAGGCAACACTTGCATAAAAACACAAAACAATATTTAGCTTGCGTTTTAATTGCATCGACTTCAATTCAAAAACATATAAAGACATTCAAAACGATAGCACATAAAACATCCATTCCATATGGGGAGAGAAGAGGAGGCATCCAAGAGATTTAGCACAGATTGTTCTTTTTATTATCATTAACAGTAATGTGATTCTGACGCCCCCTGTGACCTCCTCACAGCAGCGCCTCATCTCAGAATTCATTCATTAGAAAAACCAGAAGGCAGGCGGAGAGACAGTGAGAAAGAGACATGGGGAGAGAGCGCGGTGTAAAATAAATTAGGTTGTTCTTATGAACCAGATGAACCAGTCTGAGGTGGTCAAAGAAAGCATGCTTTAGAAACACACAGAGGATATCGAGCAGTGCGGAGTTTGTCACGTGGATCCAGTTGTCGGCCTTGAGCTGAGTGTGTAATCACAGTTACACTTACTGTCCATTTGGATTGTGACATGATGAGAGAGGATGGAAAAATGGGTCTGAGCAGTGTGTGTTCGGACTGAGATTGAGCTGCAGTGTTCCTGCTGTAGACCACGGCCTGATGTGGGCTGTGGTGCAACTAATCAAAAAGCTTCTTATGTCTTCTTCCTCTGATATAAATGGATTGTACAGTCATTCCCTCATGATTTGGTCCAGTGTTTATTGAATAAGATTTTAACGCTGGAGCGTGAGTAAAGGCCACCTCTCTCAATTAAGCCCCCCTGGCTCCTTTTCCATAAGAGCAGCCAGACAGAGTTTCCTCATATCTTCACCCCCTGGTGCTTCTTATCTTACCGGGCCTGCAAAGGTCCACATGGCGCACCTATATACATGTTAATATGTGAATGTATGTATAGATGTGAGGAGAAAATAGCAGGAATGCGATATGCAGAGTGGTCAGGGGCTCGGCTGGGCCGGGGCGACAGAGGAGAAGCAGGAGATGGGGTGGAGGGGGGTGGGTGAAGAGAGCCGTGTGGATCCTTGGAGTGGTGTGACAGACTCCCCAGCCTCCTGGTAGGATTTGTTGGAATGTGAGAGAGGAGGATTTTAGCACCAGGCGAGCCACGCCAGAGTGCTGCAGACTTCATGCCATCTGTCTCAGCCTCCATCCTCCCTTTGCCAAACTCATCAGACCTTTATTTCCTCTCCCTCTATCTCCTTCTCATCCCTGTTCACAAGAGTAGCGGACATACTGAGATCTGCTAATGTATTGGAGGGAAAAAAATGGCTGGGCTTAATAAGCAGATTCAAAATCCTCGATTGATTAATATGTATTCTTGGAGCTAATTGTCCGACAGCCCTCATGGAGATAAAATGTGTGTTCGATAGCCCTGCCATTTGTTACTTGACCAACAGGGAAAGAGAGATAGAGATATTCATACCATAGCAAATCTGTTGATCAGTTAATAATGAAACATGTTTCAAGCGAGAGCCAAAAAGTTGACTTAATTTAATGCCTCATTATAAACAAGCTATTACCTGAACTTTTTCTCTAATGCTCTATTATGATATATATCCTATAAATGAACAATAACGCCTTGTGTTGAGGTGGTTATTTTGTCAGTTGCTGAATAGAGGAGATTTTACGTATGCACTATACTTGAAATTTAAACCTAGATAAGGGATTTATGTCTACTCAACACCTGCTGGTCCATGCAGAATGTAACAAAATTACCAAGTCACTTCCATGTAAAGAGACATGCATCCTTAGGCCATAATTAAATCAAAAGCAGATTTTCACATCAAATGGGTGTGTGATTGTGTGGTGTCTGGATGGGACTGATCTCTCACCCTCTCTCACCGTGTGGGCGACTGGGGATGAGGCTGAAGGGGATCACAGGGTGGAGCTGCGCCGGCTCCATGTCCTTAACCTGTTCGTAGAAGGGCAATGGAGGGCGGAGGGAGCGGAAAGGAAATGTACCCTTTGTCCGAAATGGAACACCAGGTGGCCGGAAGTGGGCAGGAGGCCTTTGAAGCTGACCCCTGGTCCCCGTGCTGGGATGGCCTCGCCGATCGATTCGGCCAGAGATGGCAGGGAACGGAGCCAGGTGCCCCCAGAGGGCTTGCAGACCACGCAGATCTATTATGGGTGAGGCGGAGAGCGGAGTCGGCTGGAGCCCAGCCCCACTGCTCCCATCATATCGCTGCTCAGGCAGCCAGAGTCAACTGGCTGCATCCTAACAAGCAGGCAAACAGTCTGGTGCACAGCAAGCTCAACAGGCACGTTCTTCATATGAAAACTTTAGGAAGGGTTTCCACTGCAGAATGCTGTCAAGTCTGTGTAGAAAACATTGCATGACACTGAATAATTACTATGAGTGTGCATACATGGCTATACGGCACATGTGACAAATCAAACACATGCAGGTCAGTGAAGAGCTTTTGGAAACGTAACTGCATACAGCACATTTTGAAAGACACAGAAATGAGTTACTTTAGTATATTCATGCATTTATTTATTCCAGAACACAACCACAGATTGCATTTAAATGACTTGAGGAGCTGCTGCAGAAGTTGTGGGCTGAGATTCTAACAACAACAACACGAATCGAGATTCAATAACGCTACATAACAGAGAGAGGAAAGAAACATCAGAGAGGAACACAAACAAGAAGGAAACACAAAAGCAGAAAATCAAATCAGCAGATGAATGCGCGGAGCTGCTAAGTGATCCACTAAATTGCCAACATTGCTTTGAAATTGTCAGAAAGAAAATATCAGCCAATACTGAACAGCCATTATGTGCTTCGGTGCACCTTTCGCCGTGACACTAACGCAAAATATCCGCTGATGAAGCTGAAATAAAGGAGAAATCGGTGAGACATCTGTATTCTAATCTGCATCCTCCTGACTATGACTCAGGCTTCCCATTCATAGGGAACATGTTCAGCGAGACTACAAATCTGCTGCAGCATTTGTATTTTGGCCAGCTTTGGAGGAGGTGAGTGCTATCAGTGTCTACACGTTCATCCCTCTGTATCTCTAAGATGTTTACTGCACACAACATGGCAAGCAAACGCACATGTGCACACACACACACACACTTAAACGCGCAAACAGAAACTCTAATCCTGACCCCCCTCCTCCTCCTCCTCCTCCTCTCCCTCTCTCCCTCTCTCTCTTCCTCTCCCCGCTTCCCTCCCCGGGCGTGGAAATGAAAGCTGGGCACTTGGAGAGGATGGCTGGAAGAAATGAAGACGTGTCTGATTTCCACAGCAACCAATGATGGTGCAGCGCTCTGTACTCTCTGCCCTCTGATAGGTCTTTGTCACCCTCTTCATCTCGAGGCCCATGTCATTCTCTCTAATCCCCCCCTCCCAAACACAAACAGGCCAATCCAGAGACAAGGCTCTGGGGCTGGGGAGGGATGAAGGAGCTGAGGCATGGAAGGAGTGAGGGATGTAGTTCAGGAGGAGAGAAAGGAGCACCAGATGCTGGTGTGAGACGCAGCCAGTGTGTTATTATTAATAAAGCATTAAAAAAAAGTGAGCACATCAAAGCATACAGGGGCTATGCTATCATACATGAAAGTAATGCACTATGGCTTAATGTTTCCTAAGGCGTGTTATGGTGACGCTGCTTTGATTTGAAATGCATTGTGTGGAAAATGGATTTACAGGAGTGGGGAGAGAAAGCCTGGTGTGGGTGCAGACCATAATTTAAAACCTGACCTCATAGGCTCTTCAAAGTCTCCGTGAGTGTGGATATTTAGGACTTACGTACAGTATGCGCGAGAGACCTAAACCGCAGCTGCAAACACAACAAATAAAAACACACAGGCGAGGGATGTGCAGGATACATGCAAAAACAGAGAACGACCAATCACTACCACGACAAAACCAGACATGCATCATTTCACATTTTGATCACTGGAGCTGATTTGAACTAATTCTTCTTTCCTTTCTGAGCAAAGGGTGTCGCACCTGATTATTCTGTGCTCGGTCCTTCTCCGATCGAGGCCTGCAGGAAGTGAGACATTTTTCTCATCGTTCCCCCCGTGGCCAGGTAATTATCCTAATCTACCTTCCTCCTGTGCTCCAGCTCCTGCGCCACACTGGCTCAGACCACCTCTGTGGCTTCATTATCAGTGCTGGGACTCGCTAATGGCTCGACGTCCTCACTGTGCCGGCTGCGGGCAGAGACAAACCGGAGGGAAAGGGAGAGAAGAAGAAGGAGCAGGAGGGGAGAACAGGGAGAGAAGACAAAATTAGACACTAAAGAGCAAAGGGCTGCCCTGAAGGTTAACGTCTCAATCATGAGGGACAATACTCTGGAGTCCAAGGCTTTGGCTCCTTAAAAAGTCATCGTTCGCTGATGGAGGATGAGGCTATAGGGCATGACGGTGTCAAAGAGGAAGTCAGGAGATCGGCCGGAGAGCTCTCTGCAGGGCAAAATGACCATGAAGGGTGTGTGTTTGAGGTAACAGGTCGCCGCGTCCACGTGTGCGTCCCTCACACGCCTCCACCTTGCATGTTTGAAGCAGCTATAACCTCACAACATACAGAAGGACTGGGGGTGGAAATTCAGTTTCACTTTTTTTTTCTGACAAATGACACCCTGACAGTTGGAAAAAATGTTGGGGTCCCTGAACAGATTTCTCAGTTACAAAAATAAAATGTGTTGGATTAGACAAAGACAGACATTTTGCATTCTACTTTTGAACCCCAATGAGAGCACTGACAAATGCCACCCCACCCCCACTCCGTCTGTGCCATGATTGTTTTTTTCTCTCCAGAAATGTCATAAACTTAAGAGGTGATAAATCTATATGGCACAAACAGACACTGACTTCTTCCAAGTGTACATAGCATATAGGCTGACACAGATTGAGATGGTGTAACATGTCTTTGCGTCACTCTAAATAGCCACGCAGGCATCACTCATTCTTTATGAACCCAAAGATTCCAGTGGACTGACTTTAGTTTTTAAATGGAAGAACTCAAGACGCAGTGCTCCGGAGGTGAGAAAAAATATTCGGAGGGTAAAATTACTGCAGACCTGAGTGATGTGTGAAAATCTATAGTATGCCTGTTTTTGTGTAGGTGTAGCAGCCTACATTCCAGAAAACTCCAGAGATGCGGAAAACTGCACCGATAAACGGCATACTAAATGAGTTTGGTATAAGCGAACAGCCAACAGATCATATGCTAAATGCGTGTGTAAAAAATGCCGATTGATGCCAATTTCACTTCATCTATGGACGCAGATTTTTGCTTCCAACAGTTTGAAGAGAATTTCTTTCCAAATTTATGTCATGCCCAACTTAAATTTAGCATGTATGAGCGCGCTGAGGCTTTCAGTGTATGGGCAGGCCATTTTAAAGCTTTAGACGCAAAACTTGCAGCTGCCACTACAATGGCATCAAATCCTGATTAACAATAAAAGAGTAGGTGGGCTTGCACCAGTCAAATGAGCAAAAATCCTTCTTGAACACCTCCACACTGTAACATCCCCACTCTCTCTCTCAGACAGAAATTAAACGGTGCTCTTTTGCAAGCTGGTGGTGTGACTGGGACCAAAATTATGTGCAAATGAGCAGAAACATTAAGGTAACTCACAGGACTGCAGAGTAAGACTAATATGCTCAAGTAATGATTAAAGTCTATCACCCAGGAGAAAGTAATCTTAATGGGAAATGCAGAGAATACAAGTTATACAGCAGCGAGTGGCTTCTGAGTTAAAGGGTCAGTTCACCCAAATTACAAAAACAAAAGAAAAAATTTACTCACGTACTTCTAGAGGTATCTAGTAGCTCAGATAGTGTCTGTTTAATCTGTCTGGGTTTAGATATATCTGCGGGTTTTCTGCCTCCATCACTGCCTCATCATTGCAAAATAGTTCCAATAAAAACTTTTCACAGCCAGTATTTGATTACACAGAGTAACGAGGACATTGTTTCTAGAGACGCACTGTAGCTATTGATTTTTTAAAATGCAATTAAATTGCATTCAGCATCACTGTATTGGAATGGAGGCAGAATTGTCAGAGATGAATGTCTCAAAAAATATATATTTACTTTAATGTGGGTAAACCAAGCATTTAGCATTGAATCAGGAGCTCACATTTCATATTGTGGTCCCATGTGGGTCCTTCCTGCTTGGGAGCTCCTGGAGTTCAAGAAGTGTTTTTTACTCTGTCTTGTTCATGACACTTTAAGGCTTGCAGAGGAAATGTGGTGGCAGCACAAACTTAAAGCGTAGTGTGCAGGTGTATTGAACAGTGGTTGTAAAATCATAGCTTCTGTGTTGAATCTGCTCTGCAGCTTTGCCCTCAGTGCTGCTGCTGTTGCCTCAAAGTTACACTGAAGCAAAAATCTTTAGAAAACATTAAATATTAAGCTATAGTGACAGACAGAAAAAAAAAAACATGATGCAATTTTACTAAAATCCGTGCACAAATAACATGACCCTGTACGGTATCCTTATGTAATTGTTGACCTACATTATTTATAAGGATATCACTATGAAGCTCACAGCTAGCAAAGGCAGCAGTGAGGCAAAATATGCAGAGCAGCTCTCTTAGCAGCAACTATGCACCATCTTATACAGTATTTCAAGAACCCCTTCCTTAAAGTAATATTTTATGACTTTAATACAGCAAACATCACCACAGCTCAACTTACAGTGTCATAAACCAGTTCTATTTTCATAAGAAAAAGGGTTTGCATATCCAAAATTAGTCAGATAAGGCAAATGTTCTCTTAAAGCTAAGACCTGCATGGAAGCCAACTGTAAGTGAGCTGTGGTAAGCATATAAACTGATGAATTAAGGTGACAGTAAATGTGCATGCTTAGGGCTCAGGAGGATATTAATACATTCCCCACCCCAACATTGTTGTCAGAGTCAGATGGCACATGCAGTTATCAGAGAGGAAGAACTCTGTGTGGGGTTTACTGCAGACAAGCATGAAGACATGCTTTATTTTTTGTCAGGGGTAATGTGATGATACTTGATGCTATAACAGTCTTTTTTTTGCGCAGGATTCTGAATCAGAAACATGCTATAAATAAATATGCTAAAACGGGTTCCGATGGGTTTTTGCGAGAGGGAAAAAAAAGATGTGCTTCAAATGTTTCTTTTTTCTTCCCAGAAGAACCCTTTAAGTTAGAAAAGAGTTCTTGAAGGTGAGAGGTAAAAGCAAACCTTTCTTGGCCTTTTCAGGTCACAAGACTGCTTGAAAGGTGAGGGTCTGCTTATCTGAGCACTTCAGTTTCTCTGTAGTAGATCACAACGTTGCTGAGCAATGCGACTCTAAAGCATTGGATATTGTGAGGTAATGAATGTAAGACTTCTCAGTGTGTAAAGTGTATGCAGGGGAGGATAGAGGCGCTTGAAGGCAGAGGTGGGACCAGTTTTTTCACAGTTTTTTCACATGTAACAACCCAAACCATAGTCACCTCCATAAAAGGATCATGAAGGAATGTAAAAACCGGCTCTTCTGCACCTTTGACAAACAGAAATAGGACCCAGCGAGGACGAGCGTTCCTCACAAACAAGCATCAGCATAACAGATGAAATGTGGGGTTTCTTCTCTCCGAAGGGTGCTGAAAAACACACAAATAGCACTCATACAGAAAATAGTTAAACAAAACACTGTCATGCACAATGTTTTGCAGCATTTTGATTAACTGCAGTGTTTATGTTTACATGCACCTTCGCAGAAATGGGATATAGCTGCTAAATTTCAGCCGACAGATTGTGGAAAAGTGTCAGCTAGTGTACAGGCAGGAGCAACAAAGCCAAAGAAGCTGTGAGGCAGAACTGCACGCGGGATTTTAATATGTGTATCATAAAAATATACTGAGCGTCAAGGTTCGTTCTTGACCTTGAAACAATAGTTGTACAGAATAATCTTAAACAAAATATTCAGTTATAATGTCTCAGTATTCATCTTATGCTGCTCACATTTGTCCTGACGTATTTGTTGAAGGAAACTTGATTTGCCTTGTTGTCTCTTGCAGACACAACATGCCCACTTTTTAAATGTCTGTTTATCATTGTTTCGTTTATTAGTCAGATTTTTGATGTACAAGTTATTAAATATGCAATCAAGGAAAGAAACTGAGTGCATTTACTCAAGCACTGCAGTCATACTTTATTGGCATGTCTGTATGTTGTGCAACTTTATACTTCTACTACTTTCAGAGGGAAATATTGTCCTTTTTACTTCATTACATTTATTTCACAGCTATAGTTAGTTACTTACCAAGAATGCACATAAAACCATATGATGACCTTAAAACATACTTTAAAATCAGCTGCACCTCAACCAGCTACAACATTGAAATGCATATCATTGTATCAGTATGAACCATCTATTAATACGAAATACAATCACATAACGCTCACATTTGTCTGCAAAATAAGCATCTGACGAGTTTACTTTAGGTACTTTTTGCTGATACAACCTCTGGACTTGAGTATAGAATGGAGCAATTTACATTGTTGTTTTGCTACTTTTACTTCAGTAAAGGATGTGAATAAAGGATGTGAATAGGTCTTCTACCACTGTGAATATGCAATCCGCTTATACTGAAACACTGAACACCAGGCTACTCTCATTGGCACACATCGGGTCACTGGGTCTGCCACTGCTGTTCCGTACACATCACTGCTTAACAGGGTTACTGCATGCAAAATCAATAGGTACAGTCTACCAGATGATGTAACTTTGGACAATATTTTCTTCTTCTTATAAAAACTACAATGATCGCTGAGACTTTGCTGAGCAGCGGGAGATGCGCCTTAAACTCAGATCACGAGTGGGAATACAGAACCATATCAGACAACACATGCTGACCCGTTCGCACAGAAACAAAACCTGTTTATTTCCAATTCTTTGCTGCAGTGTAGAAACAGTATAGAAGTGATCCCCATCTTAAGCAGTGTGCAAGGTGTGCTTTTAGCTTTACAGAGGAGTCTGTTAGTCAAACAATGGGAGAGCATTAAAACATGCCAATAGAGCAGTATTAGTCAACAGCCTGAGTCAATACACCCCACTGGGCTGCATGTCTTTCTACAAACACAAGCAATTGCTTTGGAAGGCCTCGGCACAAGATAGAAACATCAATTACAGTAAATTACACCAAAACAGTGTGTAACACTTCAATTTGTTAAATCTCCTGAGCTGTCTGTGCTGTTTTGGATGAAAGCGGAGCAGAGCACTGGCGTAAGATGAAATTCAGCAAAGATACATTGCCCTGTCTGTCCTGAATAGAATGAGGGAGTTATTTGTATTTTGATTGCTGGGACTTACTTTCGAAAGCATTATCAAACACAGGGAGTTCAAAATATTCCTCTTCCTGCGTGCATCCTAGTTTTTAAAAGCAGAGTTCAAAATACGAGCGCTCTGCGGCAGCCCCATGACTCTCCACATCAGCTCCACTGTGTGCCCACTTCTTCTGTGGGCACTGGGACTTTTATGGAATAAAAGTCGTATTTTCACTTTGGTGCAAGTGCGTAAAGTTGAAAACATTTGCACAGGCAGGGTTAGAGGCGCTGTTTATTGTGTTTATTAAGGCTTTTCTTTCAAAGCCCCGGGGCACAGGTTGATAAATTCAGCCGTAAGACTACACTGAGACAATGGAAACAAAGGATAAAATACCATCTCGGTTCACACAGCCTCACTTCCCTGCACAGAGGAACAACAAATGAGAGCCTGCTCAAGGTAGCGACTCTGCTCCGAAACGAAAACGTCCAGTTTCAACTAAACTTTGTCGTGCTTCAATGACTTCCCTTGCTATGGTTGATTATCCAGGAGGGGTGTTGGTTGCTGGGGACAGATGAAGATTTGGCTGTTTCAGGGAGCATTTTGGGAGAGGGGCGGGGGGGCTGGAGTAAATGAAAGACAAATGCGAGTAGTGCCCACTCAGCTATTTTCCCAGTCAAGATCAAAGGCACGCCGGACTGGCCGCTCCACGGGAAACTTGAGATGGGTCCTGCCTTTGTTTGCTGTTGCTAGGAGACCTGCAGAAGGCTGAAAGTGTTTGCAGTGGGGTACAACATCAAAACCATTTCCAATATAAATTTTTAAGACAGCCATGTATTTGTGTCCTGGGCTTTCAATTTACCGAGTACACCGAAAACACTAAAAAATACAGACTCACCCCTCTGTTAGTCATGGAATAATATTCTTGGTGTTTGTTTTACAAAAGAAAAGTCGTTAGACAGTTGTGCATGTGCACACCTAGAAAGGGCACTCGCCAGCAGTGTGAATGCTGTGTGTACTATCAGAGCCACGTTGGTGCACAAACTCACCAAACTGCTGTAAAAGCAAGATTAATTCACTTTTTGAGCCACTGCAGGAACACACAGCACGTGAAGCTGCACACAACTTAAATATAGTTTGATATATTTCTAAGCTTACGTTTAGCTTCCCAACGAAGCTAATTATGATGCTGTTATCTATTAATGGGCCCCATGATAGTAAGGGTGGCTAGACATGTGTCACAGAGAGCTCATTACATATCATTAGTTCAACACTCCAATAATGTCTACACCTGCTGAGCCGAAGATAATGACTTGGCCCAAGATATTTGCAGGACTATTGTCTACCAAGCGAAGCACCACCAGGAGGATAGATCCACAGGCTCGAGAGCTGCGTGAAACCTGATAAAGCTATACAATAAGTTGAGGTGCATGCGTTTTTATTTGTTGCGAGTGCAGCACAGCAGAGACAGAGAGTACAGCGTTTGTATGGTTTTTAACAGAATGGGGGAATAGCTGCAGCTCGTTAAATTAAAAAAAAAAATCATGATGAGCACCTTGTGAGCAAGCGTTCCTGCTATCTGTACATAGAGTATGATGTTGGTGTAAAATTCTGAGGGAAATGCAGGAGAAATATTCACCACTCCTGATGGTAGCTCTTAATAATAAACATGTGCTATAACTGTTTGCTTGATCGCTGGAGTGGCTCTGGCTCACCCGCTGTTACATAACACTGTCTGAATAACTTGACCTCAATCTTTCCTCCTTAATTTTAGAGGAAAAGTCACATTTTAACAGCACAAACAGGCTAAATCTAGCATTTAACTCACTTCAATGCACACGTGACGCAAAGCAGCGAGAGTGACGCTGATACCGTATGCGGTTCCATAGATCCATACGTAGTGTGTGGAAACTGTCTCGTGACTAATGGGCTGCATAAAAACTGCAATCGCCACAAAAGTGACCTTCGTGTCTGGAACGATAAAGATTAGAATCGTGCTGTGTCTGCCTTGTGTTTTCACTACTCGAGCCAACTGGCACAGCGCTGGCGTCCTCTCCCCGGCTCCCAGTCTGCCATGCTGACAATGGCAACCAGCTACCGCATGGCATGTAAAAATGACAAAGCACGCCAAGGGATATTTGGAAGATCGGAAGATAATGCAACACAACTGATCGATTGCTTATGAAAACGTACAGTATTCCTGGGCGCTGCAATTGCGAGACCATTTTGCCTCCTCACAGCCTCTTTATCCGAGTTTAGAATACAGTGTGCTTTCATTGAGCTTTAAAAGAGGCAATTTCTAGCTGGGAAGAAGAAATTAGGTTCTTTGAGGATTTTAAGTTTGTATCCTCTAAAGGGCTGAATTTCTTCTAACCAACAAGAACTAAAAATGGCCTACATTCAAGTGTGCCACGAGCTTATGCGCCGTGTCCTGCCTTAACCTGCTCCAGTCAGTAATAGTGTGTGTGTGTGTGTGTGCTAGTGAGGCTTCAGCAGACGGCAGGCAGTGTACAGCAGGCAGACAGTGACAAGACAAAACAGCTTCAACATCCAAACATTTCTTTCACCGTTTCAAAAAAAAAAAAAGGAGGCAAGGCTAATTCCTGCTGTTATTGTCTCCAACTGAGGAAGACAACTCTGCGTGACATCACTGTGAACACGCTGCTGCCAAATCCCGCATCAGCAGCCCAAATACACTTAAACTGGTGTGCGAGGAGCTGTTGCATTAACTGAACATCATGTAGATTAATGACTGCTGAGCACAAGTCTGTCCTGCGCGTGAATTAGTTTTTGACTGAGAGCGACTTTGTTCATTTGGCTGCCACCTGCCTCTCAGTAATACAAATACTTCACTATAGTGATCAACACAGACTCATATTGGGTCTAATTTGTTTGCCAAATCTCCGGCTACATTTGTGACTCCGCTGCCAACAGGCTGCTATTGAGGAGGGTTGAAAAATTGTTTGATTTGAAACATTTTTTTTAAACAATTTTACAACATAAATCTGAAACCTATTGTTCTTTGGGTGTCCTCTCAAATATCGTGATTAATAAGTTATTTGGGAGAGAAAGTATGAATAATGCAGACTTACATAGCTATCAGAAGTTTGCATAATAAGCATGAAAAACGCAGTAGGAAAGCTTTGAATTAAGAAGTTAAAAAGTACAAACTGTGAAAGTATGTTATACGTTCTGGTGATGGTTAAACCTTAATTTATGGTTGACTTACTTCTGACTGATTATTGATGCTAACATTTCCATTCCAGTGACCGTGTTTACTCTGTAAAGAGAGTGTTTCAACTAATTTATTTGCTATAAAAGAGGTGAATATTTCAAACTTTTAACAAGAGCAACAAAAGCGTTTTCAGTTCACTCCTCCCTCGAGGGGCAATTTTGTTTATCCGTGAGACAAACTGTCAGTGCGCTGAAATCTACAGCTAGTTTACAGTGAAGAATCCACCCTGTGTTGTTTTTTTTGTTCAAAGCCTCGACAGGTCTGAATGATAAGTTAGCACAGTAGCCAAGACGCTTCCCCAAACAGTTCACCTCTGTTTGGGGGATGACTGCTGCCTGAACTCTGTACCCCCACTGAGACAATAAAACGGCTGGATGACTATAGGACTAGCAGAAAGGCAGACAGTTTATAACTCAAGAGAGGTGAAGCTATACAGCCTGTGTGAAGATAAAGATTTAGTAACGGTAAGAGATTGGAATTCTCTCTGCCTGAGGTCAGAGGGCCAAAGTTACCTTTCTAAATTCCCTAAGGGCGCATGAGGAGACCCTGGGCAGAAGCTGGGGTACACAGTTACAACCCTTCAGCTCCAGACAAAGGAGGTGTCGCAGTGAATCAGAGACCTCATCGTTCCAGCCAATAACTCCTTACTGGGTTTGTAAATGAGATGTACTCTCTTTAGTAAGAAGAACATTATAGTCACTCTCCTGCATTCACTTCTACAGCCTAATAGAGCTGGCAGTATTGACATGTTGAAAAGAATAGTCGACATAATGTGTCAGAAATGAGTGGCCAAGCCTTCACAAAATACAGCTAATGTGCTACTTATACCTGCGTCACATCATCACATTGTACAAAGCATGCAAGCGTCAACAGGTCTTTTCTTTAAGGTCATTTTTTAATTCAATCTAAGTTTGAGGTTAATTACACTGAGATAAGAATAAATGTCCTTTACCTTCAAACCACATTCTGTCTATTAATGTGAGAAAAAAAGCAGAATAATTCAGATCTTCACTTGTAAGAAGCAACTAATTAATGCAACCTAAGTAGCATAGCTTTTCAAAATGCAGAGGAGATACAGAGAGGGAGATCCACCAGTTCAGAGTTTTACACTAGAGAAATGCAAATAAAGCTTTAACTGCAGCATTCAAGATACTCTGATGTAAAAAAAGAAACAAGAGCATTAAAGCCACTTATTGCAGAATATTTTGACTATTTTACCTTCTATCCTAACAAATCTGCACACTCAGAAAACCTATTAGAGCATTCAAAGATAGAAAATGTTTACTCCGAGCACTGCAGCCTCGTTTTTAGAATTAACATAAAAATGTCCAATGTGCATATTTAAACTTAATTTTGCTAAAAGCATCCCAAACTAGAAACATTAGAGCAGTATTATCTTAAGAGTGACTGGTACATTATGATATAGGAGTAGTTTAAAAGTCTTGATCTTTTCACACTCTAAGAAAGAACTGTTATTGGAGAGGATTTGCTGCGAGATTCCCTTTTCATTCTAACGGCATTAAAAAGCGTAAAGGCTGGAAGACAGAGGAGTGAGGCTGACGTCACAGTCCAAGAGTCACCCGCCGTGTGTTCGGCGTCTCCAAGTAAAGACTTATCTGCAAAGAAGTTTGGACGGACAATGTGGGTGGACAGGGCGTGAAACTACTATCATCATCAGTTCTGAATGAAAAAGAGAAAACATATCTTCCACAAAAAAGAGGGCTCATTCCAATTCAGCTGCGTTGTTAGGACAACGAGAACCATCCCTCAGATGATTAGTTCCACTTCAAAAGAATTTACTTTCCGCAGTGGAAACGTCCCCCTTTTGTGTCCTTACACAGGGCTTTCTCAGCCCAAAAGAAGAATCGTATGTTTAGTCAGCCTGTTTATTATTCCTTCTGTTCACACTACAATTGTATTAAATAAATAGAGTACTACTAACAAAGGCCTATTAGCCCATAAACATGTCCTGGTACACACAGAAAAGGCTAAATCACAGTCTCTGCATAAGAATTAAGATACTCTAAATGCTGCTAAAGGCATAAACTACATTGCTCGGGTGCCAACTCAGAATGTCTTGTTACTGACATCATGAAACATGCATGTTATGTTGAACATATTTTGTCGAACTGGGGATTTGCTGTGTGGCTCCACCTCAATTTTGAGAGATGGCGCCCCGTGCAAAACAGCACTAGTCAGTGGCGGGGCTGTGAGGCAGCAGCGAGCGGTGCATTTTTGTGGCGCACGTATTTTCAGATGAATGGATTTTGCTTGTTCACGTGTGATAAACAGCGAGGCCTGACACGCTGATAGACAGGCGCACTGTAGCAGCTGAAAGCAGTAATCTTTGAATGAAAACATCCAATAAACATGATGTGCACACACAAATTTATATGTGAAATGACACTTTTAATACTTTAAGTTACTCCCAAATTGACCCCACTCAGTGTGCAAAAAAAAGCTAATTACAAGTAAATAAGTAACTATAATATTTGCTGCAAATTACATTGAAATGAATGTGATTATTGACGTGTGGTTAAAGCAGCAGATCAAAGAGAGTTACAGCAGTTAGCTGCTGATTGTTAGCCCGACCTCCTTGACACACAATTTTGAATGCAAAAGAGGATCTGCTGAAGTTTGTTCAGTTTGTTAGTCTGGTTGTTCAGATAAACAGACATCTTGCCTGAATCAAAACCCCAAACGGGCGGAGAGAAACATATTGAACACACCTAAACGCACATGAGTGGAATCAGGATAAAAGTTTTTGTTTTTTTTTTTTGACACAGCCTGCAACTGGCAGCTGTGACATCCTGGTTATTTTTTATTGGATTTTGTCTTTTTTTTAAACATGAGGTTTATTTCTGAAGCTGAATCCCCGAACCAGCCTGGAATACAAACACGTCTGCAGGTCTTTGGGTGACATGCACACAGTCTACCAACAAGAGGTAAAGCTTTACCTCTCAAACAAATAATGTGTATATTTAAGGAAACTTTTAGTGAAATTATTTTATCTATTTATTTAATGCTGGAATGGATCCTCAATTAAACTCATGTTATCTTACTTTTCTCTCTGTGTGTCTTCTTTTTTTTTTTTTTTTCTAAGCCTGGTTGACTCACACTACTTCAATCATTCCAGTGGTCCACTCCTGCACCGTCTTTGATGACTGTATGTTCCAGTATGAATATTGACTTGAATCATGCCTGGGTGTGGCTCAGGAGCATCCATCCTTCCCTTCATGATCAGTGATGAGCCTCCTTGTGACCTACAGTGTATTAATATGCTCAGCAGAAAGAAGCCTCTTGGCACAGGACACGCTGGCAAGAGCCCTTTAATGTTGGCAACTGTCAAAGCTTGGATTTCTGATTGATGAGTAAGGTCGGTGCAATAACGCAACGACACCACTGGTCATCTCGCCCCCTTTTCCACAACAGGAAACGTATCTTTTAACACCGCAAAGCAGCCCTGCCCCTCAGACTCCAACAGCCGCCACATCACACGTTTGAATCTGCAGCTCTCTGAAACAAGTGCCTCACGGCTACAAATGTACAGAATAAAGACTACGGATGCAACACATATATTGACTGAGCAGGATGGATTCCAACAAGTGGGAAGAAGGGTTTTTTTTGTTCACCAGCCAGGAGGAAAGAGGGAAAAGTGAAAAATGGTAGGCTGTTTCTGTACGGTGTCGCCAACACTGAACCTGTACGTTTTGTTACTCACTAAGACTCACACAGACGGAGCAAGGCATTATACACTTAGCGGTCAGTTTATTAGGCACTCAAATCTCAAATTTCATCCAACAGCTCAGCAGTAAATGCTACCTTCTGTAACTTTACAGTGTTATGTTTTTGTTGAAGATGGGCTCTGGTCATTTTTGCCACTATTTAGCATTCATAAACAGGATATAAACACCTGGTAAATGGTTTATAACACACTATAATGTAGTTATAGATGTGTTGTGCATGGGGGCTTCCATAATATGAGGCTCTTATATACACAGATAGTGAATGACGACATAGTAAAACACAGTAATAATTTCAAACACAGTGATAATTTAAAAAGTTTAAATCGTTGGCAAGTACTGTATATTGATTAACCACTAAAATGTTCCTATATCTGCTTACATCTACATTATAGTGTGTTATAAACCACTTATTAATGTTTCTCTACTGTTTATAAAAGCTAAATAGGGGGACTTAAAGTAAAGTTTGCTTTAATTGACTGCATTAGTTTTAGTGAGGTGGACCTAATAAACTGGCAGCTGAATTGCAGGTGCATCTCTCTTTGAGATCTAGATCGTAGTGCAGTATCATTTGACCCTCTCCTCTACAGCACCGTTTTACACCACAACCACATGGAGAGGCATCATCACAAGTAGAAATACACTCAGTGGCCACTTCTTTAGATAGACCTGAACAATGTAATGCAATCAGATACACCTGTCCTGCCATAACGTCTGCTTCTGTGATGCCTGTAATGTAGTTTTTTTTACATTGTCATAGAGGTGTTAATTCATTTTCTATGTTTTAGCATCAAGGTCATAGTTAGCAATGGTGCTGTATAGGTGTTTCTGATGTTTGTTTCTCCTCATGTTTGTATAATGTAGTCCAGGACAACACCTTTAACTCTGAGCTATAAACATATCATTGGATTTCCAACAGTGTCAGCAAAAACTGAACAGGATGAACTTTGTAAAGGTAGAATTCATGGCTGAGCTGTTCTATTGAATTGCAGGTGTACCTACCAAAGTAAAGTCCTTTAAGGCAAAAATGCTAAAACTGAAGAAGATATGGTTAAAATGCATTATTATTTTTTCCCCTTTTTCTAGTAAATGAGGACAAGCTGACTAGAAAAAAAGACCTTAACTCAACTGCAACTAATTGCTTCTTTCATCTCTCCAATTAAAAGCAGAATTTTAATCCGAATAGTCTATTTCTTGTTTTGATAGCTCATCACGTGCCGCAGCCTTTTAATCAGCACAAAAATGCAAGTATTGCATATTAATTCAGCACTGAGGGATGAGCCGTTATTTACACTGCTGATTTCCATCACGCTCTGCCTGCGTGGGACTCCTCCAGGGCCGACCCCACCATGACTGGGCCTAATTGACGACGGAGGATGTGTTGGCAAAAGCTAGCCGCTAACTGCTAACATTTTCAATCCATACCCACTCAGGTGTGTATGTGTGAGAGGGTGTGAGGAGGTTGTTAAAATGGTGCAGAGGATCAATAGGATGTTGTTGTTAGTGAGAGACCTTTCAAGGGAAACATCAGTAAGGTGCCATCACAAGTTGTCATGTGTGATGTTTGTGAAATGTATCTGGAATGCCTCCACCTGCAGCCGCACGTATAAACAGTCGACAGCGACAGCTCGGCTCCCCCTGCATTTTCTGTGATGAAACGGCTCGGTTGCATGAGGTAATCTCACCCTTACCCAAATGAGATGGTAATGCCTTCACTCGGGGAATTCAGCAGCACACGGCAGCACCTAGAAGGAGGCTGTGCACCTCAAATGGGTCTAATAATAGAGCCTCCGTTCTCTTAACGTGGAATCTATATTATACGCTTCAAAAATGAGATCAACTATATGGGTCAGTGGGATTTCTGGGAGAGGAAATTAAAAAAAAAACAGAAAGGAGCAACCAAAAGAAAATACGCTCTGCTGACAACAGATCTAAGGAAGGCAGTAGCTAATAAGAAAATTATTTGGGCAGAGTTACGGCTCAGAACTTTAATTAACAGCGCTGGTTTTAACTGATTGAAAGGGAATACATGTCCACACTCATGTGCACGCGAGCCTAATTATTTTCAACCCCTTGATTGTCTAAATAGGCTTTATAAATAAAAGCACAAGTGACTTGAAATGTTCAAAGGAAATTATTTTGGAAATGGAAATGATCAAAGAGCAGTCTTTCATAACTTCTGTGATCTGCGAGCTAGAATACACGGGGACATCAGCCCTCCACGCTGCTGCGGCCTAGGTTTCATTTAACTTTGGAGGAGACACACACACACATGCACACACACACACACCACTATTCCACCCCCAACATCTGGTTTTCTAAGAGGACAATAAAGACATTTATTAGCCTCCATACTCTCTCAGGGTGCCCACAAATTAAACTGAACTAACAAGAACAGCATCAATTAATATCACTACCTATGATCAGATCTGATCTGATATCATCTATAGGGTGATGCACTTGCAGCAAGCAACAGCGGCAAAGCCTGTTTTATTATGAAGATGAATAATAAAACGCGTTTAGATAATTATGTCAGTGACTTCATGTTGCCTCTGGCATCTTGTTCACATGTGTGGATTACCAACAGCCCACGCTGGCTCCTGATCCATTTACTCTGTTTTTTATGTAACTGGCTGGTTTCTTTACTTTGTGTGTTGATAAAAGGACGTAAATGTACAACATTTCAAACACATGCAGAAAGACAAAGCGTCGTTTTGTACTTACCGTACGGCTGCTGGAGAGAGGGAGTGGTCTGTCTTTTTCTTCTCTCCTTTCCATGGCATTATTCATGACCCCTCAGACGTGCTGAATTTAGTTAATGTACAGAGCATAGTTAATAATGTGTTTGATCAAGTTGGTAATAATGGCGGTCTAATACAGCAAAGACAGAGTTTTTAAGTGTTTAATTTATCGTTGGGCTGGTGTCCTTAAAACTTTCAGATATTGTACATTTTCAAACAAGAATGTCACTGTTTCTACAGTAAACTCTTCTCTCTTCTCTTCCGAGCGATTCTCAGAGACCAGATTTTGTTTTGGTATTGACCTGATATCTGTCAAAGCAGGGTGGGGATGTTGTGTTTGCTGCACTGAAGGCGCCGCATTTCCAAGGGAATATGTTCTTTTTTGTTGCAGATTAATATTTCTGAGACACACCCCAGCTGCACAGATGGATTGCATAATTCTGTCAATTACATAACTGAAGGAATACAATGGCATTCCCAACAGCAACAGTGCAGATAATGTACCACATACTGGAGTGGAGCTGAGGACAAGTGCTGATTACCACAGACATATCCCACTTTAATAATGGACCTGAAGGAACTGTGTGAAACAGTCATGTGGTGCATGTGGGATGGATTTTTGATCCCCTTCCTCTCCCAGATACCTAGAACACAGGATTATTCCCCGCGGACTAAAATAGATGCAGTGAGTTGTGACTTTTAGAAAGTCGTCTGTGGAAAAGTGCAAACTTCACAGGTTCCAGTCAGCAGTGATGCTGGCATAGTGCTGATCCCGGGACAAAATCACTGCAGCTGTTTTTCATGTCAAATGTGCACAAGCGCTCACACCCACCTACACAGGCACGCATTTTAAATCTCATTACCATATCATAGTATAAGTCCAACACAAGGTTAGGCTGCTGTATTGATCATGAAAAAGATGAAGGGACAGTCCATCACTTTCCCTTTGCCACTTTTAAATCCGTTACCTGGGCTCCTCAAAGCCGCACTAGTGGCTAATTACTCTCTCTCATGCTCCTTGTGCTCCCTTTAGCCTGTGGCTAATGATAAACTATTTCCATCAATAGCTCTTCAACTTCAGAGGGACCTAAATGACACTTTGGTCTGTTTGGATTATTTTATTGATGACTGTAAATAAACAAAGCAACAATAGGTTACCTTGCATTTCTTCCTGTTTCCTGGGCACCGTGAGAGCGCTCCTGTCATGCACTTAAGGGTCAACACCACACCAAATCACATTTGTCCCCTCCATTAATGTCACAGCCTTAAAGCAACATATCATCACAGTGTGGAGCTTGGTCTAACTGTAATTGAAAAGGCCCAAGGGGAATTCCTGGGTTGTGTGTGGGCCCCCCTAACCCCCCGCCACCCTACATCCATCATTGTAGAGTTAGGCCCTGGGGTGCTCTTGTAACACTGAAGGTTAACAGCGAGATCGCCGTGCGTCCTCACTCAGGGCTTTCTAGAACGTGGCCCCCCGTACTGCTACAACCACTAGACATCGGCTGAAAACTATACACAGCATCATGTCAAGTGCGTGTATTAATTTGACGGCCACATACCAAGGAGAGCGAGCTCGAGTGTGTCGACACATCCATGTTCAGCGAATGGATGGACTTCAATAGGGATGTGATCAGAAACAGAATCCTTCCTTCAGATGTCGAGTTCACAGGCTTGATTACACAGCCGCCTTGCAATGCATACTGCAACAGATAAAATTAAACACTCGCGATTACTCTGTGCTTTGAAACACCCTGGACCGAGATCAATGTGATCCCTTTTTTAAGTTCAACCTCAAACGACAGATTTGAGGAATCATACAAAAAGTATTCAAATGCTGTATCTCACAATAGAACTGAATTGTTGCTAATGAAATGTGATAGTTTTGAGAGACAGCAAAGACAACAGCACTTAGGGTCTCTTTGCACTGTTTTTGTACAATCTAAGGCATTGTGCTCTTTAGGCGTCGTGATCAAAGCCTTTTTTAACATTTTCTAACAAAATGCTTCAAATGCATTCTGTACAATGTGAATCATTAAGCAGAGGCTCTAAAGTGTAACTGATAATTTCTCAAAGATACTGCAGCACTGTTAAGAAGCGCAGATGAAGATAAAGGCATCAATTCCTGCTCCAACGTGCAGATTTAAGCATATTCATCTGGCTCTTCACATACATGAAAGCTACCAGCTGCCCTTGCCAGCGAGCGGAGGACATTAAGGCTCAGCCTGGTTGATCTCTGATGACAAGGGTCTGGAGGAGGGATTAGAAGCAAGGGGACCAAAGTTATGGTCATTCCCTTAAAAGGATGGCGTTGCATCTCATAGGCCTGGAGCTTGCAGGAGTTGAAAGATCTTCAAAGGTCTGCTCACCCCACACAACCTACTCTGACTCCCCAAAAAACTTGGAATTACAAATTTTGAAAGATGTGGACTTTTGAAACATTATTTATTTCCTTTTGCGTTGCAACAGGCCACAACAAATACTGCAGGCGATAGCTAAACACTTCTGCTTTCAGTTTGTTGTTTATTCTTCGCATGAGATAATCATTGTCAGTCATGTGGTTACCTCCTGGGCTTACCAGCTCATAGAAGACCATTCAAGCCTCCATCATATCTCAAAAAAACTGGCTCATCAGAAACTGTCAAAATATCTGTTATGTAAGGCATGGATAATACATGAAAAAAATGAAAAAAAAGACATCTTTTTAAGAACCATCCACAGGGGTAAATTGCAATGCATCAAAAGACAAATATGCATTAGATATGAGGATAGGCGGGGCCTTTCTTTCTACCCCGCTGCATATTGGCTGTTCAGCGATACTCAGTTTTTGGCGAATTCTGCAACAATAGTCGGAGAGCTGAGTGTTCGAGGGGCTTGGGCTTAAGTTGACAGTGGCGCGACCGTTGGGGAGAGTGAATAGGAGCCCAGTTTAATAAGCCCTGGTACAGGCTGGACTACACAGGGGGCTGGCACCGCTGAAATCAGAAAACTGCATGGGGATGAGAAAGAAATCTGAAGGATCAGTGGTTAAATCATAAGAGCACAGCGCTGGGACTCTGCACTCCTACTCACCATTTTATGGTTTGTAAACACACGTGCATAATGTAATAATGTAATGATTGCATTGTCTTACATGAGAGCCCTGCTTCTGATGTTGTGTTTTAAAAGCTTCTTAATTGTCAAGCTGTCAAATTAACACATGAAACAGATTACCTTACTAATGTTCTCAGAGAGGAACAAGTGATTCATTTCACTCTGCTGTTTCATCTTATTGACAGCCGTATTACATATTGTTAAATCTTTTCCTTTAGAATCAATCTTTCTTCATTGTTACAATTGCCCTCATTATGCATTGTTAGCATCATTGATGCCTTGATGCCAAACCCCTCGGTAGCCACCATTCTCCAACTGGAAAGACAATGTGAGAAAAAAAAATGATAGCAGCGGTGCAGCTGCATCCAGTTTACCATGTGGGGTTGCAATTTTCCATGGAGAGAGGGGCAGTGTACAGAAAGAACAGATATATGAGTCAAGTTCCATGCATGTTTGAGGGAGAATCTGGCAGAGGACGTCTACTTACCATGGAATCACACTGGCAGAGATTATGGGGCCATCATGAAGGAGCCATAGAGGGTGAAGATAGCCAGGAGCTGCAGGGATAGAGATAGATGAGACGGAGGAACAAGGGGACCTGGCAAAAAAAAAAAAAAAAAAAAAGGGGAGGGGGGCACAGAGGGGTGGATGAAAAGAAAGCAAGTTGGGGAGCAAGAGCACCATTGGCTTGACCTGGGGAGGATGGGGGGAAAAGCCAGAGATCCAATTAAAATCACACTTGGTCAGTCAGAGTCAACGCTGACACGGCCCGAGCCCAGTGCTGAAACGAGTGCTGTACTTGGAAAAGTATGGGAGCTGCACAGTGCAAGTTACGCAAGATGTCACACATGGTTATGATGATGCATAAAACCAAAGACCTGGTGTGACAAAGCAGCCCACCCCCTGGTACACAGCTGGGGCTCAACCCAAGTATGGCATAACAGCAACCCAGGGGGGCAAGATAGCAATTCAATGGATCCCAAGGTGAAATGGATTTATTTACATTAAATTTATGTATACCCGGTATACCCTGTCCAAAATGGCGCCTGTGCTTGTTGCTAGGCAGAGAGCGCAAGAGTAAAGATGGCGGCGGACAAGTGGCAAACTGGGAAGCGGAGGTCTAATCAGTTGTGATTACTGGGGGGAAGGGTGTGGCAGGGTTCAATGATTATGGAATATTACCCCGGTTTGGTCAGAATACACGACGGAAAGCTCCCATACTGTAGTCGGAGAAATTCACAGTTTAGGTTGCTGCCTTTTGACTTCATGCATGTCCTCACACAACAAACAGATAATCAGTTTTCCATATGCAAATACAGAAGCCTCTTTGAGCACCAAATGATGTTTGATCACCTCTTTTACCTTTTCAGTGGAGAGATTTGCTATTTTTAGTAAATAGAGGGAGAGAAAAGGGCAGAGTGTGACAGTACATACAATCGGTGGGGCTTGGAAGATGAGATAGAAATACAGAATATCTTGAGACTACTTTAAAAACACCAGTATTACAGTAGCATCAAAAGCATTTTGATGCAAGCTATTGATAAGGCTTATAAAACAAGAGAACGCGATCTTAGAAATTTCACTCATCACATCATTAAAGTGCTCTGATTAAAGTCGGCCCAGTTCACCTCAATTTACTTGAAGAAAGAAGCACTTCACAATTGAAATATTTGACAATATCAGCCACTTTAAATGATCTGTCTTAGACCATGTCACACTACTTAACACAAAGCCTTCAACTCCATGAAAATTCTCAGCATTATCAGCCTTCGTTTCCAGGTACACATTCGTAAAAACTGCAAAAAAAAAAGGAAAAAAAAGAAAGGAAGAGAGAAAGAAAGATTTAAGCAGGACTGGCTCAGGGTGCACCCAGCAGCCTCTCGTCCAGTGTCAGCTGGAACTGGCTCCAGCCCCCCCTCGATCCTAAAGGATAAGCGGGTATTAGCTAATGGATGGATGGATGGATGATTTACGCAGTTCAAACTGGTTGTTGTCTTATCAAAACTGAAATCCAGACACTGCAACTGGTGGATAGTTTTCAGAAAGACGCCTCATGGAAAGCTAAAAACTAAAATTAACTGCGGTCACGCTCGTGAGGGATTTGCAAAATGCATCATCAAAAATATCTGACTCTCCAAAAGGATGTATACCCCTGAGTATCATGCACAACATACAATTTCAACCAGCACGCAGAATGCATAAACAAGTTCATCACAGCTTTGCACCATCTCGAGAACAATTACACTGTAAGCACATAAAACGTAGGCGCTTATTTTGCATGTTTTCACAGAGGATTAAAACAGTTTTCCTTTACAGTTTTATAAATACACAAGAATGAATGTTGCAACAAAAATAATAAGAGCGGCTTGCAGGTTTACCCCGCTTTTATTTCGTCTCACAAACAACAACCAAATAACAGCACCATAATCAAAGTCGACTTAACTTTTAGAGATCCTTAGCATGTTAATATGGTCCACTTCTAATGCAGTCTTTGGAGCATTCACCCTCGTGTATTTTTGTGGCCGTCCAGACAACTGCCCCTTCATCAAACCCTTTCACTGGAATAAAGAACATCCGTGTTGCAGCTAGTTAGCTGTCAGATCTCTGTAAGCACATATTTCAAAGATATGTAAAATGAATGCACTTTCGACCTGATTTCCTTTTGATATGTGTGAAGTAAATTGGTATATTTAATGCCAGTCACCATCCACATGCTTAATGGTATAAAATGCTGACACCCATACATATAGGTAAAACGTATAAAGCTTTGCTTCTGGCAGAGGAGCAGAGGTTTTTTTTCAATACCTTATTCATCATAATTGTGACCCATTCCACCTCCATAACAATCAAGCTATTGCAGTATTTCCTGAGCGGGACAAGGACACTCATCATCTTTAGCCACACACCATTAAGAGTCCCATTAACTGTACTTCATCCTGGTCACTCAGCCTCCAGTCACTCTGCTCTTTAGGCAGGTAATATTTGTAGAGAGGTGTCATTTTTGACCCAGGAAACAGGGAGTGTAAACTGAGCTGCATGACAGATAACTCACTACAGATGAGTTTAACTCTGCACCAGGGTTAGTTGTGAAAACCGAATTCAAGCTCTGCCATGGCTTCAAACAGAAATCTTCTCAGCTCGTGTCTCCAAAATAATGAGGTGTTTGATGAAATTTACATTCCAGAAGGTACGAAAAATAAAAAATAAATAAAAAAGAAACACACAAGCAAGCATGAACAAATCTAACGTCTCTCTTTTTTTAATTTTTCTGTCCAACTTTTTCAACTTTTATCAATAGCCAAATGAAACAGAACAGCGCATATCTGTCCTCTCTGAGTGGTTCTGGCATTTATGAACAGTGAAATCTGTTAATTCAGACTCAAAGTGAGGAGCTCCAAATGCTTTGAATGTAAAAGCCTTTATGGGGTAAATGAAAGCTTTCCGTTTGTGCTATGAATAAAACAATAACAGGAATGCTAATGGCCTGTTTGGTTATTAGTGTTTGCACAATCCAGCATTTTGAGGCTGCATGGGTCAGATTTGTGTTTGCAGCTCGCTGACCTTCAAGGTAACGCGCTTTGGGGTTTGTGCGTGTGTGAGAGAGAAAAGACGCACGATTAAAAAAAAGTGATTTATAGGGATATAAAATAAGCAAAAGAGACTTTAAGTGGAAGCAAAAGGCACACGAGGACGTGCGAGAGAGCGAATGCGCGTGACCTCGTGGCAGATACACCTGTAACCCAAAAGACGCACGCGCGCATATGGCGCATTAACTAAAATGTGATTGAAAAGGCGAAGGAGAGGCCGTTTGGCAAGCAAATGTTAACCATTTTCCGTGAATTTTAGTTTATCACAGGCTACCGCTCACTCACAGATGATTTGCCTGAATCGAACCAGTTTAATACCTTCGCGTTACAGGCCTGGTCAGTTCCTGACGACTAAAAACGCAGAATAAATCCTCCACATCCAGGCGGCAAAACAGCAAACCTAAATATGGCGTGCAAGGAAAAAAAAAAAAAGAGAGCAAAAAAGTTTGAGTTCACGGTGAAAAAGCATTGATCGGGTTTAACCACACACGCCTGATCAAAGAGAATATAGACACTTTAATAAAATATAGAATACATAATTAATTATACAGTAGGCTTATGTACAGTTGAACTGTATGCTGATTAAACGTTTTTAATAGGATCACGAACACTGGTTTATGCTCACACTGGTCTTACTTTGCACAGAAATGTGAAATATACATACAATACAAACAAGAATACGAATGTGTAATGAAAAGGAGGAGAAAGGAGAAACTTAATCAAGGGGAAAGAAGAAAAAAAAAAACTACTGAGCCTCGCAGGATCTTAATTACAGACAAATGATGCTTCAGGCCCATCACGCAGGCTTTTTAAGTCTCAAATTTAACTTGAGAAAAGATCTTTCATATATTTATTTCATCTTGCGACATACATAAAGACATGAATAATGCTTTAATCTTCCCGACATACATTACAGTACCTAGTTTACATTCAACAAAGACCCCTACACTTAGGGCTACATTCAGCAAGACGTTTCCTTTCACTTTCCAATAATAGCCTATAAGTTCAGAAGACTCAACACGCAGATTTCCATAAACTCCTTTGTCATTTTTTGTCTCACTTGAGATAGATATCTTTAATAATTATGCAACACAGCGAACAAGTCGGCATATACACTTTGTTAAAGTTCCTACAAGCCAAATTCAACCCAACAGGCCTCACAACAACAAATAAAGCTCGCCACAATTTCGCAAAGCAAGATTTCAATAGGATGACTCATGACGTGTCACAAAATATTTCGTACAACATTCACAAAAATACAGAGTAATAGAGATACAGCTGCAGGTTTTACGATAGAACATGAAAAAATAGGCCCCTCAGAAAAAGTTTAAGTCGCCCGCATGCGTCCCAACAGGACCTCAGAGAGACGGGATGTTGTTACATTGCTTTGGTGGGAAAGAGTCCACGTTGCTGTGGCATGTGTACCATCCATTGACAATACTTTTCTGAAAGGGAGAAGAGGAGTGGAAAGTCCTTGAGCTCTGGGCAAACGTGTGACCTGTCTGGCCGCAGGGGTACTGGGAGGACTGGGACCTGTAGCTGCCTCTCTGGAGCAACAAAGGGTCCAAGAGGGGCTGTGACCTGTGCGCGGAGTAGTCCAAACTGCTGTCAAACGTGTGATGGAAACGTGACCTCAGGGTCGACTCGTCTCGACTCTCTGGGGACAGGGGGATATCTTGAGTGGATGTGGGTGGGTGAGGGGGGCTTATCTGGGCTCCATCCGGGACTCGGGTTGACCTGGCCTCCGCAATGTGACCCCCGTCACCAGGACGCGCGTCACCGCTTTTAGCGTCCTGGACCTTGTTGCAGTGCAGCTTCATGTGCTTTCGCAGGGAGCTTGGGTGGGTGTAACACTTGTCGCAGCCCCTGACCTTGCACATGTAGGGTTTGTCACTGGAGTGCACGTGAGAGTGTTTCTTTCTGTCGCTGCTGTTCGCAAACCTCCGGTTGCAGCCCTCGAACTCGCATTTAAAAGGTTTTTCACCTAAACGTGCAAAGAGAGAAACGGCGGCGAGTTATGAGAATTCTCCACAGGCCCGTGCATGCTCTCCCTGCACATACATGATCACACTGCTGCAGCCGAGTCAAGTGCGCTGCTTATGACAACGTTGTGTTAAAAGTGACCCCGGAAGCCAAAAATGCACATTCAGGCTTCAGTCGCCACTGTGAGATGACTATGTGATGTTCAGCTGTCAGTGACACAGCACAGAGGCGCTTCTCAGGCCATATCAGGCTCGATGAGAAATGTTTTAAAATGCCACGTTGTTCTAGTAAATTGCTAAATGCAAACAAACAAACAAACAAACAAAAAACTTGCAGTAAGTTATTGAACTACTTGCTGAAACTTTGGTGCAGTCCTGATCGCAACAAGTGAGCCACATGATCTGCTAAATCAACAAGGCTGCATTTAAACATGCATTAGATCAGCGCGGACCTGCGACAGCCAATGCAAAGATTTGTTTAAATGGCGTTAGCGTGCAAAGAATGAATTATTGCTATCAAAATGCTAATTGATCTTCTTGCCCAAAATTGCCTGCAGCTGCGCACTGCTCCTACGCACTGACGCAGCGGACAATGAGAAGAGCCGGACTCATAAATACGAGTTTAATAGTTTATTTTAAATTATTATGCTTCGTCTCAACGGATGACTGTGACTGACTGGATTTCGAAAAAATAAATAAATCCTGACACAAATTATGCCTAATTAACAACACTACGCATGTGCAGTTGCGTGATAACAAATGTTATTAAGCGTCCCTTTTCTGCCTCTATTCTCCTTCCTTTCATTAGTAAAACACCAGAAGTAAAAGGGGGCGCATAATAAATATTTTTTTTATTCTCCAGCCTCTTTTTTTCTGAGGGTCCACTTCATTCGTTAATTGTATATTCAATTTAAATGCAACCACTTCAGTATAACTGCACCTTGTGAGATCACGTTCACACTACAACGTAGCAGCGTGTGAGAATAAGAATAAAACAAGGCGGCATAGTAAATCCTTTTTATAGAAGATATTAGAAAGTGCGCTCAGTTCAGGTGCAGGAGGGGAAAGCCCCAAGAAAGCCAACGTTTTTAAAATGAAATGCATTTTATGACATGATTTCACAGTGCTGTGAAAAGTAACAGCCAATCAAAGTGATGGAAATTAAACGAGGGTGAGTCCATTAAAAAAAAAAACCATTTTTTTTTTTTTTTTTTAGAAATCTGACTCATTTGGGTTTATGTTGACAATTATCTCGTTTTGCTGAGTGAGGTCATCCGCCTGCTCACCTTTTTATTTCCTGCTGCAGCACTGTGTGATGTGCTCTGCTCCTGAGCACAGGAGATGAGTCCCTGGGAGGCAGAGGCAGCGTAACGGCTACGTCACAGCTCTCCGGTGTCCCGGCATTTATTTAATAATTTCACTGAATGAAGTGGGAGAGGCACCCAAACCACTAGGCCTGTAGACTATGCTCGTTTGTAACTGGCTTACTACTATTCATGTGTGGTTCCTGCATGGAGGCTGTACATGCTGCTCTCCTGCAAACCGGGCCACTAACAGAGACGGCGAGAAGCAGCCAGAGAAGCTTTACACGACACTTTTTCTAATAATGTGGGCCTAAATAACACCAGAAGCTTCTAATGATAATTTAACACAAATCACAAAAATCATAACAATAATAATTATTATTATCATTATAATAATAATAGTAAGAATTATGCGACAGAATTACCAAACTTCCATAATCAGTTGAATAATTAATAAAATGTTCACACAGATAAACAAAGCAAAACTGAGAATTTTTAATAAAACAATACGTCAAGTTGAAAATACTGACCACATTTTAATTAAATTTTCACCCATTCGAATGCATTATTACCAATATAACAATAATAATTATTATTATTATTATTAAATAGTGTTTTAGTATGCCGATTAACTGACCTGTGTGAGTCCTCTTGTGGATCTTAAGATTTTCTGATCTTGCAAACACTTTCTCACAGCCGTGAAAGGGGCAGGGAAAGGGCTTTTCCCCTGTGTGGACCCTGACGTGGTTCACCAGCTTGTATTTGGCTTTGAAAGGCTTCCTGTCCCTCGCACAATTCTCCCAGTGACAAACATATTCAGCGTGCTCTGGTCCTCCGACGTGCTCCACTGTCACATGGGTGACAAGTTCATACATGGTCCCGAAGGCTCTGGAGCAAGGCAGCTTCCCAGCCCCCTCTTGGCCGTCACTCCACTTGCACACCAGCTCATGCTTCACTGTTTGTTTGGGGCACCTGAGGAAAGCGTCGCCTCCTCCACGCTGAATTGCCATGTTGAGGGGTTTGTACAGACCCAGGAACTGCGTGACAAGCTGCTGGCTGTTTCCCTTGGGGTTGATGGCTTGGCCATAAGGGTGAGTCCGGGTGAGGAGGTCGCCAGGTAGACCCAGCATCATCTGGCCGCCGAGATCTCGAGATGCGTCGGTGGAGGCGTGGGCCTGCTCCTGATAACTTGTGAAAAAGGCATGGCTTCTGTTGTCCCTGCAGCCAGGAAAGTCACGATACCTTCCAATCCCGCCATGTTGGTTAGCTCTTGATGCCAGTTGATCAGTGACGGGTGGCATGCCGGCTCCAGAAAGATTGGCTCCAATGATAATGCCCCTAGGGCTGTGCTCTAACCGGTGGCTGGGGTATCCAGAGTCTGAAAAATTGGGAACCGAATGGTCAGCATATGCACTGGACCTCGTCTCGGGATAGTCTCGCAAATTGTGCGAGGGGCAGAGTTTTAAGGAACTGCCAGTGGGGTGTCCCATGTGCTCTCCTGCCAAAGGTGGCAGCACCACGCTGGGTTCAGTATTGCTCTCCCCGGGGTTGACGCAAGAGAGAGGGCAGCCACTAAACCTCGAAAGGCTTGTCATGTTTTGTTGTGAGTTTGGCTATGAGTTTGCAAAACCAAACCAATGCAGCACTCAGGATACACCTAGAAATTCAGTTTCCATTTTCCTTGTTTGTATATCATCTGTATGTGAAATTCTTGGCCGTGAACTTCGCAGAAGTAGGAACCAGACTCAATTTCGTTAAAGTTGGTGTGAGTCCCATGCCGTTCACTTTGCCCTCTTGATTTGTGGCAATAACCGTGGTAGTAAAAATGCTTCGAAACAGGCCATGGTGCAATATAAAAGCACAGCAGGCAAACCTGCTTTTAAAAAGGGAGCTTTGGGATTGGTTGGAATGCGCTGTGATTGACAGGCGCTGGGTTTGTTTTAAAAGGGACACGCAGGCGTTCACTGCACGACTCCGTTTTCAAATATCGCAGAGAAAATGCTTTGAAATGTGCCGCGATACTCGCAAATATTGCTGCCTCTTTAACTTCAGGCGCCTTCTCATAAGACCCCTTTCTCTAAATCTCCACGTATGAAAAAATGGAAAGGTTAATGTGCAATACTAATCACCTGATAAAAGCCAAGTGATTAAATGCAGACATGAGCAGAACACAAGACAATCACAGCCCATCTACCGTCTTTTATTTCGCTGGAAATCTTGCCAAAGCAAATGTCCCATTCCTGCCCTGCAAGAATAATAGAGAGACTGGCCATTGCGCGTCCAGGCCAATTACTGTCAAGCGTTTTGAGTGGAGTGCCACATAAGAAAACAGTGAAAGTTACAGCAAACTGATTCGAACAATTAAACAGGTTATTTCAATTTGTTTAAAATGTTAAGAATGCGTGTGTGCATCATGAGCCTGTATGACCACACAGTTTAAAGCAGTGTTTTAAATGCAATAAACAAGTCACAGAGCTCTCATTGAGGTAAAAGTATCTTTGCGCTACATTTAATTTTAAAGTGCATACATTTTTTGTAAGGGCACAGAATTACTTGTTGGCCTCATGTGCACAGAAAAATCTAACTTTGATAAAGCAACAAGTAGTTCTGGCCTACGTGACGCTCCGGACCACCAACATATCATAATCTTACATCATAATCTGACTGGAAAACTTATTTCACACAGACATTTCCCAACAGTGTCACTGGAGAAGACTGCAGAACACGGTGTACTATTTGAAGTTGAGCCCATGTCAGCCATTTCTATAGATACACCCTTCCTCATTAGGATAAAATAAATTAATAATCACCAAGAGCGCGCACCGTGCGTCATGCAGGCTATGGCGCACACGTAAAAATTGGTTACGTAAAATGTAAATTATAAAACGCGACAAACAGCAGCGGAATAGGCTCCACTGTTCCTGGGAAACTCAGATAAACTTTCTTACTTTGGGGTGCTGTGAGGACAGCAGCTTCGAGCTCTGCTCTCTCCTGTCGTGCAACACATATTCCTGCACTTTGACGAGGATCTGAGTCTATCAGCGCACTTTCTTCTACCTGCACCAGTTTGGCCAAATTCTTTTATCTGTTGCTTTTATTTAAATCTACACGGCGTGGCGTATGGGCTCCGGACTGCAGCTTATAGGTTTAAGGTGAAAATCCTCCTTATTTCCAAAGGCTGGAGCTTGTCTGAATTTTCAACTTTATACTCTCAATAAAAAAAAAAGAAAAAAAATCCTTTTTCCACATTGTTATGCTGACGTCACCTGCAGAGACAAAGCAAGGGGCCCACTTGACATTAAATGCCGCAAAATAGCAGACAGGCCCCGAACTGGCCTAATTCCGTCATGATTGTAATGGACGCTCATGTTTGTCAACCTTTAACCCGATGCATTTCCGAAAATGACTGAGGGTTGAAGGCATATAAACCGAAAGTTCCCAATCTGTCATTCAGAAAGCATAAAGGACTGACGGACCTGCGCCACAAATGATTCCAGGTCCTCATTTGCAGCAGGAAGGCAAAACAAGAAAGAGGACCGTGTAGAATAACTGCACTTTTAATGATTTAACACGATACACCGATTCTATGAGGCTGTTCAGGCTCACCTTCTCAATAACACAGTCACAGAGAGTGAAGCGTGCGCCATAGGCCTGTCTGATAACTGCAGACTATGCTGTAATATTTTGAATGAAGGACTAAGATTATTTCAGTGCTCAGAACATCTAAATTTGCTTAAATGTTCAAATGGCCCTCAGTGTGCTCAAAACTTAATTAGACTTTAGCCTAATAAGCAGTTTTCCATAAATTACATGTCTATTCTTTTCTCTGCAATGCAGGATGTAAGTCTAGTAATAACAACATAATCAACTAAATGAGTGTAAGTATTAATTAGCAAATTTGTGTGTTTAAAATGAGCAAAATAAGTTAAGCACGATTGTAATTCTATAGGATTCATGTGGAATAATAAAAGAGTAATGGCCACAACATGCAAATATGTATTTCTGTTATTTATTACTTATCTGAGGACTCTGTTGCATTACATCTCTCCAGTATTGCTTGTTAAATCTGATAAAATATGGCGATAATGTGACAATTTAAATTTGGAAGCTACACCTGAATGTATACACAACTTTTAAATGTTTAAATTCAAACAAATTTTTCAGCATTTTGACATCTGCAATCTCTTCAGCAGAACCCTTCAGCTCTATGAGTCGGGCCATTTATGTGGGTTGCTTGACAGCCCAGGCAAAATCCGAGTGACTGCATACAAAATATCACTCCCAGCAATCAAAACATGTTGCGTCAGGGAATACTTTTACATCCATAAGGTCCAAATCACTCCCAGTACAGTGAATGTGGACCAAAAGAAGGACAAAGACGATATGCAGAGATGAAAGTAAACGCAATACAAATGCCAGTTAGAAGACCAGAGCTACACTACAACGCCATGCTGTAACCTGGACTGAAAATTCAGCAAATTTCATGTATTTAACGGTGGATGGTGATGAGCAGAATTCTTTCAAAATATGCACCTAACCCACCTACTTAACCCTGAACCCTAACAACCTTTGGGGAAAGTATTCACATGAAGTCGCTACACATATACACACATAAATATACATGTTTATCCTTAATACACTATATTCCAGTGTGCATAAGAATCACCAGGTACTACACTTGGCGATTAATGTCAACGTAACACAAGACGCTGCAAAAAATAATAAAAAATTTAAAAAAAGAGAGAAGAAAGCGGAAAAATATTTAATCAAGTATCCAAATCTGTGTTTGATAGACAGACACAAAGTTACATATAATGTGTTACAAACTCTGTGTGTGTGTGTGTGTGTGTGTGTGTGTGTGTGTACACGTTTAAACAACTGCATGCATTAGTGTGGAGTGTGCTGAGATATTATAATTGATGGGAGATGGCAGTACACAGTCTTGCCATGACTTTATGAAATTTAGATGAATTAACAGGTTTGGGATGAGTCCATTTGCAGACAGATGCTCCAGTAAATCACAGCAAGAAGTCAATTAGTCCTCTCCATCAGCCATATGAAGGCAAACACCAAGTACTGCAGCAGTCACTCAAGATCCAACTGACCATATAATCTATGAAATATAGATGACGATCTGTGCAGTTATTGTTGCATGGTATTGTGTGGAAGCATAAACTTGTGGTGATTATCAAGAAGCAAATACAGGATGACAAAACACTTCTGAGACTGTGTTTCTCCAAACATAAAACACAAACAAACATAAAACAAACCCATACACAGCACAGAAACACGCCCGGTAGCGATGCAGCACAGTCAAGTATTATATTGTGAAATTCCAAATAACAATATAATTGTCATTTGTCATCTGTGGCAAAAATCTTTCTCATTATCAGGCTGCTGCACTTGCACAGAAATCTAAACCAGCATTCGATACAGGCTACATTTGCTTGAAAATTCAGAAGCATTCAGAAAATACGATTGTTAGATGCATTATTAGCACTCTCGCTAAAACACACATGAACCAAAATGGCATCTTATTTTAGCCTGAGAATTTATGAAATCTGGATTGTGGTGTGAATGCAGACTCGAACCTGAGAATTCGTGCTGTTGTGGGACCCGCAGAACGTAAGAGAACTAAGAAAAGTGTTGTGGAGAATGCATCCAATGCAGCACACAGATCACAACGGTCCATTTTCTTATTAAATGGAGGCACAGGCGCAGTTTGAGAGTTGGGATGTGTCACATTCGACCGCAGCAAAAACCTGCAAGATCATTCAGCACAATGTCCATTTAACCAGATCTGTGCCACTGGGACACACTGACCGTTTGGAGCCTGTTTAAAATATAAATATGGGAAACACATTCATATACAGTGGTATTTGATAAATGGAGCTAAAACTGGGCAATGGTTCCGCCATTGTTTTCGGAAGCTGAAGATTTCACTTTTGTCTGGTCACTATTGAGTTAACTTCAAATCCACAAACTTGTCTATAGCACCAGCGGCCTGAGCCAGCCAAGCATAGTGTAGGCTACAGGCCAGACAATGTGGACTGAAAAAAAATTACTCCACTGAGCTGCAAGAAAAAATCCAGAAGACTGAGCTTCTATAGGCCAAATTGTTTATATAAGTAGACAATTATCATGCATCTAGGTCATTTATCAAATTATGCACTGAAATAACATCTACAGCTACTGACTGCAACACCTCTAGTTACAATAAATGTATAAATGTGAGTTGTTTACCATTTAGGCTGATGGTTATGTTCTGCTCTTTTCCAACAGCATGGGCTTACTGTCACAGAGGTATGCACACTACAATATTGTGATATTTTAAGGTAACGCGCATGCTCAGTTAGAGGAAGATTATGTTATAACCAATGGGCTATCCCAACGCCCAATGAGGTAATCCCAGCAGAGATAACTAAATCATCAAATTATACATAGTCCTGCAGAATATCCCGCTATAATTTAGCACGTTGCATTACGCCTACAGTGCATTTAAAGCATTATTAAAGATGTTTCAACTGTGTGGATATTTAAACACAGGCCATGATGCATATTCATCTAATCTTTTTATGCAATTACAATTAAGATCTCTGATAAAGATAAAATAAATATACAATATTATGTGATTGCAAAAGTAGAGAATATAACCGTGCAAAATTTACCTGAATTAAATTAAATATGCAACTAAAAAAAAAAAAAAGTGAAAATGTCAGAGAGCGGAGAGCGGCAGGCTCGTGCGGCGGTGTAAAGTATTTTGGGGGAAAATGGCTGGTGTGAGTGGGACAAACGGTGAACAAAAGTGCTGCTCTATGAGAGGTCTATAAAGCTGCCTTCCCCCTTCTTTTAAAGTTTCTCCATTTTTTATTGTCCAGTAAAAAATATATTACTAATGCGCCATGGCGGTCTCCTTTCAGACAAGAAGACGCACGTTAAAAAAACTAGAAAAAAATTAATTTAACACAATATCAGCTAAAATTGTTGCAGTCCTGACCCTCTTTGTCTGTCTTGATGCTGGGGGAAAACATACAAATAGAAAAAAACGTGCTTGAAGCCCCCACTCGTCAAATTCCACGTTTGCAGAATTAAAATAAATAATAAAATATTGAATTAAACCCCAGCACAGCAGAAGGGACCTGCAGCAGCTTTAAATCTAGCTCTCAAGCAACAGTTGCTTTACATTAGGCCTGAGCTGATGACAGCTCCACTTTCCCCCAGCGAGAGCTCAGTGCCTACGCTGCTGTTCTGTCGCTCACAAACATTTGTGACTCATCTAAAGCATGTTACCTAATTATTTCATCGTGATAATACGGCTGCAAATACACGGCACATAACCTTAAGTGGCGTATGGAGCCTTCGCGTTTCAACAAGCCAATAAAATATGGAGGGAATACAGGAAAACTTAACGGGCTGCTTGTCACTTGTGAAAGTTCACAAAGGTCGCCATAAATCTCATACTGCAAAACTGCAAAGGCAAACTCTGTCAACTGTGTGTGTGTGTGTGTGTGTGTGTGTGTGTGTGTGTGTGTGTGTGTGTGTGTTTGCTTGTGGTACACAGTGTGTGCGTTCGTGCACGCCCGTGCTGTGTGAGAGTGTGTGTGTGTGTGTGTGAGAGAGAGAGAGAGAGAGAGAGAAGGGGGGAGTAAACTGTGAGAGAGAGAGAGAGAGAGAGGGAGAGGGAGAGAGGGAGGGGAGATTGAGAGAGATGGGGAGAGAGAGAGAGCAGCTTACGGAGGAAAAACAGATGAAGTGAATCTCATTCGTCGTTTTGCTTCGAGATCAGTTGCTGAGGTTATGTACAAAAAGCGCAAGTGTTGTACTAATGTGCACGACGGCCATAAAAACACACACGCAGAGGTTTGCACGTCCTTCCAACAATTAAATTACCATATGAGTAACAGGCCGAAGAGCTGAGCAGGCTACGTTCACTGCAAGAAAAGTAAATCCCATGCAACCTCCACAGGCTAAATGTAATAAAGTGCAGATTTACACACTTCCACAGCACACAGGCCCACCTCATGCGCCCTCTTACTGACACAGAAAGACGACGGATAAGTTAGAAAACTCACCTTTTCAATCTATAACTCTTTCTCGAGGAAATGTTCTGGAGTGAATGCGGTAGGATGAGGGCGAAAGCAGAATGAGGGACTGATTTGAACATTTTTTCTCTTTTTTTTTTTTTTGGTCCAGATCCCCTAAAATAAAGAATGTGAGCTCCTTCCTGGGACAGATTGAGGGGGAAAGGATGTGAAAGGCTTGGAGTTAAAAAGCGCCGCTTGAAGCACTCAGCGCGTCTCTGAACTTGATCAGATTTTATGTGTCCTGCAGCGAGTCAGCGGCAGCCCTGTGAAAGTTGCTCAATGGCACGAATTTTTTGGCTGAGCGAAAAAAAAATCTCAGGATATTACAATTACTGCCATCTTTCTTTCTGTCTTTTATTCCTCCGTCTTACACCCTATAGAGCTTTTTCAAAAAAAAAAAAAAATACTCCCCCCTCCCCTTTCAAGCGGCTTCAAGAAAGGCACATTTTGGAGCTGTGCCAAGAACATTCAAGTTTTCGGTTAATAAGAGCAAAACTGGTCATATAGAGAGAAAAATAACACAGATAAGTCAACGAGATAGACAGACAGATATAGATGACAATACTTTCTGTTTGTTTGTTTTTTTTCAAATATACAAACTTGGCTTCAAAATGAAATGTATTGAAAAGTTTCTTTAACCACCAAATATGACAAACCAAATAGGTTTTACGTCTCAGAATAACTTCGTTAACACAGTTTCTGTAAAACAACACACGCGGTCCACTAAAACTTTGAATGGAATCTGGCTGCTAAAACCAGCAGTAGGTATAATAGCCTGCATCGATTATATTTATTTCTGTTTATTATAAAGCTGTTGGGGAGTTTTTTGAGGAGTGCAAATCACGTAAGGCGTGAAACGTGCGCTACACATAACGCATAACAGGATCTGCGCCAGGGCGCTCGGTTATACCTGCAAAATAATGCCTGTAAGAGCCAATCAAATGAAACCAATTGAGACGACCTGCCATCTTCAATACCAAACTGTGCCAATCACCAGAAATCTAGCCAATTAACACCCTCCTTCGCAGTCACGTGTCAGATGGGTAGCTGAGCGCTGATTGGTTGTCGTAGCACTGCCTCCCGAGTTCATTTATGTTCTGGGAGTGAGTGATTGACTTTATCAGTCCAAGGACATCATCCGCCTGGAAAGGGGGGGAAGTTTGATCCTCTTTCTCACGGATCGCAGTCAACGGGAGTTTTTTTCCTCCCAACTCTTTGCGCATAGGATTTTTCCCCGTTTTGGCTTGGTGTGATTTTTCTATTTTAGGATTCTTTCGCAAAACGTGGTAAATCTCGGCGCGGTGTCTGCAGCTTGCGCGCTCCGCTAAACTGGATCTTAATTTTATTTTCGGTTTTCTTCCTGTCTCCTAAGTTTTCCTCAAGCTCATGACTATGCTTCTTGATAGCGGTCCGCAATTTGCATCGTTAGGAGTGGGGGGTTTCGGGACACCACGGCATCACGAAATCGGGAACAGAGACGCGAGTCTGGGACTGAATCCTTTCAGCGATTCCTCCCACTCCGCAGCCTTCAAAATCAGCCCGGTGGCTCACGACATCGCCTCCAGCCAGACATCAGCTTTCACCCCGCAAGCCACTGGATATGCGGCTGCCCTGGGACACTCTCACGGCGGGCAGGTGGGCTCGTACGGCGGAGGAGCGTTCAATTCAACACGGGACTTTCTCTTCCGGAACCGGGGTGTTGGAGAGTCCACAGCGCCGAGCGCCCAGCATGGGATCTTTGCAGCTTCGGCGGGGAGCCTCCACGGGCCGCCCGGGATCCCCGATAACCCCGGACATCTGTTGTTTCCAGGACTTCACGACCAGGGGGTGAGCCACACTTCACCGAGCGGACATGTAGTCAACAGCCAAATGCATCTTGGCTTACGCGGGGACATTTTCGGAAGACCTGATCCGTATCGTCCGGTCGCCAGCCCTCGGACGGACCCCTACGGGGCTCAGCTCCACAACTACAGCCATCCTATCAACATGAACATGGGGATGAATGTGCCGACACACCACGGTCCAGGGGCCTTCTTCAGATACATGAGGCAACCGATTAAACAAGAATTATCCTGCAAATGGATAGACGAGAACCAGATGAACAGACCCAAAAAGACTTGCGACAGGACTTTCAGCACCATGCACGAGATGGTCACTCATGTGTCCATGGAGCACGTCGGCGGGCCCGAGCAGAGCAACCACATCTGCTACTGGGAGGACTGCCCGAGAGAAGGGAAATCTTTTAAGGCCAAGTACAAACTCGTCAACCACATCCGTGTGCACACGGGCGAGAAACCGTTCCCATGCCCGTTCCCCGGATGTGGGAAAATATTCGCCAGATCGGAAAATTTGAAAATCCACAAAAGAACACATACAGGTAGGCACCGACAGCACCGTGGCACGGCGTGCGTAAAACACTATTAAACAAGCGAGGCTATCCTGCACAGACACGGCGTCTTCGGCATTGTTTCAGAGTGCTTTAAGGAAAGAGTGTTTTTGTTGTTTACAACAACCGTCTGAGAACTCGGGGCCTCGTTTATCGTGTTCCCAAATCGTTGTTAGCGCAGGATTATTTCTAAATGCACCCATCAATTGGCGTTGGCTCGATAACGCAGAAAATGCGGTTCTGTACAGCAACTCTGTCTTAACCTCCAGCCATCCCTGCAGCTATTATGCCAAGAAGTTGTGTGTGACACACAAACGGAGAGTTCACTCACTTATCAAAGTTTAGGTGCAATAGCTGCATGTGAAAGGCTGTTTAAGGTCTCTTACGCCTCATGGGCGTCACATACAGGCTACAGTTTCAAACTGGCTGTGTTTATATTATCGCCCTTGTTCATCTATGGCTTGGTGCAGAAATGCCCTGTTGATTCAGTGTTTACTACATAGGAGCAGACGCACAGGGCAGGCCGGTAGTAGCATGAAGGCCTCTTGAATAAATAAAGCCTGACAGAGCTCTGTGTAGTAGTAGAGCTGTATCCATGTCGCCCCGAAAATGTAGGTTACTCTGTTACAGACAATTTGCATCTCCGATCTTCGGGTTTACAGGTGGTGTTACAATAGGAGTTTGTTTGTGCGGGCAATTCACGGTGTGTGTGTGTGTGTGTGTGTTTAATCCTGCAGGTGAGAAGCCGTTTAAGTGTGAATTTGATGGCTGTGACAGACGCTTCGCCAACAGCAGCGACAGGAAAAAGCACATGCATGTGCACACATCAGACAAGCCATACATCTGCAAAGTGTGCGACAAGTCATACACACACCCCAGCTCTCTCAGGAAACACATGAAGGTAATTAATGTCTTCATTACTCCTTAAACACATTAGCGCACGCACGCTCACGCACGCACGCACACACATACACACACACACACACACTCCACCCCCCACCTCCTCTTCCTCTGCCACAGACAGGCCACACAACTTCGTGTTTTTCTTAAGATGTTATATCACTGTCACACTGCAAAAAAAAAACATTTAAGATGCCATTTTGTCTATTTGTGACACTTAAACGCTTAATTCAATAAGCAAAATGAAGTGAATATTTAACTTGTCTGTCATGCTTTACTCGATTCACAACTGCCCTGTCCTGTTTTTAAAAAGCCCATTGTTTTAGAGAAACGCCTTTAAATCGTCTCTCTTCATCAGAATTTTACTCTGAGGAAAAACTACATTTTAGGACACATCAATGGCGCATTGGCGTGGATATTTTTTGCAGTGTAGAAGTTGCCGAGTCTGTTTCAAGTTCGCTGTGTTTACTGTTTTAGTTCCTCATAAAACACGGAGTTAATCCGCATTTAAGTCCAACTCCCTTCCAACCAAGACACTTTAAATGCGCCGTTAGGGCATAAATGAATATTACACGTCAGTCTCGCTCATCGCTCATGTTGTTGTTTTTTTCTGCAGGTACATGAGTCTCAAGGATCTGAATCGTCTCCAGCAGCAAGCTCTGGATACGAGTCGTCCACACCGCCCGTGCTGGTCTCAGCCAGCACTGAAGACCCGACAAAAACACCGCCGTTAGCCGTACAAAACACGTCTGGCCACAGCGAAGGACTGGCTCCTAACTTTAATGAATGGTACGTTTGAAGTCAGAAGAACAAACCCTCTCTCAAATGTGGACCACGGGGTTGAGGATCAATGAGGATAAAAACCTTAAAAACTATTCCTGTTCACTTCACACACACACACACACAGTCTCACACACACACAGTCTCTCTCTCTCACACACACACAGTCAGACACACACAAACGGGATTTGGACGACAACAACAGCAGGAGATGAGAGCAAACGCCAGCACCAAGCAGGCCACGTCCGTTCTCAGGATCACGAAATTTGACTTTTATTCCGCAAGTTTTGAGGAAAATCAGATAAAAATCACGAATAAATAAACGTAATACTTTCTCAGTATAAATAAATGTTTCTTTTTTATCTTTTAGTTTACAGATTTCAGAAAAAAAATGTTTTATTTTTCATTTTATGTATTTTCTCAAATTTTTATTTAAAAAAAAGAATAAAAAGGAAGATTATTTCACGCTGTTTTACATGACGGTGACGGCTACTGTCGCCTCTTCAATTGATTGTTGGAACTTCAAACAGTCTTAAGAAACGTGCCAAAGTCTTTGTCATGAACTTGAACACAGAAAAAAAAAATCCTAAATAAATATTATACTCGTGAATGTATTTCCTTGTTTGATGGGGTCGAATCTATTGTCAACGTCCGTTTTCAGGTGGAGAAATGTGGTATTAGGTTACGATTGTTACCGTTGAATATAACGTTGCCTTTTGTTAATACCGTTGTAAATACATATCCATGATGCCATATTTATCAATTTGTAATTTAATTATGGGTATAAGTTCTGAAACTTAAATGATATTTATGGAAATGTTTTCTAACAAGAACTGTACAGTTTTGGTCATAACCAGCTTAACATTGAACAAATGATAAACTCTTAAAGCTCCAACATCGCGATTGTATCCTTCTGTTTTGTTTTGGGTTTTATTCCCCTTTCTTTTTAACCAATAGGCCTACATGTGTCTTATTTGGATCGAAGAAATCATCTATATGAATATTATGGATTTGTCTATATATAATGCAGATATTTCCGTCACTTTTATTTTGTTTATGAGACCATTGACATGTAAATCATTGACTTTGTAGAACTGAGTTCAGTTGAGCTGAGAAGCTATAAAACGGTTCTGTTGATACCTTTATTTTTGGTTAAATTTAAACTTTTTTGTGTATTTTACTTTTATAGGATCAGAAATAGATGTCAATTCGTAGCATAAACTCAGTATTGGGAGAAAAAAAAAAGAATAAACCCATCAGCCTATTGCACTCCTATACAGGTCTTAGACGAGTGTGCGAAGTTCATGATTTCCAAATCAAGGTGACAGCATTTTGAGTATTTCAAATTCGGGTCCAGCACCCAAGTATATGCGCCAGTATGGCAGTCTTTATAGTTCCAGCAATGTCTTTGTGCAAGTATGTTTAAATGTGTGCATCGGCAACAATGGAACTGTCACAACACAGTATCTTCAAAAATAAAAAAAGTTTTTTGTCTGTCAGCTTGCATTGTTTTAAATGTAATTCTTCTGTGAAACTAAGCGTGTTATTTGTTGTGGTGTTGCATATAGAGCAGTTTGATTACACATTTGCTTGTTTTGTGTGAAATAACTTGTCAAGATGACATTTTTTGTGTTTAACAAAATTTAGTGGAAGGAATTCTAGATCTATGTGGGTTCAAGGGGGGGAGGGGGAGAATACGTTCAGTGGCAAAAAGAGTTACAGCATTGCATTGTAACCTATTCTCAAGAATTAAATATTATGCATACACAAAGTATATTGTACTCATATGAGAACAATTTCAGACCACCAGCACTACTTTTAAAATAAAATGTAAAAAAACGGTACCTCGTGACAGTGATATATGAAATAAGTTTATTTAAATAATTTAAGGAATATATGTTTTATATGCTATTTTCTATACCTTAATTTAAATGAAGTACTTTTTCTTATTCCCACCACCTTTCTGCCCCGTGTCCTGAGGTCAGAGAAAAATATCTGATGTATAAACACAGCTAGAATGTGATGTTGTAACACTTTCTGGGAGAAATGGGTCACACTCCAAGTTATTCCTGAAGAGCAAAAATGTTTTACTGATGAACTGTGTCACTGTGCCACGTTGAGGCAAACCATGTTACAGCAGCAGGCCTATGCGTTAGCCTATTTAGCTACCAGAGGCAAAGGTTCCTTGTACTTTTTAGGCTACTGTATGTTGGTTGATTTGTTTTACCAACTATTTATGAAGAAATGTGAACGGAAATTTTGACTGAAATTAAAAAAACATTATGAAAAGCGACTTACAGACTGCGACGTTGATTATTATCACCATGTTGTCCTGCTCCCTGCATCCTTGACGCATATAGCCGACACTGTTTGCCATGCTGTTTGTATCAGGCTAGTAGGAGTCACTTGAACTTGACACTGATTAAGGCGCCATCTTAGTATCTTGGCTGTGTGTGTGTGTGTGTGTGTGTGTATGTGTGTGTGTGTGTGTGTGTGTGTGTGTGTGAATGGGAATATTTGGGGGGGCAAGTCAGAGAACCACGTCTTGGCAGGGAGTAGGGGTTGAGATGGGGATGTGGGTCATCCAAACAGTTGCACATGCAAAGTTTGCTTTTATTATTATTCTTAAAGGAGCGCTTACAAATAATAATCCTAACGTGCAGACTGGAAGACGGGCAACTGAGGACACTGTGTGACCGTGAAAGTGGAGTGGGATATGTTGCCAAAAGTGGCGCTGCCTCGGCGTCTCCCACCACCCGATTAACAAGGAACCGCTTCATAAAAACAACCAAAGGAGTTACCGCACATCAATGGACGCCATAATAAGCATTTAAACGGCGAAAAAAATCAGTTTGAATGACAACAAGGGCTCATGCACAAGCCTGAAATCTCTAATATTATACAGTGTCATGCATCCAGTGTGCTATAAAGCTATATCCGTTGCAATGCAGAGAAAACAACAAAAACGCACTGTGCGTAATTTGAAAGGTGGCTTTAAGGAGAAGAATTTTCTGTTTCACTCTCTTTGGGAGACTAAAGCAGAGGAGGGCTTTTACACCAACCCCCTCACAAGGTGCTTCAGCCCCCCCTACCCCCACCCCGCGCCCAATATCCTTCTACTATAAACAGATTTAGGAATATTGATTCAAATTCTGCTTTTGACTTTTGCGCAAGCGCACCACTTGCATTCCGTTTGATTTTTTCATTTCTTTTCACCCCCCCTCTTCCCTTCCCTTCCCTCCCCTCCTCTCTCCCTCCCTCCCCCCTCTCTCCCTGCCCGGCTCGGCTCGTCTCGTCTCGTCGCACATTTCAAGTTCCCCCTCTCAGACACCGTGACGTCAAATAACCGAGACCCGGCTCTCTCCGAAACACGGCGGGCTCACATGGAGGCTGCATCCTTATGCATGCATCTGGGACGCGCAGAGCTGCCCTGAGCTGGGTGATCACCACGAGTAAACAAGCCACATATGATCATGAAATTAACTAAACCTGAACACACTTGCAGCTCGGCGAGGATCAGGTCTGTTTTTCCCGGCCGTTACATCACATCGCATCCGTCACTGCTGTAATTTTAAACCGGGTGGGTCAGCTGTAAATCTGCAAATAAAACAGCGGGTTTTCAGATTTTTAGGTGTGCCTGCCCCTCCACCGGGAGCAGCATATGCACGCGCTTTATGATGACGCCCGAATACAAGTCATCGTTTCCAGATTACATGAGAAACCAGAGCAGGCGATTCAATCCAGAAGGAGGAAAAGAAAAAAAACATGAAAGGCTCCTTTCTGCTGGATTCTCAATGGATTAGAAAGCAGTGACGGTCACGTGGATGCAGTTGTGTAAAGACTAGCGGCTGTATCACAACAGTGCCCCCCCGCAGCCGACTGCGACTGGCTCTGAATTACGTTAGCGCTCATTCATCTCAACTTATCCTATGGATTGCTATACTTGGCTGCGGTGTGTGGACCCGGAGGATGGCAGCTGACTGTTGGCAGCGCGCAGTAGCCTATAATCTCTCTCTGCCTATAGGGTCCGCATGCAGTATCCGAAGCAGGAAGGACTGCTGAGAGGGAATTGGGGGGGTGTTTCTATTCTGCAGGGGGAGAAAAAAAAATACAGGACTGAGTTGTACTCCTGTCTCGTGTCTGTCGCCGAAGTTTGATATCGGATTGATTGGTCAACCCCTTCTTCCTTCCTCCCTCTTCTCAGACGCAGAGTATTTGCCGGCTAAGCGGGAGAGTGCGCTCTAAGAGGATAAACCCGACACAAGCAGGTCCCCAACGCCTTTTGTCACGCAACGGAGGCTGTGATCTTAATAAACCCAGTGGCTAATTTACCACTCCTAAATAATTTAGCGATTATTAGAGCCAACGTGCACAGACTTTATACCTCATTGAATTCCTCAATTGAAATAACCCCTGTGTGAGAGAGCTATAGCTGCACATGCAAGACTGTTTAAAGTTGAGGTTATTTGGCGCTGTTAAAGCCGTGCAGCGAGCGAGGCAGTGAGCAAGGTCTTGCTCAAGGGCGCCTTAGCGGGGCACTTGGCCCTTGATCTGAATCTGAGACATTTTGGATTTGGGACGGCCCTTGCACATCAGCACACGGCCAAACTCCGCTGCCCGCAACCCACCAGGATCTTCAGATCTCCTCCCATCGCTGCTCTGAATAAGACAAGATGCTGGCAACCCTGAATCATCATGAAGTAACCCAGTCATCTGAGAATGCGTGCGAAATGCGGGGTTTATATTTCCACATATAGCAACAGAACAAGTTAACGTGGATTACTGCAGACATTTATGGCAGACGCTACTTTAATCAAGACATTAAGCCTGCATGGGTATTTAAACGAGCCATGACAATTAGATTGAAGTGAGATGGATTTGTAACATCATAAGGTAAAATATGGCTTGATGAACATAAGAGCTAACATACATCTGATAATTGCTTAACCGAGGGCTTCCATTTGCGCGGAAGTTGATGTGCTTGCCAATTATCGATGCTTATTTCACCTCCAGCAGAGTGTTGAATATGCATTCCCGAAGTAATCCACGGCGTGTCTTTATATCTTAACGTGTTTCATGGCCTTTGTGATGCAAGCTGATTAACACAATGGCTTTGTCTTTGACTTCAATTATTCCTCAATTGACTCCTAAGAGACATTTACATACCCCATCATACTGTATACTGTAGCCTGCAGGCATTTCTGCTGATCAGGAAATGAGTGAAAGTGGCCAATTGTATAACATTATGAAATGATAGGAGCTTCCTAAAGCTTTCATATTGTACTTGGGTAGAAGGGTGCTTGATAAAATGCGGCTAAATGTGCACAACACTTAAAAAAGGAGCACCAAGGGGCCTACACGACCAGATTTATAGCTGTCATCATTTACAGCCCCCAACACGCACACAAAACATCCACCTCTTAAATGATATTTCTATTATGCTACCGGCTGAAACACAAACTATTAGTATGATGTCCAACAGGAGACAGCGCTAATTCCCCAACATCTGGCGGGGTGTCAGAAACTTGATGAATTCCTTATCAGAGCAGGCGCAGGAATCAACGCTAATAGGTCCCGAGTGAGGGGCTGCGGCAAACGCTCCTTCAGCAAAGCAGATGTTCGGCAATTGTGCTTTGCGTTTGTCTTTTGACAGATATATTTTCAACACTTCTGAGAGGTGGTAAATGGGTAAATGAGCGATTGACATCTCTTTTAATGGCTCGGTGCTTTGCCCTGAACGCTGCGCAACAACAAGAGGCCTCCCTGAGGAGTGAAGACCGGTTTTATGAATCAGTGAAGTGCAGGTTATTAAGGAGGGTGCAACACTGAGGTTTGAGCTGTTAAACTATGTGCAGCCTCAACTATCACCACCTGTGATTAAACCTTTAATCATAACCACAGCACAGCCGCGTCTGGCGTTCATATCACCTGCAAAGCCATCGAAAAGCTGCATTTGTTGCAGACTGCATGAATGGCGTGATTCAGCACTTCCACTAAACTTTTCACCTGAGAGGGCACCCTCGTCCCGGGACTGCCTCCGCCTCACGGGGCGGCTTCTTCCCCCGAGGGGACGGACAGCAGCGCTCACATATTCATCAGCCTTTCAAAATAAAGAGGACAATGCTCGTTAATGTCCCCCTCTTTGTGGAGAAAATGAATTAGAATTGGAGAGTGCCTTTCCATTATTTACAGACTTCATTCATCGGCTCGCTCGTGGTGATTTTTCAGCGCTTGCGCAATGCTCCCGAGTTGGGTTCTGCAAAGCTCCGAGCCGACTAACGCTACAACATCAAGGGATGGAGGGGACGCACATGTGTTTTACTCGCGTCCACATGTTGCACAACGGTGCGCCACAAAGCCACAAAGCTGTCTCCCGTGAGATATTTGAATTAACAGACAGACAGACCACGTGCATGCATGAACGAGCAATAAATAAATAAATAAACCGTTTGTTCCTTACAGAAATGTAAAAAAAAGATGTCACCACTACAACACAGCCAGCAACCAAAGTAGCCTATATCTCTTGCACAACTCAGATTTGTGTCCCAGAAATGCCAATCACCGCGAAAAAAAAAAAAAAAAAAGGCGAGCTCCGGTTGCATAATGTTTGCGCAATCTTTAATCCGTTATGGATATGCATGAGGCAGGGATAGCACCATGTAAAAAAAAAAGACCAAAAAACAGTCCGCTTGATCCCGCCGGTGCCTCAGCCTCAGCACGTGCGTGCGCGACTCCTGGCGTCACGCATACACAGAAAAAATACAATGAGAGATAATTTCTTACACTTTTTTTTTTCTTACTATAACTCTCCACTCAGGCAAGTGGAGGCTGGCTGACCCGCATAGATCTACTCCACTGTTTATTTATTTATTAATTTATTTATTTATGTATGTGTGTGTGTTGTTTTTAGGAATAGACCTCACTCGCCTGCATTATAGTGACAATGATCTTTGTGATGTAAATTTATAATAAAGAATAATAAAGAAGGCATGCATTCGTAATTTATTGGAAATATATTCTTAGACTCGTTTGTTATATAATAATTTTACTGTCACCGATTTATTTACCTCCACGCCACCCATCCCCTATTAATAACACTCGCTTCATATGTAATAAGTAGATGGATTCCGCATTACCGGCTGCTGATAGCCACCTTCTCCGAGAACATTGTGGTCATTATTTCCTCAAAACATTAACAGTTCTGAAAGATGAACAGACCTGTTATGATTCAGACTAACATGGTGCTATATTGGCGCCTTCTGTGAAACTAAATATTCTTCATTATGAATGCATGATAAACTTTTCCAAGTGCAACATTTGCTGCAGACACACTTCTGGCACAGCAGTTGCTCATCAGAATGTAAAATAATAATAATAATAATAATAATAATAAGGATGATATAGGGTCAAATAATTCCAATGCATGTTTGCTTTCCTGTGCATTTGTGAAAATTAAACAGAAATAAATAATAAATAAATGTTTTGCTGTTAGGCAAACATCAGGACATCAGTGCTGCTTGTTCAAGCTGACCCTAAAATACGTGTTAAACACAAGTGAAATTCAATAACAACGCTGACAAGAAACACATGAAAAGGTTTCTTTAAATCATTTCCTTTTGTTTCCCAGGGACATTTCCTGGTTCTTTAACATAAACGCCTCAATGTCCCTCTGTCATTTTAAAGAATCACAAAAAAAAAAAGAGTTGTTTCTTTTCAAACAAACCAGAAGTGTCCCTTTGGTGCATCTCTGCATCTTCAAGGGCTTCAGAAATATTTCTGTGTGTGTTAACATCTGCGGTGTATGGCCACAGGCACCATTGTAAGCATGACAATGAACACAGAGCGGAAGCATGACACATAATAGCAAACAGGAGTCTGAATCCATCACAACAACAACAACAACGCAGCCTGGGTTTTCCATATGTGATGTCCTGACCCTCGTTGCAGGCTATTCTTATACGAGACGGAGGTGATCCTGTAGTAAGATGTGTTTGGATAACTGGGCCTTTAAAGGACCAGGTTTGTAGGTGGGTGGAGGGGGATCTGCTGCTAAAGGAGAGTGATATTCAACAGCTGTGTTATACAGGTTTTCAACAGCCATAATAAAAAGTGTCAGACATAGCACCAGCTATTTTCTTCCCACTTTTCCACTAATCTAGACTCGACTCTCCCACTGTGCCTTTTGGCCCAAACGGTACGCCACCAGCTCATATTTTCACAGCATTAGACGTACTATTAGTCTGAGGTTTTTTGGTCTTTGGGTATTTTTCACAGTTCTGTACTCAACTAGACAGACAGAGCCGAGTCAAAGGCATTTTCTCCCTTAGAAGTATCAACAATCTGTTCCATCATGATGGAAAACAATACAGTGTGAGTGGACAGTCGATGGACAGTGCAGATTATTTTTTTCTCTCTATTAATGGTCGCCATCCTGGGACAATAACAGGCGAGCAGGGTTTGGAGAGGGAGGAGGAGAAAAGGGAACCAGGTAGGAGGGCCTGGTGAAGGGGAGTGGGGGTGGAGGGGTTGGGAAAGCCAGGTGCTGGTGGAAATTGGCAGGCGATTGCCAAAGCGACCTCATGCCAGGATAATGCATGGGGCCATAGGTGTCCCCCAAGCCAATCCCAACCCTCATGCTGATAGCTTTTCAATGCCTGTGGGACAATCTCTCCAATAATTGCTTTTCCTGTTTCAATTCTGGTCTGAGGGCCGGGAACAAAAGAGAGGGGACTTTGTTTCTCTCGACCATTGCAAAAGTGCGCAGTGTATTGTGTCCAGAGCCATTCTTAGTCACCATATAGCTCTAAATAAGAGTACAATTTATCTTATCTTTGAATTTTAAAATAATACCACAAAGACACATCCTGCCAGACTGCTTTCAAAGTTTGTACACGGCTGTGTGATTGGCAGATCTCTCCTTAATACATTGCACATTTTCCTTCAGAAGACCGTTGGCAGGTTGTAACTTATCTCCTGTTTGATAAAAAGTAACACGGGCAAATATTTTCATATGCATCTCGGAGACACCCTATCCAGCCTCTGCTATGATGACCGATGACATATTTCTCTCCTGATGGAGGGAGTGGAGCTCAGCGGGCGCAGTGAAACCCAAGCCTCGCTCCACGGTTCCCCCTGAAGTCAAGGGAAAGTTTGACTTGTTGCTCTTTAAGAGTCATTTTCAAAAGTTCTTTTTTTAGTTTTTCTTTTTTCCCCCCTTTAAATAAGCTTCATTTTTTTCATCTTTTTCAGTGTCCATCTGCCTGACTTCTACAGCAAATATATTTTTTGATACATTATATGTACTAATTAGACCAAATTAATCTTTGTCAGTATTAATACTACTATTAATAAGCTCACAGCATTATTATAATTATTAGCAATAATTTTAATACAATAATAATATAGTGAAATCAGACAGTGTAAAATCCTGCTGACTTCAACTTTTTATTCTTTTATTTACTCTCCATTTTATTTCTAATTCTTACGCTTGTTAATTTCCTGGTTTGATGAAGTTCAAAGAAAGCCACAGGGCCTCCGTGTCTCAGCTGCTCGCACCTTCCTCTCTCCGCTCTGCGCAGCCCGAAATAACAGAAAAAGAAAATGTGCGCGCTTGTAATTATTAACGACCCACTTGTCTTCTTGTCCTTGAAAGGTTTGGGCGCAGTGAAGTCAAGGAAGCCGAGTTCAATCAAAACAGGACCGTTTTCTATGGAGGGGAACTCTTCAAGCGCCGGTGCAACAGTGAGGAAAAGCCTTTCATTAAAAGTAACCGTGAAGTTTAATTAATAACCGAGCTGCGTCGGCACAAATGAAATCCACTCCACTCTTCTTGGGACGAAAAAACGCGAGCGTTTGGAAACTCAGCCACAGTTTGCATGGCGCTCTTTATTGTTTTTAATCGATGTTTTCCATCTCTCCTGCAAAAAAAGAGCCATATAAAGATAACGCAATTCAGATTGTATGTAGAAGAAAAGGGCGAGGGGCCATAACTCAAGCTGTGTGCAGGTCAGGGCACAGTTTAATACTGAGAAACGTTACCACGCAGGCAGTTTGTTTTCATTCTAGCGGAGCATAAATAATATATAAGCTCTCCTGTCTGTCAGTTACATTTAAAATGCCGTCGTTCATGCATTAGAAATGAAGGTGGTGGAAGCTCTTGTAAAGGGTGATATTATAAGACGCGGCGTTGGCTCAACCTTCAACGACAAAGTTCACACCTTAAGATGAGATAAAGAAGTCAGAACCGGCCCCTCAAAAATAAATTAGGATATGAATAAATAAGTGAACAACTCACTTGGCTTTTTTTTTTTTTTTTTTAAGTGGGAGATTTGATGTTAGAACAGATCTTTGCATCTTTTCACCAGTAAAATAACTCAAAACCTACAGGTTTATGAAGTGGAGTAAAAATCTGCGTGAGTTTCATTTCCAGGGTTTTGCAGCCAACTTTATGTGTATTCTGGTTTATGACATTCTGTTGAAAGTGGCTACAGTGTGCCAGTCCACTACCCAGTTTAATTTACCTTGTCTTGGGAATGATTTGTCTGTATTACCTAAATAAGGTGAAATCTGGGGCATGCAGACTCTCTACTGCTTGTCGGAATCAGTGGAGTGTGAAATTGCAACACCAGACAGCCAGGATAATAGCTCAGAAGGGGGCTAATGTCCCTGCTACATTCACAGAACATTTTTATAATGACTGAATTAAAAGGAAAAAAGTATAGATTTATGCTATGGTCTGCTTTTCCCCCATTTTATTGCTGTCTTGATCTGTGCTTCAGCTTTCTGTAGGTGCATTCTGTCCTGTTTTGATTAAGCAGTGTAAATAGATTTTGATCCAAGATGCTGGTTGTAAAATGGAAATAACCTGTGCAGTGCAGTGCAGTCTGGCCTTTCCTGGCTCCTTCTCTCAACCTGCTTTGTGAAAGGTGGACCAGTTGGAACAACCATTAACATTACAGAGGGCCGTCTCTGCTCCATCGAGACATCAAGACACTCAGTCCCACATACGTGACCACAGAGAGGGCACGCATGTACTTTCAATCTCTTTCAAACCTCTTCCTTTTCGGTCTGTCCTGGTAACACACGCGCGCGCGCGCACACACACACACACACACACACACACACACACACACACACACACACACACACACACACACACACAGACCAACAAACACATAAATTACATGGGGATTACCAAGACATGGTTCTGTTCAGTGAGGGATGTCACCAGCAGGCCCTGATTTGTTGGGCTTTACTATATTCAAATTCGGTTGGTAATACGTCTGCTTTTAGATCATCCCAAATAGCCCCCCAAATCCCTGCGACTCACCATTTAACACTCCCACTGGTGCTAAACTTAATCTTTCCTCTGACTGGGGTCACCATTCTGGTGGTTTGAGCTTTCCAGCCACTGGACCAACTCTGACCAACTCAGTCTACAGTCTCTCGCATCAGATATGTCACAAAAGGAGAAGAAGTTTTTTGTCTCGCATGTATGAACAAGGCAGGGTGGAGCAGCGTCAGCAGGTGCTGAAAACGCAGCGATCAGGTAGATAAGTGCTAGGATTCACCACAAATTTACAGTAAAAGAATAATGAATGCTAAAAGCTGGCTCAGGGCCTGCTTAATCAAAAGCACAAAAGTGGAAAAAGAGTGGAAAAGTAAAAAAAAGTTGATCAACTTTTGGGTAAACAGCGCATCTACTCATACACTCATTGTAAAGCCAAAGTAATGCTTCTTTCAAGGATGTTGTCTGGTGATGTAAAAATGTTCGTGATAATCCTGGCTTGTTCTCAGACGCAGAACCTCATGAAATCTGTCTAAATAAGCATGTTTTCATGTACTCTCAAGCCCATAAACCAAACCCAGCCCTCTTCATTAGGAAGATATAGTGTTTTTAGATTGTTTTGATGTGGTCAGCGAGCAGACGGACCACTGGCTAAGCATTGGAAAGAGCAGACAGACAGACAGTCCAAGCGGTTTAGCCTTGTTTAAAATTATTAATCCACTTCTAATTCCAGCTGGCCCCCTGGCAGCATAGAACCCTATCAAAAAAATCAGCGCCTCCATTGTGAGGCCTGGCAGAAGGGGACTGGGCGTATTTTTTCTGCTCCAATCAGTTTCTAGAGGTTGGGCGATTAAAAAAAGAATCCCAAACCCCCCCCTTCCTCGCACAGCGGGGGAATAACGGAATCATTAATTCCCCATTAATTTCAGAAAAAAAAACTAAATGTCGACTTGATGTAGTGCCTTCAACAAAATAAAAAGACAGGAGTGACAGACTGGAGCGACAAGTGCTTTCGGTTGCCCGAAAAGTGTTGGAGGGCAACATTCCAAAACCTTTCGTATCTGTTTGGGGGAAAAAAAACACTTATGTGATGTGTAACAGTCAATATAACTCGAAAACAGAAAAATCGGTCTCACAGGAAAACAACTTATGACTCTCTCATTTAACCAATTTCATAAAAGCTGATATCTTCTTAGTTTGCATTTTCCCTTTTTCTAACAACCCTCTTCAAATAGATCTTTTTCTTTAAATGCATTTAAAGGTTTTTGATACTGACGCAGTAATGGAGGGATAGTGTCTGTTAATGGGCTGATACATAAAGATGTGCAGTCCGACAACGCAGCACTTCGGAAGTTTGGAAGAGGACAACTGATCTCAAACTAAGCACACACTTGCATTTGACGCAAACATTTATATTCAAACATGTCAGAGGGTAGACTAAATAATGTGAACACTTCATGAAAACAGGTCTGAATTAGTTGCAAACACAGTGGTGGACCACTTGCGGCTGCTTACTCCCGTACCTGCTGCGTCCGCTGAAGCTAACCTGTTTGCTACAGCCTGGAACTTGACTATATTTGTGCTTGTTGTGTGATTTTGGAAACTGCTCCTCTTGACGCATGAAGCATCCTCACAGTTTTTGCCACCAGTTCACCTGCAGCGTGGGCACTGATGATTCAAAGTTTTGCAAGTTATCGCTCTCTCTGCTTTGAAGTCTCAGATATTGATGTGCATGATGCTAACGTGATGAATAGAATGAAAATCCAACTTGGTATGACCGACCTTGAAGGAGTCTGTGATTAAGTTACTTCAAGAGTAAGTCCTTCTTCTATGATGAGGTTATCATTATTCTTTTTAGGCCCTATACAAGCTGTTCATAAATACAAGGATGTTCCAGTCTGCTACCCACACATACAGCTGGGTGGCTGCAGGAGGGACAGGGAGGGGGGGGGGGGGGGGCAATGTCAAATCTCTGAGGGGACAAAGAGGTGGTTCTGCTCCGTCTCCCCCAATGTAAACACCATACAGCAAGCACACTGATGCACGAGCACCAAGCGAGCGGATGGGTTTTGATTAGGAAGCATGGCCGGGCCCCAAGTGTGGGCCCCTATCATCACCCTTTCATGAATACACACATACACACACATACACACACACACACACACAAACGCACACACACACACACACACACATACATACACGTACTGATGCACACAGAGACACTCATGGGGCCATTATAGCTGTCTCTGCTCAGAGTGACAGCCTTTCATATCTGTCTGTCTCCAAGCCAAATGGTTATCATCTATGCACCCGACCATTAGGAAATGTCACACACACACACACACACACACACACACACACACACACACACACACACACACACACACGCACAGTACATGCACATGCACGTAAACACACACTCACTCTTTTTTTCAGGAAATGAGGTCCAATTAGATGTAATCAATGGCGGATAAGTAAAAAGCATTTCAAGAAATTCAATGCTTTTAATTTTTTAAAATTGATTTTTCCACTAATTTCTCTCTCTCTGTGGTTTGCTCACCCCTCATTCTCTCTCTCCATCTCTCAGGGTGACTTTTGAGAGCTCAGAGATTGACAGAACAAAAGAGATTGTTGTGGAGATACTAATTATTTAATGAATTCTTTATTTATTTTAAAAGTTCCCTGGGTGGCGATGTGCCCAGACTGTTACAGTAGATGGAAAATTACAGGCTGGAAGACAGTGAGTGACACATGAACAGAGGCAGAGGGGCAGGGGGTGGGCCGTGCCATCCAAACATGCCCATGCCCTTAAAAGCCATGGCAACATCCTGCCAGACCCCCCTACCACCCCCAATCCCTCTCAGCCCCCTCCACCAGCCCTCCCCACCTCCATTTGCCACATTCCATTTCAACAAAACTGCCATATTAATCATGTGTGCTCACTTCAATCAAGCTTCTGTGTGTGCGCTTGGTTTTCTTTTTTTTTGTAACGTTCTGTTCAAAGTTCCAATTTTCCAGAAACAATCCTTAAAGTGACAACAAATGACAGCCAATTTACCTCAGCGAGGAGCTGCATGTCCACTACAATGAATGCAAACTGCCAAAATATCAAAATAATGTGTCCTCCCCCCTAAAAAAAACCCCAATAAGTAGGGCATGCGGAGAGTAGGCCACTAAAGACCGGGTCATTATTGATTTGACAAGTGAGTGAATAATTCATCTCTTGTGGCAGGCATCAGCTGGGACGACCATTTACAACCACTACTGTATCCCCCAAATCTGACCTTCCCTCCATCTCTTCCACCAGTCTGTTATGTAGTCTAGCACTCTGATACTGTACATCCCATGCCCCACCTCTGGCGGCCTTCCTCACTTTATGGGAACTCCTCTTATGGTCCCTAGTAATCATTCCAAATGTTCCTTTCAATCCCAGATTTTGTATGATTTCCTCAGCCAAGTGCTGCTTAATTTACGATCATTTCCAGCTTCCCTGTAGCTCTTGGCCAGCGGGACACAAGGACAGCTTTATGCATGGGTGTAATTCACACACTCATTGGCACCGGCCCCAGCAACTGCCTGCTATACAGAAATACTGATTTACGCACTACCTCAGCAATAGAAGATACTAGAAAACAGATAGCTTTGATTGGCTGAGTCACGTTCAAAACTGTTGCCTGATAAACACTGATGTGACCGCTGAGCTGTTAATATAAATCAGACATCTTCATTCATACCGCCACTCTGCCGCTTGCCGTGTGAATAACTGCTAGTTAGTCAGCGGTTACGACATGCACAGTAGTGCAAATCTGCTATAAGTCAATCTTGTTAGCACTAACAAAAACACAAGGGAGATGAAAAACAGCCCTTGTGGTGGTAACCTCAGCGAGAGGTCGTAGGCTGATTCCAGGATTTAACTCACTAATGCCCAGCGACCATCTGAGACAAACAAATCACAGCCTTGACGTCCTCCGGCTTGATTTCTTTAAACAAGCATCACTTAAACACAGGCATCTTTTTTATATAATAAAATGCAGTCTCACAGGGTATTCCGGAAAAAAAAATAAAAAATCTGAATTACACAAGCATTTGACACACACGCACCTTGTGAGAAAATGACTGGGAGCTGAGCAACCCTGAACCTATACCATCTGTACACAATAATAAAAAAAAAGCTCCTGCAATTTATTCCACAATAAAGGAACAGTCGTGCTCTTGAATAGAGCTCTCGGGGTGTGTTGAGCGCAGAAAGGCAGAGTTAGTTTCAATCTGTACTCGGACTACCTGCTGAGTTACCAGATCCCCAGCGAGTGTGAAGTGAAGCAGACTGCTTCTCTGACTCACGCTGCCTGCCACCACCTCCACGCTGCATCATGATTTATTCCATGACAGCGAGACGTTGGGACTGTAAGATTAAGACGTGTTCTGCGAAACGCCTGACACTGATCACCTGGTGGAGGGAGATACAAGCATTTAAGCGCAGGCACGCACACATGCAGCCCCCACACCCACTGCTTGTACATGCTCAGATTTAGTTACATTTATCCTTGTACAGTACAAGCACGCACGCAGGCTGCCTGTCAGTGGGTTAAGGCATCATAAAGAGCAGCAGAGCAGGCTGAAAGATGAAGAGTTGTGCGCTTGGGCTGTGTGTGACCTTTGTCCATATGATATCACTCAGAGAGGCGGGACCTCGGTCGCTGTCCCGCCTCCCTGAACCTGCATACCAGTCTCACACTGTCTGCATTCTGAGGAGCCAAGTCCTCCAGTCACCTAATTTTCTGTTGCCATTAGGATACTAGAGTGGCTGTATGGCTTAAAAAAATCTCTTTTCTTTCTTCCTTCTATCTACATCTTCCCACTCACTCAAACACACAAACACACACATACACACACACACACACACACACACACACAGGGGCCACAGGGAACCCCAAGTTTCCATTCATGCTTCTCATTATCGGGGCATGTCGGTATTTTATGAGGCCGTGTAAACCACTGAATTACTGCACTTTAAAATGCATCCTGACACTATTACGCGACCATGTTGATGGAGGGGCCTTTCATTGCTGGAGCGAGGACCTAAAATGGTGGACGACAAAAGAGCATGACTTGTTAATTATTTTTAACTGCCGGATAAAAATGATTATGAAGTAAGGCAGGATACACAAATGGACGAGGCCACACCGCACAGTGACCCCCTGGCTTTGGAGAAAGACTGACTTTAGTTTTTGTTCGGTTCGATTCTGTTCGTTTGGAAAGAAAGTGGAACTAATTTATTTTGTCTTCCAGAAGAAAGCTCAACTGATAAGTCTGTGTCTGCTATCACAAGAGCTCATACGAAAAATAACAAATAAAAAAAGGTAATGGCATATTAAATGGATAATGAGGAGTGCATTACATTGAGTTCACACCATTTTTGGAATTTATTCTGACATGTTATATTAATTACAGCAAGTGAAATTATTCATCCCAATTGTCTTTTTAATTTAATAGACAAGCATTTAATTAGGTGATCCTCGCATTCAGACATACACAGAGTGTTTCTGAAAAATATCAGTTGGTTTTGAGTGCGTGTGTGTGTTCCCACCCCTGCCAGAACCGTTTTCATGCTACTGATTTTTTTTCCCCCCTTGCACGAATGCAGCGATGAAAAGAAATTACTAATAGTTGTGGTCACAAGTCAAAAAATATTAACTTTGACCATCCTTGCCGCGCGAAAAACGCAGATATTCATTTACGTCTGCAGTTGATCATAGCGGCTGCTCACAAACAGGCAGGTGAGCGCCAGAGATTTGTGCACACTTATCTCAAACGTTTAATTTTACTGACATATCTCTCACGGCTGAGGGACATTATGTCAAAGAGTAATAGTACCATCAGACACGTCCAAGGCACTATTTTAGGTTATTCAAAATTTGCTCTGCAGTTTTTTTTTTTTTTTTTTTGGATGATATATGAACTTGTGATTCCTTTGTTCGCTGCCCAGATAAGGTAACAAGTGGGTTTCCATCTCACACACACACACACACACTTCCAGTCCATTTCTAATGCTCATATGCTTTATTTGACCAGTGCTATCATCAAAGCCAATTCAAATCTTTCCAATCTCCTCAGTTTGCCCTGGGGTTTCTGTGTGTGTGTGTGTGTGTGTGGGCTCGTGCACACAGGCGCACATGGGAGTGCGAATGCCCATGTGCATGTGTGTTATGTGCACATTTGCATTCCTGCTCGCAGTGCATGCGTGTGTTTGTGCACAAGTGTGCGCACATATGTTGTGTGCGAGCGTCTCTCAATGAGCCACAGTGGCAGTATAGCTGAGGCAGGAGCAAGCTGTTGGTCGGCAGAGCAGTGACAATAAAAGGTGGCAGATCAGTCAAAACAAGCCCTGTTCTTCCAGGCTGGGCCAAAGTGCTGCTGAAGAGGTTCTTTTGAGGCACCCTTAATGTGGTAAAGTGATCTCCTCCACAATTGGGACACTCCAAGAGGCCATCCCTGACAGCCAGAGGAAAGCAAACTCCCTCCCCTCCGCCTCAGTCTTGTCAGTTCCCATCGAACCCACTTGGACCAGATCCTAGGAGCAGATATCCCCCAACATAATGGACTTACAGAGCAAAAAAAAAAAAATAAGAATTATACAAACAAAAAATATAGACCAGGACTCTCTTTATCTCCATCTATCAAACATTACTTCATGTTCCCATTTACATGCAACTACTTTGACTGTATTTTGTGCAGCTGAATCAGCTTTTGGCTGCTCGAACACCACGTTTCTCTCACCTTTACATCCACCGTCGCTCTCTCACCATCTCAGTAGCTATTTCCCCTGTGTTATTTATTGTCTGCGGTGTGGATGTGGCCTAGGTTGCAAAAAAGCCAGGCAGCGCTCAGAACACGACAGCAGAGCCCAGTTGGCCTCCTGACAATTTGGCCGACAATACCAGCAGACTTAGCACTCACTTTTTACAAGGGCTGCCTCAAATTGCTTCTCTCTTTCTCTCTCTGCGGCACTCGCAAAAGAGAGAGTGGCAAATTGAAACTGAACTTTATTGGAGGCTGTAGCCAGACATAGTGCGTAATAAGTATGGTTGCCCTGATCCAAATAAATAATCACCATCAAAGGAAAGTGTCTGAAACACAGATTTGACCATTCTGGCTAACTCTCCGTAAAGCTTCCCAAGTGGAATGGAACTTTGGGCTCAACTTAAATGAAAAGGGGATTTCTTTTCTTCTTTGCACCCTATTCTAACTCTTCCTCTTTTCTCTCTCTAGACTTCTTCTTCTTCTTCTCCTTGTCTGTTGAAACATGTGGTCAGCTGTTATGCTTCCATGTGGTCAGATGATCAAAGCTGGGGAGCAGCAGTAATTGTCCCCCGCTGAAGCCCTGCCCCGGCTGGGATCAGGATCCCAGCAGGTGGGGGGGACAGCCATGAGAACGGAGGGAGAGGGTGGAGGAACGCAAGAGGCCCTGCCTGGCAGAAATAAAGACTTCCTAAGGGCTGCTCTCTGACAACAGAGCCCCAAAGGGAGAGTGAAAAATGAAGCCTCCACACATTCGGAGGGGTTTTCACTCAGGGAAAGGGGCCGCCACTGGGGTGAACATTAGGGAGAGAGGGCAAGATGGAAAGCATAAGAGAATAGGATTATAATATTTGCTCAGAGCGAAGAGGAACAATTGTGCGCCCATTTCACAGTGTCCTTAGAACTGAGTCTGTGTCGAATCCAAGAAGAGTTTTTTTTTTCCTTTCTTTCTTTTTTTTTTTTTTGATGGTTCATGAAATATGGATGCTGTTTATTTCACCTGCTAACCCTGACTTCTCTGGTCAAACACCTTCCACTGCCAAACACTATCGCTGGCGAAAAAAGAAGAAAAACTACAGAAATAAACTTGGCAGCCTTTACTTGTAGAACACACAAATACATGAGCCACTGACATGGACGTAAACACAAGAAAGTCCACTCTTTCCTTTCACCGGCAAGCCAGCAAACACAGTATTACCATACACAAACAAAAATACACACACAGGCACCGAGGTGGGGAAAGACCATGCATACCTCGGTTGGTCAGTGTTTACCTGAAGGCCAGAGGGAGCTGTGAAAGCTCACAAGTCGGGCTACTTTGCATGTACATGGGAGCCCGCAAAACACTTCTCACTGCTGTCCGTCATTTTGATTGCCCAGCACGACTCCTCCGCCCTAAACCTCCCAACACCCCCACCTCACTGCACCCCCCCCTCCTGGCCAGATGGCTTTTTTTTTTTAACTGTCTGTGGGCTCTTGCACCTCTGCTCTACCACACTAAATCCCTGAGATGGCTGGGTGGAGTGGAGGGTTTGGGAGCTCCGCGTGGACAAATGGTTCGGAGGTAGCAGAGCAAATAAAACGGATTAAGAGGAGTCTTTTCACAGATACTTCAAAACTATTTTGGCGCTGAGCCATGGATCCCCCCCCCACCCCTCGCCACCCTCCCAAATACTCCCCCCTCAATAGGAAGAAAAATCTGACACCCACAAAGAAATTTTCAGAGCATACAGACATTGTCTTTGTGGGATCTCAGATGGAAAGATTGTGCATGTGCTGCATTATACGTAGATCAAAAACACTATCGAAGTCAGACATACAGAAATCTATTCATGGCTATATATGAAGCTACAATAGATATAATCTTTGTGCATTATTGCTCTGGCCCTTCAAAAGACAGGATTTCTAAATATTTTTATTAGTCTAACACAGAATCAAGGTAAAGAATCTTGTAAGATGGCGACTGCCGCTTATGAAAGTACTCCTGAATTTAAACCAATAGTACAACCCTGAAATAAGGAAACAACAGAAGGCCCTCAGCCTCATAACTCAGCCCCTTAGTCTTCTTCCATTTTGCATTATAGGAGAAATGATGAAGTATACATTTTCTGACTAACCTGGTGTTTTACTGCCTGAATGACTCATGCACATCCATATATAAGGACTGTAATTTTCATAACAGCCTGACATTGATTGAATGCTTTGAATTTTTTCGGCAGAGTTTTAACTGTTTTTCTTCTTTATTATATATGAATTACTGTTACTTTAAAGCGCACTTTACAGCATTTGAACTGTAAAGTGCAACACAGCCACAGTCAGAAAGCAGTGAATCAATAGAGGCTGATATGAAGGAAATCCAAATGTCACCTCTTGGCTCCATCCAGCCAAAGGTTAGATTCTTGACTCCCCGCTGTCTCCTGTCATTAGGTTGCTTAGCAACGGGCCACAAGCTATAATTAGCTTAGCAAAATTAAGATTTCCATTTTGTTAACACAAAAACACTTATCTGAAAAGTGTCACATGTTCACTGAAAGACATTCCAAAGGCATGCATTGAAATATGAGTGATTTCTTTTTCTTTTTTTTTTTTTTGAAGACTTGGCATGCTATGGCTGTCGCCACTGAGTGAGATGTACAAGTGCAGCTGTTATAGCATACTTAATGAAAAATCATAAGATGGGGCATGATATCACCCTGTGAGCATCTGTCAAGTGTTATTCTCATATGTTCGCAGCATACTAATTTTGAAACAGTCAAACAGTCCCTCCATCCCTTCATCTTCTTCATTACGCCTGCATACCTGCAGCAAGGAAAAGTCCTCCAGGAACGATAAAGCATTTATTTCTCCCTACACTTCTTGTATGCATCCACCCACACTTTCATAAAGTCACAGGCCAGTAGTTGGATGCTTTTATTCAATGTGCCTTAAAGTGCTGTGATTTCAGTCAATTCTGGCTCTGTCAGCCCTGCAAGGAAACAAAGCAGAAACGTTAACTGAGTCAATGCCGAGCCACTGAACTGCACTTAACCTCGCTTCCTGACAATGGTATTACTGGTACATCCAGCCTTCGTCTATCATCTGTCCTCCCATCAACGCACCAATACATCCCACAGTCACCACGCATCATGGAGCCAGACATGTAGTTATGACTTAAAGCGGAGGGCAGCGACACCGGCTCCTGCTGACGTGTTACCAGGCAGCAATGACAGGGTCACCAGGATCACTCAATTAGCAGGGGTGATAAAAGACCCAGCAGGATCCAGCCCAGCATCCCCCTCCCGACCCTGACACAACATCAGCCACAACAAGCAAGGGCCCGCCTGCTGCCTCCAACCTGTGTCTATGTGTTGTTAGTTATCACAGATGTAGCCAGCACCAGTGCTTTTCTACTAAACCTTGTGAACCTTGACGTTTTGATCATTGTGTCAGAAAAAAGGCTCAACTTAAAGGTCAAAAGCACTAATTATCTTAGCAGCTTTCGGTCAGTGGTTCGATTCCCGGCTCCTCCTGTTGAAGTGTCCCTGGGCAAGATGCTGAACCCTGAATAGCTCCGGATGGCTCAGCTATAAGTGTGTGAGTGGGCGTGTGTGAATGGGTGAATGTGGCATGTGTTATAAAAATAATGTAACTCCATTAATCTTCTGACTTTCATCATTGGATGAAAGTTTGTTATTAAGAAGGTAATCAAAGACAATCATGTCTCTGAAAGAATTATATTTACTTTTCCAGTTTAATAAGTGTTATACGTTTTTGAAACCAGAGACCAGGATTTGCATCCCGAGTCCTCCAGTAGTTAGTCCTGTCTCGTGCTTCAAGTCTGTGTAGATGTTTTAAGCATCTAACCACGACCTCGATCTGTCACTAACCACAACTGCTGGGAGTGCCTCAACATAACCGCAAGATTTATCAATCGTGCTTTACTCGCCACAAGCAGATATTGTTGGGACAAGGAATTAAATACGTCGTCAGTGAGCAATTTCACAGCATGAACATTTTGTGACATGGCAGACGTGTTCATTAAAGACAAAAAAAAAAAAAAAAACCATTATCCAGGGCAGCATTTTGTATTTGGTGCAACAAATTAGCAGTAGCACATTTCTAGGAAAGAGGGTTGAGCTGGGAAGTAGAATTTTTTACTCATAAATGAAGAACTGTAGCTGCAGCTCATGCTCAGTATCAGTTAGTCACTGATTAGCTGTGCGATTAATTGATTAACAGTTCAGTTTATAAAGTGCAAACAGGATGTGGGCAAACTCCCAGGGCTCAGGGTGACTTCCTCAAATTTCATGTTTTGTCTCGCCGACAGTCATACAGATCATGACCGGGGCATCACGTTAGAACTGGATGACAGTGATTAGCAGAGATCGATTAAAAAGCCAATAGCTGTCCGGCAAACAGGTCGAAACCTCAAATGCACAAATGCGAGCCACACAGCTGTGCTCAGACTTTGGTGCAGGTATCTGCATGCATGTACATCCTGCACGTACGTGTCTTTGTGTCTGTCTCTTCGTGAGTCTACTTTTCTCTCATCCTCTGTCTGTCAGTCTGTCAGGCCATCTGTGTGTATTTCCCTTTTGTGGCAACCTGCCTGCCTGCATTTCTCCCCCCACCAGCACCACCACCCACCTCCCCCCTCCTCCCTTACTGTCCTATTTGAGGCAAAACGACTCCTGTCTCGATCAGCGCTCAGGATATTCCTTGCAGCAAAGAATACACATAACCCTATGTGTGTTTTGCGCATTCCCTGTTGAGCAGATGCGTTTGAGTTGAGGATGCTGGAAGTTGAAGAGATATTGCCAGAGATGGAGGTGTCAGCGAGAATGGCAGCATTGTTAATTAGAACATTCCCCTTGATGGGTCTCCACCTCAGCTACGATATGTAGGGCAGTAGTAACATAAAATACATGCCTTTGATTACAGAATACACACACACACAGAGGCACGTACGCACACACTGGAGCTTTACACTGAAACAGGGACGGAAATAAAAAGATTTAGAGACTTAAAAAAGAAAATAACCCTCTTGAGTCTTTCAAAGGCTTTGTCTGTGAGAGAGTGTGTCTGTGTGTATGCATGTGTGTGAGGAGGTTTGTGAAATCACATGACCGCTTGTGCGTGTGTGTGTGTGTGTGTGCGTGCGTGTGTGTGTGTGTGTATGGTTCTAGGCAAGTTCTGAATCCAATTGAGAGGTTTCGGGGGAGGATAATAAGACTGTTTAAGCTTCCAGCATCCTTGAAGTTCTTGTATTCACAGCTTTCCCTCAGTGATCACTGGATCCCACTGTCACTCACTTCCATCCATTCAGGCAAAACTGCGTTTTTTTTTTCTAGAACATTCAAACTAGTTACAACAACAACAAAAACAACAACCACCACAGCTATGCTAGCACACAGGAGGGCGAGGATTAAGAGCTGCCTGTTGCTCAGGAAAACAGATTGTTGAAGTCCATCACTTCACATCTTTCCTGTCATTTTATTGGATTATAAGAGTTGAGACAGTTAACATGTGAGTTAGCTGTCTGATCAACAAAGAGCTGCTGCAGGAGAGCCGGTAAAGAGAAGATGCATCCACAAGAAAAAGACTGCATTTTGAGGAGAAACTGCATCTCACAGTGGCAATAGACTCCCTTAGTATAATGCATTTGACCTTGCAAATGATGATAACCTAACTGTAGCAGCAGGTCTGAGCAGCGCAACAGCTGGCGCCACAGGTTACACAGACCTCTGCAGTTGTTCTTATTCAGCAGATAAATCCGCTCATCCGTCATGCAGTCAAATAAACACACCTCAGAGACCAATGAACTTTATGCCTCAATTCATTGCATTTGCGTGGTGCAATTTAAATTCCAAGTTTGTTTTTTTTTCTTCCGAGTTCTCCTCCTCCAAGCTCCCATCACACAGAGAGCAGGTATCACAAGTTAACACTTTGCTAATGGTTCCCTTTTGGTGCCCATTAATTGCCCGATGATTATCTTTACACTCTGCAAACAGTCACACGTCACCTTGTGTCACCACAGAGCTGACAAACTGGCCAATGAAAAAGTACTGATAAGAAAAAGTACCAGGATTCAGCTGTTAAGTGAAAGAACTTGATACGCTTGGGGACTGAAAGTAGCTTTATAGGTCAGGAGGAGGTCAAAGAGGTGAATGTCTGAACTGTAACCTACTAAACCTCAGGCAACAATTAATCAGCTGTTAACCACAAGACATTAATCCTACCATATTCATTTAGATTAAAGGGATAGTTCATCATTTTTGGATATATGATTATTCACTTTTTTTGCCAGAAATTAAAGTAAAAAAAAAAAGAATGTACCACCTCGAAAGCTCACTAATAAATGCTTTAAAAGGTTAGTTTTCGCAATCCATACACAAACAGAAATATAACAACAACTAGTTGCAGTTCTACAAGAGCTGCATGCTTTAAGTATTTCTTGGCAACAACAACTGCCGCAGTGACTCCCTGGAGTCTTGTCATCATCATGAGTTTGCCAGACAGTGCATATCCCAACATGTTGAACTACAAACATAATTTACATAATCCCTTCCACATAGTGACATTTGGAAACAACATACCACAAACATTTTATATTTTGTTCCTTAAGCAGACCGTAACCAAACTGTCCGTCAGCCTCCATAGAAGTCGAGTCATGAAACAGAGGAAAATACGAGAGATGAATATAAAACGTCCACGACTGAGAGATTTCAAGTGAAAAGTGGGCTTGCTGTTAAAAAATTCATAATACGAGAGCAGAATGTTTAAGTTTAACGAAAGTCTCAAAGTAAAGCTGGAACTTTGCTGCTGTGGCAGGGGATGGGGGTGTGTGACACCTCTGTCTGTTGACTCTACACGTGTGCTGTATTTAATTAGCCGTAATCCAATTTAGGGATACGGCTTCCTGTTAAGAGAGGTGCAAAGGGTCGAAATAAACAGCTTACAAGACTATTAAACACTAAAGATGCGGCCTACAGCCTACAGGAGGACAAACCCCTGACCTTACTGACACACTGAGCATCAGTCCACTTCTCAGGTGTGACCTGACCTCCGGCAGCTGCTTCATGTTTGTGCTGCTTTAGCTTTGTCAGATCTATGAAAGGGTTCCCTCTTTATTAAAGCAGGGAAAATAGGCAGAGAGACACAGCAAGATGGGGGAAAATGAAAGGATGAAAGAATGAAAGAAAAAAGGGCATGCAGGGATCAGAGTAAAGACAGTTTTGGTCATCTTATCTCACTTAACTTGACCACGTCTATTTGGAAAATGTTGTTTTCAGGGAAGATCAAAAACCATGGCTAGCATGTGTTTCTAACTAGAACCCCAGCACACACAGAGAACAGTGTTATTATGACAGTGATCGCTTTCTCTCATCAAAGCCACTGTTTCAAAACCACCCATGAGCCAAAGGTGTCAGCTTGTAAAGACTCTCTCCAAAGCTCATCCAATCAGGCTCGAATCATCATCCAAGCCCGCTATCCTGCAGATAAACGGCATTCAGTATATAGATGGTTTAGAACAATTGGTCGGAGGGGAACAACAGTTGGTTGATGCAGAAGGCATGGGCTTTTTTTTGAGGAATAAATAAAGCTGAGTGGTCAAAAAAAAAAGACTGATTGGAACATGGCTGAAAACCATGGCAACAGACTCCTTAGTAAACAGTTTATGGAAGCCCAGTAGGAAACCCGGCGGTTGGGTAAAGACAGCCTTGTGCTAATCAGTGCATACCAACACCTCCAGCGCCCAAACCTCCATGAATTTCTCAGGAACAGATGTGTCAACTGTGCTGGCCCTCCGCTGTGCCGCTGCAGTGTCTAAGCCAATCAGAACTGTGTTACTCAAAGAGAATGGTTGCATAAATTATCGTGCGTGTGGATGCATGTGGGCTGCTTGGTGTAGTCTTAATGTATTCAGAATCCAAAGTTGCTCTCTGTACTCAACTGCTGTATTATTATTATTATTATTTATCTATTTATTTTTTTGCAGTCCGCAAAGCAGGTAAGGTCTGCAATGGATTCAAGACAAGTCCTGTGTTCTCTTGGTGCAAGTGCCACCTGGAGACAAAGAGGTCAAAGTTGCACAAAACTTCAAGGAGCTATACAGTGTGCTGAGGCATAGCTGTTGAACTCTAACTACTAAATATTACATTAGATTCTAGTAGAAAATTCCACATCAAGCAGCTTCTTTGTGTCTGAAGAATCAGAAGAAGAGCAAATGGATAGGAAAATGGGAGAGACACTTAAAACTACAAGTTCAAAGAAAAATGTGAGAAGAAAAAAAAAGCATCTTGACCTATCTGCCTATAGTGAGGAGCCATGTCGTTAAATATAATGTTACGACGCGCTGCGCTGTGATCAATAAGCCAGCAGCAGAAAGAACGCAGTTATTTTACAGGGTACACTACAAACACAACTCATCTCATCATCTTCAAGGTCTCACAGCCCAACACAAACCCCGAGACCAGCTCTGGATCAAAGACTAGAACTCTTCAACAACCAGGCTGACAGAACACAGCACCCGTGCATCCATGTACGCACACAGAGATGTGAACGCAGACGTGCACTCACACGCACAAACACTCCTCCCTGGGCAACTTTTAGCCTCAGTCACAGCCTGTTCTTCTCCCAACGTAACCATAATTCACCCCTATCATTTATCAAAATAATCATTTGCTGGGGCCGGCGGAGAAGCTTGGCGATGAAGTGACACATCTGAGGTCAAGGGGAATCATCTTTCAGGGACTGCTCTGCGCTGCGGGTGGTTGCCAAGCCACGGCGCTGGATGGTGAGGTGGCCGTGGCGACGGTGGATGGGAAAAGTGGGGAGCCGTGGGGTTGTGTGTGTGTGTGTGTGGGGGGGGGGGGGGGGGGGGGGGTGCTGCCAGTGCAGATGCCCACAGACAGACCGCCTTGCCTGAGAGACACGAGAGCTGCCGGAGCCTCAGACAGCTCTCTCCATCACCCCCTCCAACTCCCCCTCCCCTCCCGTTGCCATCTGTGAAGCACGCACGCAGGCACATACACATACACACACACACACACAAACACACACATAAAGAAAGACGGCACCCACTAACTAAGAGGCCCAGGGACACTTAGCCACGTTAGCAGCCTTACAGAGACCGCTGTGCTGGGTAACTGCTGACATGCTTTAAAAAGACTAAGAGAGAGTGAGAGTTAGTAAAGAGGGAGGGAGGGAAGCAGAGCTGCTGAGCCAGATGGTTGGTCTAAGCTAAGCTAAGCGCCGAAGAAGATTGAGATACCAGCCAGGTGAATTTTGCTCCCGATTCTTTTTTGACAGGTGGACAGAGAAGAGCCGTCTGGGGTTGACAGTGCTGCCATGCTTTCAATAAGCGGTGCTGCGTATGTGTGTGTGTCCTGCCGTGTGGCATGTGCAGCCATGCTGATGGTGCGGCTGTTTTTGTGTGTGAATATGTATGTGTGCCTGTTATTCTGTTTCTGCGTGTCCATATGGGCATTTTGTGTTTGCGTGCATGGTCACATTTGCTTTATTTTTTAAATGCATGTGTGTGTGTGTGTATCTCACGTATGGCGAGCCATGGTGGTTTCACCCTGCACTTGCATCAATTACAGCGGATGGTGTTGACAAGCGTAATGACAGAGTTAGGAGCCCTAATAGGCCAGATCCTGCCACAGAGAGGAGTCTAAGCTACTGTTTGCAGTACTCGTCATGTCACTGTGCTATTCTTGTTTTTCCCTCTCATCTTTTCTGCTCTGCCCTCTGTGTCTATTCCTCTCCTTTCCACTCTTCTGTCATCAGGTTAAAAAGGTCATGGAAGGTGAAAATAGAAAGGAGAGGAAGCTCCTCATTGCACTCAGCAGAACAACTTGATTCTGACAGTGATATCGATGAAGTTAACTGCTAAAGTATGGTTCGGTCGTGTCTTGCATGTCATCTTTTTTCTCTCTTTAAAAAGAAACTTCACGGTAGAAATTTGGAAGAGAATCTGGATTCAATTTAAGGCTTGATGAGCTTCTCAAAACTATTGCCACATTTTCCTGTTTTATTCTATTTTTGTACCCATAGAGAGTTTTCATCCCTGACCGTCAAGGATGAAGCCAAACCTTTTTTCTTTAAAAGTCCTGATCTGGAATCAACCGTGTACACTCAGCCAGAGGCTCTGTGTATACAGATTGCAGACTGGGGCTTTAATAATTTGACTTAATGTTTCACACTGACGTTGAATGTCTTTGATGGCGGTGAAGGTAAGACAGAATTTCATTTGGAGAAAGTATTAAATATTCCTACACTTTGATTTATAATTCAATCAAAGGAGTACCTCAAGACAGTCGATTCAGACAAACACTGCAACGACACTTGAACAACAGTCCGCATGGGAAGGCTTTTATCGCAGTTTTCTGAGTTTGGGACACCCAAGCTGAAAGTCCTGTGACCACTGGCCAGATTTAATACCTGCATAGATTTCAAGCTGGTTTTGCATTCATTGCTGCATCTTTTCTCATCTGTCATGTTGAAAATGTGTGATAGGGTGGCTCGCTATGAGCAAGATGAGCTCACAATCTCTGCAGTAAATCATGTAACTGTCTGTCGTTATATAAGGAATTTTCAATAGATTCGCACATTTTGATTGGTTGAAAACGTATTCAAGAGCAGTCTTAATCGTCTAACGACGGGCGGCCACTGCATCGATCTGCCAAGTCAAATCTGCCGTTAATAATTAATGATGAGTCTGGGAGAGGCAAATGCATTTCGAGATCACCTCGGCGAGCAGAGACAGTGCAGATTTGTTCAGAGAGGATAAAAGTGCTCTTGCGCAGATGAGCTGTGCAGACACACAAACTCGCACACGGATGCACACACACATTTACGTGCACGCAGTTGCATTGGCTCTAATCTGTAATGCATCCAATATGTGGAGCTATCGGTCAGCGCTCTGGGGGGTGAAGCTACATGGCACACAGAACCCTGTGCGCTCGTCTCACATACATCTATCCAATCAGCATCTTGCCTGGCTCCCGTGCCAGTGGGCCAATCAGATGCCCCCACTGCAGCCCACTCCCCAAACCCCCACAGAAATGCACAAATATCTGCAGAAAGCACATACACACACATCAATCCAGCTGTGATTCATGGACATAATCCAAGTTGTCTCTCTGGTGTGCAATGCAAGGTGGTGTGTGTGTGTGTGTGTGTGTGTGTGTGTGTGTGTGTGTGTGTGTGTGTGTGTGTGTGTGTGTGTGTGTGTAAAAGACGATCTTCTATCATAAAAAGAGAGCAGCATCTTCTCAGCACTCATTGCCAAATAGCCACGTGTGTCTCTCTAAAATCAGACCAAATAAAGCCCCTGGGCCAAACAGGAAGGGTGTTTAAAGTATGCTCTCACCAGCTTAAAGGGGTTGTTTCAGACTCTGCTCAACAGTTGTATTTTTCCAAACTCATGGAAAAAATCTGCAATAAGACTTGTGCCTCAAGTCCTCTGTCAGGAATCAACTCGACCACCTACAATTTGCTCACAAATCGCACAGGGGAACAAAGGACGTGACTCTCACTATCGTGGACTAAATAGACACCTGCTCATGTTCTTTTTATTTTTAACTTTTCTTTTAACACTATGCAAACTGACACTCTTCTAGAACAATCTCTGAAACTGAGTTTTGAAGAATGAAGTCTACTCAGATGAGCTCGTCTTAAACACAGAGGCACCCCAAGGCCGTGTGCTGCCACCACTGCTGTTTTCCATGTACACAAATGAACGACTGTTCAGCGCAGTGATGTAAAGCTGTTCAAATGTGCTGATGATGCAGCCCTTGTTGTTCTTCTCCTGAGAGATAATGCATGAACATGAGGAGGCTTCTTTCAGCCAGGTCACTGCACTGCAGGACTGGTATCAGGCAAGTAAACTGGAAATGAATGTGGCATAAAAAAAGACTTAAAACACAAGCAAAACCAAGTGGAACCAGTGACATGCTGTCACACTCAACAACCAGCCTGTAGAAGTAGTAGAACCTAGAAGAACAATAGATCAGATCCTAACTTTGAATAGGAACTCAGAGAGCAAGTGATTGTTTATAATCAGGGGCCTGGTTAAAGCATTTTATCATTTAACATGACAGGTTGTTACGGTAACTTGAGTTTAAAGAACAAAATCAGGCTCAGCATTGCAGGGAAAGTGATTGGCAAAGTCACAAAAACAACTTTGCAATATATTTGATGGTACCAAGAAGGCTGAACACATAATCGCAGATATCTCACACTACATTCAGAGTTTGAGCTGCTTCCGTCTGGCCGTTAATTCAGTGTCACAGGGGCCTGCTGAAACATATGCAAGCTTTTATTTCCTATGCCATACAGGATTTGAACAGAGAATGAATGCATCAAGGAACCCTTGTTATTTTAGAAGATTGCTCTCCACTTTTATTTATAGCATCAATTTGCTGCTACCTGTCTATTAGTACTACTGTATGTTGTACTCTATATTGTGTAATGGTGTGTTGTGCCATGCATAGTGTGCTTTTACTGTACTTGGGAGAAGCCAAAGACGAATTTACACTAACGTGGACAATAAAGTCAATTAATCAATCAATCAATCAATCATTGTTATCCACACACAAAACACAGCAGAGGTGAACTCTGAAAGGTCACTCTGCAAGATCACAGAACAATAGACGGACTAGTGAGAATTAGAGAATGAGAGAGACAGTGAGAGAGGGAGGGAAAACGTGACTGGGAGCTACAGAAAAGCAGGCACTCATTGAATCATTCTCACACACAGCGCTTTGGCCCAGATCAGCCAGAGAGATAAAGGAAGAGGATTACACTCTGGCAGAAAGACTTGGAAGTATCCTGAGTCTCCTCTGACTCTCTGCCACTTCTACAAAGTCACCTCTGACAATGGAACTATCTGTTAGCAGAGGGATAGATCAAAAACCCACAAGCCTGTTTGGGAAGTACGCTGTAGTGATGTGGAGGTCATTCAAAAGTCCCAAATCAAAATAAAGAGATGCATGCTACTAAATAGTCAGGTTGACTATGAGGGTAAATGGGAGAAATCGAGGAAACAACTGGAATCGTTTGGCCATGATGTGGTCTGTTTACAGTGTGCACAGGATGGTACAGAGAATCAGTCTCTGTCGAACACTTCAAAGGATTTTTTTTTCTTATGTGCATTGCTTTGGCCATCGTTCTTATTATTTAGGATAACATTGCATTTAGCACTGCAAATGCAGAGATATAGAGCAACTTCACTACAACAAAAATATCACAGGGCAAGAACGATCACACAGTCGTAAACAAGGCAACAGTTTAGCCAGCCGATCTGAAACACTTTATTTGGATGGAAATCCGAAAGCGAGCATGCAAAGTGCTGCTAACTATCCCTTATTGCTCAGGAAAACTGCATGTGCCAGTACAGTCAGTCATAGTCGTACTGGGAAGTCTAAAGTGGACAGTAGATAGTTGTTGTCTTCCAAATAAGTTTGGTTAATCTGGTGGTTTGGTTAAAACATGTATAATTGAAGGCGTGTCTGGTTACTAAAAGTGGGGATGGTGGCCACAACTGCAAAAATATGACTCTGGTTTTATGAAACGTTCACTGTCTGCACTCTAATCTGAGGAACACGCTCTACTTCCACTTTCCATGTCATGTACCTGATACTGAAGTGTTCATAGGCTGTGTGATTTGGTAATGGGTGCTGATTATAAGTGTTTGAGGCCTGCTGACAACACTGTTAGTCTTGTTGGTTGTGGATGTTTTTACACAATGTCAAACATTTGCTTGTGGGGCAGGGAAGATCACACAAAATTTGATTTAAAAAATGACATCTTAAGATATTTGATAATCACGTTTGATTTTCTTACCGCTCCTGTAGGCTACACTTGACCATGCTGTTTCAGACCTAGGAAGTACCAAACCGTTGCCAACCTATTAGGACACCTTTTATGGAGGTGTTCCTGGAGGAATGTACCAAAAGTGGTAAAGGCAGAGGGGGGGCTGAGATATATATTTAGAAAGTTAGCTAGTTTTTGAGTAGTTTTTGGTCAGATTACACAGATTTAACATGTTTAGAGTGATTTGGTGACTACTAACTTATATTTATCTATTTAGAAAGAGACAAGTCACTTAATTGTTGAGTTCATTGATTTGTTAAATGGTATTTCCTGAAGTAAGAGGAGGGTCATACCTTTTTCTTGTTGTTGCTTGTTGCTTGTTATTCAAGCAGAGTAGTGCAATGACAACACGAACATGTTCATGTTTAAAATCTGGTAACAATCTTAGTTTAGCAATTCAGAATGCTAATGTTTTCGTATTAGCATTTAAGTACAGCTACAAGTACAGATAAGGCTGATGGGAATGTAGATCATTTTGCAGGTACTGATTTATGAACCAATATTTCCCAAGATATTTCCATGGGTGCCAACGTGGTGGACTGACCGCCAGTGCAAACCCATAGCTACCCATTGCTAGTGTGGCTAAAAGGGTGATGCCAATTACACAGTTACTAGTAATAGTACTTCAATTTTTTTTTTTTTTGCAATATCCCAAATAAAGAATGTTGTGAGTAAAGGTTTGCTTTCACTTCCCATAGCAGCTGGATGACAGTGATGCTGCTTTCTGATGACCTTAAATAGCTTATTGATTTCTGTGAAAGCAGGAATGGACAGACTGCAGGGTTTTTTTCCCCTGCCCACCTCCTTTTGTGTTTTTCTTCTTCCAAGCCATTGGAATTATCAGGGTCAGGTTTATTGTGGTATAAAAAATAGTTGTTTACTCACTCTGCCGTCTGCTGAAAACTAAAAACAAGAACATAAACAAACACATAAACGAGCCATGTCTGTGGTGTGTGTCTGTCGTGCGTTAGTGTTTAAGGGTAACCGTGGAGTTACTTCTCCAAAAGGGTCAAAGGCATAATGGGTTATAATCTCCGTGCGGACAACCTTCTCACCCAACACTGCTACTTCTAACAAAGACCTTGGCCTCAGCCCTCAGCTGCCGCTTCCCCTCCTTGGTTTCCACCAGCAGACCTTAGACGACTGGTCCATTGTAGTACTGCCCATCGACTTGTTAGATGAATTCAAATTTCACATGTCAATTAAATGAGTGTTGCCCTGGTGATTAGCAGATCCCACTAATTGTCGCTCCCTCCTCCTCTTTCCTCCACTTTTTTTTGCCTCCTTCCCCTCCTCCTCTTGCTCTCCTGCCATTTTCCACATGGAGGAGCAGGGAATGGGGCTTTGTGCCGTCGGGCCCCATGCCCCATGTCAAAGATGGCTCCTCGGTCTCTTCCCCCAGCCACGCTCCTCCTCTGAGACTCCCAGATCCCCTTCCTCAAATCTGGGGTATAAGAAAAAGATGGCCATAAAAGGTGTGTGTGTCTGTTGCCGGGGCACATATAGATCACACAAGCGTAAAGAAGTATAGGGTTGAGTGGATAGGCATTTCATCCTGTTTGGGGCCACAGCATCAGGACGCAGGACAGGATGCTCGGAAGCATCCAGCGCTACAGTCCCAAGTACACGTCACAGGCACGAGCGCAGAAACGAACTCGCTCTGACACACACTCCCACACGTGCACCCTGGCAGATAATTACCCCAACAGCCTCTGGAGAGCAGAACGCCCATGTGGGCCCATAACCGCTTTAGACAGGGGCCATGGCACACCCAAGACCCTCCTTCTTTGTCCATCTCCCAAGCCATGTGTTTGTTTTGCTTGACTCAATGAACTTGATCTGTGGATCTCCACAGCATTTTGTTCCCTGTGCCTCCCAGTGGTGTTATAAAATGCTAAATGAAGCCACGGAGCAACTCTGAAAATGCAATATGCAAAGGGTTTTTTTTTTCTCAGGTGCAACCCACTTGTGTTTTCAGCTCCAAGAAAATGATATACCTTCCCTTTCATTTATTGCAAAAGAGAATTCAGCATTAACCAACGTAATGCCAGAATAGGTTAAGAAAAAGTACAGATTAATGTGCAAACCAATGCACAACATTTCTCTTAAAAAGTGCAAATTATTTAACAACATTTCCATACTTCACTAATCTGGAATGTTTCCATGCTCGATCCAATTAACTCTTAAGATCATGTTCAAGTAGCTGTTTGCTTCGAGCTCAAATTCCAGGAGTACAGGATCGTCATGAAATTATTGCATATTTAGTGAGTCACCCCTTTCATTTCCAACGTGAGTAGTTACTGCAGGTGTTGGATGAATGCATTGAAGTAAAAACTGGGCTATTTCCACATGCACATCAATACACCCACACACATATGCCCTGCTCTGATCACTTTGACAAGTGTGTCATGTTGGCGCTATCTGAGAACTCTACAATATTGGGATTTTGAAACCCTTGAAAGCAGCAAGACAGAAAACTCTCTTCGAGTCTTAAGCAGAGCTCTAATCAGCCCTCATCACAATTAAACACAGCGGACAGCAGCTCCAAACACTGGGTGACATCTAAAACTGTGTGAATGGTCTCTACCCCCTGCAGCCCCCCCCCCCCCCAATCACCTAATGTTCAACACTAACCAAGCATCACACAGACCTACATTCACAGCTACAATGGAAAACACTGCAGCAGGCCAGTGCAGCCCAGACGGTTTCGTTTGCACTTTATCAGACCATACAAAACAGCAACGCCTCATTGAGCCACAATTTGCTGCTAGTTTCCTACAAGAAGCAAAACAAAGAATGGGGCGGCCTGGTCTTCCTTTTTGTGCCAAGGCAGCGGACCGGAGAGAAGACACACACACACACACACACACACACACACACACGCGCACGCGCGCACACACACACGTATACACGTATACACACAGTCAGAGTAGGGGAAATACAGACAGAAAGAAAAAAAAAAGTGAGAGCAGCAGAACAAGACACTCGAGAACACGTCTGTCACATCCTTCAAAGCCCAACATGAGTAAGCTGCTGAGCTGTCCAGCTTTTAACCAGCCGCTAAAAGTGGTGCAAGAACAGCGACACTGCACACCTGCAAACAAACCTCAACTTTTTTCTTTCTTGTTAGTGCAAGAAGTATGTGTAGAATAGACTTTGCATCTTAAACTGTAAGTTCTCACCAAAAATAAGTAACTACTGCAACTCTCATTCCTTGCAGCGGCCTTGCTACAGAGGCTGCAGGAGAGAACAATAGCTTGTCCTCATGACTGGGTCACGAACACAGCAAGCGTTTAAAAACCGCTTGGGGATAAAATACTTCTGCTGGGGCAATCGCTCTCCTTTTCCCTCCCTCTGCTTCCCCCGTCTAAGTCCCTCTTCCTCTCTCGTTGTCTCTCTCACTCTTCCTCTCTAGTTTTACTACCACAATAATTCCTGAGTGAGTAAGCGTGTGTGTTTTGTGTGCGTGAGCCAGTCAAGGCTGAAAGTCCTGTTTGTGCATTTGTGTAGTCATGCGAAAGCGCGTGTGAATGAGTGTGTTGCTCGTGGATGAGTGCTGCGGCAGCGAGTGTGCTGAGGGAGACAGAAGTCTGCAAAGCGAGAGGGGCTTACTTGCAGTCAGGCTATCAAACAGACAAAAACCCACGGTTAGGAGTTCGGCTGTGTCTGCCCCAGCGCACGCAACACAGGAAAATGAAAAGAGACCCTGCAACCGCTGCAATTATCTTTGAAATGAGGGTAATGCAAATGACACAATAATGTCTGATGGATAAAGGCTCCAAATAAAAAGCATCTAAATAAACAAAGGCAGAGCGTTGCTTTACAATGCATACATAAGACCAGATTCATTAGCATACAAACTGAGATCAAAAGGCTTTCTCAAGCTCAGTACATCATAGCCTTCTCCTCAAAGAATTCCTTATCAGAGTACAGTCAAGTGCCTCCCTTTCCTTCCAGCCACCACCAACATTACAGTGCAATTTGAAACAGAGAACAACAGCCCCTCTGGAGGAGAAAATTATGTCGCCATGACAACACTGAAGAAGTTCAACTACTGACAAGAAGGTGCAGATGATGGTCTGATTGTGCCTTATATGTGTGTGTGTGTGTGTGTGTGTGAGAGAGAGAGAGAGAGAGAGAGAGTGTGCTGGCTGAGCTAGTCCCTCCCTATTCCACCTTACCCCACCCCAATTCTGCTGCACCCTCCTCAAGGTAGCAGCTGTACAGGATGGACGTGTGTTAGTTTGTCTGCCTGTGTGTAAATATATGCTATGTGTTGGATCTTTGGGGCCAGGCCGCAGCTCAGGCCCGCTGCAGCTTTTCTGTCCTGTCAACAAGGCGAAAAAGGGTCAGAGAAGACCACTAATTAGAAGTGACGAGGTGATCTGATGACACTGCAGGGATACTTTGGTTTGTCACAACGTGTAAAGGCCCTCACATTTTAAGGGTGGCTGCCTTCAAGGAGTTAATCAATGCAGAGCTTAACATAGACTACCCAGGACAGAGCGCAGTTGCTGGTGCCGGAGCAACTGAGGTTAAAATCAGCAAGACATTACAGGAAGACTATTACTTCCCCCCAGTTGACTTTGAAGCTATTACAACACAGAAACTGTACCTTCAGCAATACATCACACAAGAAATTGTACCAATACATTATGTCAACACTGTCATCTAAAGCAGACTGCAGCAGACAAGCTCATGATTTTGGTATCTTACCTCAGCCACAACTGGATAGCAGACGGCTCCACATTCTGCAGACAGCCGTGATAGAGAGCCTGTAAAAGAGAAGATAAAAATGCATAAGCTTGGAGCATAAATCATGGTCAGAAAATAGTGATTCCATACGAAATCGATTTCCGTGGTATCTTCACTCCCTACAGCACATACTATACTATTTCCCAACGACTTTCTTCACACTCACGAAGACATTTGATATGGGGCGCAGGAAGACGGAGGAGGAAAAAAGATGTGTGTCAGAGTACATGCCTGCACCCAAACATGTCATATGTTCACATCCAATTCCCTTCTAAAGCGAAGAGCATCAGACATAATACACTTCTTATGTCTAGACCTCTCTTTCTTTCTTTTTTCGCTTTCATTCCCTCTCACACACACACATGCACATTAACAGCCACCCTTTACGGTGCGCTACACTGACTTTTAAAGTTGGGATTTACACTTGTGTACTAAAAACAGCTTGAGACAAACAAACACAGTAAAATCACATAAATCCTGAGGTCTTCAAAATGTGCCAGCAGTTGGGCTAATTTATTGAGGCATCCTAAACGTAATAGTGAGGAAAAAAAATTGCTGTTAAAAGTTGGGGTTTTTTTTTCCACTTAATACATTTAAACTACAAGAAGAAATCTGACAGTTAACCACAACTTTCTACATGAAACCTGGGTGTCATATATGCTCCCAGACCACCTTTGGTGCTTCCCTAAACAAAATTAAGACGTTTAGAAACCAATTTACATCGTAAACACACCATGCAAATCTTGTTTACTGTACTGGGGGTCTGCGGGCATGGTGGTTGGTTGCAGGACTGAGGATGGAGATCTCCCTGGACCACCACATACACATAAACACACACAGCACTCACCCTGCACCCACTAACTGCATGCCCCCCCTGGGGAGAGCGCCCACCTCCTGACCTCCTCCAACAGAGGGGTCAAAGGGAATTTAACACAAGGGTCCCACATTCCTCCAAGGTGGTAATTGATGTAACTGCTGGCAGGGGGTCACCAGGCGCAGGGTAAACAAGCAGTGACTCTCTATGCACCCCCTCCTTCCCACCCTGCTAAACAGTATGCATGGCTGTGACCTGGATAAATTATGCCATCAAGCCTGGTGTGACAGCATGTCACCCATCACGGTGAACAGGGTCTGTTTGGTGTCTGAGCACCCAGGTGTGTCCGTTAACTGCAACTAAACCATCAGCCAGACAAGCCACTTCACACATACTGTCAAGTACGAGCTGGAAGCTAAAGGCTAGCTGCATTAAATAGACTGTTAGCTCAGCAGAAGATCTGCTCAGAACAACAGTGCTGTAACAAACACAATCTGTGCAGACTGATCACACCTCTCCATCTTCGCTATAGGTCTGCAAAGCTGGGAGCAGGTAAGGAGAGAGTGATGGATGGAAGCAGGGAAACAGTCAGGTCTACTCTGGCTCTGTTTCCCTCTCCTGCGCTCTGCTGCACCCTCATCACAATATCCACAGATCAAAACATTAGTCTTATCGGGAGAGGCTGACTCTTCTATTTCTAGGAACAATAAGGTAAAACAGAAGCCTGTTGCTGCAATTCAGGAGTTCAGCAATGACTGAAATCACACTGCTTTTGCACAAAAATTGGAAGGAGGCTGCTAAAATTCTGTGCATTTGCTGTCAACACATAACACAACAATGAATTGATCCCGCTCACAAGTATTGTCTTTGTAGCCAAATCCTGACATATCTTATTCCTCTGTGCCATGAGACCTGCATTGTTATCCTAAAACTATGAACAACACATCAGTGAGTGAGAAGTGCACCAAATGTGTATTATTCCCTGACTGAAAATAGTCCCTGTTTGCTATGAACTACAGTGCAAAGGCTTTAGGAAATTATGTAGTCTTTTTTTCTTTTTTTTTTTTCGAGCGTGAAACTACCTGATTTCTGTCTTGATTTATGTCTTCAGCACGAATGAATGGGCCAGAGGCTGAGAGCCACAGAGACACACTGACATGTAGGTTTTGGTCTAATTCGTGGCATTTGTCTACAATAACAAAAATACTCTTTAAAATCACGACTGCTCTGACTCACTATCATACTTAAAAAGAGATGATGTATGCGCTGGTGTCCTGTGCGTTGTTAGTGGTGGTTAGTTTAGATAAGGGGAGGGCCTGGCAGTGCCGTTATTTCCTGGTCTCTGCCCACATGTGGTTCCCCCCCAGCCACAGACTAAGGCTTGGGGAGGTTATAAAAGCCGAGGGGGTGATTAAGAAGCAGGAATAATGGCCTCCACAAAACTAGGAATGTGTTTAACTGCTACAACGGCTCCGGAATCGTTCTGAATCAGACTGCCGCCATTAATATCAGGAATTATTCTGCTGCTTGTGAGCGGGAAACATTACAGGGGTTTTAACATGCGTTTCAAAGGAACTGGTCCTGGGAAAACATGAGAAGCATAGGCAGGATGCACTGTAGGTTTATGATTTATGTCTGACGGTGACCCCGGAGGATTTAGGTTGGGTATGTCTAGAGCTGTGCCGACCTACCCACCCGTTCTGCATTGTTAGAGTTCGGTGGATCCTTCTAAATCCAGGATTAGAAAAGTCAAATATACAAACACCTTCACCTCTCTCTCTTCTCACATACAGACACACGGAAGAGAAGGAGAGGTAGAAAGAGTTACCGTTGGCTGCTGCCTGCCTGCTAAGCATGCCCAAACCCCAAACCCCATCACTTTCCTCATTACTGGAGCTTCATGGCTTTTTAGGGCTCTGTGCTTTATCTGGGATTTCACATTTCCCAGCCTGCCACTTGACATGGCTCACCCAGCTGCCAGCAATCAAGTAGCAGAGGGCAGCAGTGCGGCCGGCTGAGTCTTCAGGCTGCACCTTGATTTGAGAATTGCACATCATAGCCACCGGCCCCGCTAAGCTTCGGTAATTACAGGCCACACATCCCATCGTGCCTCCAAACCTATTTCTACCCCACATCATACACTGACTTGGCATAATGGGTGGAGGGGAAGAGGGGTGCACACAGAGAGATAGAGATGGTCACGGGTCAGGGGTGGATTCTAAGGATGTGGATCTGTGCTTCAAAAGGCATAAAGTGTGTGACAGTGTTGGAAAAAGAGGTGAGAATATGCTACGTTAAGCATCCACACTGTCAATCTTAGTTTGTTGCATGCACAGAACATCCTTGCGAGCGCATGTTTTTATGCTTATCTGCGTGCATGTGCACGCTTGCATCTACAGTGCACACATTATATATGTGTGTGTGTGTGTGTGCCTAATTGAGAGGTAAGCAAAAAACTTGCCTTTAAAGTTGCCAATAAATATCCTGCCAGTAATGTTAAACACCTGCCCGTAAAGCCCAGAGGAATGCTAAATGAAACCAAGTTGCAGAGCCTGTCTCCTGTCTGGGGTCTCAAGTCAAGACAGCAGGATTTGTAATGGCTGTATCCAGGATTATTGAGTTCAAGCCGAACAGCCAGGAAGCAAGGAAAAAAAAAAAACACGACATGGTCGGCAACACTGCTTTTCCTCCCTCTAACGGCCAGTACAACGGCTCATCTGTGTCCCCTCCGACGGTACAGAATAGTCCAGATTATTCCTCAATGTAATTGCACAGCAAAATCAGTGCTACACTTTCTGGCATCAAAAACATGTCAAAACACATCATGGCAGTTTGTTTTTATCACCACTGGTACAGCTGAGTGATCAAAGCTCCTCAGGGAGAGTTGTATAATTCTAGTGGACACATGGATGTTTAAGCAAAAAAGGGTTCCCAATGTTCTTTGTGCGAACGTGAGCCAGATAAAGTAAGACAGATAATTACTGCAACTCAAAACAGGACCCCCTGATCTTTTCACCTCAGTGTCACACACATACCCCTAAAACACCCCATACACACACATGCACGCAAAAATAACCGTGTACACGTGCACTAATGCACATACATTCACAAAGGTAGAGTGTCAGGGCAGGAAGAGGCTCTCGCTGCGCTTTGGAGCCTCCAGGGGTGAAAGAGAACATCTGACCCCAGAAGCCAGAGACGCTGTCGTTTGGCCTCATCTCTGGTTTCGATTCCCTAAACTCCTGACGCCTTCCTTCCACTGCACCTGTCGAGCACCAATAGACCCCCTGCCCGGACCCTTTCACCACAGAGAATATATGGCCCTGCTCCCTAGTCCAGTCTGGCTAATTGCTACTGGCCTCAAATTGGCCCCAAACGCCATGACGGGACGGGGCGTTTAGCTGCCATTGCCACCCTGAGGCCCAGCTCAGCAGTCCTCCCTCTCTCTTGTGCCCCTCCATTCCTCAGCAAGGGCCAGATAAGGCTGACCGAGCACAAGCATTTACTCCCAGAGTCACAGGCTGCCCCATTCAACCCAGAGATTAAGCACTGCTGTCTACACGCAACCATGAATAATGAAGCTATCACTCTAGACAGGCAGGCAACAGCAGTGTGAGTTATGTACACCAGTAATCCCATAGGCCGCAGCACACACGTGCAAAACGTATACAGTAGCAGCACCACTGTAAAGCTCATGCATCATTTCACATTGCAGAAGACTCACTTAGAGCCAATTAAAGATTTTCAGTGGCCTGGGGTTTCAGCATAAGATCTTCAACTTAGCTTTACTATTATCTTACTATTGATGTGAAGAGCCGAGGGGCCCTAGTTGCAAAGATGTGCCAAACTACTTAAGTAACTGTGGTGTACACTCACAGCCTGAGCAAACAGAGCTTTATTTGCCACTATCCATTCAGGTAGGAGTCAGCACTGGTGAACGCTCAATGAAATGTAGCATGGTTGTATTATAAGACAAATAAAACAACACAATATATCTGTAGAAACATGCCGTGTTAATATATCTATGAACATTTCAGTTCAACTGGTAAATTTAAGATGGTTGTTTGAAAAAGTGAATTATGAGAAGAGAGAGACCATCTGAGGTTTGATAGATTCCAGCTGGCAGAAGCAGTGATAGAAATGATGACTAGGTACGGTTAAACATGTGTCTGCGTAATATTATAAATAAGTATTACCTGTGAGGCAAACTATGACCTCTCCACCTCGTGTAAGACTAAGTGCCGGCAGTCTGGACGACAGGAGGTGAGGTGATGCAAGTATCCTGTTCATCATCTTTGGACATAATGTCCATCTGTCCATCTTACTTTGACGGGCAGCTTTTTTTGTGATGAGACATACTTTAAAGGCAGTGCAACCCACTTTTGATTGTGCAGTGAGGTGGAGAGCAAGTCCAATGTCGTTTATTTATCAATAAAAAATATTTTTGGCAGTGCAGTTGGATTGTCAGTATGGATAATACTACACACACACACACCTCTAGATTGGAATGAGTACAAATGGATAGATATTATCAAGGTCTAATATTATATTTTAATTACAGGCACTTTGCATCTTCCTTAGCTAATTGTTCCCTCACTCACACTGCCTCTACACAGCGTAGGCTGTACCTGTCGTGGGAGTGGATAATAGCAGACACCACGTGACTGCAGCACTCCGTCTGGACTCACGGCAGGATCCGTCACAGCCTCCCTAGTGAGGACGACGCACACACGCACCGGGAAGATAAGAATAGACGCCATTCATGTGTTGAGAGGACGCTTGTAAAGCAACATAATACACATCCAACTTGGTGAACTTCATCACAGCCGCTTGTTTTTATTAGTGCAATGGTTACAAATCACTCTTTAAACAGTCTGCTCAGTTTATTTTATCAAAATGCGCAAGAGCGCACAGCCAAGCCCGCACGGATTTCACTCCTCCCTCCTGCACTCCACATTCAAGTCAAACAGTGGTGTTTTCTGTTCCATCGCACCACACACACCTCACCCCCGTCTCACAAGAGCGACACCGACACAATTCGTTAATTCACACAATAAGTCTCATCGCCTCTGCTATGCGCTGCGTCACCGGCTTCAGAGAGGGGCAAAGTATGGCACCATATCTGAACTTGCGTGAATGAAAGTGACGGAATGAAATCACTCAGTCAGCAGGCGACTCACTCAGCCTCCAGCACGTCTGTGTGTCTCGCCTGTGTGGCGCTCTCCTGCATCCTTCAGTGAGCATCACTTTGCAGAGCCGGTGCAAGGCATCCTCCTGTGCAAACACCGGTCCTGGACATCCAAGTCAGCCAGTCCTGCGACATATTTTTAGTTTAGACCCGTTGATGTCACTTCCTGCCTGGGTAATAGCCTGTACAAATGAGCACAGGGATGTGGAGGGGTGTTCGGGGAGCCGTTAGAGGGATTTTTCGAGGTCACGCGACAGGCGAGTTCACAAGGTCATGCAGAGGCGACATTTCCAGATGTAAACATGAAGCGCGGTAGTCTTTAAAATGACAGCCGTCATCCCATCTGGTTCATTCCAAATGTGCCCCATACTTTTATATAACCAGTCACATCCACATCATCCTACCCCCCTGTGATGCGCCGGCGAGGTTCATTTCCTGGTACGCTGTGCGCATTTACGGCCACGATTATGCAACGATGAGGCGGCATCATCACTTTGGCTGTTTTGACTACGCATCACAACCGGTGAGAATATGAAAAAGAACATCAGGCACTTTAAAAAACAGAGTTTATCACAAAGTCCTGGGACACCTGTTGCCATATTAAAATAATGTTTTAAAAAGGCTCATCATGTTCCCTGTTCTTATTCTGTTTAGCTCACTCCCTGTTTTGACTTTATTACTCACTGCTGTTTGGCTTCAAGCCACTAGTTTCTTTAAGAAGTCTGCATGTCCTTTGACACACAGTCAAGATAACTTGGAATAGTAATAATGAGGACACAGATTTCTTCTCTGGCTCCCTGGGGGAGACTGATTGCTCCTCTCTGATGAGGAGACACACTGAGGTGATGTGCAAGATAGGTGATGGAAGTCGGTCTGTGAGTCGACTCCTGCTAAGAGCCCGATCCTCTTTCCTCACCCAGGTCTCTCCTCTTTACCTTTGAACCCAGGCCCAGCAGCCCATCTCTGATCTAAAGAGGGTCTCCTCTTACCCCCGTCCCCTCGCAGGCCTCTGTGATAGATGACCATCAGCATGCCAATACTGCACAATATTTCAATTTCCTGCTCAGGAAGAGGAATTTAAGGGGTTGAGTGAAGTTCAGAGGCACAGTGTGGTGCCTCCAGCTCACAACCAGCCCCCAGCCTCATGCCGAAGACCCGAGATCCAAATATTCAACTGAGAACATTCCAGAAACCAGGTCCTCTCTGTGTCAACAAAACAAGCCCTGCCGCCATCATCCTGCCTGACAGACAGCAGCGCAGAGGACACTGACAGGAGACCCAACATCCGTGAGTGCAACATTACAAAAATTAGATGTTTTATCCGAGAGTGAATATTCTGTCTGCAGGATCTGCTTGCCTGATATTGGCCTGGCTGATGTGGCACATTTCAAAGACTTCTTGATAAGGATAAAAAAAATTGTTTTTTTGGAAAAAGCTATTAAATATTTTCACAAAATATTTTGTAGCTATCATTGACTTCAGCCATAAAAACTTTGGTTTGGGTTCCCAAAATTGAAATTATCGTCACTTCTGAATTTTTTAAACACCAGACAAGAATTTGTGTTTGTTGAGCATGAAATGTCTTTTTTGACCATAAACAAACAACAGTTTCACCAAAACCAAACCAAAACTTCCTCTTGCTTTTGTCGGTGCTGTCAACCATCCCATGGTGGTTTTTGTCTCATAAAATCATGACAAATACCAGCTCTATAATAAAATCCTTAGAAATCCCCAGAGGAGAGGGAAATGTTGAACTTTTTTCCTGGTATAACATACATTTTTATTTATTTCACCCTTTTTTCATATACTGTAACAATATTCTGCAAAAAAAATAAAAAAATACTCATACTGTATTGAAAAATACAAGCATAATGAAGCTGTATTTGACTTTGTTATGTGGATTACTTGTATGTCACGGTGATCCGAACAAACAGGATTATGTACATTGTATCAGCGTGAGTAAGGCAGGCAGATATCCAGTATGCGTAGGAGCCTGTGCACAAGTATACATGCATGTGTGTAATGTAGTATTTTTTGATAGGAGGACACTCTCATGTGGCTCTGTTGTAAAGGTCTACGATTGGTTGGATTAGTCAGAGGGCTGTTGCAAGCAGGAGGAGAGGCTGCGAGGCAGGCAGTGCGACCTAGTGGTGGAAAAGGGGTGTGTGGTGCAGAGGGGAGAGGGGAGTGCACTACAGATCATAGATACACACACAAATACACACTTTCTGTCTTGCTCATAGACACACAAACCCACATGCTTTGTTAATTCGCTGTATAGTAATTTATCTCCTTGAAACACATGCTCTTAACCCCTAACCCATGTATTTGATCTAATGTCCTCAATACCCGATATAGTGTTCCAGGTTTAAAAATAACAGATAATTCCCTACAAGCCACCCACATACATGACTTAACGCCATCTTAACAGGTTTGTATTTGTTATGTTAGCCCACCCAGCCCTCCACCTTAAATAACCCCCTGCTCCTATTTCCGTCCTCCCACAGCCAAACCCTGCTCTTTAACCAAATGGCACTGATGGCAACTTCAAAGTCAGGAGCTCGATGACTTCCCAACATCCATAAAGGAGCACCCCCTTCTCCACTTTTTTTTTCCAATCAACCAAGGGCGACTTAGCCAAGCTGTTTTTGGAGATGTTCGGCCTAGGATCACAATTTGCCCCCCTTCCAAAAAAAAAAAAAAAAAAAAAAATTTACAGATTACCCCACCCTTCCAGATGTGTTTTTACAGAGATTGAGGGGACAGCAGGAGGAGCTCTGATTAAGAGGGGGCTGGGTATGGTTGGTGGGTGGAGCTGGTCACCAATTTTGGGATAAAAAAGGGTATAGGACAGACCAGTGAAGTCCCAAAAGCACGGTTTAGCAGGGGCCCAGCTCTACCACAGCCACGGCCCATTTTTACTTGAAAGGGATTAATAATGAATTATGGCACTCCCACCCCCCTTCTAAAAAGATATTCATGCATGCTAATGCATCCATTATTTATAGTGTGCACAGAGGCTGGCTAGTGGTGGCCACATGCAAGTGGGAGGGATGCAAGGATGAAGTGAGGAGGTGGGGGTCTTTTCCCCCCGAATGAAGCTTCGGGGCTCTGGAAGCAACATCCGCCCATTGTGGTTGGGCTGGAGCTGGGTGGGGATGGGATGGGGACTGGATATGGACAAGTAGGAGAAGGTGGGGGATGAGGGGGCCTCGCTGCCAGACAGGCAGCTCGTGCATAGGGAGAGGGCCGCCAAGTGTTGTGGGGGGAGGGGTGGATTAAACAAATAAATACATGATAAGAAATAATCATGCCAGGGAGGGAGGGCGCGATGGAGACAAAGAGGCTAAGAGGGACGAGGCGGGGAGGTTAGTTAAGTCAGACAGGATTTACTGTCTGGGCGAACACAGTTTTGACCAAAAATTGACATGGAAGTGATGACAACTTCTTTGGATGTACTTTTGATCTGACTGTTCATTAGTTCGTACTGATGATACTCCCATAGAGAGCTAACTAAAGCTTTTTTACTTTGTACTTAAAAGTACCTCTACTTTGACTGACAAAGACCAGAGAAATCTGATTTAGCTCTTCTTGGAATTTGAATAGCAAGCGCAGCACATATTAGGTAGCAGTGGGGGATGATTAAATAAAGCATCATTAAAGTTGATGCAGTGAAAGCAAAAGTTGAAATGTAGAAATGAGAAATAGAAGAAAAGCGTGAAGGTGAGAGACAGAGGAAGAGTGAGAAGAAGCTGTGCTCTTTTCATGTGCGCAGCATGCCAGGTATGTGCTGAAGCAGTGAAGAAAAGAGCAGGGTGAGCAGAGTGATAAGATAAAGCGAAAGCACGAGCCAGATGAGCTTTCTACTCCACTGATCCCCATATTAGCATAGATAGAGTCATCAGCATGGCAGGGAACCGGTGTTGTGGAGGTGACACCAGGGCCACGACACCCCAACTCATCTCCATAGATATCACTGGGGCCATGCAGCTAAATCATACATCAGGCTTATCTAAGATACGTCTGTAGTGCGTGACATTCTGCCAACAAGCTGCCACCTTAAGTTTCAGTAATCCTTGTAAGCGATTCATTCCTAATACTGCTTTAGTTGTCCCCAAAACGCAGAAATGGAAAACTGCTTAAAAATTCTGTGCTGTCAGAGTGATTGTTTTTAAACTGGTTGCATAGTCTGCTTGATGGCTGCTTCCACAAACTGCATGACTTACAGATAATCCTAGAGAGGCTACTTAGAGTTCAGTGTTTATGTCCGTGCTTCTTACGTGCATTAACACACATCTGCTCAGTGTGGTCATATCTGGGGTAAGAGGTTATCAGTGTGGCTTTGCAAACCTGTTTCAATAGGATTGCCCGCCCATTTCAAAGTGTTGGCTTGGCATTATACCCATGACATACTGGTAAAGCAAATCCCCTAGTATGATGGAGTTATGACTGGTTGTGCCATAAATGGATCAAATATTGTTACATGAAGTGCATGATTCAGGAACAATGCAGGTAACAGCCAGACATCCATTAATGGTTGACATGCAACATGTTTCTCAACAAGTAGCACCGGAGGCAAGACCTCCCAGAAGTGACAATCTGCATTGTGCAAACATTGCAACCTTTGTTCCACCAACAAACACAAGGTGAGGCACCTAAGTGTTTTTTAATACCAAAACCTCAACCACACAGGAAAATCCATAAACATTGGAATGATGTCAAAACAACATTGTGAGGTTTGACGGTTTTAATTTTCCACTGCTCAAAGTAAAAATGGCTCCTGCAACATTTCCTGCACCCCTGGGGATTTTTATGACAAATACAACAGCAGCTTAATTATACATGCGACCACCGCCATAAAAGCAGAACCATTAACCACCATCTTGTTAACACAGAGGACCTGCCTCGAAAGTGCTAGAGACGCATTTTAAAATCTTTTCACTCAGCGCCTGTCTGTTGTGGCAGATCGGCACCATTTAGAGGAGATATAAAAAAATGAGCGTGGCAGTGTGGACACGCCTCCAGCATGTGTATCTGGTTTGAATGAACAGGATAGTGACCACTGAAGGTAACTTTGATGACCTGCTCTTGACATACTGGCTGAAACTTGATGAAAGCAGCAAAAAAAATGTAGGGCACAGATACTTTCAGTGACTTTGAGTTCATCCTACAGCTGTAAGGGCGCAGGGAGAAAGGTGGCTTCTGGTGTCCCTGACCTACCCCAGCGTGTCCAAGGAGAAAGCTTTGGAGTCTCCAAATAAGAATGAACTTCCAACCTCTTCCTGTAGAGACTTTGGTTAAGTTTCAAAGGCTTCCTGGTTTTACGTTACTGGCCAAACACGCCCCAGCTGTACACAAAGTGGCCACTCTCACTGAGACCCTATGGAGGCAGAGGGAGAGCAGACACCCCATGACGTAACCAAACATCCCAGTTAAAAGCAAAGTGAACAGAGGGGATGCTATTGATGTTATTGCTTGCTTAAACAGGTCAGCGTTCACTCATGGCAAGTGTGATATTACAGAAAGTAATATCACACTCAAGCCCAGAGGCCTCTACAAAGAGAATTCAAAGTTTGCCACTGAAGTCAGGGAGTAGAGTGGTCATCTAAATATTTCATACTCTCGTCTTTAATCTACCTTATCCTTAAAACGTCCATATGGACCTCATAGAAAGTGTCAATCTCTTGACTGATAGAATGTAAAACCTACAAAACACCTCCCTAAAGGCAATCCCATCAAGCAGCATTCACTAAGAGATGTATAGCCCTGTGTTAAGCAAATGGGCAGAGAAATGGTGACCCACTGAATCCATTATTTCTCCTTCTAAATGCATTGTCTTAAAGCCTGCCTTATGTGCCCGAAGTGCCTTTAAAGACATGTTAAGAGAAAAGAGCTCTCTGCCTTGGAATGAGCTAACTTAATTATCATAGCAACTGGCAGTGCTCTTTAACATGTCAATAGTACTTGGCCTGCATGCATAATTTTGCTGTGTTATTGTGGTGGCCTCTGCGTTTCTCACTGACAAAAACCCAAACCACAGGCACGGGGGCCTATTGTCATGGGCGCATCCATCTGGATCAAGGCCATTAGAGGATATTTGCACTTCCTCTGTGGCTCCTGGCTCTTTTTGACATGCGGCAGAAGGAGCAGGCATCACCCACCAGTGCAGGGCCAATTGAGGTGCAGATTGACCAGAGGGACAGTGAAGAAGGGCAGCCAGCAGGCCAGCGTTCCTGTCAAATCCAGTGATGGACACCCACGTGGGGGCTGGTAGTTGGCCTGCGGTTCCTGAGGTCCTATAGCAATTGATGGGACATGACGAGGCAGGCGCACTGGTTTCATTCTTTTGTCCCTGGGGATGTTAGAGGGTGTATCAGAATGTCAGAGGGCCTTGGCTACAGCACACTTCTGGTGTCAACTGCCTACGATATACAGCTGGCCCTTGCCTGCCCACACATACACCAGCAAGAAAAAGATATTCAAGTGGCTATGACGTGCAAGTATACTGTGCCTTTGAAAAGAAAAAACAGGCAATTTTCTCCTTTTTTTTTCGTTCCACCTCAACACATGAATAAAACATGAATGCATAGAACCTAAATGCTGCGAACACAGATTGCATGAAGCTAAGAGCGCAAACAATGCGAACACAAATGCATAAACGATGTCCTTTGAAGCAGAGGAAACATGCTGATAAGACGCACAGATAGGCCTGATGTTGTTAACACCACAGGGACCTCAGAGGTCCTTCATATGCGTGCATGTGTGTATATGTGTGTGCTTGTGTGTACAGGTGAGGGAGATGATTAATGGTAAAAGCGTATATCTATATACACATGGAAAAACAGCACTAAGACACACATCAAACACAACCATTTCTTCTCCAACACAAACACCTGAGCTGTCAATCCATATCTCCCCACATGTAACTTATATGCTTCTCGCTACGCAGCTTCTCTGAGCTGTGTTGGAATGCTGACAGCACAGAGATATGAATCTTGATTTGATTAAGAGTCGAAGTTGAGGGTCTGAGCGCTGGAGCCAATATCAATTCAGGAGGGTGGGCAGGGAGACTGTACCGAAGGAGGTGAAGCGGAGGGGAAGGGGCAGAGTGTGATGGCAAGGGGGGTTACCTGTGGCCCTGGCTCCAACTGGGAGTAATTTGGAACAGACTGCTCCCAATGTGTTCATTAGGTTGTGATTGGGCTGAGCGCAGGTGGGGAGGGCCTGCCCTGCCTGACGCTGAATAGTCCTGATTGTGCCCAGCATAAAACGCCATCTGTTTCAATGAGGGAATGAGGGAGAGAGAGAGAGGGAGAGAGAGGCAAGAGGAAGGAGGAGGGAGCTACCGGTGAAAAGTCATGTTTTATGATGTCTGGACAATTTTGTGTACTAATAAGGAGATAAAAATTGAAAGGGAAGAAAAAGTCTTGTACAGCGATGTATCGCTATTCACAATTAGAATAAAAAACTTGGCCATTCCATTCGATGCAAATAAACCCAAAAAGTAAATTAATGGCCAGGAGTGACAATTATTGCCCAATAACCAAACACAAATAGGACAAATGTGACTTTTTGAGACAAGAGGTAGAATGGTGTCCATTTCCAGTTTTAAATTGCAGCTTTCGGCATAGCCATGTCCTGCGTGTGTGAGCAGACGGCTGAAGAGACAAGGGGATTGGAGATGGGGCGGCAGAGTTTATTTATGGGCCGCCTGCTTCAAAGCTGGGATGTTTTTGGTTAATCCTGTACTCATACCAAGAGCAGACATACAAGCGTTAATCTAGATGTTTACACTCACATTTACACTGTCTGCTTTGCCGCAGACACAACATTACCCAAAATCACATTCATAGGTCTCATGTGGGTAAAAACACAGAAGACAAAAATATCTTTTTGCCCAGTTAGCCTCTCTGTCTGTCTCTTTTCTCTCTCTCTCACTGCAAGGCCCTGGGAAGAAAAAGAAGAGAGCAGAAGAGAAGAAGGCCACTGTTTGCTGCTCGACTTTTGAAGCGTCTTTATCGGGCTTGGCAGCGTGGTCCTGCGTGTCCAAGCCTCATCGTGCTTTTCATCCTTTGTGCTGTCCAAGGTGTGTCCAATGCACTGGGGCTTTGTGTGGGGAGGGAGACGACACATCACATTCTGTCTTCTGTCCCGAGCTGGGGGATGGGGGGATTGTGTGTGTGTGTGTGTGTGTTTGGGGGGGGGTGTACAACAGAGGGTGGACAAAAAGCAAACTTATAGAAGGCCACGGCTCTTCAAAGCCGCAATGCACAAAGGCTTATAAAGCGTTACTTCATGTAGAGTTGTGCCAGATGTAATTGCGGGGTTCCTGGAGATAGAGAATCACATGCAATGCGTAGCCCCGCCCCTGACACCATGAAAGGCTTGTGAAGCTTCAACTGCAAAGCTGGGTGAGCAGAAAAGTTTGCTTCACTTTGATGCACAATAAACAAGTGAGTAAATAAGTTATCTTAATGGTCCTGGTTCAAATCTAACACTTGCTGCATCAGAAAGGGTAATTTCATGCACGGAGCTTGATGGATGCAGGAGGACTGGCTGTCCTCATTAGAAATCAGGAAGGGTGGAAATCGCACCGAGCGACAAGTGATTCCCCTCCCTTTTTTCAGCTTCATAGTATGGGCTCTTTCAAGTGTGAACGCTGCTTTCCACAGAAAATTATGTTGATTTATTGTTAATAAGCCGAGAGGTTGGCAGTGTGAGCACAGTGCATGGCAAGTATAGGCAGGCTGTAGTTTTCCTGATCAACCTGACTAGTCGTCATCTGGTTCCTGTGGCCTCCTGCTGAGATGGTACGGGTGTCGAGTGTGCATTGTTAAACATGTTCCAGGGCACAAACACTGCCACTGTCAGGTGCGTTCGCGCAGCCTGCTCCCTGTTCTGTGTGTGTGTGCAGGTGGGTATGTGCATGCGTGTGTTTGTCTTACTGACAGTGAAAGGTGATGGGTGTGGAGGAAAGGGTGGTGCCATCACTTTAGGCCTGCAGATGGGGTTCCCACGGGAGGGACACGCCCCGGTGTTTTTCGAGACAGAGACGAAGGCAAACGTGGTGGCAGAGCCATCTTTGCATCTTAAAGCTTCGGCAGATACTTCTATAGTCAGAGAACAGTGAGTTCTTGTTGTCTCTTCATGTGTCATGTCCAAAGGCCTCCTGCCAGGGCTGTGGAAACTGCGCTGTCTGAATCCACAAGGTCAAGGCTTAGATGTCTTGCACAAAGCTTTTCTTTAGTAGGCTTTATATTAAATGTAACAGAGAAAACTAAACCATGTAGAGCTTCATCAAGGTGACATAGTGTGAGCACAATAATAGCATATAAATGCACCACAGTGGCTCTCATCTTTGGAGGGTGGGTTTACTCAGGGACCTGTGTTTGTTTTACAGACTTCATTCTCGCCACTATGGATCAGAACTTAAGTTTACTTTATATCTTCGCTGCAGTGAAAGGGCCCATGTTTGTTCTATACTAGCAGAATTACAATGGCGGTTCGTGGCAGAGTGAAATCTTGCCCGTGATTAGAGTGGAAATGAAGGATCTTGCGTATATCCAAGTGATATTAAATGGCACCTGGCAGAGCAGGGGCGCTAAAGCCTCACCCGGTACTCCTTTGCATATCAATAAGTAAGCGCTCCCGTGAAATGGAATAATTCAACCATGCGTGTATTGGACTACAAGAATGATTTTTGATGTAGGAGCCACAACTTGCACGCAAAGCAGCACAGATTTAACATAAAAAAATAATCATCACAGAAGAAAATGAATTACCAATAGAGCACATCCAAACACTCCTTGTGTTATAATGGCTGCCGTCAGTGCACATGGCAGTGGATAAAGAAAAACGTTACGTTCGAACATAGAGAAGCACATTGTAACAACGTGTGGACATCCGTCGGTGCTTAAGTGTGCCGCAATCATGCGTTGACTCACCACTGCACCCTGCGTCCAGATGAAACTTTTGGATTAGCTGCAAGTTGGTCTGTGTCTCTCCACATGTACACACCACTCTCAGGTCACAGAACAAAGCACAAGGGCCAGCAAGCAGGTGTCAGGGGTCACGGTATCCCAAGGGTACCTTGAGTCTCATCCCAAAACCTCTAACATTTTTCAAAGCCCTCCTGCAGCCCAGGCCCTCATCAGCGAGTGCCCCCAATGGCCCTGTGCACACATGCACTACCCCACACTCCTCTCTGGTGGGCAAAGGGGGGACCAGAGTGCATCACCTGCAGCCCCCAGTGTGAGACAAACAGACTCGGTCTGTCCAAGACCAGCCTGAGAGCCGGTAGGGGGGGGCAGTAATGAGGCTGAGGGGCAGAAGCACAAACAGGGAGAAGGTTTCATTTTCTCCATATTTCACAAAGGCTTTTTGCACGTTCTTGTTGGACTCAGAGACTAGCTAGAGAGGGTTTCACCCCATGAGAGATAATTACTCATAACCCACATGGCCCTGTTAGCTTGGGGTTCAAACAACCCTGATTTACACTGTGTAAAACATACATAAAACAGAATGTGATCATTTGCTAATCCTTTTTGAGATATGCACAATTGAAAACAGCACAAAGACAGTATATTTAATGTTTTAACTTCATTGATTTTTGTAAATACCTGCTTATTCTGAATTTGATGCCAGCAACACATTTAAAAAAAAAGTTGGGGCAGGAGCAACAATAGACTGTTGAAAGAAAGTTGTGGACTGCTCCAAAAACACCTGTTTGAAACACTCTACAGGTAATCAGCTTCATTGGTAACAGGTGATGGTATCATGATTGGGTGTGAAAGGGGCATCCTGGAAAGGCTCAGTCATTCACAAGCGAGGTTCACCACTTTGTGAACGCATGATTGAATAAAGGAGATACACGGGCTTCGTAAAAGCGTTTACCGCCGGCAAACACAGTTTGTTTGCAAATTAAGTGCATTCTGTTCATTTACATTTCACACAGCATTCTAACTTTTTTGAATACACATTCACTCAAAATTTCAAAGGCTCCAAAACCAGAACCACAATAAAATGTTACAATTTGCCTGGAGTTACAGAGTGATCTTCTCTTGGATTTCCAACCTTTGACCATAGATAGTGACATGAAAATAAGTCAAACTTAAACCACCAACTTAGAGAAGGACAACAAATGACAATCATTTAAAAAGACAGGAATACTACTCATACTAATCCTACATTAATTTAATGTTTGTGAAGGTGTCCATTGGGCCTTGATAAAGTGATGTGGTTAAAACCATTGATGCAGCAAATCTAAACCCCCATCCCCTCGTCTGCCCAATCAACCATCAATAAAATCTCTCCTCCTCACTATGGCAGACGATTTCAACGCAGGCCAAGCCCTACCTTACATTGGGAAAGAGGCTCCACGGCCCACTATGTTACATGCAAGAGGCTGACATAAATTGAGGTGTTCTATCTCTCAGCAGATTATACTTTATCCGAGATGAAGGGTTGGAAAAAACGAGTGCAGCTCAGTCAAACTAGCTAAACGGGTGAGAATTAAGATGTTGTAGTGTGGGATGAGGCAGTTATGCATACATAACATGTTGAGGCTGGGACCCCCTACTGGGGAGAGGCACGACAAAGCCTCTCAAACAGCAATACCTCTGGGACAGCTAATGATTAATTAGCTTGTGTCATTAAGTGAGGCAAATGTCACCCGAGCTTCCTGGGGAAGCTGTCACACCATGTGTAGGCTACTCACAAGTTTCCCCCTCAGGTGTTGGTGAAGGGTGGGGGGTAGTGCACTGTTACTAGGCAAATCCTGACATCTAGTGGTTCAAATATCAAACCGCATCAGTCACCAGCTGCCATAATAAAAGCATAGAGAACTTTTTTCCCCTTTTCTTGAGCAGCATTTCTTAATAATGTAGGAAAAACACAAACGTAACACAAATGCTCAACATTTCTAACAATAGCCCTTCAACAAAGAGGTTATCCAGATTCAGCTTTGTGATTACTCCCTGATCTCTGATCCTGGGTCACTAAATTGGGTGAGGTGACCTCTGACCTTCAAATGTCATTCATCTCATTGACCGTGGCACTGACGTCAAAATTAAAGAGGTGATACTTCCTCACACCCGAGTTTCTGAGGAGGCGCACAGGCATGCTTGCCAAGAATTGCAAGACCTGCCGTCATGCAGACATTTTTGTTATGTTAGAGCTTAGGTTTAGGGGAAAAAAATCAGAATAAAATGCAGTAATTTCAATCGTAAAAGCAGACCATTTAAATTTTCTTACCAAAGATCCAAGATGCAAGGTGGGATTGCCGACTTTCTTGCAGTTTGGAACAAATCCAGCCAAGGGAGATCTCCGAAATAGTCGTAAGAATCAAGTTACTTTAATTTGATTGCTATTTAAATGCTGTTTTCTCCAGCAGCTACAACTAGCTTTTCACTGCACACATTCTCACACTTCACTTTCTCCCTCTCTCCATCTCAGGATCCGTTAGTCTCAGTCTTACGAAGGTCAGTACTGAATCCTGGCCTGCTGTAAGACCAGACCAAGAAGAAGTGAGAAGGCCCCTCTCTTCGCCAGGGAGTGGCAGCACAACATCAAGAGGCTTAACACACTCACAAATGCACACACATACGCACCTTATGTCCGTGTTTATTCGTGTCCATAGCATGCGTGCGCGCACACACACACACACGCACACACACACACAATCTGCCTCACCCTCATATAGACATACGCATACAAAAGCACACCTGTCAGGGCCTTTCCACTGTGTGAGCAAAAGCAAAGAAGTCTGGCCCCCCCTCTGACTCTCTGTATGTGGTATCCCATGTCTGTTATATTAAAGCAAATCCATTCAGTTCCCACTTTCTCATCTGAAATAATGGCATGAGCAATTTTCACATTTAGGCAAGCAAGGACACATGCAGTCTCCCTCTCTCTGTTTCTCTCTGCTTAATGAATGGAATCAGATCTGGGCCCCTGTGGCGGTCTAATCTGCCTTTGAAGATTTCAACAATTTCCCGATAAAAAAATAAACCCGAACCTCCTTACATAGTTTTATTCTTTTGCAAAAAACACACCAGCGAATAAGACATCTCCTCATATCTACTTATACATTTACTCATATCTACAAGTGCATGTGATTTCTGTGTTATTTACCTCGGCCGACAGGGCCCGAGGCCTTGCCAGAAGCCTCCCGATTGTACCAGCCCACTGATGTGTGACGTCCATTTGAAGGGGGAATCTGTCCAATAGAATGATTGAATTAAAGTGCACTTTGGTCCGGAGTGCTCTCTCTTTGCCACTTTGCACCATAACATGTCTTGTCCTAAAATAATTAGATTGAGGCCTTGGGTGGTGGAGTGGCCGGATCCTCAATGGTCAAAAGAGGGAACGGTCTGGCTTTGAATGGAAGCCTCCCATCTTAAAAAAACACTTTATTTCTTTACACTTGAGGTTTGTTGTCTTTTGTGACTATTATCCCCATTCGCCATTTGCTTTCATGCAGCTGTGCCCCTCTTAAAAAACTCTTTGTGCCAGCACCATGAATACAGGGAATGTGTCCATGGCAGGTAGCCCTTATTGCAAGTTAATCTCCTGAAAGAGCCTCATACAAGTACTTTTAAATTCTCCCTGAGCCACAGAGGGCTCATCATCAATCGAGCACTTCTCCCCTTTGTACGGCTGATGAGTGTGGTGCCCGGCCGGTGACAATGGCTGCCAAGTGTGGCAAAGTAATCACCTTCTGGGGAAAACACTAGTAATTACTTCTAAACTGTTTGGGCTTCGGAGACAACTGCTATTGTGCAATAAAATGAAAGGCTCCCTTTAGAGAGCAGTGCTGTGGTGGTTGCTCTCAATCTTTTTGTCATCTGTTTGTTTACAGAGATTTCTCTTTGCAGTTGCCCACTGCAACCATGCTTTATCATACGTGTTTGTGAGGGTGTTTTAGTTTATGTGTCCCCATGCCCTACACATTTCTATGCCTGTATTGCAGAGAAAGAACATATTGCCATTCGTCAAGCCTACTAAAATACACTTTGCACTGTATAAACTATAATATCTCTTAATTTCAATTACATAATGAAACAAATGTAATGTTCCCTCCGTTCCTAAAAAGCCTGTTAATTAAGTGCATTCCTGCATTCAACCAGAGCGGTAAAAGAAAAGGAACAAAAGCAGTCTGCTGAATTCTTTAACAGCCTTCAGAATGACAAATGTCAAAATAAAATTTGCAGTTGAATAAATGCTGATCCTCCGAGCTGAATTATCAAAGTATAATATATTGTAGAAATACCTTCAAATGAGAATAGGATGCTTAATGCTTGCCCCTAATTTAAAAAAACCACAACAGGTAGTCTATCGCCACTTTAATGTCTCTAATCACCTTAAAAACCTGCAAAGATGCCATAGCTAGGAATGTATCACATCTTATACAGCAATGTTGCTAGTTTTATTCCCAAAAGAACTATAATAATAATAAAGATTCATTTTACTTGGTCTGGAGCTGATCATCTTAGATAAACTCCTGCTTGCACATTATGCCAACGCCCAAAATTACCGCAGCATTTATGGATTAAGGTGCATGTAGTACAGAGACTTTACTGAAAGGTCATATTCTACAAACCAAAACACATCCACAACACAAAGTTTTGGATTCATTCGGAAATTCTACTTCTGCTCTCCTTATGTTCTACCACCAATTCAAAGCATTAAGAAATATATTATCATGTGAGCACACTGTGATGAATTTTTCTTTGAGTCTCTTGGGGTGAACGCTGACCTTTTGTGACATTATAGTTTAAAGTAGCCAATGTCAGTGTTGACTTTAATGTAACTTGTTGACATTTTCTCTGTGCCTCCATAAAGAGTGCTCCGCTGACGAAATTATTTGATTTACCGCTAATCAGACATCTGTTTATTGCATCAGAAATTAAAATTGTTGAAATTACTGTGACTCTGACACTGCCACACAATCTTTGTGATCTGTAAAACTGTTCCTATGGCAACAAGAAAACGGTTCTAATGTCATAAGACCTTAATTTTCCTTGCAATCTCTTTAATATCAAATATCAAACACTTTTCACTTCTAACACTACACCACATCTATGTGCTTTACAGTAAATGCGTTTGTGTGTGAGATGTAGAGATGATCAATTAATACAGAGGAGAAATGGCGTTTGAAAACAATCTAAGGAAGTAGATTTCATTTCACCACTGAAGGCAGACTAACTGAACACCACCGTCACTTACCTTAGCTTCACCATGAGCTCATCTCGTCGTTTTGACGCGGACCCGTGGGACCTGACTGCCGACATGCAAGGCTTCTCATGCTGTCAGAAATAAATATATGAATTAAATCCATAATAAGAATTTGTATACAATTTTTTACTTTACTTTACATAATGTATTCTCTCTTATAAGGCAGTAGCTTTTAGGGTCAAATTTGTAAAGTTATTTATTAAACATGGTTATGAAAAGTGATGCTGTCTCAGGAGGATACATACAAACATTGCATTTTTTAGTTAAACACACAGAAGATAAGCAGTGTGTTTTTTGTTTTTTTGTTTTTTTATACAGTGTTAGAAAATAATATTTCTCAAAAGTGTCTGAAAAAAATAGCAAAACTGAGCAAAGCTGTGAGGAGCAATTTTGTGTCCTGATGGGTTGAAACACAGGAACAACAGAAACATCTGTATATTACATCCTCATCTGGAATGAGCCGAGAGAGGAAATAGCACTGTAATGATACCACAGTAAATTCAATGTAGAGAATGCAGTACATACTCTCTCTCTCTCTCTCTCTCTCTCTCTCTCTCTCTCTGTGTGTTGGTGTGTGTGTGTGTGTGTGTGTGTGCGTGCATGTACAGTATGTATACCATTGGGTAAGGTTGGGACATTGTGTCAAACGGAAATGAAAACAGAATGCAATCATTTAGAGACAAACAACAGTTTTATGATGTGTTCCTGAGCCCATGTATTAATCTCCTTTATACAGTCATGTGTTCACAAAGTGGTGAACCTCGCTCCATCCTCGCTTGTGAATGACTGAGCCTTTCCAGGATGTTACCAATGAACCTGTTTACCTGTGGAATAATCCAAACAGGTGTTTTTGGATCATTTCTATACATCAAATCAGTGTTTCATGACTTCAGCACCCAAGACAAATGGGGTTGCAGCAATCAAACAGGACTCTAGCTGGGCTCTAGCTAAGCTTAGGCTGTGTTTATAAAGCATTATTTACATTTATTTACATACAAAGCAAATTTCTTTCATTCCACATTTGAAGAATAAATATGCAAATGTTCTAATGTTCAGCAAAGATGAAGGAGCACGATAGCAGCTTACTGCAGGTGCAAAGGGGGAGAAATTACACCAAACTGCACCTCATACAGGTCAGAAGAGAACAAACAAATGTCTCCATGTAAAGAAAATCATCAAAATATGTTAATAATAATAATAACACATTTATTAAACATATTCATATGCATTTTGATTCTAACTATTGGCTCAGTGTTGTTCAGCTGTGCACTATGTTACTGTTGCCAGTTATGTGCCGAGGTTAATGCTCTTTGGAGATGTGATATCAACTGTACTGAACAATGAGCTACACTGTGTTAATGTGTGAACAATGTGAGACCTGAGGATTAATAGTGTCAGCTGCAGCGAGGTACAGTATGATTAATATATATTGAAACAGTATGCTGCATTGGTGCTACATTTTGTGGCTTTATGGGAAAATGCTCAGTTGTAGACTGTTTTCACAAGCTTCTAGTAGCTTTGCATGAACACACACAAATCATATGTGAGCTCAGATGGTTACTCACACACAAGAAAAATTCTGGAATTGCATATGTGGATATTCGGTAGATTTTTAGCCATTATTTAAGCAGCAAATGGTTGAATCTGCATGTTGTTTTAACAGCAAACAGCATCACACTAATACAGATCCAGAGCTGAGTTATGTTTGCTCTCATTTTTATGTACATATTGTTTTTTATGTTGTGCCGTGTATTTGATCTCATACCAATGGCTAATTCTCATTAATGCTAAGAGACAAAGGACAGTCACGGCCTTTTCCACCTGAATCAATGCTGGGTGTTGTTATCTGGGTATGTGGGTATGTGGGCATTGCTGACATAAGCACAGGGACAAAGAAAGTTATTGGCTGTGGCACTCAATAAGAATCGTCTCCTCTGTGTTTATTCCCTCAAGGTCAACTTTTCCTTCAAAAAAAAAAAAAAGAAACTTAAAGCTGCATGAATCCACTTTTGACCAGCAGAGGTCAGAAAACATGAAAACAAGCTGATGGATAGTATAATCCACAAACAGCAGAGTTAGTGTTAGTGTCGACAGAAAAAGCGTTTAGCAGACGTAAGACATTTTTCTCAGGAACAGGCCATTTTTAGGCAGTAAACACCAAGCAACTGTTTGCTAACACACCAGATGTAAAACCTCCATAAGGCAACATGTCAGGGTGGTGCTAATAGCTAATTTTTGTACTTCTTCTGCACCCTTAGATGCTAAAAATTATAAAATGCAAACATTTACAGTGACATAGCAAACAATAGCCTATACATTCACAGTAGTCATGGAGCAACAACATCATCATTCAATTGGAATCAGGTTTCAGGTTGCTGGACAAGAACATTAATTCACCTTTTAGCTCTGTTTTGGTCTCCAGCTCCTATCTGGGTCTTTTTCCTGCCAGACGCTAGTTTTTGTTCTTCCCTGGGTTATTTTGTCTGCCGTTTGGTGTTGAGCAAATAGCTACCGTACCGTTTAGCTAATTTTTAGCTGGCTAGATAGACTAGTGTTTGCTAACGCATCAGCCATAACATTTTTAAAAGTAAATGTGTCAGGGCTGTGTATGTATCAGGTTGTTATGCATGTCTTCTGTTTCCTCCAGTACAGTAGCCAAAATGCATAAATTCAAAATGGCGGACATGCTGGTACTCTCACATCCAGCAGACAAAGAGAAACATTAGCATTAATTTTGAGTCACGTTTCTGACCACTTGGTGAATCTAAGTTCAACATTTACTCACTTATTAGCTTTGTTATGGTCTCTGTCACATCAAGCTGAGAAAAATATCTGGCTCTTTAGCTTATAGCAGCTGCTACATTTACCACGTACTGCTAACTTTGTCTGTCATTTGGTGCTGGGCTATGGCGGGTTGAAGCTTTTTTTGCTGCTTTCTTGATGAGAGCAGCACAGTACACTGAACCAGCAGACGGACTGTTAGCGAGAAAAGAAAGAACAGGCTAAAAGCTAAAGACCCAGATATTTTTCTCAGGAGCAGGCAGTTTTAAGGCAGTGAGTAATAAGCACTTTTGTTCACGTCAGCCATAATACCTTTTTAAAACAATAAAGGCTGTATATCTAAAATTGAAAATGGCTAACAAGCTAGCAAACAATTGCCAGTATGTTCTCATGCAGCAGACACAACATAAGCATTGGCTTTGGAGAAATGAATTAAAACACCAAGCTGATCTAAAATTGCGTCAATCTATCAGTTTCTTGAACTGAAAGACAATCAGACCTAGAATAAGGAAAAAGTAAAATAATTAGATTTTAACATTTGCATGTTGAAAGGTGAAGCAAAAGCAGAGACTGTGATAAAGATGATTTAGCTTCATTTTTTCAAGTTAGAAAAAAGTAACCAGGGCTTCTGTTTAAATTAATAAGCGACAGATTTGCCTATTATTATTTATACTTCTGTAATTTGGCAAAGTTGTATATTTACAGTCATGCCAATAAACCCCCATTACATGACAGATCAACTAAATTTAAAATAGACACAGAGATAAACAGGAGGAGAGAGAAACAGAGTAAAGGTTGTGCACAGTTTGAGCTTACAGGGCTAGTCCTTCCTGCTCATTGTGTGTTTGATTCAGTCGGCCCATAGGTGTCAGTGAGTGACAGTGAATGAGAAAGCAGCTGCGTGACAGGGCTTTAGACAGAGAGATGGGCAACCGAGGCCATTGTGAACGTTCATATTGACTAATACAAACAGTCTAATAATCCCACGAGGCAGCAGGCCTGTGGGTCTCCCTTTGAACCACAGTCCATTCAACATAAGAACAGGCGAAACATCTACCCAGCCCTTTGCAGTCCCCACTATTTCATTTGCAATCTAAATTTAAAACACAGGGTGCTCGAGAGTCATATCAAAGGGCTTTTTGATCGCTCGGATAGACCAAAGACTTGAAATAAAATGACTAATTACGAGCGTTGATTAGTAGGCCATGTAAGCTACAGACTAATTGGATTGCACAATGCAGTGCTGCTTTTGTTTTCTGTGCATCTTAATGAAGTCTTTTTGCTAGAAAGGCTGAAACGGTGAAGCAATTTTTGTGTTCCCAGCAATAAAAATGGTGGCTTGTACAAACGTGTATATTCTACAAATAGGTTGTGGTGATTTGATCACAACTGAGCCATCCACCAGTATCCATAGACACTAAATTTGAATGCTTTTTTTGTGTCAATGGAAGTTTGACGTAAATACTTTTCAGCTTGGTACAATGGGGTTCTATTTATCTATTCAGTCTCTGTTACATTTAGAATGAATCGAGCTCTGGTTTCCTGTCAGAGGTTGAATAATGAAGCTTGAAAGAGTTGTGATAATGAAACACGTGCAGTTCATTTCCTTCTAAATTTAAAATAGCTTGTTTGGCAAATAAAGTATTTGCTTTAAGCCAAGTGCTTCTTAAAAGGTTGTTCCTACTGTTGATGAAGTCTTATACAATTCAGGCAGCAAAAGATGGAGTTTAAGATGACATATGAATTATCCTACAGCACTTTGGGAAGTCATGTAAACCAGTGCAAAACTGAAACAGGTGGTGTAACTCTGTCCTTATCTTCTGTCTGCATGAATCCTTGGCAGAACAGGTGGGAAACCCGACCTGAGGTGATGCAGACAGAGAGAAGACATCTGCATGGAAAAAGCTACCTGTCTGCTTATGAAGATGAGGTGATGTGACCAAAAGCCCCAGAGCAGCTACTAAAGGGACCTTCGAGTGAGATTGTTTTGTCAGACACTGAAAAGTCGAAAATGATTAAAATGCCGTCGTTTTCATTAAAAATGGAAAACTGAACATCCGCAACTCCATGCTGATGAAGATAGTGGGACGTGCTCAAAAGCTCCAGATCGACTAGAAGCTGGGATTTGAGATGTGAGTGTTTTACCAACTACATCTGTGATATTACTGAAAGAAATGTGAATTGTGCAGTTTTAGGGCTTTCACATAGATCTTCCTTGCACCACACAAAACAAACGTTAACATACTCAACATTATAGTGCTTGGTACTCGGAGTGGAGGCTGATGTTGGCCTTATTTTGTTCTCTGACAGCCATGTTATTAAGTGAAGATCACATTAACAGCCATTTGATTGAATCGCTTGTTGTTACTAAGGAGATGTGGAGGGCTGGCTGAGTTACTGTAAGCCTTTTTTTTCATTCTGGGAAGTAAAAGACTGAATTTAAGAAATGTCTTGTTAATTGATGGCCTAATGATCCACATGGTTAGAACTGTGGTTACATGTTGCTGAAAAGGACAGATGATGATGATTTGTGGTGTTTTTTCTTCTTCATCAAATATCCAGTAAAGGAAAATACAAAAAAATGAGGGTTAACATTTTGTATTTTAGGATTGCACCAAGTGTCAGACAGGATCGTGTTGCACATCCACAACAAAAAAGGTGAAAACGGATGGGAGGGGGGTCGGTGACAGGCTCCAGCGGTGGGTGGTGGGGATTTCAGTGCAGGTGTCCTTGCTTGTGTTATTATCCCCCCACCCAACCCCCTCCCCCTGACACCTCGGAGACAAGACCCGATCGCGAGGGAGCCTAACACCGTTCGGGATGAATCAGAGCTGATAAAATAATAAATGTTTGATCTGCCATGAAATCCGAAAAGAGCAGCAGAGGAGAGATACGCTCGTCTGGATGAGAGACCCCCGCTGGGTGAAGACACGCAGCGTCTGTTAGCTGAGCCGTGAAAGCGCGCTGCCATTGACTGGAGCTGAGGGCTGAAATGGGAGCAAAACGACGAAAACCGAGCGCAGGAGAGTGAGCATCCTTCCAGCGGAAAAAAAACGCCGGCGTCACTGACCGATTTCAAGGTATTATACATCATTTACAGATTAGCAGCCCGCGATGTTTGCCACTGTCTGTCGGTGATTACTGTCGCCAGACAAATTCCATTTTCCGTCCTGCAGATGTGGGCTGCAGGAGGAATATTTAGGCCTGTGGGGCGGGTGAAACGTTCAGGGATTAATAAATCAGTGATCACGATGAAATCAGTGTTGATCACCTCCAGCATTACAGGCAGCTCGAGGACGAGCCCGGTGGACTGCTTTCACGCGTGATGGATGCTGTGACATGTTAGGCGAGATGCATGTTGAATGAAAGCCAGCCAGTGAGCTACAGCAGCATATCGTGCTGACATCCTGAAAAGCAGACCGAACCTGAGCTGGTTTTCTCCCTCCCCGTCGTCCTGCTGGTGGAGATGGGACTGAACTGATTTGATGTCAACACTCTGCTGGGTGTGAGGCCACACACATGCTCTCACTGGCCCTGCTGCTGGACGAACAATGCCAAGCTCTCAGGCGCCCAGCGTGGGCACGAATTTCACCAATGTTCCCTGGGAGCCTGGTTTCTCCAGTCGAGACCCGGCCTGGTCCTCCACCGCCAACAGCGTGGCGAAGATGGTGCTCATATCTCTCATCGTGTGTGTGTCCCTGTTCGGGAATGTGGTGGTTCTGCTGGTGTTCCAGAGGAAGCCTCAGCTCCTCCACGTGGCCAACCGCTTCGTCCTCAACCTCCTCTTGGCGGACCTGCTCCAGACCATATTAGTCATGCCCTTTGCCATCGCAGCCACCGTGCCAGGTGTGTGGCCCCTGGATGCCCGGTTGTGCCAGGCTCTGGTGGTGCTTATGCACCTTTTTGCATTTGCTGGGGTCAACACCATTATAGTTGTCTCTGTGGATCGCTACCTGGCCATCATCCACCCTCTGTCCTATCCCACCCGTATGACCCCTCACCTGGGCACCAACCTGATCATCTGCACCTGGGTGCTCAGTTTCCTACAGAGCACGCCGCCCCTTTACGGCTGGGGCGCCATTGACTTTGACCGCCATCACAACGTGTGCTCAGTGGTGTGGTCCTCCAGCCTCTCCTACTCCGCTGTGGTGTCCACCTTCTCCTTCTGGCTGCCTGTGCTCATCATGCTCGGATGTTACTGGATGGTGTTCAGAGCAGCTCGGAGGCAAAATGCACTCGTGCACCCGATACAGACACAATCCTACTCCCAGCCCTGCCCGCAGGACTTCCAGGGACCTAGCAGTCCACAACGGCAGCCTCAGCCCCAGCCCCAGCAGGCCAGTTCACCTGAAGGCCCCTACTCAGCCAGGGGGTACCCTGTTCGAGTCAGGCACAGACGCTTCCACTACCACTGCAAGGCAGCTCGTGTAGTTTTCGTGATCATGGCTTCTTACATCCTCAGCATGGGGCCTTACAGCATACTAAATACCATATCTATGAGTGCCAGAGCAGCTGTACCCCCCTGGCTGTCCTCCCTCGCCCTCGTGCTCTTCTTTTTGCAGTGTTGCCTCCACCCGTACATTTACGGTTACATGCACCGCAGCGTGAGGAAGGAGTTCCTAGCATTGCTCTGCGGGCTGTTCTGCAAACAGGGCCGTCCCAGCCAGAGCTCCGCCGTGGAGAGCTGCTTCACCACCACAGAGGGACGTTTCGCCGCCCACTCCCACCTGCCCAGCCTGACCGCTCGGGTCTTCCCTCTGCGGACTTGGGAAGAGTGCACAACATCCTCCTCGCCCACTTGCGAGAGGAAGTCGAGGGACAGCCGTAAAGAGACCACCTCCACCAGCGTCAGCTCTGAGAGGGAGCTCACAGTCCACAGCAAACGAAGCACATAAACTGCCTTGAGGATTCGTCGGACACACCACATTTGCTGTTACTTGAAGAGCTTGTCACACAGTGTGTTCACACATGAGCTAATATGCCTTCTTGACAATAGGGTTATTCATTCTGAAGCTGCTGGCTTTAGGAATAGTTCTATTACCAACTTAATCACCAACAAATGTGTCATAAGCTTGATTAAATGATCAACTTAAGATCAAATATATATGTTTGAAGAATGAGGGTCCATTCATTGTTGCAATGTATAATATAGTGAAAGAAATCCTAAAACAATAACTATTACTTCAATCTCACTTGGTCAAAACATGAGAAACACGTTGTTTTTTTGAAGGTTTTATATGTAAATGCAGTTTTAAGAGCACATGTCTGATAAGTCAGTGAGTGCAGCCGTTTTGTCTATGATTACTATTTCAGATGTATGCAATTAAACCAGCAACTGCAAAATTGGTATTTAACTATTATTGTTTATCTAAATTTTTAAAAGATTAAAACTAAAGTAAAACCAGAAAGCACTTATAATTAGTATTTTACATCTTTACCCGCAGGTCTGCTGTAAATGCCTCTGGGTCTTTTTCTAACCAAATCTAAGATATAAATTGTACGTTGGATCAAAGTGGTTGGTGTTCTGATCACTTCGCTCTCATTATGAACCGTAGATGTCTCTGATAAGGTATTGATCTGCAGTATCTGCACAACCACTCTATCTCCTTTAAACATTTAGTGCTTTGTATTCTCTGTGATCCTGCCTGAGGCCACAGGACGGCCTTGTATTAGTGCAAACATACTCGCCCGTAACTAATCACTCAGGGTACGCTTGTGGAAAAATGTGCGGCGCCAACCCCTGTTCTCCAATCTTGTTGAACAAGTGGACATATGTGTGTTTACGTCCCTGTCGCAGTAACTGGTCTTAGTCTAAAAGCGCCTTTTGAGTAAATGCGTAGTGGTTTGTTAGTAGATGGTGACTCCCTCTCTCTGATGTGACGGCCACATTGTCTTAGCCTCTTTGTTTCTTTGCTCAACCAAGGTAGAAATTTTTGACACTGTATATTTGGACTGAGTATTTGCTGCCTTTGTAACGACAGCCTTTCTTTAAGGAAGCACAGTATTTTTGGTGAAAAAATACAGCGCATAGAGAGCAGGGTATGATAAAAAAAAAAAAAAAACTAATTCCAGTGGACCCCTTGCACCTTTTTTTTAACGTAGGCTGCATGCCGCAGGATTTTATGTAAGAGATTTCGTATAGTCCACTGAATACATGTAGATTTGTAAAGATACCTCCTGATTAAGTATTTGTAATAGAGAGATGTGTTTGTTTAAAGCCATGGTGAGGATGAGTACTTATGTAAGGGTTTTATTCTTGCAATGACTCATCTAAAAGGAGGGCAACCTATTTATGATGTGTTGCCACAGGATGTCATGAGTGCATCACGTCATCATTTGCTTTATTTTAAAAGTGTGTCTAGTCCCCATTTCGTCATGTTTTTGTAATGTTTTGGGAAAGAGAAAAAAATTATTTAGCAGACTGAGCCAAGGTGCTTCCTGTGTGTTATAATTATTATTGTTGCTACTGTCATTATTATTATCATTAGATTGTGGTAATTTTCTGGGAAACATTTCACAATTTATCGGACCAGACTGGACCTGGCGTGGATTTGAGCCTTGGTTTATTCAAAAAGTGACTGGAGAAGTTCATAGTGTTATAAAGACAATCAAACTTGCATAATAAGTTTGTCATGTTGCTCTATAAAGGACAAAGGGGTACAGTACAGTGTGTAATGAAATGTATCATCAAATTAAGAAAGTAATGTTTTTAAGTGCTTTACAACTACACATGTTTGTGATTTCTATTGTGCTTTTTTATTATTTCCGGTTTCTTTAACATCAGAAGTTGTCTGATGTTTAATAAAAGTGAATTAACTGTGATATGTGTCAACTTTTATATTCAAAACTCTAGGGTTTTTTTTTTCATATCAAAACACTTGAGACCAGGTGTGCAGGACCGTGTCAGGGTTCTTCCTTGCCCCCATCGACCAACGCCTGGCTTTAGATATAAATAATGAGCAGGATTTTTAAATAACTGCTGGGAAGTCTGTGTAGTCAGGTCGTTCTGCATGACCAGGGGATTCGAGTGAGGCAAGAGTGAAGGAAAGTCCAGAAACCAAAACGAGAAATGCATTAATGAGATCAAAATCAGATGTTAGAATGGTTTTGAATATTCAGCTTTTAAGAAAAGCATGACTGTGCAGTCTGCATGTCAGAAATTAAACAAAGGTTCCTGTGCAGTTGTAGTGAAGTTCTACATTTTCAAAAATTCTGCATGAAAAATGTAAGTTATGATTAATGAACATTCAGCAGCAGATGTTTAAAAGGTGGTAATGCTGGTCCCTGCCCTTAAATAACTAGAAGTCACGCCCACACAAATGCAGACTATTGTGTGCTATATGTGGATAATTGTAAGCAAGGAGGGTGAATTAGATGTGGCCAGGAATAGTGCACTAAACTGCATTCATCTGCATTAAGTCATCGAGAATTCTTGTATATCATCCTCACAACACCATCTCTCGGCATGTTTTGGTTTGGTTTCAGCCAAGAAAACTTATGGATAGGAGCTGAATCCCATCCACTGCTGTCTGAACACAAAAAGTAAGAAACACAGTCAATCGTGTGTAAAACATTTACATAAGTGTTCTTGTGGCTCAGAGAAAAAAATCCATGTGGCCTTCATTTGAATTAATTGCATTTATTGTAAAAATGTTATCACCTTGGGTGATGACTCCACACTGCTCGAAGGAAAAGGAAGCAGTGTTTTATTTAGTTAAACTCAGCAAACCGCTTATTAATATCTAAAAGGGTGCATCTCAACGGTTCATATGTACTTAATCAGTAAATTCACCGACTGTGTTATGATAACTAAGTGAGAATCTCGCCTGTGGCCAAACAGATCAGGCATGTCATCGTGAGATCATCCTTCATGTGCAACATCCTGTAGCTGCAGCATATTCTTTTATGATACAGATGTGCTTTTTAAGTGTACCGTTTGTTCTATGCAAACTTAGCCATCAAATACAAAAGAATGGACATGTATTGTAGTAATGTCAGTGTTTTATATAGTACAATACAGGCTGACATTTAAGGATTTATAGCCCCATGTTTACGTGAAAAAAAGAAAGAAAAAAAAAAAACTCCAGAAGTTTCCATAATGGTGACAATCTTTAAGTTGCATTCTCTTACTCGCTCTCTCTATACAGTATATGTACACATTTTTTCCATCATTACATTACAGGTAATGAAAAACAAAACATTTAGCCATAAGGGAATAGAAAAGCAAAATAAAGAACATTTTACTTTCTTTAGAAAATTAAAAATAAAAACATTTCAGCGTTTCCTGTTAACCCACCAAAACAAACCGCTCACTCTGACAGCTAGATCATTGGAACCCACAGATTTTCAAGAAGCCACTCAAAATAAATCTGGTCAACAGTGAACACAAAATTATATATATTTTTAAAAAGAAAACAACAGCAACATAAGTTTAAAGCACAAAAGAGGACGGGCTCTGCTCTTCGGGTCTTTTCTATGATAAGTGATGGTTTCAGTTCAGGTCCGTTCGGACCTCTTTATCACACAGCCAGCGCTGAGGGGGCCTGTACTGCGGCAGCAAGGAGTCAGTCTTTCCATCAGTCCTCTAGTCCACCTTGACCACACTGTAGATCTTATTTACAAACCAGAAGCAGGCGAAGAAGCCAATTGTACCTGAGAGCGAAAGACAGGTTGGAGGAATTATTTGATAAAAATTAACACAAAAACCAAGCAAAGACATTGACAAACTTAAACATTCAAGTGGGACTATCTGCATTTGGAAATCTGTTTGGGACAAATATGAGTGCAGTACAAAATTAATAAAGGGCCACAAGGTCTTGAAATGAATGTACTTCAGGAGCACAGACACAAAGAATAACTCGAGTGCCAAATTTGTTGCAGCAAAAACTTCCAGGCACTAAAAGCTTGAAAAATTACTTTTGACAGGGTTGGAACTGCAGTCTCCACATGACAGCAAAAACTCCAGCACCAGCGTTTCATTTTGGCAGAGGGGGAATATTCTTCCCCAGTGTTGAGAAGCCAGATTATGGTCAAAATCCTGGATCAATTCATGTGGGTATAAAAGTCCTATCTGACTGCTCAATGGGCGCTACGCAGCCCAATCCCGAATTAAGTTGTGATCAAAGTTGGGATGAGGTGAAGAAGACAGACAGGAAAATAAAAACTTAAAAATGGAGAATGAGAGAGATTAGGATTATTTAGATCAAAACTGGAAGCAAGGAGGGAAACTGATCATCTTTTCCTTGAATCCTTGGATTACTTCTTGGTGGTAATCTTTTGACATTGCGTCCCCTTGCTACTTAGAGCTCTGTCTTAAGATAGTGTCAGGCAGTGCTGCAGTGACAAGCAGGGCTACAGGCTAACTTATCTAGCCTAATGACGGTAAAACAGCAGAAAAGAAAATGTCGTCAGCTGACATCATGGTGAGCAGTATATCTCTAGGCGACATAAAGACGATGCTGTTGTCTAGTCCTGTATATTATCCTTATTCTGCACACACCCCTAATTTTGTCTGAGTGGGTGTGCAGGAGAGCTGGACAGGACAAGAGAGTGCCGTTACCATGTCAACATGTATCAATCTTTGTCTCTTTTAACATGGAGACAAAGGCAACAACAATGCTCTGTTCATCCTCGCTTTGTGATAAATGCTTGGTGTATAGATCTTCACAGCCTTACTAACACAGCTTGATTCTAAGTGCAAAGCACTGCATTGCACTGCAAAGCATTGATCTACAGAAAGAAAAAAAAAAAGAGGAACTCCCTGATAAAACTGGGCTCTGGCTTGTGAGACTGCAAACCACAGACAGTAAAGTTGACCCAAATAAGTCTGCAAAACTAGATCTGACCAAGAGGGACTTTGAACATTCCAGTCTCATTTCTCACAGTCTCTCTGATTTTCATTAAACTTTAAACAAAAAGGACAGTTAAAATGGGACCCTTGCAAATAAATGCTGTATTACAGCCTTTGACACAGTTCTTCTGTACTGCCAGTGTAGAAATAAAAAAGCCAAGACTTTGGCTTTTATCCATATTACATGAAAAAATTCTGTAATAGTGTAATAGTGTGGAGTGCTTCCTGGTGTTCATGGGAACAGAAAGGAGATCCTGAATCTTCACCACACAATTTGACAGATGTCGGGTGGAGCTACAAACACTGAGCAGAGCAAACAATGCCATTCATACCAACACACCACACACCCTTTTCTGTCTGACTGACAGTAACACACTTGAGACTTTTCACTGGTCATAAAAAAAGATTGCAATGAACTCAAAAAATGTATATCATTCATCATCATTTCTGATTTTTATATAAACTGCACACACCAGTAAGAGCAACCAATCAAAACATGACATTCTGGTATCACTGAGAGGTGTCACGACAGGCAGGAAATCATTCTAGCTGCTTGAAGAGCTCACACATCACTTGACAAAAAGCCTCACCTGTGAAGAGGAAGAAGATGAGGACCATAATCATAGTGTATCCAAAGTAGAGGATGGTGCTGGCAGCTCCAATTATTTGCAGCTTCGAGAAGAAGTAATGCACAGCATAGATAAACAGATAGACTGCTGTGAAGCCGCTGGTTAGGAAGGAACGCCACCACCAGTGATAGTCCTGAAAGACAAATTTCCAAAGAGGATGTTAGGATCCATTAATTAGGACGTGTCAACTGAAATCTAGAGCAGATGGAATATGCAGAAATAAAAAGCTATATTGATGTTGACTCAATCATTCTACATAGCATCATTATAAGCATAACATGTAGTCAGGGCTGTGTGCAGGATAAAAAATAAGGGCACAATGAATATATTTAGGAACAAGATCTAGAAGAAATGTTTTTACACAAGTATGACTACAATACGACAATTGTCAAGTAGTACGAGCTATTATCAGTGAATTTATTTTCAAGTTGAAGTAATTCCTTTTTCTAGTCTGACAAATGTGACAAATTTCCCTCGACATCCTGGTACCTCAGCACACAGGTGGAAGTAGCAGAGCAGAATTGTGGCTTCAGAGCAGGTGATGAGGAGAATAATGAAAACCAGGAACAGGAATCCAAACATGTAGTACATCTGATGAGACCTGAAAGACAAACAGAGATATGGTATATATGGTAAGCGCTTCTTCTGCTGCAGTGGCGTGTAAATTGTTCAAAACAGGAATTACAGGCCAATCTGAACAGGCAGCATTCCTGTCTTCTTACCAAATGCTGTTGAGGATAAAGAAAAGCTGGATGAAGATACAGCCAAAGGGCAGGATACCACCCATGACTATACCAGGAATGGGCTTTGTGAAGAATGATTGCTCAGGTATTTGACGGGGGATCTGGTTTGTTCTCACTGGTTGCTCAATTGCCTGCACAGGAAAAGAAAGACCAAAGCAATGATTAAAAAATCCCAATCAATCACTTCAAGCTTGACAATAAATAAACTACTCACAGCCTTCTTGAATCCAAAGTAGGCACCAATGAAGGTGAGGGGCACGGAAATTCCAAACCACAGAGCCAGTATAGCCACCAGAGTGCCAAAGGGGATTGCTGCTGAGGAGCCCTCCACCCAAAGGATCAGGTTCATCAGAAAGAAGTCTGCAAACACGATACTGGGTGGGGGTGGATGGGGGGGTGCAAGGCAACAGGTCAATCCAGCACTCAGAAATTAGTAAACTAACAACAGATGAGCAAATGCACTGAGTGAACTTACCCTGGGCACAAGAGTGCTGTCAGCAAGACGTTCGTCTTCCACTTCTCACCTCCGAAAGCTGAGAACAGAATTGAATGGATGAAGATATCGTGATGACAAAGATCAGACTGACTGACACACTGCCTGTGGTGACTCAAAGGACTTTAATGACACTTAGCTACAAAGTTTTCACTGGACTCTTACTTTTGTAAAGGCGTGCAGACACGTAGCCAGCAGGCGTGCCCAGCAGAACCCACAGGACCACGGCACACGTCATGAGAGCCCCTCTGTTGGCCGGTGACAGGAAACCCAGACAGGCCAGGACTACCGGGAACACACAGTTATCAGTGCACTCATTCAGTAAAGACAACATTCCGGCAAAATAAAACTCTTCAAAGGGCATTAAACAAGGCATGTTTAGGGAGATGACCTGCTGACCTTTTACTTGAAAATTAATAAGAATCTACCATATAATATTTATTACAACCTAATGTAAAATAGTCCTTACAGAGTGTGATGAAGGTCATGATGAAGATCTGGGTGCCCTGCCCGAGGAACACAGACAACAACATGCCTTTCCTGGGGGGACGGAAAACATCTCCGTGCACTTGCTTCCACCCCGACTCCTCCTGTGCATCCTCCTGGGAAGGGAGGCAGACAGTAATACAGCAAGAGTCACGATCGACAAAGTGCTTAATATTTGCAAATGATAAAGTTAAAGGAAAACCAGCCACCAAGCAGTGAATATTACCTCACAATGTGCTAGCAAAGCAAAATAAGGTGAAGGCTGTGAAAACCTGGTTTAACAACAACTGTAAAATAAAGTGTGAAAAACTCCTCCGTCAATTCCAAAGTATAAGAAACTTCTTGAAACTTGCACATTAAAAAATATTCACACCACATTTTACATTCTCTTTTAATGTGCCTGTTTGCCACAATCACACACCCAAACACCTGATTTAATAACCAAAAACTTTCGTTCAAAACAGCTTTCAATAAGCTTACATAGGGTAAAGAGGATTTCCCCATGGTCGATGGAAGCTTTATCAAGTCTGCCTGTGAAATGTAACAGAATATTTATAATTTTGGGTACTGTGCACACAGTATGCTGGCTGGCATTTCACACTGCAGAATTAAAGCATTATCCATGTAACTGTGATAAAGCTAGGTTACTGCCAGGTGAAAACCTCCAATATTTCTCAGTTAAATGTTTCAGGCAATATCTAAGAATGGCAGGATAACAAAAATTGACAACCACAGACATTAAGTGACATTTTAAACCCCAATGACCTCAATAATGTATAGTTATTTACAGTAGCTAAGACCAAGGCTACTCTCCTCAAAGTTCCCATAGAGCTGTAGGTCTGCAAAGATGAGGTTTTCATCAATAGGGTACTTTCAATTGTTCATTTGCATGGTGGCAACATGGCGTCTTGTAGTACACTAATAGTACACAAAAATGAACTACTGAGATCTGTATAATCTGTTTGGGATTATTGCTAACAACTGCATCTTCAAGAAATCTTTATTTGTATCCTTGTGTTTCATGTACACATCTGGATCAGCTCCAACTGGGAGACAGCTCAACAATGCCTTTACCTGGTCCACCTGGTTGTATCTGGCAATGTCCTTGTGCAGCGTTCTCAGCATGATCATGGCAACCATCCCAGACAAGAAGAGGACAATGACCAAGGAGTTCATGATGCTGGACAAACACACAAGACATAACATAGCATCAACAAAAAAGCGGAGAGAGTGTTTCTGTGCTGCACAATGTGAAAAATATCTTCATACCTAAACCACTGGATGTTGGTGTGCGGCATGGAGACCAGGATGTAGTCCCACCTAGAGGCCCATTTGATAGAATTGTTTTCCTGTGAAAGGAAGTAAAGTTATTACAGGTAGCATCACATGCAAAATGTTATTTGTCCTCATTCCCATAGGTACATAGAAACTATATTAGTTACATACAGTATAATAAGTCCAGTAATTTGGAGGCCTACCTCAAATGTGACCGAGTAGGTGTAAACTACCGACACATCATTATCAAACTCCCCAGGGACCTCCATTGGGCTACCTCCTTCACAACTTGGGTTCTTCTCATCTGCATTTTTGATACTGTTGTGCACAAAACACAAACATCCTTCATGTCAGATTATTAATGAATCTGGTGTTAATAAGGTTAATTAGACCAAATTCAAAATGTGGTGGCATCACATCAGTTTACTGCCAACCACAATTACCTCTTTGGCTCCAGAGTGGCAGCAACCAGCCGAGCCCCTCTCCACCCTTCTGATGCTCCACTGTGGTAAGTGATCCTGATGTCCACATGGTTGAAGACGTAGAATGTGTTCTTCTTGTTGAACTCAGACTGAAAAGAAAAATCTTATTCAATGTCAGGTGCTCCTTATGTAAAGAAACATCTGTGTTTCATTGAATATTTTCTAAACTTCATTTCTCAATTTACATTTACTATTTTTGAGCATAAAATTCAATTACTTTTCAAGCACTTTCAATGTACCCAAACAAAACAATTTTGGACTCTTCAAGTCTTTATCATCACATGTAAATTGTTACTGTAAATACCAGTGAGAAAAATAAAGTTTACAAAATTCAGCAATTAATGTATACCATCATTTTATTTTTTCAAGGGGTATGATTAGAATTCAAGCATATTCGTAACCTTGAATGTAACAATTCATAATGATTAAAATTAAGTGTTTTCCAAACTTTCAAGACATTGTACGAACACTGAATTTCTTTGTGGGACACCCTCGACAAGTTCAAGGTAACAGAAATCTCAACTCACATTGATAACACAAGCATCTTTAGGTCTGCCATCTGTGTTAACAAGGCAGCCAATAGGGAAGCCCGGGTTGCAGTACTTCTGACCATCTTCCACATCATAGCACCAAGTCACCGGCATGTTGTCAATAATCCTGAAAAATAAATGGTTTACCCCAACAAGCTTCTTCATAAATAAAGTTGGGGCTCAATTTTTTTTTTTGCTGACAATGTTACTTCACCCCTGCAAGCCATCTTTCAAACAAAATCTCCACACTAAAAAAAAGACACAAGTGTAGAATTACAGTAGAGCAGAGTATGTATTTTACTGACCAGTGGTGCTGGTAGTTCAGTTGCATTCCCATCTTAAGAAAATCCAGCTTGGTTGCATCATCCTTGTTATCTTTTTTGTAGGTTTTAGTGCACACTGCCTTGCATTTAATGTCCTGTTTGAAGTTGAACTGTAAAAAGCAGATTAGAGTAACATTGCATCAATGGAATCCATTACGTATAGAAAATTAATATGGAATCTTAAATAGGCAACACGATAAGTGCCATGCAGCCATAGATTTCTTGGTTACCACCTACCTTGTATGGTGAAGACTCAATTCGTTCACCAAACAGCACCTGTCCAAGGTTCTCAGAAGGCCTCTTTTCCTTGGCATCTTTGCAAAAGTCGAACCTTTAACAATTTTACAGATGGACACACAATGAGAAGATGATAGTAAGCTGGAGAGCATATAACCAGACATTACACAAAGTGCATCAAGGAGAAACTAAATGATACTTACACATCATACTCATAAGGCAGGACTGACTCCACTGAGTCCAACCGATTGACAAACAGCTCAATCACTGTCTGTAAAGACGCAAAAACAGTTTTTTAGTCGTTAGTGCTATATTTGTTTAAGTGAAACAAAGCTGTTCACAGGCCAGTAGCAGACAGGTTGCCCATGTTACGGGTCCATTCATACTGAATTCTATGCTGCTGTTAATAACAAGGAACTGGCTCAGTCGTAACCAAAGAGTAATTTGTGATAGATCGTTATATTTGATCTGTCTCTAAAAAGGGTGAACGACGATGTGAGTAAACATTAAGGTTACATTCATAACTATTCTCTGTCATACTTCAATATTTGGCTGGTGAAAAACCCAACAACTAAGTAAATATGAATGTTATACTGGCAATGACAGCCCCGCCCTCCAAAAAACAAAAGCATCAAAGAGCATCAAAATATTAACGTTATGCCAGCGCTCTGGTTCCAGGTAATAGCCGGGGCCTTCCTAAGAAGGAGGACAGGCTAGCTAGCAAGGCTACGGAAGATGACAGACTGAAATGAGTACGGTATGCCAAATCCAACTACAGCACAAAATCCACTGCTGTACATACAAAATGTGAGTCTTATGAATTCACCATACCTGGCAATCATCACCACCTTTGCCGTCTTCACAAAAACTCACTGGGGCTAAACCCGGAAGATAAAACGCCGAGCACGAACAGAAGAAATACGAGACTAGCGAATAAACCAGCACAAAACCAATGTCTATCCGCCTCTTCATTTTAACGCGGACACGGTTCTTCGAAGATCTGTATACTTATGTCAAAGGAGACTATTCCTTCTTATAAAGAAGGGGGGTGTTTGCTAGCTGCACACTGTTAGCTTGGTCTTTCTATCGAGACGCAGTGGCTGAGCTTCACTGTCTGGCGCAACTACCATCAGTGACGTCCGCCTCTGTCAAGTTTTGCGGAAGTCACAAGATTAGTACCGGAAATCAGATAATTTTACCTTCGAAATAAACGCGTGTCATGAGTTATCTGTTTATTAATTAGAAGTTAGACATTTACAGGTGATATCAATAAACTCATGATGTCTCTTGTGGGATTTATTTTTTACTAAATCCGATTATGAACAATTACATTTTAAAATTGAGCTACACGTATATCGCCAATGGTTTTATGTTGAAAGGATAAAAACGGACGTCATATTTTCCTCCTGAACGACTTGACACCGTGGAAGTAACACTGACGTTGCTTACAGATTGCTAGTAGGATAAGCATCCTTGTCTTCTTAATATGATCCATACATTGCGTTACGCTGCACATAAGTTAGAAAACGCTCAATGAAAGAATGGTTTATGAAAGACTATAACGTAAAAAAAGAAAGAAAAAAGAGGTAAAGTACAGTCAGATAACACTGAGATCATTAAAAGACGCCTAACAAGAAAAACCAGAATAGTTACATGTATGCAAGAACACATATTACTATGGAAGTGTAAAGAAGTACAAAATACTGTCACTACATCTTTTGTGAGCTTAAATGTCAACCATTGTTACTAAATAAGCATAGCACCCACTAACCCACAGTCACTTGTCCCTAAAAGAGGAGGCACCTGCATAGCATGTTTGGTGGGTCATCTCACTAAAACCTGTCTCTGTTGCTTATTGGCAAGCATAGAATACAAAAATATCAGCAGACCTCTGTCTGTAATAAGATCATATGAGCCTGGCTGATTTATCTGTCCAGTTTTTAGTGACAGCAGCTAAGTGCATTTTATTTCTGTACTGTACACCAGTGCAATTTCGAGGTCCTTGTAGGCTACCTTACTTAGGTATAATTATTTAATGGGTAATTATACTTACATTATTACTACAGTTTAGAAGAAACTATACTTTTGACTGTACTTCATTTTATTGAGAACTTTAGTTACTTCACTGATTCAGATTTTAGAGATAAACATGTTCCACAATCAAAACATAATGCATTGTTAAAGGTTAAACTACCCAACAGTGTGATATTGGCTCCACCTTAATCAGCTACACTGAAATGCAGCCTACATGCTGATGAATCAATATTGATGAGACAAAATATACATAATTCGGACACACTCTGAAATGGGCCTTTGGGAAAAATTTGGAGTATTTTTGGTACGTTAAATATATTTTACTGTTCGTACTTACTTTACAGAAGTGAAATTTTGAATGCAGGACTTTTACATATAATGACGTTGACTATTTTTATGTGGTAGGGCCTATTACTAGCCTTAATCTGAGCACTCCTACCAATTGTGGGCAGTGTTGCCATAGAAGACATTTAACCCATTGTATCTATCTCATCATTCTGTTTCTAAAGAAGTCTTAGAGACCTATTCTGGGAATATATCCTGAAACCCAAATACAACTAACTAACAAATTATAGCATGTATAGCATTAAAGTAGAGGTTCGTTCCTCGCTTTCAAGAGGATAGAAAAAGTGGACGGTTTTGGACTATAGGGGGCGGTGTCACACTTTGGAGGGTCTGGTTTCTGCCGGAAACAAAGGAGGAAGACGGAAGGGAGTGAAAAAAATACGTTTACCGTTACCATAAAGCCACGGTAAAGTGTTGTATCGTAACAGTTAGCTGTGTGCTCACATACTCAGTATAAGAAAAAACAGTATTGTCTTTTTTAAACGTATATTTTTAAAGTAGCGTGTCGGCATTTGTGAAGCACGAGCCCCCGATAGTAGCTTGACTACTTGCTAGCTAGCGTTAGCCAAGTAAGCAGCTACAGCCACTGCTGGCACATTTATCGCCATTTTGCGCATTCAACAGCCCAACACTCTCGCCAGCACTAAGGTAGGCACCACAGGAATGTCTGGATACCTAGGACATATTCAGCCTTCCTTGTTGTCTTTGCAAATTCTTTAAGTATCAATAACTGTTTTCTACTCGTCTGTTGTTGCAGGTGGTGGATTTTGTAGCATGGCAGAGGCGGACCGACCAGGGAAGCTCTTCATCGGTGGACTGAACACTGAGACCACCGAGAAGGCCCTGGAGCAATACTTCAGCAAATATGGCAGAATTGTCGAAGGTGTGAATTGAGCTTGCCATTGTATTCTCAGTTCGTACCGTGTTTAACTTTGGATAAAATATTTAACGTGTACAATGCAATGCTGTTTTTCTTTTCGTGTAGTTGCCTAGTGTTTGTCAATACAGCCTTCTAAGGTACAGGCCTGCCAAATGTGTGCATCATTACTGGGCTGTAATTGTAAAGGCATCAAAATTGTCTGCTTTTCCAGTTTTCTTGAGGACCGCGAATTACCGTTGTTACAAGTCTGAATGTATATGCATTCATTTTTGATATGAAATGTGTGAGGTTATTGTCACTTCAACGGCTCAATTCACCCCCTCTAATTACTCCAGCAGCCATTTTTTCACTTAACATAAGACCTTTTCTGAGCTGTCCTTATTGCAAAGGAGCTTGTTTCCTGTTTAAACATATCTTAAAATGAGAAAACCTTTGAACCGTGAAGGAGACACATTGGTTACACCCGAGTCTTTTTCACAGTAAAATTGGCGGTAGTAATGAGAGCAAGCTTTTGTTAAACTTTAATAATTTAAAAATAGGTTGTTGGTTTACCTTTGCTTTAAGCGATTACATTGTTGTCAAACAATCAATCACAAAGCTCTCGTTTGACTGTGTTTCCTTATTTCAGTTCTTTTGATGAAGGACCGTGAAACAAACAAATCAAGAGGCTTTGCCTTTGTTACTTTTGAAAGTCCAGGCGATGCAAAGGATGCAGCACGAGAGATGAATGGAAAGGTATGCACTGTCCTTAATCAGCCATAATCCTATGTAAATCTGCACGACTACAATTGTAACTCTTCTACCACAGTCTCTTGATGGCAAGTCTATCAAAGTGGAGCAAGCTACGAAACCTCAGTTTGAGAGTGCTGGCAGGCGAGGGCCTCCACCCATGCACTCTCGCAGTCGTGGTCCACCCAGAGGCCCCCGTGGATCAAGGGGAGGTCCTGGTGGCATGAGGGGCCCACCATCCAGAGGTAAATTATTAATTTATTTGGTCAGTTCAGTTTGTGAAACAATGAAATGTGTGCAATTGAAAAATATTCTCATTGAGTGTATCTTCTTGTCATACATTTTAATGAACTTTGTGTGTTAATAATTGCGTTTCTTGTCTGTTAAAAGACTACTATGATAATTCAGGGAATGTAGAAACCTTCTTTAAAGGGATGTCATCCAGAGGTCCCCCTCCAATGAAGAGAGGACCCCCAGTTCGTAACGGAGGTCCCCCACCCAAGAGATCTGCCCCATCTGGTCCCATGAGCAGACGTAAGTGTTGGGAAATTCTGTCACAACTTTTCTCAATCTAAATGCACCCAGTAAGTAATTGTGTAAGTAATTAAAAAAAAAATGTACTGGCAGGATACCCATTGGTTCCCTGCTTAAAAATGTTCATGTTCCCTGTCTGAAAAGCTCAAGCATGCAACAAACACATTCAGGTTCAAAAAGTGCAGACTTCAGCAGCTTTCAATCCAATTTTCACTTGTGAGCTAGCTCTCTTGTAAGTATTCAAATAGGCTGTGTGTATCTCAGAGTTATTTGGTGATTAATGAGCCATTCTGTCATTATTTTGTGTGTTCCAGCCCCAATGTCAAGGGACAGGGATCCCTATGGTCCACCCCCTCCTCGCAGAGACTCCATGATGTCCAGGAGGGATGATTATCCTTCACCAAGAGATGATCATTACAACTCAAAAGACAGGTGGGACATTTGGTTGCATTATACATTGGTGTGAATCCTATCAGTAGACCTGAAACAAAATAGATTTGAATGTTTGTTTCTGACATCTTTTCAGTGTTTTGCTATACACAAACTGTGACTACAATTTTACTAACCAAAGTTTGTAAATAAATTTTTGATTCCAAATTCATCTTTTATGCTAATGCCTAAATCTCAAACTGTTTTCCTTGCCTAACTTGACTTGAAAAAAATATGGGCAGCTGAGTCTGAGCTGTTCCTTTTGTGAGAAGATAACATCCCACAAACGAATTGTGAAGTACTTGAACTAAAGTAACTTAAACAGTATTGATCTTTCGGGGGCAAGATAAATCAGGCAAATGAAATTGAATACAGTATATTTTTGACAATTTTAATATTTTTTTGTTACTTTCCAAATAAAATATTTAACACATCATTTTTACAGCACTGCAGTTAATTGTGCTACATTTCACAGTTACTCCAGTCGGGATTATAATTCCAGAGATTCGAGGGACTATGGACCTCCTCCCAGAGATTATTCATACAGAGAATACAGCAATTCCAGTTCCAGAGATGACTATGGCTCAATGTCAAGAGGATATAGGTATGGGTTGATACAAAAAGTTAAATAATTAGATCAGATCTCACTTGGTCATCATCATCTAACAACTGTTTGTATGATTTAGTGACCGCGATGGTTATGGCGGAGGCCGGGAACCCAGAAGCTATATGGATCGTCCAAGTGGTGGCTCTTACAGAGATTCTTATGATGGTGGTTACGGTAAGATATGACTCCATGAATGTCATGCTAACAGGTGACCACTGTGGCACAAGGAAGAGCTGCACAAATAATCAGCCAAATCACAGCCTTGACTCGCGCAATCTCCAGTCACAAGACGCTGCAATTTTTCCCTCCCCAGAGGAAACAGCATTTCAGGCAGCCTCTTTAAACTTTTTTTCTTTCCCTTTGCCGCAACCCTGATCTGCAGTCCAAGTTGCATATTCCATGCTATCAGAAACATAACTATTGGCATCTTGGCTGAAAAACAAAATGATATTGTCCACATTATCACAGTCCATATGGCTGTTGCAGTCAGCAAAAGAATCAGTGGTTGAGGCAATATCATGCAGAAATACCGCAGAGTATATAATGTGACCCAGAGAGTTGACAACCATAAGGAACCCCAAAAAGTCCTTGGAAACATCCGTTGACCACCCAGTATGTGTTGCCTAGCAAAGCACTCCCTCAAGGAGTAACGTTCAAAAAATCCATCAAGACAACTCTGAAAACCTCGTCCTTACCTGCAGTTCTAACACTTGGAGCTCTAAAAGGAAAAATGGCTACTCAGATCAATGGCATGCTGAAATGGGTAACACTGCCCTTTATTCCCTGTGCTTGGATATGTTACTGCCCATATCGACTCGATGTCCATGTTAAATTTAAGATCGATTACATGATGGGACATTCAATCGTGTCCTCCCTTAAATTTATTTGTCACAGAATGAATTCTATTGGCAAAAAATGAGCACTTGACAGTGCAAGAAAATGTATAAATTGAACCTTGCCAATTACCTGACCCATTGACCCTGCAGGTAACTCTCGCAGCGCCCCACCTTCAAGGGGCCCCCCACCATCCTATGGTGGGAGCAGTGGAAGCAGTCGTTACGATGACTATGGCAGCAGTTCCCGGGATGGCTATGGCAGTCGTGACAGTTACCCCAGCAGTCGGAGTGACCCATATCCACCTAGCCGTGGAGAGCGAATGGGCAGGCAGGAGAGGGGCCCAGCTCCCCCTGGCGAGAGAGGCTACCCTCCTCGTGATTCGTACAACAGCTCAAGTCGTGGAGTGCCACGCGGTGGCCGTGGGGGCAATCGACCCGATAGAGGAATGGCTCGCAGCAGATACTGAAGTGGACTTGGATATCACATGAAAGCAAACCTTACTCTCCGTCACAGTTAACAAGTGTTTTGGAAGAAATCTGACAAGACAAACTAGCCATGTCTACATCTGTGGAATATAAATCTTAGATTAGAACTGTATCTTGACTTTCCCAGTTTTCTTATGTGTAAAGGGTTTTTTTTTTTTTTTTTCCTTTTTTTTAGTATTTCTCTTGCTCATGTAACAGTACAGTTACCAAGTGAGTGTTAGTTTTTGTACATTCAATGCTGTTGGAGTCTGCAATGCCCTATAAGTCTGGCTTTCCTACTTTAATAAAGCTTTTAGTTGTATCACGACCACTGCTCATCAATTTTCAAAACAAGACCAGAGACAGTACCATGAATGTTGAGTAACAGCACAATCTCCTTTTACAAAGTTTTCTGTAAAGCTTAGGTGAGTCTCTGCTCGTGCTACGTAAATGGTCGAGTGACTCAAGTCTTCACACAAATGTGCCATCAACTGGACGCTGCTGTTTTCCAGCATTAGGCAAATGTTACTGTCAAAATGTTCCAATGTAGTTTCCTTGGAAATGGATCCATCACCCTAGAGCCATTTGATGGCATGCAACGACAAAACCAAAGGCAACAACAACCAAATGCAACTCGACTGGTAGTCAACAGCTGGTAAGCAAAGCAAACCTCTTTGTTTCTCATCTGTAAATGAGTTTCTCATTGTCCTTTATTACAGTCTCCTCTCAAAGGGGAGTGATTTCAAGACATTTTTGCCTCAGAGGACAAAAGAAAAAAGGAGGTCAACTGAATGTGCCCTTTTCATTGTAGTCCGTTTTCATCAGCTAAAATTGTCAAAAGTGCAACAACATCCCAAGAAGTTTCGTCCCTTTTCACCAGTGAAAGTTTAACAGCCTTTTTGCCAACTGAGCCCTCAAAATGATCTTTTTGCCCAACCAATCGTCCAAACCTCAGTAAAATAATTGGCATTTTTAAATCCTGAGTAAAGATACGTAGGTATTTTTAAGCATTTTTTTCTTGGTAAAACTTTCAAAAAGCCATTTTTTAACTAAGAGCCATTTTCTCAGTTTCAAAACATTTTCCACAAGCATGCCAATTCAAACAATGGAGACCTCTGGAAGAACACCTTCGTCCTAACTGCCAAACTGGACTCAATCACGGAAGCGAATTCTCAGTCGGACCAAGGACTACAAAATCACTTTAAGATGTTTCGTGAATACACAATTAAGAGAAGGGCAACATGTTAATATTTTGTTCTCGTTGCAGGATGAACATCCCACCAAGGCAACAGCCTTTGCTACTTACCAGAATTGTGTCTTCGAGTTGTTGGACCAATGACACCACAGTTCACGAGTGCGGGTATGTCAACCAGACTAATTGTAATACATATGTGCTAAATAAAAATATTATTTGCTAAATATTTTTGCATTGAAGTGTTGACAAATTCTACTTTTGAAATGCAAAGGACCACCAAGGTTGTGCGATATTGATATTGCTGTAAAATTAAAGTATGTAATCCGTTCTTTTACGTGTTTGCTGTCTTTCAGATGTCGGCACAGGTTTCTGCTGAGAGTGCTGGTCGAATCTTCAAGTGGAAAAGCGTGCTGGAAGTGGGAGGAGCAACGGCTGAAGTTTTGCTAAAATTCAAGTTTTTGTGGCGTTTTCAATAAAAACTTTAAAAGGATTTTTGTTGTTCGCTCAGTTTTTTCTTGTCATGAAAGAAGAGTGAAATTAGTGCAGTTAGGCCCTGAACTAGTTACTGTTCATGGACATGGAGGTGTTTGTGGTAGTGAGTTATATATGTAGATTTTTATTTATCTCCTTTGGAATTCTGTAGCTTTTCTATTGGTGATAAATAACTTAACATGAATAACTCTTCCTACTGGATTTTTTTTTTTACATCTATTGAGGTGATAATGATTTCGACCTGCAAATACCACAGTTCAGTTGACATATCAGTAGTCACACAGCTTTTATTTCCTCGTCAGAAAAGTTAAATGTTTGAAACCACACTGTAGAGGCTCTGCGTTTCAACAGGCCCAATTACCAAATGACCCCGCAAGCAGACCACATATCAGGCCTGCTGATCACACATCCTGTAATTCCTGCAGCAAGTGCTACATATTTTTTTTTCTCTTGCGAAACATGCTGATGCACATCATATATCAGTTCCCTGATGGCGTGTCCTGATCCTCACTGCATTTCAACTTGTAATACAATCTGGGAGTCAATATTGCCCACTGCCAGCATGTGCTACTTCGCAGAGGAAGAAGGACTCCTGGCTATTGTTGAGGTGCCTATTTGCCAGTAGGGGTGATCATCAGTTTTGCGTATAGAAACAGCGTCGTCCTTCCCCCACCGCCTCTTTTTTAACTTCTGGCAGAAGTGCGGATGTGAGTTGCATATTGATACGGAACAGGCCGCCAGTTTTTTTTTATTTTTTTTCCTCGCAATGCTTTAGGCTATGATCATTTTGTGGAGCTATGAATCCAGAGGAGCAGACTGTTACGTGGTTAATATCACTAGGAGTGCTCAGCTCGCCTAAGAAGAATATAGCGGACCCGGAGGAGTTTTTGAAAACGTCGCTGAAGGATGGGGTCGTCTTGTGCAAGCTCACGGAGCGGCTCATACCTGGCTTCGCTCCCAAGGTGAGGTGTTGATTTAAGTTAACACGAGTCAACAAAAGCCAAATGATCGATGGCTCCTTGTGAAAGGAAGGGAGGGGTTTGATTAAACTGATACCGACAAGAACTTCTCCCAGCAGCAGGCCTGTCGGGTTTTTTTTCCCCCTGTAGCTCCCAACAGCCGAGCCGTTAAGTTTTAACAGCCGCTTGTTTTGTCCGATGCGCACTGCATCGAATTACTGCTGCATTTACTGCACTTTCAGTCGCGAGTTTTCAAGATGTGGTTTCCTGTGAAGCGACCGAAATGTTCCGCATTCTTGATACGAGTGAGTTGGTGTGAACACCCACCAAAACAGGACAAGTTCGGTGGGGAAGAGTGCGTTGAACGTACACTATATTTGGGGGAGATGGAGCAACAGCGAGGTGCTGCTAAGGGAGCTTTTCAGCAACTTTTTTTTAACGCGATAATCAGCGTTAATAGCATGTTTTGCTTAGTTGTTGAGATGACAAAGTTGATAATGATAAACAACAGTTGCAAAGACAGTTCGTCACTTCCTCCTCGGAGGCTCGGCTCTTCCCGGTGCGACGTCCCCTTTCGAAAAAAAGAGGCGTCAATGCAGCCGGAAACGGCTAACAAGCATAAAACCGGAAGCAGTGACTTCTCTCTTGCGTGAGTTGCTGTCCTACCTAGATTGCTGTCTCTTTCTGTTTGCCTGTACACAGTGCTCTAAAAAGTGCAAGCTGGACTTCACTCACAACAAAAGCCAAACTTTTCTTTCATAATCATTCCCGAACGTCGCCACGCGGCCGTTGAGAGGAATTTTATTTTGAAAGTTTCAAAAGTGAGCGGATGTTTTGCTTAAATGCGGCTACTTTGACGTCTCTGTGGTGTTAGTGGTTATGTATGCATGAAGGAGACGCAGGCAGAATCCACAGTTATTTTGTTAACTGTACGCAACCACGTTTGGATCGCCACAACTGTGTGACTTTACGCGCTTTTACGTGTAACCGGAAAGCCAGCAGCATCGGCGTTATTTACTTAGTGCTTGTGTCAGATGTCTGTCTGTCATACTAAGCCGAGGTTTGTGTTTATATATTTATTTCGTGTGTGTGTGTGTGTGTGCTCAGTACTGCCAGGATCCGAGAACTGAAGCCGACTGCATTTCCAACATCAGGGAGTTTTTAAGAGGATGCTCGTCCTTGAAAGTGGAGGTAAGTTGCTGTGTATGTGTATATATGTTGGCATGGCCTGATCTTTCTCTTTAATCATCTCCTTCCTCTGCAGCTCACAGAGAAGACTTGAACTCACTCTTGCTGGTGTTGTGGTGTGCTTACCCTGCTGGCATATGCTTTCCTCACACGTCCATGCTGTCAGTCACTCCCCCCTGACCAGACAGGAAGGGAGCTGATGCCCCTTATGACTAGTGCCTCAGTTTTCAAATGGCCACAAGTTAGTTTTCAGCAGCGTTTACTTCCCTATAAATTCCCTTTCTATTTCATGCTGCAGTGTATCGTTGATGCTGGCTTGTTGCTGCAGGTTAAAAACTCCTCTGCCTACGCCGCATCACTTAAAAGATGTTCTAATATTGGAAAGGGACAAATCACTTGCAGATGTTGGGAGTTTTCTCTGTCGCTGTACCGGCTTGTTTGCGTCTGCCACACTGGACAGTAATTTCTCCTCCAGCTTTTATAAATAATCCTTTCTGGTCTTGAATCACATCGTTTGGTTTCTTTAAATGGCTAATTGAGTCAGCAAGCCTGGCTCGCTGCAAAGTCAAGTGGTTCAGTAGTCCTGCCCAGCTGGCTTGTTATGTCTGGGAGGTCCCCTTTGCTTTTATTCACCAACCCTGCCTCAGCCCATAATTAGACCTTTTGCGGCCAGCCAGTAGCTCATGGGCAAAAGTTTTTTGGAGGGAGCTACTGTCGAATGTATCAGCCCGGGGATGTCTGTGGCGGCACAGAGAGCCCTACCCATCCTTTGGTCAGTGATGTGATCATGCTTAGAACTTTTTCTGTCTTTTTTTTGACATAGCAAATAGTGGCTGTTTGTCCTGTGACTGCACAAAGAGAGCTGTCACGCTCCTTTCACTTCTGCCCTGAGATGCGGAAAGAGGAAGCGTCAATTACAGCAAAAAGGATGCAATGATTTTTTTTTCCTTTTTTTGCTGCATTATAAACTGCATGAGAACATTTATTTGGTCTGATTTCGTACACTGCTATAGTCATTCAGAGCAACTCAAATTCATGACTCACTGAAACTACTGGCCCTAACCACGGTCAAGATGTCAATACTGGCAACAGTTATTACAGATCAAGGTCAATACTGTGATGTGACCTACTTACTCTTCATATAGTTCCATCAATGCGGATTGTTTTTCCTGCGTTGTCTACTTTATAAAGCCAGTCATTATACACTATAAAGAATGAAGTGTGCTCTGGCTATTTTTTTACACGATGAAAAGCAGTCTGTGCAAATCTTGGTTGCCATGTCGACCCTTAGGCTGATCCCTTACCCTTAGATGTATTGGTCACACTTGCTTTAACTCTGAATGATGTTGTGCACAACTCATGACCGAGGCTGTACTACTCAAACTCTATATTTAAGATGTTTTATTTAAAATGTGAAACCTTATCCGCTGGAGGAAAGAAGATAGCTGCCCGAGACAGAGCGAGCCAGCAGTATGACTGTGTGTGTGTGTGTGTGTGTGTGTGTGTGTGTGTGTGAGAGAGAGCATCTATGTGTGCACAGCGAATCACAAATGAGTCTGGCACTGTCTGTTTTATTACAAACCACTCAGTCACAAAATATGGGTCATGCTCAACATGTCAGTTTGGATCTCTTTCTTGTTATAGGCTGACTCAAATCCCTGTGTGTGTGTGTGTGTGCGTGTGCGGGTGTGTGTGTGTGTGTCTTTCTGTTGTTTCTGTTGCAGCCTAGAGTGAGCGTCTCTCTCTCCCTCTCTCTCTCTTATGTGTGTGTGTGCGCATGTGTGTGTTTGTGTGTGCACACGCTCGCAGGTCTGAGCTGTCTGTAGGAAAAGTTCTAATTTTGACTTTCTCTTCTTCCACCTCTGATGGATTCCAGGTTGTGTGAACAGATGGTTATGGTTTTGGTCTGATAGCATCTTCTCTGTTCCTTCTCCATCCAGGGGTTTGAACCAGAGTGGTTATACACTGGTGAGAATTTTGGCAAAGTGCTGACCACTTTGCTGGCAGTCAACTTTGCCACACAAGGTAAGAGTTTTGCAGTCTCTCTCTCTCTCTCTCTCTCTCTCTCCCTCTCTCTCATGCATTACAGCATCCTGCTTAGTCAAAGGAAATGACGCCTCTAATACCATGAGGTGAAAGTCTGCAGATTACACTATATACCACTCAAAATACTACTTCTGTATTCATCTCTTCCATGCCATTTGGTGCAAATATTCTAATCCAACAAACAATCTTAGGTAATTGACAGTACATGTAGCTACATATCAGCAGTGACCAGGTGATGCCTTTTTGTCTTGTATACAGTATGTGCTATAATGGTGGTCTTTGTAAATTTTCACATATTATGTCCATGCAGCCATTCAAACTCATAATTCGAATGTGTGACCCAGGAGCAGCTGGCATGGCAGTGTGTGTTTGTGGCATGCTGGGCACCAGATTTACTCATGTGCATCCGTAGCTTGATGCATGCAGAACAGAACAGTTTGCTCATTTTCTGTTTTTTTTTTTTTTATTTAGTTTTTGCGTTTAAATGAAACTCAGGGTTAAGCAATCTGCATCATGTGACTGAATATAGGAGAGTATCGCTTTTAGACACACATACGCTGTACACCCCCTTCTCAAGTGCATTTCTTCAATAAGGACGCAGCACAAAATGGTTCGCAGTGCAGCAGTCCCACAGCAGTTTAGGGCTATTTACTCCGCTCGAGAGTCCTTGTTTGGGGGCACTGAAGAGGTAATACCAGTCTCCTTCCAGTTTCCAGCTCACAGCTGCCAGAGAACCAGCAGCCTTACAATCATGTAGTCAGCATTTTAAGACCAGTCTGCCACCTCTGCATGCTTTATAATGAATGCGTAATGTTCCAGGCTGTTTGAAAACATGTGTTTGTGACATTCATGTAAGCAAACAGTGTAGGGGGATACATGCCTTAGATTGTGCATGAATGACTTAAAGGTGGAGCATAATATTAGCGCTAGGGCTAATGATACTTTTCATTATTTGTTTATTGTATTGATTAGGTTTCCAGTTAATTAATTAATCTATAAATGTCAGAAAATTGTGGAAAATGACCTTCAGAGTTTGCCGAGCCCTCAAGTGGATGTTTTCAAATTGCTTGTTTTGTGTGACTAACAGTAGAAAACCCAGATGTTGAATTAATGATAATATCATCAAATTTTGAGTACTTTTCTTTGCTAAACGACTTGATAAATGATTCATTCATTATCCGAATTGTTGCGAATTCACTTTGACCCATCAGTTAATAGTGTGAGATGTGGATCAGAAGTCTCTGCCAGTGCTGGGCTCTGCTTGATATGCAAATCTTTATAGGCTGGCGATGCCCAGCAGCTGTTCTCCCATCTTCAAAAGTGAACTTGATTTAAAGTGGATTTTTAAAGTTTGTTGATATGATCGGACATAAGAAGAGGCTTCTGTGTTTTTATCCGCAATGCTCTCCCAAGCTCAGCTTTGCTTTTGCCTTGTGCATGTCTTAGCACAGCATTTGTTTGTTTAGGGTAAATGCTTTGGACCATTGCCTGCGTGCAAACATAACAGTAGTAACCACAGAGCTTAGCTGACAGAAGGGCTCGTTAGGCTTCTCTGTGTGTGTGAGGAGTGGCGTGTGGGGATCCATGAGCCCCACCTGCAGTACATGTGCACTACCCACTGCCGTCAGTGTCCTTTTCGTCATATCAGCGAGGCCTCAGAGTGATGCATCCTGGCATCTCAACATATGGAAAACAACAGGGAATCTCCAGCCTTCGTCCATCTCAACATATACAGTATTAACAATCCAGATGATCTGCTGATAAAACAAAAAGTGTCGCCATGGCACATTTCACCGCCCGAAAGTGAAAGTGCACAAAAGCCTTTGTCGATTTTTATGGCGTCTGAGTTGAACTCCTTATTCAATCTGAATTAAAGGTTACCAAGGCCAGTGGTGCACTGTCATTATTATTGATTCTTCTGTAATTTGCACAAGGATTAGACAGTGGAGCTGGCGAGCATCCAGTTGGCATTTGATAGGGAGCCTTCAGCTAGTGTGTTTCTGCTCCTTAGCCCGTAAGAGGGTGCAGGGCTGCCATGTGTCACTTTTGAAGTGAGCTCTGGCAACACAATTGATACCTCTGTCAGTGCATCTCAAGGACTGCGCTCACACTGCAGGACAGCTGGCAGCTACTGACCCTAAATCACCGTTCGTCTGCTGCAGTGGCTCAGTGATGGCACTGTAGAGGGGCTGGGTGTCGACAACATTAATCTGATTTTGAAGTCCCTCTCTGAACTGACGGGGTTGGAGGAAATTTTGTCAAATGTGTGTCGGTTAGTCAAAATGAACTTTTGCTGAACCAACACACAGACTGTGTGAGTGTATTGCTAGTTTTTTGTGGTTTTTTTGCATTTTGCCGTCCTCTTTACAGCTGCTCGATCTTATTTTGGAGCCGTGTGCCAGTTTTGGTCCAATCAGGTGCTTCTATCAGGCGCTGTAAGTGTGCATACGTGCGTGTGTTTAACATCCTGGGGCTGTGCAGTGCAATGGACCGTACTCACATGAATTATCAGCAAGTTGTCAACCCCCAAACTATGTGCGCCTACGTCAGCTGAGATGATGATGATGATGTGTGTGTTATGTTATTCGCCAGGGACCAGAGAGTCATAAGTTCAAACATCCATGTAGCCGAAATAACAGATGCTCCATGTTTCCCCTGTGTGTGTGTCCATAGACTGTGCTGCTGAGAGGTCATGTCCGCAGTCCAGTGCTCCGTCTCCTAGTCAGTCGACATCGTCACACACGCTCTCCTCCACCAAATCCAAAGGCTCTCTGCGTAGACAATCCAAATCAGTGGTATGGTCTCTTCTATACGTATATATCTCCATAAGTCTTTCTGTTGTCCACTCATTTCAGATGCTTGAAACTGATTCAGCCTAGTTTGATTCTTCACATTTTGCACACATTAAATTTGTAGATGATTTAGTAGATATTTACCCCTGATGAGTACACGTTGCATTCTGTTCCACAGTGAAGGAGTAATTATATCAAGAGATGCACAAAGCATTTCGCACAAAGCATTTCGCACAAAGCCCATGCCAAATAAAAGCATAATGTGCAAGCAACATTTCTTCACTGCACCGTATATATGCACATATAAACAGATCTTTTTGCTGATACGATACAAAATACATTATTAATACCTCAGAGGGGAAACACAGTACAACCATATGGACAGGCAGCATGTAGGATGATAGGGAAAGGCATGCACATCTCAAGGCAGTACAGAATAAGGGGAGAGCAAAGCACCATAATAGATGGTGTAAACATCAAAGTGGCTGCACTGGTATATGTCAGTGGTTGTAGATGACATCAACATATTTATGAACACCAACATTACCACAAGCTTCAGCACAACCACCTTCCTAGTCATCAGCCCCACGAGATCTCTGTTTGTGTTGCTGACCGCCCCCGACAACCGCTCTAACAGGAGATGTCTGAGAACGGTGGAGGTGGGCAGTCGATGGTGAAGGCCCGGTTCAACTTCAAGCAGAACAACGAGGACGAGCTGTCGTTCAACAAAGGTGACATGATCCTCGTGACGCGGCAGGAGGAGGGAGGATGGTGGGAGGGCACACTCAACGGCAAGACGGGCTGGTTCCCCAGTAACTACGTCCGGGAGATCAAACCCTGCGGTGAGTGGGGCCACTATGAAATCTGCCATGCAAGGTTCGGATGATCATTACCAATTAGTTCTGAGGAGCTCTCCAATTCTAGTTATTTGTCTCCTCCACAGAGAAGCCAGTGTCTCCTAAAGGAACTCAGCTGACCAAGAACTACTACAGTGTGGTGAGTCAAAATTATGCAAGAGAGAGATTTTGGTTGTCCAGGTTTAAAAGAGAAAAAAAAAAACAGAATAGCAGAATAAATGAGCTAAAATCTTGAAGTTAAGGGTTTCAGATCATACTGACTAATTTTTTTTTAAAAATTGCTCTAAACAGCTGCTTCATCCTGCATAATCCAAAATTCTTCGTGACCATGTACTCATATTAGTCATATTTGTGTTCTTTATTTATTTATTTTATTTTTTAACTTATAACAAATACTACAAGTCATTTCCCCTTTTTAATCCATCGAAGGGACAGATACAGGAAATCTTTCCTGCCACATGCCATTGCACTGTACAATAACAGCTAAAAAATACAATACTTTGTACCACTACTGTTTGCTACTTTTGATATTTTAATTATTATGTACATAATTTGCTATTTTGATATTTTATTCTGTATAGTTTGCTCTTTTTAGTCCTATTTCACAAATTTTCACTTTTTTCACTGTGTTATGCTTACAGTAACGGTACACTTTTTTGCCATTTGCTGTAGATATCTATCTATCTATCTATCTATCTATCTATCTATCTATCTATCTATCTATCTATCTATCTATCTATCTAATTTTAATCAGCACATCAGGCATCACTTTTGCTTTTAAAGTGAAACCAAAGCACTGATCGAATATTGTGGAATAAAAAGGCAAAAATGATCTTGATCCTTCTGATTATTAACCAGTTTTCCCTCAAATGTTTGCGTGGAGGTACTTCTGTGCTTTGGCGTCAGCATTAAGCATCCTGCTGCTTGTGCTGCTTTTGCAGGTGGTACAGGACATCTTGGAACATGAGCGCGAGTTTGTCAAAGAATTACAAACAGTGCTGAGCTGTTATCTACGACCTCTGCAAGCCACTGACAAGTAAGAGCAATGACAGATCCTTTAATGAATTATTAGGGCACAGGGTGTTGTGGATTCACAGGAAAGTCTCTTTGGTTAATGCATGAATATGATATGAACATTTTCAGAAATAAGTCTGTATTCGTGAATTTACTGGAATTGTAGTGATGCTTAATGTATTTCTGATTTAACTTTCTTTCGTCGTGCTAAATATGTGTATATTCAGGCTGAGCAGTGCAGACAGCGCCACCCTGTGTGGAAACCTGGAGGAGATTCTCACCTTCCAGCAGGGACTATGTGTGGCTTTGGAGGACTGTACCAAGTAAGTTAAGCAGGACACTGACCTCCATGGAAACCTCCCACACATCAGTTTCAGTGCAGAGCAAGTTTGGACTACAATCTACAGCCTCCTGTGCTTGTTCTGAAAGACATAATCAAATGCCTTCAGAAGACCATAATACCTCATTTGCTACTCTGCACGTGTATACTATACATTACTGCCAAGTGTTCCACAAAGCATACTAGACTTGATTATATTTTTGCAAACATTTTCTTCCTTCCAGACATCTCTTCCTCTTTATTTCTTTACAGCACAAACATCGACTTACAAAGAGTTGAAAAAACAGTTAATCCATCACAGTTGCCATGCAGCCTAATATCTTTTCCTCAAAGTTGCTATTTTTACGCACAATTTGAAAAATCTGCATGCCTTTTGGTGTCATTCCTGCACTGTGGGGGGAACTCTGACATCCATAACTACTGAGAACAAAGGCTGCCTTGGGGGAAGAAGAATGCATTCATACATCTCAGAACGTACGCCACGCTTTGGAAAATGGCCATTAGCAACGTGAAGCATGTAGTCTAATAATAATCCTGAAATTTCTTAAAGGGGACCTATTAGGTTTTTCCTTAATTTTTTGTCATATGTAATGTTACAATGTCAGCTGATTGCCAAATAATTAGTTTCAAATAATTAGATAACGTATGTAAAAGTAATGACTGCAATGTAATAATAAGCTCAGGCATCAGACTGCTCAGAATACTAGATTTCAAACGTTTCATTCTGCTTTTGCAATCAGTTGTCAACTTGTCGTCAGCTTGTTTATTGGGAGATGTGGCCATCTTCCTGCTCAGTCTGTCTATTTGTACTGAGGTGATTGACAGCGGCTCTGACCAGGACTCTGATCTGGATCATATTTAATGGTTCTCCTATCCGGCGGCTGCGCTGCCTGAACACTCTGTGATTTATTGACTTGCCTGATGGACAGATAGTGTCAGTATTTGCAAAAGTAACAACCAACTGTGCTAACTAGCTAACATTAGCTGCTGTTAGCTAGTTAGCACAGTTAGCCATACACTTAGGGGTCCTCTTAGCAGACTCTCCCCACTGTATTCTACCTGTAAGGACAGTTTTTCAGTTATCAGGAAATGATTCAGCACATCATCATCATTTGTCTCTTTCTGTATCTCTCCTCTTTGCTCAACCCTTTCTTCTCTCTGGGTTCCTTTCACCTCTCTAACCTTGTCTCTGTCTGTCTGACTCTGCAGGGTCTCAGAGGGCCAGCAGCGAGTGGCGGGCTGCTATTTAAACCAGATGTGCCAGATCAAGACTCTGTACCTGGCCTACTGTTCCAGCCACCCTTCAGCTGTTTGCATCCTCACTGACCACAGGTCAGCCCCTGCACACAAAACAGCCATTCACTACCACAACAAAGAAAAGCCTGGTTTAATATCATGAGGGTGCTTTAAGACTTGGGATGAATGGTGCAGATCTCGAGCCCTGCTGTTTTTTGATTGTGGTTATTTTGCATAATTGTTAGACTTGTTTCCATTCACCTGCGTAAGAACAACTACACTACATGACACAGAAATGTCATTTTTCCGCGTTGTTTTCCGCCGTTTGAGCCTCGCCTGGTTTTCTTTTGACAACGTCATCTTGCCCCCCCCTTTGATACTTTGGTCTAATGGCACCTGAGTGGAGAGTTAGCGCCACTGGCTGTTAATCTCGAGGCACTTTGCCTCTAATATTTGCATAATGGTATTGGATGGAAAGGCACATTATTTTGTGTGGATGGAAACGTGGCTGTTAGGAATGTTGCGACAGATAGAAAGTGAATATGATGCATTTCCATCCACTTGTTGACACAACAAAGCCTTAAACAAGCAGACGTAAATTTTATCTAAATGTTCTAGTGTTCAATGCCATATATGCTATATGGCTCTTCATCTTCTTTTGGTGTATGTGTATTACAACTTAAGTTATTATTAGGCTTATTCAATTATGGTCACATTAAGTGAACAGAAAAAGACAATTAAACATTAATTACAGTCATTTGTCTGGAAATTAATCAGCGGCTAAAATTTCACCTAATGATGAGCAGTGTGAACCCTCAAACTACAGCATGCCGTTTTCTGTCGAAGAGCTGAAGTTCAGCTTTGAACCACAAGGTGTCAGGCTTCCCATCTGGAAGTGACCAGGAGGCTGAACTGGGTCTGAGCTGTGACAGAGTCCCTGCGTGCTGAAGGTTTTCTCAAGTCCAGTTAATGTTAAAATGCATCATTTTAATGGACAGCTGAGAACTGTGACGGGTCTGTTCAGCACAGAGCAGAGTCGCTGTGAAATAGCGAAATGGCCGTGATGCAGTTTAAATGAGACGATGTTGAATATAATGCAGCAGTGGCTTGTCTGGTTCTACTCTGTGAACCAAAGTTGAATTACACACAGGAAGCCCACTGTTGACAGGATGTATGAAGTTGTGGTTATGTTGACAGGCAAGAGAGATTCATTTTCACAGTAAGCACATTTGCATTTGAGTTTCAGGAGCCTTTTTGTGACATTCACATTTGCCCCATGTTGCCCAATATTACCAGGTAGTGTTGCAACAGGATTCTGTCTGAATCAGCTTTTGGATCATGGAAAATCATGAATGGTGTTACTTCCAAAGCGCATTTTCGGGTTTGCGGAAAAGTGTTGCAGTCCAGTTGCAGCAAAAGTGCAAGAAGTGCTGACCTGATTTGAGCTGCCTTTCACACTAATGGTAAACACCATTACAGTCGCCTGAGGTCCAGCACAGGTGTCACATACAGCGGGTTTTGATCACAGTGTTAGTGGTTCTCACAGCAACGACCATTAAATGGAAACCTCGAAAAAGTGGTCACATACAGTATGCGACCCACTTTCTAGGCCTTATTAAGGCCTTGTTATCTAAAAATATAATATTAATATTATACCAGGGAAGTGAATCTGCCTGCTATGCTAAACTTGTCGCCATACCTGGAAGCAGTAGTGGCTTTTAGCTTGTAAATGCTCTAATTTTGTTAAATCAAGCTACACAGATAACATCATGTCTGAAACAATGAAATGTCCATGAACCCTGACCTGCACAGCCAGGGCGCTGTAGTATATACACTGTCTTTAACTATGTATTAAAAGTGTGTGTTTGTGTGTTTAACAGTGAGGAGCTAGACAAGTTCATGGAGAGCCAGGGAGCCAGTGCTCCAGGGATCCTGACCCTGACCACCAGTCTCAGTAAGCCCTTCATGAGACTGGACAAATACCCCACCCTGCTGCAGGAGCTGGAGAGACATGTGGAGGTAGAGGAGAAAATAAACATATCATGTCTAAATATGTGCTGAAATAATAGAAATCTATTTCTTTAATGCATGCAGAATAGAAAATAAATGAAACGTATGCTATATTTATAACCACAGTTTGAACAGCTTTTAACTACTCAGATTTTCTTGATCTGATTTGCCTTTGAAAGCTAAATGACAGTTACTGTTAGCGGAAACCTAAAAAACCCTGATGAGTCTTGATCTCTATCAATCTCTGACTCCCTCGCTATATCTCAGCATACCCAGCATGCACACGTGTCTCACTTTAACATTCAGAGAACTTGGGCTTGTACGTTTGATCTGATGTGTTGTTTATTTCCTCCACAGGAAGCCCATCCCGACTATGCTGACATTGTAAAGGCAACCGCAGCATTTAGGAGCCTGGTGGTAAGTCTGGGACATACAGGGGGCTCTGCACGCTGAAACTAGCCTTAAACTGTACCATCTTTGTTATCTCCACCAGGGATTAGGCCTCTTCTTTTTATCAGTCCTGAACAAGGCTGAGTTAAACAACCTACCATTAGCCCAGTGTCAGCCGGGATCAGCTCCGGTGCCCTCGCGACCCTCAGAAGGATCAGCGATATAGATAATGGAATGAACAAGGCTGAGTTAATCAGCCCGTAAGCCTCTCATGTCAATTCTTAATTATTGGATCGTAAATCCGGTGGATTTTCTGTTTTGTTCCTTTATTTATTAAAGAGTTGAACGCACTGTTTTGTGTCAGGGGTTAAAATGTGTATTTAGTGAATTTGCTTTTCATATTTATACGACTGTATTCTCCCGAGAAGACATCTCATTCTAATCTCTAATGTTAATTAAATGAGTAAAATACTCCAATTAAATCAAGTGTGGGTTGGTAGACAGTCTGTTTAGTGTTGTCACCAGGCTCCGCACACATAACAACGTAATGCAGCTTTTCATAATGGAGCACAGCCCAGGCGCGAGGGAAAAAAAAAAGAAATGAATGAAAACGCCTGAGCTTTTTCCCTGCTGCCTGCTGCGTGATCGTGCCGTTCCTACAGTGGGCGTGAACAGAAATGCCATTTTAGAGGAGCTGGATCAGAAACGAGCCACCGCATTGTACCTGAGTGAGCATCGCTCTGAGACACAGTTTCCCCGGCGTGGCTCCGAGTTCCTCTTAAGAACAGATGAGGTGACTCACACGTGTCTCTTCAGCAGGGCTGCACAGGAACACGGGGAAAAAAAGCATCTCACAGTGCAGGCTTGTGATTTGCAAGTCTCATTTTTCTTTGAGTGTTTTGAATGTGTGGTTGGGTGGGCAGGAGCTTAAGAAATGCCAATTACAACTCATCTGCAGTGCTCCGTCTACAGAATCTCATTTTTGTATACTGTGCAGGGGAAAATGACAGATGTTGCATTGTCATTTTTCCTGTTTGACGAGGGAGAGCCCCAGCCTTGCACCTGTAAATGTTCTACTTTATGTTGCGGGTTACTCCACATACCTCTGACAAGTAAAACACACACACGCAGTAAATATTCAAGTAAACAGTTACGTTTTCTGAAGCCGTATTTAAATCAATGCTGCTCATTACGCAATAAGGCGAGAAACCAGCTTGTTCGATGAAAAGGTTCAATAAAATATCACAGTTACTAATTTAGTGAGAGCATCAGATGTTTGATGTAAATCTTAAAATCTAGAAAACCATAATGAACAGCAAACTTATTTCCCCTGACACCTGCATTGACTGGTGTGTATATTTGTGTGTTTGTGTTTAGACACAGTGCCAGGATCTGCGGAAACGCAAGAACCTGGAGCTCCAGATCTTGTCAGAACCAGTGCGGGCCTGGGAGGGAGACAGCATGAAGAGCCTGGGTCACGTGGCCTACATGTCCCAGGTCCACATGAAAAACGGGTCCAGCGAGGTGAGAGACGTGCCGGGTTTGACCTCGTCTAGGTTGAGCAGAACTAACATCAATTGTCTTTTTTCTTTCGAATTGACCTTTTTTCTTTTTTTAAAAAAATCTAATTGGGTCTAGTTGGGATTTGGCTGTTTTAGTGAAAGCTGGGGATTACAGTCCTCTGGGTTTCATTCAGTCAAAGAGGAGAGATTGTATTGTAGAAGGATTTGTATGCAATACTAAGCACACAATTTGTATGCACAGAGAAGACAGTAAGAAGGACTTCTGTGTGCCTCTTTCCCACCTCTGAAAGACTTTAGAACGGTTTAACACATTCAAATGATCTTATCCATTTCTCAGTGAAGCCCACCGGTAACCCCTCCTGCTCCCCTATAACAGACACTGGCAGTTAAGGGCCATCCACACCAAGAGCGGTAACTGTAACTATAACGTCGACGATGTGAGCATCCACACTGATGAACAGTAAAGTTCTGGAAACAGTGGCTCCACATGTGCTCCAGCTGTGTCGGGTACTGATGACCTGTTGCTGCTGTATGTTGCACAGAGAAACAAAAAGAAGGCCAGAAGGATGTGGGTGAGGAGAATCCATCTCTCTGTTAGGAGAGTTAAATTTCAACTTCAGTTTGATGGTGGTATCCTGGTGGTCGTCAAAGAGGAGATTTCAGAGGTTTCAGAGATGTCCATCTTCTTTTTTTTAATCAAATATGCCCCAATAATGAGTCTGTCTGCAATGTTCTACATTGACGGCCTGTAAATTTGGATGGATTTTGTTTGGCTGTCAGTGTTTCAGTGTGTCATGAAATTTTAGCTTCAAATTTAGCCCGCCATCTAAAGAGCTAATAACTTTTAAGCTCTTTCCTTTTATGAGTCAACTTCCAGCATCAGACAGTCTCTCCACAGCCTGCATGTCTTATGTCGGGTCTTTGCGTTTACTTTTCTGTGCAGGTGAGCAGATGGAAGGAAGTGTGAATTGCACCTCTACTGTGCTAGACTTCGAAGTTTCGCTATTACGAGTTACAGGCACTGGTGCTGAGTTAAAATCCAGAAAACCCAGCAGCGTGTCGTTATTCAAGACCAATGTGAAGCATGAATCTTTGCCTAAATGTGATATAGGGCTTCCCATATGTCCATGGGACATGCTAATTCAATATCCCTTTCAAGTGTCAAAACAGAAACCTATGTAGGCCATACGAGCCGTGAAAAGCCGTCTCCTCCTTCTCGTGTGGTTTCTGTGTGGGGGTCGACTTTAAGTCAGTGGTTGGAAGAAAGCCCAAGATAGACATTTGGATTTATCATCTTGTAATCACTGTCAACCACTTTCCAACCACCGTACTAGTCACCTAACTTGTTTCGCTACTCAACCTTCTTATTTTCCATTCATGTAACAAGCTTTGCCAAACTAGTATCTGGTTGCAAACTCGCTGAGACTTGCTGGTGTCAGCTGTAATGATGGTTTCGCGTCACTAGGTGTGACATAAACCATAAGTTGTTTTTTGACAAACGGCGTGAAGAACGAGAGCAGCTGCAGCCGCCACCTTTCACTGACAATCAGTTATTATTATCAAATCTTTTTTGTCTCTCTCTCGCAGGAAAAGGAGGAGCGCTATCTAATGCTTTTCCCTAACGTGTTAGTCATGCTCTCCGCCAGTCCCCGGATGAGTGGCTTTATTTATCAGGTGAGCTACACCTTCCCTCCCTTTATTGAGTAATTCCCCAATTTGTATCAGTGTTCATTTTTATGGGCATAAAAACTCCAACTAAATTCATTAAATTCAGGCGATAAGACAAGACTTTATTAATCCCCAGTCAGGGAATTTCGGCTGTTATGGGCAGCAGGCAATGGCAGTAGGAGAGAATATCAACTGCATAAAGAAATACAAAATACTTAATATGTACATTTTATACAAAGGATATATATACAGTGCCTATCATAAGTATTCACCCCCTTTGATGTTTTACCCTTTTATTGCTTTCATAAATCAATCATGGTCAATAAAATTTAGCTTTTTCAACACAAAAATTTATTGGAAAAAACTCTTTAATGTCAAAGTGAAAACAGATTTCTATAAAGTAATGTTAATAAAAGAAAATTATATAAATGAAAATAATAGTTTGCATAATTATTCACCCCCCTTAAGTCAGTATTTAGTAGATGCACATTTGGCTGCAATCACAGCAGTGAGTCTGTGTGGATAGGTTTCAATCAATCTTGCACATCTGCCCACTGCAATTTTGCTCCATTCTTCTTTGCCAAAGTGCTCAAGCTCTGTCAGGTTGCGTGGGTATCGGGCATGAAAAGCCCTTTTCAAGTCCAGCCACAAATTCTCTATAGGATTGAGGTCTGGGCTTTGACTCGGCCACTCCAGAACATTTACCTGGTTCTTTTTTAACCATTCCTGTGTAGCTTTTGCAGTATGTTTTGGATCATTGTCTTGCTGGAAAATAAATCTTCTCCCAAGTCGTAGTTCTCTTGCAGACTGAAAAAGATTGTCCCCCAGGATTTCAGTGTATTTTGCAGCATTCATTCTGCCCTCTATCTTTGCAAGCCTTCCAGGTCCAGTTGCTGAGAAACATCCCCACAGCATGATGCTGCCGCCACCACCATGCTTCACAGTGGGGATGGTGTGTTTTTGGTGATGTGCAGTGTTCGGTTTCTGCCAAACATGACGTCTTGTCTGATGGCCAAAAAGCTCAATTTTGGTCTCATCAGACCAAAGAATCTTCTTCCACTTGACCATGGAGTCCTCCACGTGCTTTTTGGCAAACTCTAGTCGAGATCTAATATGACTTTTCTTCAACAGTGGCTTTCTCATTGCCACTCTCCCATAAAGCTTTGACCGGTGAAGAACCCGGGCAGCAGTTGCTACATGCACAGTCTCTCCCATCTCAGCAGCTGAAGCTTGTAACTCCTTCAGAGTAGTTGTAGGGGTCTTGGTGGCTTCTCTCACTAGTCTCCTACTTGCACGGCCACTCAGTTTACGAGGGCGGCCTGATCTAGGCAGATTCACACAAGTGCCATATTCCTTCCATTTCTTGATAATTGACTTCACTGAACTCCGGGGGATGTTCAGTGCCTTGGAAATTTTTTTGTAACCATCCCCTGAATTGTACTTCTCAATAACCCTTTCCCTGAGTTGCTTAGAGTGTTCTTCCGTCTTCATGGTGTAATGTTAGCCAGGAATACTGATCAACCACTCTCTGGACCCTTCAGACACAGGTGTTTTACAACTCAATCACTTGAAACACACCCACACCACTCAGGTGATCTTCATTTCACTAATTGTGAGACTATTGGCAACAATTTGATGGACCTCTATTGAATTAGACCATTAAATTAAAAAGGGGGTGAATAATTATGCAAACTATTATTTTTATTTATATAATTTTCTTTCATTAACATTACTTTATAGAAATCTGTTCACCTTGACATTTTCCTTGACACTCGAGTTTTTTCCAATAAATTTTTGTGTTAAGAGAGCCAAATTTTATTGACCATGACCATCTATAGACTTACACAAATTTCACATGTTTAGAAATTGGACATTGTGGGTAAGGATAAATAAGTCCAGCATTTACACTATTCCACAGTAATAAATATATATGTGTCACAGTAGAACACCGGTATGTATGCATGGGTTGAGTACTTCATGACAATGAAAAAAAGGTTATATGTCACAAGGTCGTGTATGATAAATCACCCATCAGTGCAAAAACAGTCTGAATATTGACCCAGTGCTACATTAAGCAATGATGTGTGTGTATATTTATGTGTGTGTGTGTATATATGTATGTATATGTACATATGTGTGTATGTATATATACATATATGTATATAACACACACACACGCACACATATATATTATACACACACACACCCACACACACACACACACACACACACACACACATACCCATTGTCTCCTGCATATGATGTGCTGTCTTATTGCTTCTTCCTTTTTCCCCCTTCAGGGACGACTGCCACTGACAGGCACCACAGTAACAAGACATGCAGAGGATGCAGACAGCAATGCCCACTATGCCTTTGACATCACAGGTTTGCATCTGAAGCTCTGGAGAGAACTATGGCTCCTCTTCTTTAGTTTAGTGGAGGATTAATGGAGTAAAGTAGCATAATGAGTTGTAACCCAAATGAAGAAGATCAAGCACTAGCTCGTTGAGCAGCCGTGGGATTGTGTCTTCAAAACTCTTAAACTTCCAAGTACTCCCTGTGAAGTATTTATGCTGAAGTCTGCATCAGAGCCAATAAAAGGATGTTAAACTTTGCCCTACTTTTTCAATGAAAATCATTTGCTGCTTATGTGAATTTAGGTTAAGCACTTGATTCAGATCTTTCAGTAAATGCAAAACCTTTAATTGTTAATCTCGTAACATCCACAGTAAATAAATATGTGTATAAACTAAGACAAAACATAATTTGAATTTTAAAGGAAGTGTGTGTGTGTGTGTGTGTGTGTGTGTGTCCTGCAGGAAGCCTGATGGACCGTATCACAGTGTTCTGCAGCAGTGCCCAGGAGTTACAGGAGTGGCTGGAGCACCTCCAGCCCTTCACCAAAGGAGGCAGCCCTGCAGGCACCATCTCAAAGGTTAGAACACATTCACACACAAACACACACACATTCACACAAACACACACACACATATACACTATGAAGTCAAAACAATATCAAAAGTGAAACCTGCAACATGCTGAAGTGTGAAAAACCAGAGGTGACAAACATCAAACTCATCTTTAATCGCACGTATAATTTTCACACTTTCTTGTCTCCTGTCCTTTGACACCACATAGACTGTAGAAGGCAAGCCACTGAGCATGGTCGGTACCCCCACCCACCTGTCCCACCTGGGCAGCCTCAGTGCAGTTAGCCGCGGCCCCCTGGAGCCGCCGAAGATCAGCAAGCCCTGGTCTCTCAGCTGCCTGCGGCCTGCGCCCCCTCTCAAACCCTCCGCTGCACTGGGATACAAAGAGGTAGGAGTTGGCAGCCCTTTTTTAGCTGCGCAGATGAACCTACACAACCTCAAAATGCATATCTGATAAGCATTATTATTCAGAAACTGAAAGAAGTTCACCTCCTCTACAAGCCCCCTCTGTCCGCCCTTTCTGCCTCTTCCTCATTCAAACACATTTCCACCAAACACACGCACACACCTTTAACTCAGCAGTAAAAGGTGAAAATATATGCACCCCGGCTGGATGAGAAGAGATTAAGTGATCCAGTCTGATCTGGCTGTTTTTCTTTAGCTACACCTCAGTGATGTTTTTCAGTAATGTAAACATGTGTTCACAGGCTCTAAAAACCTTGCTCTGTGCTGTGATGACTACAGGAAAACTCTTGGCATACATAGGTCGGCACTTTGCGCAGCGCGTGGGCCGGCGAGATAAAGCACCACACGGTGGCTGTGAAAAGCAGCAGCTACTGTTATTACAAGATTATCAATCTTAATGCAGTGCAGCAAAAGGAATAGATTTAAAGTTTCCGCAAGTGCGTCTGAAAGGCCGCCTGGTTCTGAGGAAGTGAATTCCAGTAACGGCCGAACGGCGGAAAGCGATGTACTTGTGCACTCCTTGTCTTTGAAGAGTGTGAATAATGCTCGCTCTGTGGCCCCCGTGGGCGGGAGAGGCTTTCACACTTCAGAAGTTTCAGTTATCATGGGCAGTCTAGTGATTCAAGTGTTCAGCAAACATGTGTCTTGGCACTTTTCTTGACAAGCTGTCATCTAAAAATGACTCCGTCTCTTTGCTTTTTACCACCGAACGCACATGAACACTCCCACGCTCGGTTCTTCGTCTTCTTCTCTGCCCGGCAGAGATCGCATGCACGACAGAATGCATAACCACCTTTCCGCCAATCTTCCCATTTCTCCCTGTATCTTTCTTTCTTTTCTTTTTTTTTTTCGTTTACATGAAGTAATCACACTACTCTGCACAGACAAACAGTAGGTGAATGGCAGAGGGGGTGTAAAAATGTTCACATTAACTCTCTATCACGTCCTTCGCTCGTCATATTTTTCATGCACATTTCCCCTTTTTCTCTCTTTCTCCATCCTGCCTTCTGTAGAGGATGTCTTATATCATGAAGGTAAGGTTAGATCTCACTGTGTTTCTGTCCGTGTATGTGTGTGGGTAAGGATGTGGTTTGAGGGTGGGGGTGGGATGGGGTTGCCTGTGTGTGTGTGTGTGCGTGTGTCCCAGTGTTGAGCTGGCATGTCATTGCTCTGTTCGCTTCACTCCTCCCTCACTGTCATCTGTTGGTTTCCTGTTTTCTGTAGCCGTGCGCGTCTGTTCGTTTCTTTTTTTCTCTCAGCCTCTGCAGGGAGGCGAGGTGTCACTCACTGTGTACGGTATGAGTTTTCTGTTGAAAAACCATTCTGATGCAGCAGTACTACTCATTTTTACTAGGAGGGCTATTTTTGGAAATGTTGGCACAGTGCAAACAAGTCTGCAGTCACTCAGCCCTGCATGTATTTGCACATTTGAATGATCAGCAGCTCAAATATGCTCTAATAGTTTATGTATATTCCATGTTTCTGGAAAACCTGTTGGCTTCTATGTTTTCCATGTGCAGTGGTGTGCAGTTTTATTAGACATCACAGTGATCCACATTCATTATTCACCAGGGGTCTTTAAAAGAAACTCCAAATGAATGCTAATGCTTCTCCGTGTCCGCAACACGTTGGCCGTAACAACTTTATAAGGCAATCAAAGCTTCTTGTGAAGTTCTTCTGCTCCCGAGTGGCCATAAAAATCAATTTCGCAGCTTTGAAGTGACGTAAACATCACAGTACTTGTGTACCCTGTGCTTTACGCGCTCCAGGCAGGTAGATGGAGCGAAATGCTGCCAGTCTTGGTGCAAAAATTGCAGCGTGCCACCGAATGGTCATCGGCACATCACCTTACTTCACCACGCCTGCCGCCATTGTTCCAAACCAACAGCGAAATAGCCCCAGTACACTTCAGAAAAATGCACTTTGAGCTGTGCACCTGCATTAATGTGAATCCCACGATGACATGATGCAGCTAATTATTCCTCAGAGGGACTTTTAGGAGTCAGTGACAGAGTTTCAGGATGCCCCATGAGTTGGTTCCTATTTTCCTGTCGCATATTTAACTAAGCTTCTACGTTCCTGCCGAGGTCATGGGCCCAGTGGCATCATGTGAAGTATTCTAAGAACATGACGCTCGTAAGTCACAAATTTTGCACGACTCATCCGCGCTGGTACGAGCTCCTCACCGTGACTAAACTGTCATTTTCGCTAAGTTAATTATTCATCACACCTCAGCTTTTAATGTGCTCAGGAGAGGAAACCGTCTGTTTTCAGACCCTAAACTCAACCCTGCGGCAACAAAAAAATCTCTCATTCATAAAACCACATACAGTTATTGTGGTTTGATGAAATATAAAGAATAATGTGATCAAACCTTCGCCTCCTTGCCTATTAATCTGTGAACACTGTATCCCACAGGTAAAGCTTGAATTTATGAAGCGTTTTTTCTCTCTTCCTGACAGTAGTCAGTGATGTTTTTCATGTGACCAGCATCTTTTTAAAAATGTGGAAATAATTGTTATTGAATGTGATTTGGCCTTGGGTTGTCTTGGTTCGTAGAGCTCTGTTGGGACTCATGTGAGCGCAGAGGGCTCGCCCGGCCCGTTTGGCCACAGTCATCATCATGCGCTTGCCGCCTTGTTTTGTTGATGGATCTTTGATGTTGTTCGTTCATAAGCGATCCGCATCCTTGTACGCTTGCAGTCTGTTTGGTTTGGAGCCTTGGCTTTACAGGTGTGTGTAGCAGCGCGCGTGTGTGTGTGTGTACATGTAGAGAGAAACGCACTGAATTTAATGTTGCACTCCTCCAGGACTCCAGCAAGAGCCCGCGGCCCATGAAGAAGTTCCTGCCAGGAAACAGGAAGAAAGAGCGGAAGCCCTCTGATGACGAGGTTCAAACGAGGAAAAGTAGGACTTCTATCTTACTATAATATGAAATGTTGGTTGTATTACTCTACAAACACCAGTTTCAGTTGGTTGTAATGCTGTTGTTGGTCAAGATAATAATGGTTAATGAACAGTGGAACAGAAGGGAAATTTAGATGTGCAGCTAAGATAATGTGTTAATTAACTTGATCAATTGAACAAAAATCAAATCGATAAGGGCTATCTTATCTTACAGTGTTGTGCAGGTCAATGTGTTCTCAAGGAAATCAATAATCCACAGCCGAGGCCTGTGCAGCCCCTTCTTTACATAGAAGAGTGTTCAGAGAGACCCCCTCTAATGTAACTGCATTGCATCAGTGCAGCATGTGGAATCCTTATTATCTGAATATGTGTGTTCATGATGATTGTGTCCAGCGGCCGCCCTTAAACAAACCCAGCGAGGTGCACGAAGCTTTAAAATGTGCGTGAATGATATGGGTGATCTCTGCCGTTGGCAGGCACGGCCGCTCTGGAGGAGGACGCTCAGATACTGAGGGTGATCGAGGCGTACTGCACGGGAGCGAGCCTGCACCAGACCACCACAGGTGTCTCAACACAAATCGTCCCTTTAATGCCTCCTTAGATTGTACACGCTCAACAGCTGATGCAGCCGTGAATCAAGCTTTCCCATTAATTTGTGTTTGTGTGTGTGTGTGTGTGCAGCAGTGCGGAAAGAGTGCGTCCCTCAGGTGCTTCTGCCCGAGGAGGAGAAGATCATTGTGGAGGAGATGAAGAGCAACGGGCAGACAGTTATTGAGGAAAAGTAAGCGTGTTATGTCATTATTACTCTGGAAAACAGGTTTTCATTTAGTTGTTGTGTAACAGTGACGAACAAGGATTTGTCATGATTTGTGTTTGGATCCTGATTTTCTCTGTAATTAGATTCAGAAATATGATATTGATCCCATTTAGGCTTTTGAGGAATGAATCTTCACACAATATGACCTCGAGTTGGAAGCCAGTATCACCTTGATACACAAATAATATGTTAGCAAATGGCGTTTTAAATGAAAAGGAGAAAGATGTTGGTGCTGTCCAGCAAAATGGTATTTCCTTTGTGTTTCTCTCAGGAGTCTGGTTGATGCTGTTTATGCTTTAAAGGACGAGGTTCACGAGCTGAAAAAGGTAAATGTGTGCGTGTCGACTTCTGTATTTGTGTGTCAGCAGCGTACTTCTCTGTCCTACTTTGTAATGGTGCCACTGTGCTTGTTGGGAGTTTTGGGTTATAAATGTGGTTAAATGTGCTAAAACCAGACCGATACGGAATTTTTTGAAGGCTGATCTCGATGCGTGAGAACGAACCAAATCAGATTATAGTCTTTTCTTCCCCCCGACAAATATACATTCATGTTTTCGTCTTCTGTATTTTTATCAGCATATAAAAACAATTGTTATATTTAAAAAAAAAAAAAAACACTGTCAACAATATTGCCGTATACAAAAAAAAATGTAAGAACTAAAAGATTAAAACTGAATAAAAACAGAGCGGTCATTGCAACATTTTAAACTTATATCTTATATAAAGTATATTTTTACATGCAAACATGACACAATGCTTATTCATGAAATAGTTCCCGGATGTCTTCATAAACATTTACTGTACCTCCTCATAGTGTATGTCATTTTTTCCAAACCCATACAGTGTGCTGTATTTTTAACCCAGATATTAATAATTGGCTTAACACTTTTTTTTTCCAGTTCTGAGCAACAAGTACTTTTGTTTGTAACGTTTTAGATCCAGTGGGTATATGAGAACTAAAACAACCTCTCAGGGAACATTCGCGAATAACATGTTTGAGATATTAATAACTTCCTTCCTAAACTCTTATCTTTTCGTGCACCCCCACCCACTAACAGTGACAATGAGGGAGTGTTGAGGCTCTTGACATTTAAGACAAACATCAGTATTATTTTCATTGCATTAATTGAATTTGTCAAAAGTCTGCATCATCTGAAGCAGCTGTAGCTTCAGGGTTCAGTGTTTGTCATCTGAACATTAACACCAGCTTCCCTCCTTTACGTACAGCTTAGGATGCTAAACCTCCGTCACTGCAGTTTTTTGTGATATTTTCTTCCAAAGAACTTCCATGAACTTTTTCAAGCCCTTCTGACCATGTTTCAAAGGAAATATTGCCCCAAACTGGACTAAAACAAGAAAATGCCTTTTCCATATGAATGGATTTCCATGCTAAACTCAGTAGGCTTGGCTGTGTGATGCTCATTTATTAACATAACATAAAAACACTTTAACAGTACATTTTAAAGAGGAATGACAAAATAAAAACTGTACATAAAAGGACATAAAGCTATATAAACAATAACCGAGAACGCCTACTATCAGCCAATAAAACCAGCTTGCTGACGTAGCGGCCTGTCTCCAGAGTGTACGTCTGAGTTTGTGCTAACAGGAGCGGCCGCTTCAGCATGGTCACGGTCTGTGAATGTTTTACAGGAGAATAAGTGGATGAAGCAGTTTCTGGAGGACGAGCAGAAGTCACGCAAAGAGCTGGAGAGAGCTGTTCGAAAACTGGCCAAGCAGAAGAATGATTGTTCTTGGGACGACGGCGGCCACTGAACACATCCGCACGATCATCCTCATCCTTGTGTGTGTCTGTGTGTGTGTGTCTGTGTGTCTGTGTGTGTGTGGGGCGTGCTTGTGGAGGGATGGGAGGGGCCAGGTGTGTCTACGTGTGTGTGTTTGTGTATCCATCTTGTGTTGCGTCTCCATATTTCAATCACACCTGACAGAGCCGCACTTCCCTCTGTGACCATCACGTTTGGAGTTCCTTCGCTTCGATGTGGCGTTTTGATGACATCTAATCTGTCTTCCTGGTCCGGCCTCACTAGATGAGACTACAATTATGCAGCTCAGCTTACTGCGACTGGCACTGTGAACCCCCCCAGCAAATGGACCCATTTGTGGAAAAGGACAAAACGAGTTCTCCGCTGCTTCTTTTGCTTCAGCCAGAAATAGAAAAGGAGTCCAATAGGTGTTCTCCTGCATGCACTTCTGTTAGCAAAAGGGGCTGTCTTCATCCCTTCACATCAAAACTTTTTTTTCCTTTTGTCTTATTTTATTTGTCACGAGGACCCGCAGAGGAGAAACGGATTCATTGAGCTTTCGTGAGCATGTGCATTCTAGTTTCCAGGCTGTTTTGTAGGCGACAAACAGGTTAGCTGTTGCATTCGGTTGTGTCCAAACACAGCCCTTCACTGTTAATTTAAGAACTGCATGAATGTACAGTGTTTCTACAATATGAATTCTGCATCAGAAATGTGATAATCAAGATATACAAATATATAGTCCAAAGCTATCAGGGATGCAGATGCGTAATAGAATAGAAAAGGCTTAACTATGTATCATTTATTATACAAGAGTACGCAAATAATGAGCCCTACTCTTCTAACTAAAATGTATTCAAGTATCATTTTAACATATTAATTACATAACCTTGCTTTATTTTGGATTTTTAAAGGAATATTCTTTATTTATTGTTCACCCAGACATTTAATTGTGGTGTTAGCCTTATAGTTTCGCTGCCTTTTACGTCTGCCCGGCGTTTTATTCAACTACACTGATGTTTTCCAGGCAGAAAAGATATCCTTGTTTTGGCCAAGGGGAAATAGACGTTTTCTCTCTCAAACGGGAGAAAATGACTTTAATAATGAGTCTGACTTCAGAGTTCAGAGGTTTTCGTCGCAGCCTGTGTGGCCTCCCAGCAGGTTCCTGCAGAGCTGATGGAGACAGACTGAGGAAATGAACAGACATTTATTTGTGGGTGTAGAGTAGAGCTCAAATGTATAAGTGCCTCCTGAAAGGGGTCGATAAACTTTAAGAGAGTTTAAGACCAGACTGGGACTAACTGCATGATGTATAATGAAAGTGTCACAGGTGGTTTGTTGAGATATTTCAATAGGAATGGCTCGAGCTTAGTGGGTATATACTGGGTCTGAAAAACACACAGGGCTTCGTGTGCTTTTTGAGATGCAGCCTCTTCTCACGGACCCACAGCGGTACATTTCCTCACGAGGTTGCGTGTGTGCACTGTCAACACTGTTATCCACTGTCGCTGCTTTGCAGAGCAGCGGTGGATTCTATTGAAATGCAATAAGTGACTGCTTTACTGACTGGCCTCTGGGTTAGATCCAGCATGGTGGGCCAGACGCGGAGAAATTGCAATAATAATGAATGATTTAACCCAGTGTATTAACCAAAAAAGGCTGTTCCTTATTTTCAGTTTGCCGTTTCTTTAATCCTGGTGTTGACGATTGTCTGAAGGTCACTGACCAGGTCCTGATTTTCATCACCAATGATCCAAAATGTAATAATACTGTATTACCGTACAATGGCTGTTCGCGCTGTGCTGTCTTTCACGTGCCTCTTTACAGGAAGGCCAGAGCACTGTGCAAGGTGCAAGGCAACACATCTGCAGCAGAGTCAGTGTCTTGCTCAAGGGCACTTCAGCAAGGAACGCTGTTCCTAATAGACCGCTGCTTCCTGTGCACACGCGAGAGCAAGCAAGACCATCAGCGAGTGTGCTTGGCTCTTTCTTTGCAGTCGTTCTGAAGGCCTGTCCCCGGGCCCGAGTTCCCGTGAAATCAGATAAAACGATTTACGGCAGAATGGAAGAGCCGGTGTTTACATTTTGCCAGCGATGTTTCGCAGTGAGCTGCACGTTAGCCAGTTCAAAGGAAGCAGGGGAAGATTTTTCTTTAGAGAATTAAATTTTTGAGGTTATATTTTGTGGTTATGGCTGAGACTGGAGCAGGAAAATTGACTGAAGAAAAAAAAAAAAGCTAAAAGGGAGGACTGCCATGCTGTACAATCCCTCTTTGCAGAGTGCTGTTTGTGCGTGCACCTCACAGCACTGTGCGGGGTGCAGGGCAGCGCAGGTACATCTGCAGCACAGTCGCGTCCTGCTTTAGGGCACTTCAGCAAAGAAAAACCGCCTGCTCAGGTGCTGGAGCTGATCTTTACTCTCTATTCCTATTGGGACGCTTGCAGAAACTCTGCTTCCTGTACAGACACGTGACTCTATCTCAACACATGTTGAGATTAACATTATTGCTGTTACTTTAGGCTTCTCTAAATTGTTTTCATTAAGTACCACAAACTCTAGTTTTCAATTCCCAACAGCCCCAGTGAGCACTTACTGGTGGGAGGGGGTTGAACTCTGGTTTTATCTTGTTCTTCTTGTCTCCAGACCACTGTGTGTATTGTTTTTTGAAAGGTTGTTCTATGCAATTATTGTTGTTGCAAGTATTGTAATGCTTTGTTTTTCTAGACACTCTGTACTTTGTGTTTGGTATGGTCATTCTTTTATTAAAAATTTAATATAAGTGGCGCATTTGACATCAACTTCACCGAGCGAGAAATGGAAACCCACACAACATGGAGTGCACGTTCCCTCATTCACACTGGAAAATCCACCAAGGCTTTTCCATGCAGCCTTCAGCGCACGAGCGGCTCAGGAATTTGTAGGCTGTTCAGATTCGGTAGCAAGAAACCCCTCGCAGGATGGAAGGAATGACTAGAATAGATGACATCCTGTGAGAGTGCGCTGCCTCTGCATCTGTACACACCTCCATAGAGATTCACACTTTCCATACTGTTAAGCTCAACCACAACAGTGATATGTGAAGCGCTCTGCCACCGTAGGTTTTGTAATGTCTCGTTTTAAACTTGCACCACCGCGTTTCGCTTCGGATGGGTTGGTGGGTAGAGCTGTTTTACATTACTCACCAAGTACTTTTAAAACCTTCATATTAGTCACCAGGCAGGTGGAAGACTGCGTCTCTCAGGTTATGGTGTAGTTAGTAATTAAATTTTAAAAAACTAGGTCACGGTCTGAACTGACTGTGGATCTTAACAGGAACAATGATTTTTTTTTTTATGTTTTAGCCAATTTAATATGAATCCTGATTACTTGACATTTCTGATATATTTCAAAACTATCTCTGCGCTGTTGGCATTTCACATTTTTATGCCTTTTTTTACTGCCAAATAGGAGCCATTGGTCCGAACCCTGTTTTATGAAAATCGAATAGCACTCTTGAGTCTTACTTGAGTTATGTAATCCATCATAGCAAATGCAATCTCGTGTGCCAAAGTTTTATGATCTTCTATGTTTAAATCAGTCTGCATTTAAACTGCATCAGAAATGAAACATTTACTGTGATGGATTACGCATCTTAACGTTTCAAGAGTTTGATGGAAATTACTTGGAACCAAAGGTGGCCTGGAACGAAGGAAAATACATCACAAAAATGGAAAGACTGCCGTTTGTGATTGGGTTAATGAAGTTGTGGTTCTTGAGTTTTCTACCTCTGAAAACAAGATGCAGTTTGATGCAAATGTTTCTTTACACATGCCATCAAAATGGTTTCAACCTGCATCTTTAGTGGTTCTGTTTCTTGTGGTTATGCATCAGCTAAATCCATCTCTGCTATGTGGTTTCTTGTGTCCTAGAAATTTAAAACCATAGTGGTGTAGACTGAGCCGGAGTGCAACATGCAGCAAATATGAAGCTTCATATCTGAGTAGCTCAACTCACTAAATTTTCTCACTTGGCATGTTTAACTTGTTAAGCTCACCTGACTAAAAGCTGTTTGCTTTACAGAAAACGCACCTTTCCTTCACACCATGTAAGATATTTTTGCATTTTCATGTACATGTGCAGTGTAACCCAACACTGAAAACATCAAATGTGTAGTGCTTAGTTTGGAAATTTTAGTCTAATTTAATTTTTAGTCTACAAACACGCAAAAGAAAGAAAGAAGAAATGATTTAGATTAAATATCAAAGTTTCATTTCACAGCCATTTACATCAATAAATACAGACATTCTACATTAAAACTGATTTAATAAATTATAGTTTAGGAATGTGGTCTTTGTCTCTGAAATCCACAGAAGAGATCAGAAATAATTAGTTTGATTATTGATCCAGTCTATTTAACAGTGTTCTCAGTAGCTTCCATCCACTCAATGAGTCCCCCGCTCTTCAGTTACAGGTCCATGCGTACGCTCATAGAGGAGTCCTACAGTTTGTACATCCCAAAGGTCGTTGCTCCTTCCTCGTAGTTCACCTGCGAAAGGTCTGGTACCCAGACACTGAGCTGGTTTCCCTTCTCCAGCGTGATCACCTCTCCCTGCGTGGCTGTGCACAGGCGAGGGATCGACGCAGACCCACTGTGGCTGTCCAGGCTGCAGTAGGCCTGCATCACAGTCTTCTCCCCCGCTGTCTCGTTCTTCCTCAGCTTGACCCAGCTGGCCTGGGGGCGCTTTGAGTCGCCCTTGGAGAAGGTCACCCTGGAGTAGACGTAGTAGTCACCGGGTTGCAGGATAGTCAGCCAGCTTTTGTGGTAGTAGTTGATGCCCCTGCGAACTGAGTGGTTCATGTTCCACGTGAGATAACCCGCTGGAGAGACAGAGGGACAAGTTTAAGCAACATTATGGAGAATTCTTCGACTTTTTTACTTCTAAATAGATTTTTTTGGCCATCCATTATTACATTTTCGAAAATCCTATGTCATTTTTAGTTCTTACATGTAGGGGTCGACGTTTCTGCGACTGTCATGCGTGCCAAGGTTTTATAGGAGGTTTCCTGCTTTTCTGATGACAGATAGGCTGCTGGAGAAGAGAACAAACATCTGGTCAGAGACATTGTTGAGACTTTTCCTATAAAACTCAATGTGTAAAATTACATTCAGGAAGAAATAAATGAAATGAATTTACCTTTTCCTTCAGCTGAATACATTTTTTCCTGCAGGAATGAACAAAAGTAGAACATCAGGAACAGCCAGTGCAGTATGTTGACTGTAGATACTTATTATATGTGTAGGATATTTACAACCAGACATCTTTCTATCTGTTCAAATGATGCTTGTGTTATAACAAGTCACAGAGCTGTGAATATCACAACTTGTCTGTTTGTTTAAGAGCATTTCCTGTTTCACTGACCTGACTATTACAGTTTTAGACGGAGCGAATTGTGTGAACCAGCAGAAGATGTGCAGACGTCTATTTCAACACCCGCAAGTCAGGAAACCCACGCACGGTGCCCAGTATATTTGCTTCATGTTTTGAAATGAAAATTCGTTTGGCAATGAAATTGAAAGATCAATTTAATTTTTTTTAGAAAATCCAAACTTAATTTTAAAATTTAAGTTTAATAATAAATTTTAATTAAAATAATAGCATCTCTTTTTCTTCAAGCCATCGCTTGTTCAAAGTGAAATATTTAAACTTGTAATAATTTTGGAAACACTACGATAGTGCCACCCCATACTAGTACATCTTAACTGTACTTAATTAAAAGTCTTTATCTATAAGAGATTTTCTTTTCTGTTTTTACCATTTTGTCATTGTGGTACAGATAGATGAATCCTCCAACCGACAGGAATAGATGCAGCAACACTACTCCAACCAAAAACCGGATGAGAGACTTGCTGTGGCCTTGTGATGGAAGCGGAGCTGGGATGAGGACCGGGTGGGACCTGCTGAGGCGAGGAGGCACTGGCGGTGGGGCCAGGCTGGTCTGGTAAGTGTTGATCATGGTGGAGAGAGGCCTGGCGTCCGTGACATCCCATGCACTTCTGAGCTGCAGCTCTGTCAAGCGACGGCGTTTTTCTCTTGCGACTTCCTGGAAGCTCTGAACTCTTCTACATGCAGATCTGTGAAAGCTGTGACCTTTATGTGTACATGTGTGTACGTGTGCGTGTTGTCAAAAATACCTTGTTGCATTTCTTCCTTCCTTTGTGTCAGATCTGTGTTCCTATATGCCACATGATGCCATGAGGTCTTGTATTACTCAGTATTTCTATGTCAGTGTGGCAATACTTCTATTTATGGCCAATGAAGAACAAATTCCCATTAAGGTACACTAACACACTAATGTAGCATGACATATAGTACCATTTTAATATTTAAAGAAGGCAACATTAGACCCAAAGGCCTATGTATTGTGCTTAATGGTTTCATTTAATTTTTTGTGTCTGAGAGGACGTGTCCAGACAAGTGACCAGAGCAGCAGCAGAAATAACACATTTCCCTCATTAACCTTTAATTATTTTGTTATATTAATTTGATAATTGCAGTTATTTATAACAAGGAATTCAGAAAGGCTACTTTTTACTGCTGAAAGCTCGCCGAATTCACTCTGTACATGATGAGGTCTCTGAACCGCAATACATGTGAACTGCGCTTGGTTGTGGTGGCACATTCACCTGTAGTGAGACCCACCAGAGCCCACACAGCCCATCTGGGCCACTGTGAAACATTCTTTATGTGGCACATTTCCATCAGGTGGTCACAGAGTGTTGCCTTATGCGTAATGCAGCTCAGCAGCTGGAACTGTGCAACACTGTCATACGATGGTTTTGTCTCTGTAAGCTTACAGAATAAGTCAGTTCTGCAGTGCAGCAGGTCAGCGCAGCTTCTGAGATAGATAGATAGATAGATAGATAGATAGATAGATAGATAGATAGATAGATAGATAGTAAAAGTGTTATTATACAGTAGAATATATTAATAAATCTCTGAGCCACAAAAACTTTCTTTGTTTCTCAAAATGAGAAAACATTTTTATCAATTCAGCTGAAGCAACTTGTTTACGGTGATGCAACCACTATGAGGAGACTGCAGATGGCTCATAGCATCCCCTAGTGGTTAAGAATATTCTCAACTAGTATTTCTATGTACATTTACTATATAAATACATCAAATCTGCAACACGTTCAAATCCCACAATCCCCTTTGATCTGTTTTCTACTTTATTGTCACATTTTCATTATGCTAAATTACCTATTTTTCTTTCCTTTAAACAACAAAAGTTAACTGGCACTAAAAGCTATGCGGTTTGATTCAACACTCCTGTGAATCCTGTGTTATCTGGTTTAATGTGGAAAAAGTAAAAGATCAAGATACAAAAAACAAGATGATGCTTCAGAATGACTTTGTTTCTGGTCTAACTGATAAATTGGGGTAGATTTTAGTTTTATGGAAACCATCACAGACATTCATTGATTTGTAATCTTTGTGTACACACTGAGAGTCTGTCAGAGAGTGGAGGACTGCTTTAAGTTGCTCAAATCCGCAGCAAATGCATGCACGTTTTTTTTCAGGGCATTTATTCAAAACATGCACATGGACACTTGCATTTATGGAAGATTAGCAAAATTTGCTCAGTAATAAGCAATAATAATAACAAAATTAAATATGCATTAAAGCGCAGGCTGAACCACATGGCACTGAGTTTACATTCAAATGTGAAAGAGCAGACAGAGACATTCATCTTCAAATGTAAATAGAAGCAATAGAAGGAACGTTTGTGTCTTGAAGTTGCACTGACACATTAGTTTCAACTTTCATAGTCTGTCAGATGAAACGATGGGAAGCCTTTACGGCGTGTAGTGGACGACGAGAGTGCGGCGGTCATGGTGGCGGCTGCAGAGGGCAGCGCTCCTGCAGCTGCCGAGGATCTGAGGTTGTGAAGAGCTGAGGGAGGCCTGTCTGTGGACGTGAAAGAAACCAGGGAACGATGTCCTCCGAGCTGTGTGCTCCTCTCCTTGAACAGCCTGGGGGTCGCCGCTGCACTTCACGAAGGCCAAAAAGCATCTGGAAAACTGTGTAAAAGCCCAAAAGACTATGGTCATTTCCAGTAAGTGTGAATTTGATGATTTTCAGGTCAGAAGACAGCAAGACATCAAGTTAAAACTGGGATTAACCGACCTCAGGTCAGTTTACTGTAAGATATGTGTGTTCTGTGACATGTGAATTGCTGCATCATTGCAATTTTCCTCAGGGGATCAATAAAGTACTCTATCTACCAACACAAAGAAATCTGAGTCCAAACTTTGTCTGTCTTCAGTAGAACATCTGGCCTGTACACAGCTGTAGTGGAAACAGAGCTTTACAGACACAAGTAAGGCACATGTGTGCTGCATGTAGCACCTGAAGGTGTCCAGTCAGAGTACGTACTTCAGCCTGGTGACAAATGCAATGCAGACAGCGATCCTGATGCTCTAACCTGGTTGTTGAAGAACACGTAGATGACGGGGTTGACGACGGTGCTGAACTTGGCCAGGACGGAAGGCACCACGCTAGCCATGGGAGTGACTAGTCCCGACCTACCGAAGGTGGCCATCAGCGCCATGATGCCGTAGGGCATCCAGCACAGCATGTAGCAGGACACCATGGACGACACCATCACTAGAATGTGCTGCTCTCTGCGCTGAGCTGCCAGCAGGTTGATCTTACCCACCTGCCAACATGAAAGAGGAAGAGGTGCAAAGGTTTAACCTGTTGACACAATCTTTTTTTTTTTTTAACCACAGTTAAAGAAAAAGCAAGGATCAAGTTTGTGTCATTTCCAACACAGCCCCTCTGAGGGTGCAAGGAAGGTGGAGCCAGGTTTAGGAAACTATTTTTCATGTCTCACCAACATGCATTTATGTGCTTTTACTTGATTTCACGTCTTGTTGCATGGCCTCAATTCATTCTGTGATTGATCACCAAAACCAACTCTGTCACCCACAAGTGACAGAATAAACTTTCTTTAGTGCCGTCCAGTGGTAGTATTGAAAGACACACTCATGGATCAGACCTGGGAACACTGAGACAAATGAATTGGCTGAGGGGCAAAGACAGTCGTCATTGAGATTGTTTGTTGTGTCTACAAACTAAAACTTAACCCATCAGAATTTAAAAATAAATAAATGATTTTTGTCCCTTGTATGGTTCAAACTCCTGGATCATAAGATAAGATAAGATAAGATCAACATTATTTATCCCCAGCTGGGGAAATTTGGTGTAACAGGCAGCATCAATAAAAATAACAAATAGCAAAGGCAATGGAAAATAAAAAAATACAAAACAAGAAGTTGACTATGTATATGTACACTTTATACAAAGGACTATAGAAAATATATTGCCAATGGAAAGTACTTGAGAAATATTGAAAAATATTTGCACATGGTTATGGATAAATTAAGTACAGTATTTGCTCTATTGCACAGTAGATAAACAAATATATATATATATATATACGTATGTATGTATATATATATACATATATACGTATATATGTATATACGTATATATGTATGTATATATATATATATATATATATATATATATATATATATATATATATATATATATATATATATATATATATATATATTTTACAACTCAGTGCTATATTATACACTACATTCCCCATAATGCATCAGCTGATCATGTATTTCATTAGCAACAGTTTTGCAACGGTTTAACAAAGTGTTCCTGAGCCCATGTAGTAATCTCCTTTATACAATCATGTATTCACAAAGTGGTGAACCTCGCTCCATCCTTGCTTGTGAACTACTGAGCCTTTCCAGGATGCTCCTTTCATATCCAATCATGATACTATCACCTGTTACCCATCAACCTGTGGAATGATCCAAACAGGTGTTTCTGGAGCATTCCACAACTTTCCCAGTGTTTTGTTGCTCCTCTCCCAACTTGTTTGAAAAATATTGCTGCATCAGATGTGTTTAATATATTGTCTTTGTACTGTTTTCAATTGATTTTTAATTGTCAGAAAGGATTAGTATTACTATTTGCTGTTTTATGTTAAGTTTACCTCATGTGGCATCTTTTCCTTAACTTCCTGTTTTCCTGCCTTTGTAATTGATTTGTGTGACCTGTCCCTCGTTTGTGCCTCATCAGTGTATTGAAGCCAGGGTTTTTACTGTCTTTGCCTGATGGTCTTCTTACATCTTGTGTCATGTATCTCTGATTTCTGTTTCCCTGTGCTTCCTGAGATTTTGGTCATTTGCTTTTTTTTCCCCTGGACTTCTTGTCCTCCTTTTGCTAGATTTATTTGCTGATTTGGACTTTTTCTGGTGGTTCTGACCCTCACTTGCATCCCCTTCCTGTCAGTCTTGATTTTGTTTGTCACTGATTTAAACGGATTTCTGAAGCGGCACCAGCTCTGCCTTTTTCTATGCAGTCTGGGTTCAGTCCCTTGTTCATCCGTGACACATAAAAACATTACCACATTCTGCTTTATTTCTTTAACGCATCCCAGCTTTTTTGGAATCAGGGTGTTTGCTTGAAAGATTTGCAGCATTTTACAAACATAACACCACTAGTTTGTAACTGTTTTTTTCTGAACAGCGCTAACACTATCTAACAAATCAGAGCAGGTCTGACATTTATGACTCAGTTGCTACATTCATTAATGAATGAATGAAGTTTGGTGGGCAGCCGCATGTCCACTATACCATGCTCAGATGTGTTTCATTACGTCCGTCCTGCTGGTTTCTCCTGATGTACTGAGGTGCTGTAAAATTAGCTCAGATGCATCATAGGCCAAGTGGATCAAGTAGTATGTTGGCTGTGGTGATTGCCACCTCCTCTGTATTGATTTCATACCCCCGTGGCTGCCGTCTCGTGTAATTACCACCGTGATGCTCATCACAGTTCCTCATGAATAAATGAGGGTGTCTGCCTGGTGGAAGAGGTCCTCCAGAAGAGACGACCCTGCCCTTTCTGTCAAACTACTGCACATCTCACACACACACTCAATTACACTTCACCTTGTATAATATTTGGTCATAACCTCTGTTGCTCTGCTTCCTGGATTCCCATGTAATGTAATTACTATCCTGACAATGTCCAATCAGCAGTGACCTCTGCATGGCTGAACTTTTCCTCTGCTTTAAATCTAAAATCGGACATAAAGCAAAGCATGATCCCAATAATGTGAGCAGAGAGATTAAATATGACTCAAGGAGCGCTTCAAACTGTGATCCAGCAAATAAATATGTTTTATCAGTTCAATCTTTCGCTTTGGAATAAAATCATGCCTGTTGTCAATTCATCAAGCTACAGTAATGGAACAGTAAATCTCTAAAAGTGTGCGTCATGAGGTGGAATCTGGGTGCGATGCTGTCATGCAGAGAAAAAAAAAATCCCATCTTGAACCACAGTGATGCTGTCGATATAAATGTCATCCTCTGACGTGTCACTTTAAGCCACCTTTGAGAAACCGGCAGAAGGATCCACAGACTGATTGCTCAGTTTCTAAGAAAAGCCTGAGGCGGGGCTCTCGGTCGGAGGCTCACAGGCGCACGGCTAAGCCCCCATTCACCGGTACAGTAATCAAGTCTGCAAAGCCCGTCTCGGCTCTGACTCCCTCGGGTGCACCAAGTTTAAAAAAAATTGACGTGCTTATATAATAGCATGTATCCAATAGTAACCAGTTGCTTCCACAATCTAAAAATACCCTCTGGGTGATTCATTGATAGGAGTTTTAGCTACAAAGTGCATGGAGGGACCCAACACCATTTCAGAGCCCTTAATTAGCAATTATGTGTGTCCGGGCAGGTTTATGTAAGCCCCGCAAAGGTGGAGATGAGCTATTGGAAACTGAGGGGGGGTCACTGGGAGCCATGAACACACACCATACCCTCCCCTGAGGACGCTGCCCCTCATTCCTTCTCCTGCTGGGTAAATTGATTATGAGATTGTAAACACAGAGCTGTGGCTTCTTAGATTATCTGGCTTGATGCTCCTTAAATTTCCTTGAAAACACATGACCAAGTGTTAGTGGGAGTCTGAGAGCCATCACTCAACCTCTGAGCTGTGATCTTATGTCTTAAAAACACCTTGACGGCTCAAGACCCACAGCAGAGCCCACTGTGGCAGAGCTGTTAAGGCGTCACAGCCGAGCGGGAATGTCACCCTGAGGAAATTACAGCTCTATACATGCTGTGCTAAGTGTGTGTTATACTGAATTTTTGTGAATGTGTTGTTTACTATCAGGGAATCGTTCCTGAATGTGATGTCAGGGATGATGCAACGCGTTCGCTGGGATTGTCATGCTGCAGATAAAGAGGCACAAGCAAACCACTGATGACTAAAAACGGGGAGCGCGTGGATTCTAATGGAAACGCTTCCGTCAAGCGGAAAGTAAAGCATCTCAGCGACCTTCAGGGCGGATTTACTGTCAAAGCATGACAGAGATAATTGAAAACACATTTGCAAACTGTAGGCAAAGATACGCCGTCTGCATATGAATGACACACATGTCTAAATTTAGATTTAAGACACTTTAACTCTGAGCTGCCACCTGCTGTTCAGCAACTTTCTCCTGTGTGTTGGGGTGTCCCCCTCTCTTTTTCCACATGGATAAGAAATAATGTACTTAAATATGGGTACACAAATACTCAGACGAAATAGTTCTTGACCTACATTATATGTTATTACATGTAATATGTTATTAAAAGGGGGGCCGAGGAGAGTCTCCATCCCCTTTGTAAGCAAAATGACCAAAATATATCCCCCTTGACAACTTGCCGTCCCCTAACAGAGAGAGAGCAGGAGCAGAGGGCTTGTTTTATTTAATATAGTAGAATCCAAGACCCCGATCATGGCTCTGAAATATCAGTAACTGTGCTGTGTATTGATAAATCCATGTCGCTGTCCATCCTGCTGAAGAAGCAGAGTCATCTTCTCAGTCTCATCCTCAGTTTGTCAGTTTCCTCTTGGATCTATAATATTCTCTAAACTATATACTTCAGATACTCACTTCTAACTATATTGTCAGCCCCCCTAAAAGTACCTAACATTAATAGTTCAGGACCCTTCGTGTGAAAAACCACCTTCAGCAGGATGAACAGCAGTCCATCCTCTCATTTACTGAACAAATGACTTTTTTTATTATATATTAGTGTCTGCTGCTGTTTTTATATGTATTCATTGATTTAATTTTAGCACTAGTAACCTTTTATTCTGACAGACCGACTTTTTTTATGGTTTTTATCTCATGCATTGGATCCCATGGCAGAGGAAGCTCTTCAGTTTCTGCATGTCTCTGTGTGTGAACTGTCTTTGTTGTGTCCCCCCAGTAAAGTTGTCTATTCTATTCTAATAATTTTCAAAAACCTCAACTACTCAACTTACTTGACTTAACAGATTAGTATGAACTCACCCTCCTGATTGCAACCAGGATTCGGCCATAAGAGTAGACCATGAGTAGAAGGGGCAGCAGCAGACAGAAGATGAACAGACACAGAATGTATGAGACGCTGGTGGGTGAACGGAGGTGCCACTGGACGGAGCACGTGGTGCCGGGTCCCTCGGGCCCGTAGCTGCTCCAACCCAGGAAGGGCGGAAAGGTCCAGAGGAGCGAGTAGAGCCAGGAGCCTCCGATGCAGAACCAGGCCTTCCTGAAGTCTGAGATGTCAACCTCCGAGGAGCTCAGCACGGTGGTGTAACGCTCGTAGGACAGAACAGACAGAGACACCAGGGACACAATCCCTTCAAGGGCAAGAGAGGAGAGGACAGAAAAGCAGACACAATGATAAGAAATGACCCCCCTCTCATTCACAGCTCTAAACCCACTGCTTGCCAGTGAGCGCATGGTGCAGGAACAGCCTGTGTAACCCAATCTGCTCACCAACAAGACTTCACTCACTGGAAAATGACTTCTTCAACAGGCACTCTTATTGTCATTAAAAAATAGCTACTAATTAAGTGCAGAAATCCTTAAAATTCTTTTTTAAAAAGTGTAATTGTGCTTTTTGTTATGTGTTTATTCCAGAGGAAGACCTTCATTTCACTTGGATCATGATACTGAACCCTCATGACGATCTGCAGTGTGCAGAATTACAGAAGCATTAGCTTCCTTTCTGCTGTCGGTCCTGTCGGCTGTCAGACAGGTGGGCACTAAACGCACTGTGTCAGGGGAGTAATTATAGTGCAGACATTAGTGGCAGAACTGACTGAAGGCCAGCGCTGTGACTGACAGCAGCTCTCCTGAGTGTGTGATGGAAACGCTGTCTTCCACCTTTAATAGAGACATGGAGACAGAGACCTTCAAGGAAAAATGAATGTTCAAGTGCTGCCATTCAGTTTCCTTCCTTGTACACACATTCACGGCTCCCACTGAATCTCCTACTTTTCCTGTTGCGCCACCATGAGGTTAAATTTGTGCTTTTGAGAGAAAAGTCTGAACAACTGCAGCATTTTTTGCAATGAAATTTGATTCAGACACGCATGCATACATGGAAACTAATGACCCGGCAGACTTTCAACTTTCTGAATTCTGCATTAAAAAAAAATAAAAAATATATATATATATATACATTCAACACGAGTGAAAAAGCAAAAACAGACAGAAAAAAGTTCCACATCTGCATCCATCGCACATGTCACTCACCGAAGAGGGAATTGGCGAACGCGTACCACTTGCAGCCGTGCTCCCCTATCAGCCATCTCCCGTGCAGGCTCGCAGCGAAGCTGAAGGGCGTCCCGAAGACGCACACGAGGATGTCGCTCAGGCTGATGTTCAGCAGAATGAGGTTGATGGGCGTCCAGAGGCAGCGAAACTTCGCGAAGACGAGAAGAACGAGGAAGTTGCTGAGGATGCCCGCCACTAGGATGAAACCGAGGCATACTGCCACCACCGTGTGGCCGGTCCGGCTCAGCCCGCCGGGGCTCTGGGGCGCCGCGGAGTCCCGCAGGGTGGAGGCGTCGGTGCCGAGGCTGGAGCTGGAGAGGGAACTGTCCGTGGTGCTGAAATTGCAACCGCGGATGTGCACGACCATAGCAGTGAGAGGAGAGCAGAGGGCTGCAGAGGACCTGGACGAAGACACGGAGGAGCCCCCGTGCAGCAGCTCCGCGCGCTGAGGGCCAATACAACACAGTTATTAGAGAGTGGAGAGAGTTGAGTGTGCCCTGTGCACTTCTTTATACCTGCACCTCTATAATGTATGTAAATACCTCCACCCCCTTCTCTCTGCCACGCACAAACACTTTTCCTTTCTTTTTTTCTTTCTTTCCCAGAGTCACTCCAGTTATTATAATGAGTCCTTTTGATCACAATGGCCTGTGTAAATACAGCAAATCCCCCAAATTTATTGCTTTCCAGCTGCAATTGCAACGCCTTTCAATGCCTTGTGCTGAGACGTGAAGCAAATTCGCAGAGTTACACCGACTTCCACTGGATTTTAGGAGTCTTCACTGCAGATGTAGGACAGATTAAGCGATTGTCCAAAATGAAGTTCTAATTTTTCAGTCACACTGGGGGGAATTAGTCTGGCTGTTCCGCTCCAGAAATACAAACTTTAGTTGCATGATTTCGCTAAGCTGTGCGTTTCATATTCATTGCTTCTCTCTGTGCCAGACTGCCTTAGTAGCTGCATACAGCTGGTTCAATTGAGCACAAAGTAAGTCACCAACAAAGAAAGCTTCGCACCTGTTCAGCACTTTCTTTTCTGCACAGCCTCCAGTACAATAAACCAATTTTCAAATTTAAAGGACCATTCCAGTGTTTTTTCCCATCCACATCACATTTACCAGTTTTCAAATTCTCCTTAGAGTGAACCACTAGTTCCCATTCATTTCTGCATTGCGTGAACTTGATTTAAAGCTCTCTTCAGATATGAATCCCTGCGGAAAATCTACATCTAAGTTGTCAAAGTTCAGTTTTTGCTTTGCTTTGAAATGACACCATCTCTTTAACAGCAAAAGCAGATCAATGGATGAGTGTGAGCAAATCCTAACAAATGTTTAGCAGAAATGTAAAGAACATATAAGTTGCAGCAAACGGTCTTAAATGTGCAAAAACACCAGTGTGGTCCTTTAATACCAAAGCAAAACACTGTCACTTTTTTGGCCATTTCCTTCTCTGCTGTTCCTACTTTACTTTCCAACAAAATTGAAACCAAATCAGACTCAGACGACAGGTCACAGACACTAATAACAATGAAATTAATTTTATCTGACGCTGATTCACACCAAACACCATGTTTTGTTATCTGTGTCCACACATTAGATCTCTCAGTGTGTGTTTAGCTCATGCTGAGGACAGAGACAGTAAAAATGGGATGTGAGATTACAGTGGATACATGACACGAGGGACTGACGTCACTCTGCTCTTTCACACCGGCATCTCAGGGGAGACCTCTGTCAATCTCAATTGCCGTGGCCACCGGTGTCAGCTGGAAACTCGCAGCAGCCGTGAACACATAATGCCACCTCTTCCCACTCTGCAATCAGCATCATTGGCTTGTCCATCGAGCTTTCAAGCTCGATGGGCAATCATCACTGCAGACCCAATCCCCTCGTCCTCTTCCTCCTCAGATCAGCCTGATTACACCTGACACTAGGGAGGAAGAGGGATTATACTTTCAAGTCTGCATGGCTTTCTGAATTCATGCCTGCCTCCTGGAGGAATGGAGAACGGGTCCTCCTCCACACCTGCTGTCAATCATCTTTCTGGGATATTTGAAAAAAAAGATGCCAGAAAGATCCTTAAATTGTTAACAATAAGCCCTCCAATCCATAGCTGCTGCAGCTTGTTCAGCTTCTGCCGTTTTTACACCGCTGACTCCATGTGAGCCCTGTAAGGCATAGAGGAGTGAAGTATCCTCCTAACAGGCACCTGCTGTTGTACTGAGCTTGCAGGCTTTTGTTTAGATTCAGGGTTTCGTTTAGACTGACACTCTGTGCTGTGTTTCCACTGCTTCTTATTCATTATTTCATCTGCAACAGACATTCTGTATCTGTGGGCTTTTTTTAATTGCTTTTTTTAGCAGCTTCTTTGCTTTGACTAAAGAAAACACATCTGATCCTTTAGATCTCCTTAAAGCACACACACACATATATATATATATATATACATACATACATATAGATAGATAGATAGATAGATAGATAGATAGATAGATAGATAGATATTACAAGTTACATGACTTTGAATTGACATAAGCTACTTAATATCACAAATAAAAAATCACTTTGTTTACTTACTGTTATTTCACTGTTTTAGGTTCTCACAGATTTAAAGGTTGTTATGACCTCCTGTTTAGTTGTTTCTTTGCTTTTTTGTCAATTTATAGGCAGCTGTAGTCCAAATCCCTCTTGAAAAGTTGCCCTTGACATTTCTGGGTTATCCAGACATATTAGAAACCAAAAGGAAATGCTCCAGGATGGCTCACGTAACTCCGATTTAATCTGTTTGTTGATATCATGCATGCATTTTGGAGGAGGGGATGAGGAATGTAGTTCACTTAAACTGCAGCATGAACCATGCAGTTCACTTCTCTTTACCATTTGGAGGTTATAGCATGTGCATAAAATGGGAATTCTTAAAATGCAAAGTCAGCCCATATTATGATGTGAAGAACATAAAAGAACCAGGAAGCATGAAATAATTAGCTGACTTAACTGTAGACAGACTTCTGAAGACAACAGACAACAGAATGAATTACATCTGAACAAATATCAGTTTAAGAAGAGCTATCCAGTTGTATTGAAAAGAAGAGGACGATCTTTTCCATATTATTCTGCTTGTCATGTTTGTACACTTAAAAGATAAAACCTCAAAAACGCTAAGTAGTACAGTACAGATTGATTACAGAGGACTATTTTCCATTTGCTTTTCTTTTGAAATAGAAATCAGCTGATGTCTGTCTGCAACACAAAGTACCAAACAAGCTCACCGTGAACGCTCAAGATATTTTTGTCCATTAATCACACAAAATACTTTCAACAGGGCCGACATGCAGAGCAAATCAATCAATAGAATGATCTTGGCTGATCCTGGAGGAACGGCTAGAGAGTGTAGACATAAATTCATAATCAAAGGACTGTGGGTATCATTTCAGGCAAATACCACCAGGATGCCTAACAGACAAAGCTGTGGTGCAGCTAGTGGGTGAGATTATAACACTGGATGGCTTTTGTCAAGCGTAGATTGTCTGAGTTGGCTTTGCTGCATCCCTCTCTCTCACTTTTCCCTCTCTTTCCAGCTGTCAATGTCTGAATAAAGCAGAAATGCCAAAACAAGAGAAAAAAAATCTAAAAAGACACTGATAGGATGGGATTCAGCAGGAAAACCAATCCTATTGTCAGTACAGTTAAATACAGTGTCGTAATGACCACAGTGTGTTAAATACCAGCTTCAATAAGTTTCCAGTGCTGTCAAATTATCACATTAAAAGTGATACTGAAACTGTTCTTCCAAAATCACTTTATGTTACAGGGTCTCTGAATAATAGAGGAATTAAAAGGCAACAGAACATCAAGTCAATCAAATCATAATCGTGAGTAATTTATTCAAAATTTTATATTCATAATTGTGCCTTTGCTAAACCTCCTGCTGCTGGTACGCCTGTCACACACAGAGTTTACAGTGTCAACGTTGGCAGATTTACCACTGAAATTCACAGTAACACTAGGATTCATCACAGGGGTAAACAAAAGCAGGATTCTCCTTTCTATGCCGCCAATATAAGCTAATGCTAATGCTTAAACTCTATGATTCAGCTGACATTTCCATGTGACTTCAAAATGTGAGCCCTGTAAAAGGGTCTTAATGGCTTAATGGGTCCTGATGGCTGCTTACATGACACCATGCTAAAAGCCTGAGGCGAAAGCAACGTGTCCCAGGCATAACACCAGCATCCTCAGCAGCTGTTGAACCTTAAATGTATAGAAGGGAGCAGCATTGTTAGTGTATTTCAGTGTAGAGAGTGTCTCCCCATGGCATGGTATTAAAGATAAAAATAGTCAAATGTAGGCTAATTAAAACGTTCTTCTCTTGAATTGTTTGGATGCTTACCATGGAGTAAAAACAGTACTTCCATTTCGGCTGTGCTTCATTGCATTCATATTTTCAAACAGTGTGCTTCACTTTTATAAAGGAGAAGGAGGAGGAAGGAGATGTTTGGCTGCAGCTGCTGGAGTGTGAACATCCCCAGAACAAACACAGAGCAGGACTGAGCTGCCATCAGTGCGCTAAATACTGATATAGTTGCATTTGGCTCACAGGTTGACATAAACCTGTGCACAAACAGTGGATGTGTTGGTCCTGAGCAGGTATTTTTTAAATGTAACCTGCAACCCCGCAAAATAATGTAGACAGCTTATAACATATGGCCATTGCCTTTGGAGATAATGCTTGGTTACTACTGTAGGCAGTAAGCTACATTTGCATCTTAGGTTAGAGCAGGTTTTGCCTTTGCTCTCTCTACAAAAAAGATGCCACGCTCAAAACTCTTGAGATACAGAGTGTTGCTCTTCTTACAGACTCAAGCACGCCACTTCAACATGTACATAAATGCAAGGCTTGACAGGCTTGGGTGGTTGCTGTTGGTAGGAGGGGCTTTAGCCAAGTGCCAATTATGTTGTATCTACAGTAGTCCAGAAGGGACGGACCAAATACTTGCTCTAGAGAGGGCATTTCTCCTGTTTTTATTGGCCTCTTTAGGTGCTTGGAAGGGGAAGGTGAAACAACGTGTATTCAGTTGGTTTCAATCTGCAACCTCACTGCTAGATGCCACTAACTGCGACACACTGGTGCTTTAAAGGATCATTAAACTTATTTCAGTTCATCCTAAAGTGGACACAAATGAGTGTGCCAAATTTTGTGGATTTGTGCCAATCCACCTAATAGCTGCTGAGACATTTCACTCAAAACCACTAGTGTCTGCCTCACGGTGGCCCTAGAAGAAGCACATGTCGATCTGCTTTATCAGGACCACCGAGTCCTGTGTTACTGATGCTGTAATCAACACAGCAGGAAGTTATTTTCAGGAGAGGGCACATTAATGCAGGGGGAGACTGCTGTGATAGCACTCATCCCCGACAACAGCGTAAACCCCAACTGGCAGAAAAGATCAGAATGAACTGCTGATGAATGTTCTGCAGATGATCGTTTGGAAAGAATGGGTCAGTGGCTGGCTGGAGGATGTTCCTGACCTGGGCCTGGATGCCTGTAAGGCTAAAAGACATAACCAGATACCCGCAGAAATTATTCTGCATTCTTCGCCGTTCAACAGGTGGTAGATACACTGATTAACTGAGCTGATGAATGGATCCAGCTCGGTCCAGCTTGGGAGAAGATGTCTCTATATATAGTCTGTGTAAAGAAATCTAAATACAGACTGTGTGGGCATCATGTCCATATGCTTTTGTGCATTATTTTTGCCAACAAATGTGTTATGTGTGTGTTCCTTCGTGATGACAGCTGAGGTGTTTTGGCATTGGTTAATGCCTTGGACTGATTATGAGATGTTGGGATCCCGAGCACAGACACGTGAAAGGTAATCTATTCCACCAATGCCTGCACCTGGCTTGGGGTCCATGAGCAACTCTGGAACAGCCCCGCAACTGGCCCATTTGGTAACACGTCCATTATCAATACAGTACCAGATGGAAAGAAACTAATATTAGCGTAACACAATCAATAATCCACCCACCCATCATGTGGAGATGACTGCTCCTCCATCTGTGGCCATGAATGCTGCTGCTGTGGATACTAAGACAGAACCACAATGATGCAGAAGACCGTTGTTCTCTGTGATGTCCTCCATACTGTGCCTGTGTGTCGGGTAGCGAGTGACGCGAAAGAGACTTTGAAATCTGACTTGAGTGACGAGAGCGTCCTGACTGAGGCTTTAGGAAATCTGAGCCTCCAAATGTGGCTCTGATCCAGTTTTCAAAAATCACATTTTATGTGTTTTTATTGCTGTCCAGACTTTCTAAAATCAATCTGGGTAAAATCTGGACAAGCCGAAAAATGGATTAGGGCTGGCAGTCTGAATAAGGCTTTGGTGTCCAAAAGGTCCAAACTGAAAACAGAGCTGAATGTTTTATTGTGCTTTTCATCTTTCAGTAAATGCCAACAGTGTGGGGAACTCATATATAATGCACCTAAATTCCCTTTCCACGCACATACATTTGAAAAACTAGAGGAGTGCACTCAGTGGAGTTCAGATCTCTGCCAGGCTCAGAGTCAAGATGGCAGCAAAGATAACAAAAATGGGAATTTATTCATTTCATATCGTGCCAAAGTGGAACATAACATATTAGATGTGGAAATAATCTGCGGAGGCTCCGTTTCAAGATAAGACCAAACTTCTCTATGGATGTCAGTGTTTGAGCGATGGCGAAGGCCAGAACGTGGTCAGAAACAGAATAAGTGAGGCTTGTTTTTAGCTGAGTCCATTGCCTTTAGTGTCTTTTGCTACATCAAAAAATAGCAATTACTGCTGAAAAGATTATCAACCAACCAACCACAAAAGGTCTGTGAGCATACAGTCATAAATGCATACAAACATTCCTGCTAAACATCAACATGTTAGTGTTGTCACTGTGGCCATGTTCTCCAAAACTCGATAATGTTAAAATGACCAGTGTTCTATTAGCCTAGATTAAATTTTACATGGCCTATTTTCATCCATCAAGTCAAAAAAAAAACTTAATTTATCTTGTCAACACCTTTAAAAAAGTGCTGTCTAGGTGTAAAAGTTTAATAAAGCTCGTCACAAAGCCTCAGGTAAAGTTCAGAGAGAGCCAAACTCAAGGTGTGAACGTGCTCCAAATGACAGATTTTCCTTCTAAAAACACCCACTGTTGTCTCGACATTTTTAATTAGGCTACCTTTTGCACCAGCCTCTGCCTGGGTTACTGAAAGAAACAGGTCGTGTGGACGTGTGAGGAGGCAGAGGAAGAAATAGAGCCGAGAAAATCAGGGATGTGATGATGATGAACGGTGTGTGTCCTCGAAAAACAGCGTGTGCAGACTCATTTGAAGCACATCTCAGCCTGACACTTTCTGCTGGGAACACTGGCCATTCAACGATTCACTGTCTGAGTGGCACTCTAATGTAGCTCTAATGGGTTTGCACCATTGACTTCACACAGACGCAGATGTCTATTAAACTACATTGTGGGGAAAATGTCACTTAAATGAATAAATCTGTAGGACAAAATACATTTTGTCACCATTGTTCAAGGTAGTTTTCCATTACAAGCAAAAGTCCTGCATTCATTGTACAGAATGGTCCCTGTCTGCATGCTTTAATCTACAATAATTCATCATATTTTACAAATTTATGGTGTGTTTTAGATCAAATTTGACCTGAAAAGTAACTGCCAGGCCCAACTATAGCTGACAGATACATGTAGATACTGCTGCTGTTATCATATCTCTATTATTGTTATATAGATATTGTTGTGATTATATACATACACACCATATACTAGCATACAATTATATAATGTGTACTATCATACATATTTACATCTCATATACTGTTCTATTATTAGTCATAATTCTATGATTAGTATTATAGCTGTTATTGTATGGCTCTTTCTCTGATGTGTGGTTTGTTGTCTGATGCTCATTGCTTTACAAAGCACGTGTTACGATACCTCTTTACCTTAATTCACATATTACACATTAATATATTGTTATAATAAGTTGCTATCTGTGTTCATCAGTGAAGGACATTTGAGATTTTTGATTTGTCTGCTCAAATATTTATTTAGGTTTGTGTATGATTACATTTTTGTACATTCCACTCTTTGAAGATGGCTTTAAGTTTGCAGTTTTACAGAAAGAAAAAAACTCATTAACACATCATCACTATACTTCACTTTTTTTTAACCGTTTGGATACATAAAATATTCTCATAGCAAGAAAAACTCATCCAAGTGAACTGTAGACTGTTCTTGACATTAATATTTATACACTCAGGCTCATAATGTTCACACGTTAACTTAATACTGGTGTAGGCCCACGAAGAGAAAATGCCCTTCATCCAACTCCAAACAACAACATACACAGTGCTCTGAGCACCACAGGAGGAATGACTGAGTTGCAGAACAGGTTTGTCAGAGAGTGTCCCCTTTCAGAAAGTGTGTTCCAGTTAGTACATACTGAGGAGCTGAGGTCATTTTACCGAGACGTGGAAGGAGCAGGGCAGGGAAAGGAAGCACTGCTGTTTCTCCCGTGTGTGCTCTCAGATGACACTCAGGCTTGTTTGACGAGAAAATGTCTGACAGCTGCCCCAGTGAACAGGAAGCCAGGTGGCTTTACGGGGCCACAGGTATGTAGGTGGTGTAGTTGAAGCTGCTCCAGCCGCTCTCTCTTCAGTACCAGTACAAGTCCTTCTTGTCCAGACGCCGTCCTGACAGAGAGAATACAAAAAAAAGCGGTTTCTAAGCAGCACTGCGATGCATGCTGAGTAAAATTAGACTGTAGTACACATATTTTATCTTTTTCACTGTGTAGCATTTCTTATAAAATGCACAAATGAACAAAAAATGTGTAAGAATGGCAGGAACTAACCATTAATACTCAACAAGTACTCAAGATAGGATCAGATAGTGACAAGTGACTGTCTGAGTGAACGTTGTTTTCCTAATTTGTATATTTGGTCTCATGCCTAGGTATGTGGAAACTGAAAGTATGTCTCATAAGCCCGCTCGGGCGGTTATGAGACAAGTTTGCCTTCTGGGCTTTCTGGCAGAAAGCCTTCATGAGGCACGTGATGTAGAGGAGGACGGTCCATACAGGGAGGATAAATAAGGACTTTCACACAGATAGGAAACCTGAGTTTGAATCCAGTGTAAGGCCAAAGGTCAACGATGAGCTTTTATTTTCAGACTGCGGTCTGACTTCAGTCCAAATCCAAAAGTCGACCCAATATAAGCCGATAAGAATGCGTGTCAGGCTTACAGCACTGTGTGGCGCAGGATGCAAGGCACTGACCCCGGTGCCAAGTTTTTCGGGAACCCCATGTGACAAGAGCCAAAAACACTTCCCATAATGCATCTCAGTACATCTATTTAACCTAGTTAACCCTAGTTTGTTACGCAGGCCTTTTGTTAACAATCTGAAGTCCCCAGTCTAAGGTGAGATAACCCTGATGCTGTTTTGAAGACCTTTGGAAATCTCCTTCAGACCTTAAAGTCCATCCATTCGTCTGTCTAAGAATTAATTGTGTTACTTGTTGCAATACATTTTTAGAGATGTTCTCGTGCGGCTGAAGGCTTACCAGGTTCAAAGCCCACTGCAGGGTCTACTGACTCTCTAAATCCTTGTGGCACCGTCCAGCTGGGAAGCAGTTCTGGCTTAGAGCTGGAAGCCATGCTGGGTCCCAGCTCACCGTGGTCATTATGCAGTAGGTTGAGCAGGGATCTGGCGTACTGCTGTCCAGTGAGACTCAAGCCTTCTGGGGAAAGAGAGTACGCAATCGACGGCAGTCCCGGGCCCTCTCCTGGCCTGGAGGTGAATGAGTGCCATGAGTCAGGAGCATCGTCCATAGGGCTGAAGGTCAGGAGATGTCCTACAGGCGGGACCTGTGACTCGGAGTAAGGGTCGTCACTCCCCTGACAGGGGCTGGCTTCTTCTGTGGGGACAAAGGAAGAAGTCATGTAGGGTGGATGAATGGGACTGACTGTCCTTTTTGGTTTTGGTATTGGTTTTGTGCGCTTACCCAGTTTAAGAGTTTTACACATTTTCTTTGTTTTTGCAGCTGGCGCCGAGGCCACGCAGACTTTGCTGAGAGCACGGGTGAAGTGAGCGTCCACCATGCTGTTGATGTCCCCCTGGAAGTAAGTCAGGATGACGTACTGCGAGTGCTTCTCCACCTTCACAGCCATCGGACTGTCGGTTCTGTCCTCCATGGGTCAGCTGTGACGGAAGAGAAAAACAGGATGACAGATTTGATATTTCTGCTGTATTTACAGCCACAAAAAAGACAACATGGCTGTCCACATTTTCTTTGGTCTCTCTTTGCATGTAATGGTGAAAAGGTTTTTATTTATTGTTTTCATGCTGATAAGTGAGTGTCATCATCGCTCTACTTACTTTCACTTTAGGATGTATTTACTTACCACCTGGTCTATTTTTAAAGGTGCAATATGTAACAATTGGCCACCTGTCGAAGGTTAGTCCAAACAAATAAAAGGCAAAAATGCTGCCCACTGTGCTCTTTGCCGTAGCTATCTATGGCTGTAGCTACTAGCTGTCAATAGCTAGTTAGCTCAGTTAGCTGTGCAGCTAGCGGCCCTATTAGCTGCTTGGAGTCTGCCTGGTCCAGGAGCTTGGAGCACTGGAGGTGTTGGTGTTTACACTGTGAGCAGTGGAACTGGGCTCAGCAGGCTCCCAGTGAATTACAGCTGGACTGGGATTGAACCTGTTTGACCACAGCACAGCGAAGGCAGTGAGGAGGTGGTTCACAGCAGCTCCGACCAGGACTGACTCCGGGGTTGTTGAGGACACGGCAGGCGGGAACAGGAGAGGCGTGAAAAGCAGCATGTGAAGCCAGGATATTTTCACATCTCCCTCAGTTAATTAAGGGTTAATTTCGACCAAACCAGAGTTGGCGATTGTTGGAAGAGCGGACAGACAGACCAAGATGGTTTCTGTGAGTTTTTTTGTCTCTTTTTGTTTGAATGAACTGTGTTTGACGATGAGCTCACAAGGCAATTAAGCGCATCTCAGCTTGGTAAAAGAGAGAAACTTGAATTCAAAAGGTGTATGGTTGTATTTTTCTGTTTAACAAGGAAAATAGGTGTAAGCATATTTCTTCTTATGACATTTTGTGAGTTTACTTTATTTATCAGACTAAAATTGCAATTTAAATTACATGTTGCTCCTTTAATAATGAGGTGACATTTTCATGTAGTCAAAAGTGATTTGAATATGTTTCTTATAACCTTTTGTACTGTTGAAAAGGCAAATCGAACTAAAGTCTCTCCTTATCTAAAGCAATTTAATCTGAACTTGCCCCTGATGACTCACTACATGGACTGCTGACGGCTGCCTTTAAAAACAGGCTGATTATAGCACACAGACAGTAACACAAACAGCATGCGTGTAAAGCAGACCTTTCATTCTGGTGACTTTTACAGCTCAGAAATCAGGTCTAGTACAAACATATTTTACTCACAAGGCATGAAAATCAGGTGATGGCGCGCACAATCCGTGTTCTCCAGCACCAAATTATCACTTCTAAGAAATGTCAGTATGTGAAAAAAAATCACTTTGTTCAATCTGCCAAAAGATTGAGATTATAGTTACATTTTTAACATAATAAGAAATATATTGTGTGGGTTTGCACTGCTGTCTTGATAATGGAGCTGAAATGTGTAATGAATGTTTCCTTTTTTGGGGGAAACAGTAAGTGACTGACTGAAGTGTAAATCATCAGATTACATCCATCCCATAATGCAGATAGAAAAAATCCCTAATATATATATATATGTATATGTATATATACATATATGTATATGTATATATATAAACCATTGTGTCAATTAAATTTGAAGGAACTTGCTCCTCTTACCGGACTGATGATTGACCAAAGACGACCAGGGAGGGCGTCGTTGCATTGACTGGTCGATCAAAGCTGATGTGAGCAGCGGCCTAATTTGTTGGAAAAAACAAATTGGTCGCTTAGCTGGAGCTTAAACATCAGAGTCATCTATTCGATTTGAAGAGCCAGCGACAGGTGTCCTTCCTTTCGTCCTCTCTTCTACAGACGAAACATTTCGCCCACTGGGCCTCTAGAGTTCCTTGGTGTGTGGGCCTGGGAGGGCGTGTGATGCTTGTTGAATGCAGGCAGCTATGAGCAGAATGTCATCCAGCCAGTTCCTCCTGAACCTAAATGACACCTTATTAAAACATTCCCCTGCCGCACTGTCAGAAACATATACAGCAGCTTGTTTCCACTGCAACAAGTCAGTGTTGGAGCTGATTTGTTTCTAGGAGCTTTGACTCACTAAATAATTTTAAATATAAGTAAATATAAATTTTTTAAGAGACAAAGACAAAAATGAGGAAACGTAAGTCTAATAAGAGAATCAGTGTATACATGCAAATGCTAATACTGTAGTTATTTGCTGATGGTGAAAATTTGATGTTAGCAAATAATAAGATTATTTCAATTGCTACAATATTTTATACAGAATAACATTAGGAGAAAAAAATCATTTTATCACACTGTGTAGTACAGGTCCCCGATCAGTCTAATAAAATAAGAAGCCTGCTTCTAGTTTCTAGTTTCTATAGTTAAGAAAAATCAGCAGTGCTCTCGATGGGTTGAAATCTTCACACACACTCACACAAAACAATCTCAATCTCATTTTATAATATAAAATCACACAAACTATTTTCAACAAAACGAAATAGATGAAAATTTTATTAGCATTGGAATTAAGGATCTTTAAAAGTTGTCTTCAGAGGAAACATCATGAGCTGTAAAAATCTCTCATGTGCTACAATTGAAAACACTTCATGGTTACAGACACTGTCCTTCCCATTTCGTTCAAAAGGAAAAGTAGTTAAAACTGCTTCCTGTGAAACATTACATGTATTCATTTCTTTTCAATTAAAAGTTTGACAAACACAAAATCCTCCTTTTCCAAGCATGAGTCATTCAACTGAACAGTGAAAGCAGTCAGTAAACCCTGAAGGTGAACTAGACTAAAAGCTTTTGGGCTCTTAAATAAGGGCGGCTTGCAAAAAAAAATTCAGAATACATTTCTTTACTGTGCTGTGAATTGCCTGTCAGCGCTGTATTTACTTTTTATGGCTGATTTCAATTGAAGGTGCACTGTATCTCCCTGAAAAAGTGGTTTATTTGCTATTTTACTGCCCATGAAAGACATGGAGCTGTTTTCTGCTATCAGTGTTTGTGACTGAATGGAGGACCTTGAGAGCGAGAGCTCTACAGATCCACATCTGGAGGCATGCTCATGCCCCCTGGTGGTGGTTTGGTGCTGATCCAGCAGAGGAATCCGAGACCCTCCTGATGGTGGAGGTGCTGTTAGAAGCGTCAGAGTCAGAGTTAACAAGATTGTTCGGTTTGCGGGGACCACCCACTGTCACAGTGCGGCTCCCGTCTGAACACAGGGGACAAGAAAGAGAAAACAATGAATCATCCACCTTCAAATGACTTCAACCATGTGGTCATCATGTCCTCCATGCACTAGCATTGCTTTGCTTCAGAAAAGGCACCTGAGTAATCGCTGAGTCTGAAACGTCCACAGCACAAGTGGACTCTCCATTGTCTCCTCACATTTTCCTTCATCAAACAGTGGAACAAAAAAACAAAGAACCCTAGGACAATAAAGCAAGTTTCTCTTAGCACGACTAGCACAGTTTACAGCCTTGAACCATAATCATCACATTTGTGCTACTTCTCAAAAGAGAAAACCTCACCATTACATTCTTCTTTATGAGTCATGAAAACTCTACCACAATGATCAAAATTAACTAAGAGAATTACAGATGTGTTGAAAATGACTTGCCCTCCTGTAACGAATGTTCTCATATTTACCCTGCAAACTGTTGAAGATGCAGAACAGGTACATCAGGACCACCCTGTTCGCCTCAAATGAAAAGAAGCCCATTGCCCATGTCAGGCCTAGTAGGACGGTGAGACTGGCCACCGTCCTCAGGTCACGCAGAGACATGCAGCTGTCTGCAGACGGCTTATTGGCCCTCATCTGTCTGATCTGGATCAGAACCATGATGAACACTAAGAGGTTGCACAACAGGATCAGGAGAATGAACGCTATCACCGTCACATAGAGGAAGGCGTCATTCTGCAGCCAGCAGCTGGAGGGAGGGAGACGGTTGGTAATACAAACTGGGATTCATGATGAATACCATCGAGTGCATGAGCAATGCATATTTTGCCTGGGTGTTTTTTTTTTTTTTGTACAATTTTCTCTATAACGTCATCATTTTATAATTCATGCCAGGCAGTCATGTGACCCAGTCTCACAATCTTTATCACACAATTTGCTCCAAAGATAGAGATGACTCGCCCAGTGCTTGCACTTACAATGGGTCAGTGGACTGAAGCACCACTGCAGTCCCTTCAGGCACAATGTTACCATATGCATCTTTATCTATGGCCAGCACCAGGCTGACTATGACCAGAGGAACACCTGTGAAAACACACAAACAAATCCTAATTAATTCTGCAAACTCAGATCAGAGTCTGCTAAACATACACACTGCAACCAAAAGGAAACAATTAAAGCTTCTCAAATATATTCCAGATTTGAAATTTTGGACTTCGGTCTGAGGTACTCATTTTTTATGCTGACACTAATTGAAGAACTGAACTTGTTGAGTCTTTTGGTCTCAGCACAGTGGGTCACCTGAACATGCATAAATTAATGTAAAGATAAGTAAGAGATGATGGGTGTAAATTGAGAATTTCTTTCAAGGACATTCATATTTTCCCTGTAAATAGTACCAAATTACGCAGTTCTTTCCAGGATATTTCTTCTTGAACTCGTAAAATAACTTGTTGCCAACTCAAGCCCCAGCTGCCTGACCCCATCCAATCAAAATCCACTCCTGAGCCCAATCAGCCAATCAAAGCCAAGTGAGCCTTGACTTTTTCCACTTGAAGTTCTGTCTTACCCCATCCTACAGCACAGAACTTGAGGATGTAGCAGGGAACATAGATGTTGAAGACCTTGACGAGCGCAAAGTACATATGCACGGCCTCAAGGCCCATCCAGGTGAAAGAAGCCAGCAGGAAGTAGTGCAGCGTTGCAGCGGTGGCGATGCACAGACCGTAGTTGGAGAAAGATGAGAGCCAGGAGTCTAGGAGGAAGAGCATGCTCAGCCCCAGCACGGCGGCAGAAAGGTTCATGAGTATCTTGGATGGGTAGTCTCGACGCAGCTTCCTGGAGTGTCCCAGAGTGAAGGATAAACATAGAAAACGAGTTAGAGGCAGAAAAATAAGACCTCTGGATTTCATGCCGATGTTAGGTTTGTGCAAAGAGACAAAATTTGATCTCCTTGGCCAGAATTACCACTATGTACAGTATTTGATCTGTGCATAGCAATCTAAAAATATAGCACTTTGGTGACAAAGCAATTCCTACTCTCAGTCTAATTCTGAGCTTTTTTTGTAGTCTTGAACTGTGTGATGATGATTCTGAGATTTCAACGAGATGATCAGTGAAGCTGTTCATTAATCCACATCATGATACTTCTAAGCACTTTATAAAGGCAGCTGGACTGCTTCACTTCTAACAGACTGGTGGGGAGGCCGAGGCTATGTCCTCTTGCAGGGTTGTTGACCAACCTATCCTAACGACTCACATGAGTCATGGTGTCGGTGGATGTTAACGAGTGAGTCATGGTGTGAATGGGTAATTGGTGTTTGCGTGAGCATTTGTAATAGCAGTGCTCCAGCACCCACTTTTGCTGAACCCAAGAAAAGCTGGTGAGTGGACCTTGGTTCGGGAGTGCTTTGTCTAATTTAATTTCCAAGGTCAATTATTAACTTTAATGCCAAAGAATAAAACTTGATCATAAATGATTGTATCTGTATTGTATTGTATCTTCTTACAGCCTCCTCTTGCTGGTTGTTGGAGCAAAGATGATCTTTACAGTATAAACTTGTTAGTATGTGATAAGTATGTTAGTTGGTTCCAAGGGGCTTACTCAAAAGCAAAGTAGGTGAGAAGAGTGACGCCCAGAAAGATGGAGGATACACCACAACCGACATATGAGATCAGTGTCAGGATCTCACTGTGAGCTTCACTGACAGGGGCCCTGGATACATCCTGAAACACAATACACATACAGAACACAATTATTTACTTATATTTAAATCCAGCAGTGCACACTGTTAAAACACATCCCATGAGAATTGTTAATTCAATAATGATATGATTGCAAAAAACTGTCTTTAACTGCAGCACATTCCATAACTGGTAGAAATGCATGCACGCAGTCGGCAGCTGGCCATATTGCACACAGTATGTTGGTGCTTGTGGGAGTTGTTTGTTGCCTGGTCTCATTAATTGAAAGCAGGCCGATGACTCACCAGGAGCACAGCGAAATGTGTGAGGTGATCACACAGACAGCTGGTCTGATATGAAGAAATACTCCGGGTTTCACAACCTCTGCCGTTCCAACCACCCTGCCCACCTGACACACACACACAGAGAGAGAGAGAGAGAGAGAGAGAGAGAGAGAGAGAGACAAAAACATACACTGCTTTTGATTAAAGCTGCTTATCAGCAGACACAAGTTCCTGTTTTAGGGACCTTTATTAATCTCACTGGTTCTCTTAAAAGTACTATGAGGCTCAATTACAGAAAATCATCTAAATCCAATTGTAAATGTCTAAAATATAATAAATAATAACCAACTCACCGTTTTTCTTGAAATCCCAAAACACACACTGTACCTTGTCTTTGGGCTGTGAAAAACAGGGTACTGATGATAGTTTTAGAGTCAAATACAAAACTCTTCTCTTTTACTGATGAACTGAATGCATTCATTTCTTACGCATTTGGGTGTTTGATGGTTGAGGGTCAGCACCACTCGATCCTTTAGGTTGCTGGCATGGCTGTTATTGATGCTGGCAGATACTATGTAGGAGTTCAATGTCCAGTTGCTCTGTGTTGAATTGGTTGTGAGTGGGTCCTGTTAAAAATAAAATGGTTGTCGCATTAAGAGGCAGGACTGTAAATCAAAGCAAGTAGAAGTAGCACTATAGAAGCAAAGTTTAATTAAGGTCATTGGTCAATAACGTGCGCTACAGTGTGCTAAACAATTGATTATTTCATCTCTAAATATTGAGAAAAAAATAATTATTTGGGTGTCACATTTTCTGAATATGCTCATTAGTTATCTTGCCAAGCGTTAGAGGAGATTATTGATACCACTCTTGTGTCTGTATGGTAGGAGTTAGCTTAGCTTAGCATGAAGATTGGAAACAGGGGGAAACAGCTTGCCTGACTCCATCCAAAATCGTCTAAAGCTCACAAACGAACACAATAATGCTTGTTTGTTAAAATGTAGAACTAACAATTATCCGATGTTTGGTCGCCTTTTCCACAGACATAAGAGTGGTGTCGATCTTCTCATGTAACCCAACCCAAATAAGCTCTTTTCCTAAAATGTTGAACTATTCCTTTAAAATATATTATGTGGTCTGCATGAAATGTTACAACAAAAACAAGAAGAAAAGAACAAGATGACAAAAAAGCAACAGGAACATTGAAAAACCTGAAAAAGTTCTTGTGTTCCATAGAACTGAAACTGGATGCGAGTTTTTTTTCTTTGTCCGGGAATGAAAAAGTTCTGGAGTTCCGATGGCAAAGAGATAGTTGCATCTGTGTCAGGGAGTGGTTCACTCACAAAGCTCTGGCTGAGGAAAACCTGGAAAGAAAAAGAATAATAAGACTGAATCACGGCTCTGCAGGGTTATTTTGAAACTAACTTCATGGATCATGGAGTATTTCTCCATGTTCTACCAGTTCTTGTACGTTCGCTTGTTCTAGGTAAAACTTAATGTGCCGTAACTGCTTGAGGCCACACCACGTGTGTTTATTAAATCTCTCTCCTGAATTTCCTGGTCGCTCAAGGACATGAATGCAACAGAAAGTGTCCTTAAGCAGTCAGGTGGAACCAGTTTTGGAGCTGTGAAAAAAAATGAAACAGAATTTCTTCTGCTTGTGGATATGTCACGTTTGTGGGTCACGTAAACAGCTCATAAGTAAAAATTTGCTGCCACTTGTTAAAGCATTCATAAAGTCTCACCTCTGGGTTCAGGGATGAAGAAACCGAGGTCACGCTAAAGGTGAGGCCATTGAACTCATCCTGATCAACGTTGAACATGGACAGGGCCAGCCAGGGGGCTGTTACGCTGACAGATTCATCGTGGAAATGCATATTGTTCCCAATTCTCTCTGTCAGATTAAGGACACTTTTTCCAAAGACAAAAGTTTTGGGATTTAGAAGGACTACACTGCATATTTCTTATGTTCATACTCAAATTTACCAGACACCCTCTCCACTTACATGTTAGCCACTGGAGCTACGTTTGTTTTGGAAAGCAGGATATCAGCAACAAGACTGACGATGTCGGCTCCAACAGCAGGTTTGATGACGCTGATATTGGCCACTTCGATGAGCTTCTCCACCACCGTATCCAGGTCGGAGGCAGAGAGCTCCGTACTGTTACCCAACTCAACTTGTACAAGGTCCTGAATCATGTCCACCACCTCAGCTGCATTACCTAGAAGTCAATCACGCAATTAAAACTTTATATTGGGTTCTGGCACGTTTTCATCTTTTTGTTATGACTCATGACCACATTTATTGTTATGATAGCATAGATGTGTCTCTCCTCCCCTCTGTGTGTGTGTGTGTGTGTGTAGGTTTTGGTGATGAAACAGGTGGGGCTGCATGGGCTGGATGACAACATCCTTTATAAATTGCAGCTGACAGCAATCTGCCTCCTTTCATCTCTCCTACTTCAACAATGTAAGAGTCGCCACACGTACAAAACCTAACCAAAAATTGCGAGAGAAAATGAATTAACGCGAGAGAAGTGCGCGACAGTTAGAGCTACGGTCTCTCGCGGTAACTCGGTCTATACGCTAGTTCAATTTCTCGCGTGCAGTAACTCGGACCCTCTCATTCGTGTATCACCGTTTCGTCTCGCAATTTGCGCTCGGCTTTTGTCCAGTTTGTTTATAGACGCATCAGAATCGACACACTATAGAGTCATTTCCTGTATTTCGCTGCACCGCCCCTTTCGATGACTTGCGGCAGGTCCTGAGTCCATTGACTCAGTAAATTTCGGGCCCATTTATCGATTGCCATATATTGGCCGAATGTTCTGACACCAAAGTGGTATTTTCAGACGGATGAATCAGGAGAAAAATTAAGTTTGTTCGATACTTTGTGGAGTCTGTCTCAGCAACATATTCTCGCGAGATCTGGATTGATCATATAAAGATAGCTGTCCCAAAGTGGATTCACTGTTGGTCCTGTTGCGCGTTGCTGTTGAATAAATACTGTCTTGTAATTGTGGAACACCCTGTAACAGTGTGATTGGAGTGAGAAGCTTTTTTAGTTTCTTGCTTTACACCTTTTTATCATTTGTTTATATTTTGTTTTCTTTGGCAGGGAAGTTTAGGGCTAGTCCTAATTAGTGACCTCATGTTTGTTGTTATGGGCATTGCTCACTTCTGAAGTCTTGATGAACTGCTTCTCTGCAATTTAACGTATACTGCACAGCCAAACTTTCTTGGAAATTGGGAGTGAACAAGGCATGTTATGTTTAAGTTTTCCCTGGACTAAAGACATAATATTTTATTTATATGGAAGGATAAAGAATAAACATGAGAGTAAACTGCTTTATTTCAAGAACTTTGGCAGAGGCTTTTTCTGGAATTGCAATTATTTCTTATATATCATAAACATGTAAATGCTAATCAGGATGTGTGTGTGTGTGTGTGTGTGTGTGTGTGTGTGTGTGAGAGAGAGAGAGAGAGAGAGAGAGAGAGTGAGTGAGTGACTGATCCTCTTACCAGTAGTGACAGTGATATTGTTGAGGCCTGGTATGCTCACAATCGGGTCGCAATTAGTCATATAGGGATAAGCCCAGCTGGTTGCGTCAGTTTTAATGTCCAACTTGCTGAAGAGAAAAGAGAATCATAGGCCGCATAAATGACAGGTAGTTTCAGAAATGTTCTTTCTGGTCTGTTTCTGATTGACTGGCTGTATCTTGGTCCTCAGCTAGCATGGTGATTGTTAGTTTCAGACAAATGTCCACACCTGGTTAATAAGCATCAGCACAATGCTTCACCAGGAGACCATATAACTGATTACCTATATTACGCAGTCATTGTCCCTTGAGTGATATTTATATGAGATTTTGGCACAGGTGAAATAAGCCTGAAGTCATTCATTGCACTAATAATTCCCCTATAGGAAATTGATTTTTGCCTGAGTTGCAGATCCACAGCATTAGTTGTGTGCAAAGGGAGGATTGGTTGGAACAGGAGATTGTAATTGAGGGAATTTTCTTGTCTTGCTGGGCTGTTGCTCTATAAACAGATTGTTGAGTCACAGATAAACAGGATCTGTATGCAGCAATATACAAAGAAAATCCTCACTTTCTCCCCATATTTTAGCACCAGGATGAATGTTGGCTCAGATAACTCAGGCTGGTGTGAATAAACACCTGGATATTATTAGACTCCTCTCAATTGTAAACCAATATATGCTTCATTATTATATGACAGACATTACACTGTATGATATGCTGCTGTGTAATATCAGTCAGCCTAATCATTTTGTTTCAACATGATGATCTTGTAATTTATTCATTGTTTTGACTGATAATGATCATGTGTTCGCATCATAATTTTACAATCTGGCAATTCAATAGTTATTGTCTCTGGTCAAATAGAAATCCACTGGGAAATGGAAGTTAATGTCTTACCAAAGCCTGTATGCTCTCCCTGATGTTGGCTTTATGCATCCCATTTCTTGGGTGTCTTGTGGAAATGTTTCAGGCCAAATATACGGTCCATAGATTGTTGAAGTTGTATCTTCCAAACAGTTTTCTGGCACTAAAAACGATTTGAAGATGTTGCCAGGTCTTATTCCACTACTTAGCACATATTTCTCTTTGCATTTGTGTCAAGGAATCCAGCTTACCTATGTGCTTGATCACCACATCCATAGTTTCAATGGTAATGGAGTCATTTTTGAACTTTGATGTCAAGGCAGCATTAATCAGAGTTTTAGTTTCTGCCACACTGTTCAAGGTATATTCCTGAACATGGAAGGCACAGTAATATCTGATGATGAAAAACACAGTTAGTGGTAACGACAGCATTGATCTGAACCATAGTATTCTCAATTAAAGAGTAATTCAGGTATTTTTAAACCTGGGCCCTATTTTTGCATATTTCTGGGTCTAAATGACTAACAGGTCCAAAATGTTAGGAACTGGGCCAGCAATTCACCTCAGCCAGCAGCTGTAGAGGTCAAATGTGCCATCAAAGTATCACTAAAAGTGCTTGTTTTTGCCACTGACAGGCTCTGATTGTTTTTCTAAATATGTACAACTTTATGGACATGATCCGTACAGAGATAAACCTTTTTGTTAAAAATTAAAATCCTTTTTCCTTTAACCAGAAACAGCCTTTATATTTTTCTGTTCAAAGATACCAGAATCACAATCAATCTCAACTCCTGTGTCTCACAGGACACAGGAGTTTCCATTCTATCGCTGCCTCGATCGGTTAGTTTGTTTGTGTTATTGTATGATTTGGTATTGTAACATGTTAGTTGGGGTGTGATTTAACCCTGTAATACACCAATGTAGCATGACAACACAAACTAACTGATATAGGTAACTTTTTGCAGCCCATTTGGCGGCTGCTAGCTGAGTCAATGTACTGGACCAATTCCAAGACAGTGGCAGCTTTCAGCATTGTAATCATAATTTTTCGTTAGTCACCTACTGTTTTTTTTGGCCTTGGAAAATCTAAAAGAAATGAAACAAGGAGAGGTTGCATTGTAAAGATCCGTTGCAACAGTCATATGAAATATTATTCCTGAGATGAAACTTCAGTTGTGAAATTATTATTTGTCTTGTGTTTTTATATAACTTGTGTTGATATTAAAATGAAGAGCGTACTCACCATCAGTCCATTGTACTTCTCCATGTTCCTATTAAACATTACATATTAATAATCAGTCAACCAGCGCTTTCATATGACAAACATTTAAAAGAATAAATTAATTCAATGGCACCCACTTGTCAACATTCTGCTTAATGACGAGATTCCATACAGTCATGGTTTCATTCACCTCCAGCTGTTCTTTCATCTTTTGCCCAAAGAGAATAACTCAGTTTAAATATATCTTTAGTAAAGGCAGCTTTTAAATGCAGTTATGTGCATCTCTTACCCATTTCTCAATAACATCCTGTGGTTTTGTAGGGTTGCCAGTCATACTTAAGGTCACATTAACTCTGAAGAATGTATCAGGTTCAACTGCATGAATGAAAAGACAGCAGTGCATCTTTACATGAGTGCTTTGTTGGTATTCTCACCATTCAAAGAGGAATTCTGAATCCAACTGAGATCTTATAGGAGAACATAGAAATGGTGCCTAAGCTGCATTTGTCCTCCACAGACTCCCTACACAACCCAGTGTCACACCAAAGTGTGTAACAGACTCACAAATCCACGAGAGGATAGCGAGTCAGTGTCACGTTTTGGCCCACCAAGACCTGACAATTACATGCATATACAGTATGAAGGTGCACTACCAGCAGGGGGCAACAATGATGGGAGACACCGGACCTTCACACAGGAGACCAGGCTTTAACTCCCGTGTGAAATCATTAGTCAGTGTCGATTGTTTTAAGGGAGTAGTTGTTTAAGTTTCGTAAACCTAACCAAGTAGTTTTGGTGCCTAAACTCAACCAAACTACGACCATCACCTAAAATGTTTCTCAGCAAGCTTTATTTTGAAAGTCTGACAGGATGTTTCATATTTATTAGTGCTAACTTGACTGCAAAGTGGGAACGTGTTCTGTTCATGTATTGGCTAATCGTGTCACTGACATATTACACTTTGGCACTGGGTTGCCCTTCATGGTAATGTTCTGGTCTACACCATTGGCTGTAAAAGTCACTACAAGGACCAACACTTAAATCAGCTGAAACAGAAATGAGTGTGCCCATGGGCGGTGATCTTGTAACCTTCACTTTCTCAGACTGAACATTTCTAAAACCAGAGATATGCTTATTGGCTGTAGAAACATTTGCCTTGTCAGACCTTTGTTAAAGGGCAAGACGAGGAGACTGTGGAGAGCTATAATTACCTTCGTACCTTTGATGGGAAATTGTGAGCTTTGATTGGAACACAGGTAATGTGCAACAAAGGGTCACACAGACTGTGCATTCTGCTTAGGTTAAATGGATAATGCCATCAGCCAGAGAGCTGATGGCGTTATCTTACAGATCCATCAGACAGTCAGATCTGATACTGATTTGGTGGAGTGGGAATTTAAATGTGTGCAACAGGAATCAGAGCTGGCAAGTAAAATCATTCAGAATCCATCATAGCAAATCCAGACAAACATGTCTGATCAGGGATTAACGTTTCCAATCATTTTATTCATATCATAAGCAATAAACCCTTCTGATTCTAACACAACAACTAACTGCATCTGGGTTCCCTGCTCAGCTTAGCACTTTATCTTCCCCCTACTCTCCTTCCTACCCGTGGACCAGCATGTCTAATGTCTCATTTTTTATTGCATATTGTTAATGCTGTCATGGTTTAATTCTGCCCTCAAGCAAAAAAAAAAAAAAAAAATTCTCGTAGGACAATAACAATCCAATATGAAGAAGAACCAGGACTGAAGACGACAGACAAACACAGTGATTCATCTGAGTTGTTTAGTGAACTGACCAGCAGTCTCGTTGAGATCTAAAGGCTCTTCTGTCGTTGGCACGTTACCGGGCCGAGCTGGCAGACTTTGAGTCGGACCTGTTTATGAATTAAACGGCACCATTTCCGAGAAGGTACAACAACAGAAAGAGATTGTCTGGCAGAGTGCACCTGATGGTAGAAATAAAAACCCTACTATCATACTACCAGTTCGTCAAAGCACCTGTGCTACTCATGGACCTTGCTTTATTCTGTCTTGCATGCTCACCTGATGTAGTTGCGCCAGTGCTGACAGTTGGTGGTGGTTCTGTCACCGCAGGCAAAAACTCTGCAATTAACGACACAAACCATTAATTACGAAAGAATATGCAAGGGAAAATTAGAATTAAAAATAGCTGATGAATATCGAATTATGGAAATGTCAGCGTTCTTATAATTAATAGTTGCACATTTGTTGTCATTGAATGGTATTTTTAGAAATATAAAAATGCGCTGTCTGACTCTAATGTATTTCTTTTCATTAGTGTGTTTATGCAGTGTCATTTTAATTCAGCCACTTAACAATCGCAGTGGAAGCGCACGGTAAATCGAATTACGCTTGTTAATGTTGACATCTTAAGTGAATATTTCCAGTTAAGCCCAGAGTCTGCTTTGTGTCTATAAATACAAGAACTGAACAAATATCATATGTGCGTATGTACATACTTGATTATGTACGTAAATACACTTCAGATTGGTTAATCTTTGACAGCTACAGGTATCCAATAAAACACGACAGCCTTTCACAGGTGTGTGTGGGAGGACTGCAGTGTACTGTGTGCAGTATACCCACCCACAGGCAGTATGCTGATGTTGTCAGGGTCAGATGTCAGGCTGAAGACGCTGTAAGAGAAGGTCGAACTCAGCAGCTCACCGACGTGTGCCTGGACCTCTTCTACATTAGCAGCAGGATCAACGCTCACATAGACTTCACAGCTGAAACTGGAGATTAAGCACAGTGACATGGGTTGAATCTTCGTGTGAACTGCACTGAAGCTAACTGTGGAGGATATCTGGCTTGTTTTTTTTCGCAGGCCTCATATTAGTACTGTAATTATTACAATCCAGTTCATGTCACATGTTTTTTTGTAGGTCTTGAATTCATCTTACCACTTGTCACAGGAGGAGGCTGATAATGCTCTTGAACCCTGAAAACACAGAATTTTTTTCATATCTTTATTAAAAGGTTGTATGATTTAATTATTTACATCTTGCCTCTGAACCAATGTTTGTTTCACTTCCTCAGAAAAAAAGCTTCCATCTGTTATATGATCAGCTGGTCTCTGAGGATATTGCTGCTTCTTCCTGTGGAAAGTCAAACTCAGGACTAATAGTGGTGTACCTGAGGTTGTTGCACATATGCAGCAGCAGAATCATTAATCCCATGGCAGGTACGGCTGTGTGGGAACACAGATAACAGAAATTACAACAGGACCGAGATCACAGTTAGACTTATGATGCTCCAGTCACATTTATCATTCTGCCCATATGCACACCCAGCTCTTCACCCAGCTGACAGTGGCGGAAAGTAACTAAGTACATTTTACTCAAATACTATAGTTGAGTACTCATTCGAGCTACTTTACTTGAGTATTTCCATTAATTTCACAACAATTCAAAAGGAAATATTGTACTTATTACTTTTACAAAATAAGATGCACTGTTATAGATTAAATTATCCAACAGTATAAAAAAAAGTTAACATTTTTAGCATTCAGAACTTTTACTTGAGACACTTCATGTAATTTTTTCTAATAATACTTTTACCGTTTCTTATTAATTCAAAAGCAGGAAATTAACTTTTAATGAAGTATTTGTTTTTATTGCAATATACTTCCTCCACCACTGCCAGCTGAGAACAACTGTTTCGCTAACAAAGGTCACGTTACCTTGGGAATGGCACAAAGATGTCACAGACAGAAATATTGCGAGGGAAAATGTGCTCCAACTGATAAGAGACCACAACAAAGGTAAACAAAGATTATTTTGACAGGCGTATATGACCGTTCAACAGTTCCAGCGACATATTCACACAGCCGTCATACCCAGCCTCTTGTGACTTCCTCCAGTGACACTGAGCAATTTTCTGGCTTCGTAGAGTTAAGAACGACTGTCCACATTTTGATTTTGTAGAGTTGCCACGCTAAAAAAAAAAAAAAAAAAGATAAGCAAAGAGAAGGACTGATTTAAAATGTTAGACCTATCGACAGGTTTATGAACCAGCACTGCTCGACTCAGGAATGTGCGCTTTACCTTTTCTTTGACCTTAAACTGTAGTTACTGGAGAGCAAAGTGTATTATCTGCCCACTCAATCACCTCTGGCCTACAGTAGATTGCCTTGTTATGTGAGGAAACCTTGGAGCTCTAACTGGACCACCATGAAATACAATAGAAGAAGCTCATGCTGTATTTACCACAGTGTAGGTTGCTGTCAGGCTGAGGAGAGCAGCTGTAGTTCCACTGCTTCGTGTCCCAGCTCAGCACGTCTCCATCTGCACAGCTCTGCCCCCTCAGCTCCTCGGCGCCGCGTTCCCTGGACCACATCCTAAACAGACCGATCTCACCCAGCAGGTTATTCCCAGTCTCCAGCTTCACTGTACCATATGCGTCTACATAATGAGTCACCCCCAGAGTGAGGGTGCCACCTTGAGCCAGTCGCTGGCGTGTGGTGGGACTCAAAGAGGACTCGAGCTCACTGGTTCCATTTATGTAGACCTGCAGCCTCTGAGCTGGGCCAGACCAGGTGAGGCAGACAGAGTGCCATTTATGGGATTTTAATTCAGTTTTCAAGCGCAGTTCTTCCCCAAACAGCCACACTGCCAGATGTGCACCTGTGCCCTTAAGTCCCAGCTCTATGTGTCTTTTCCCTGGTGCTTTGTAGACAAAGCCTGTCCATTCTGTTGTAAAGTTGAGGCGCAAAAGTATGCACACGCTCAGCTCCTTCAGGTCTGGGACCACAACACCTGGTTGTAGCTGCCACACACACGGACGAGCGCTGAACGATATCTTCTTACCCCACAGGCTGGAGCTGGCAGAGGCACCTGAAACATCACAGAGACAGAAAAAGCTCCCATAAAGATGCTGCAATCAGTTATTCTCCGTTGCTTTCAGCTAATTAATTCTCCCATAAGAGGCAATAAAAAACATTAGCACAATAAAAAGTGCTGGTACTACACACATTTATTTTATTTAAGGCTCTTTGTGATACTGTGCTACTTTACATTGTTAACTGCTTTAAAATCATTTAATTAGCCTGAAATCTTACTTGAAGCCAGGAGACACACCGACAGCTGTATGCACACACAGATGGTTAGCGTAGACAGGCTTCTGATGGAGTTCATGACAGCAAACAAAAACACAGTGATGCCGGTCAAGTGGTCAAGTGGTCATCAGCTGAAAGGTGACAATAAGATAAACAGGGTTTTTTTTTTTTTTTGATAATTTGCATTGACCTTGAAGAAATAATGGAATAATTACTAACTGATGTTTATGTGACTGATAACTTACCATGGTCACGTTCTTGAAAAGGTCAAATCCCGAAGTTTAAGCAATTTTGTGAGAAATTGAGCGATCAGTATCAGTTCATGAGTGGCTGGCTGAGCCGTGAGTCTGTTTGCAAGCGTCAGGTTATTACTCTATAAGAAGACCTCCACACCCTCTCCCTCTAGTTCCCTGAGTTACTCATTAATCACCGGCAATAAACATAACTAACAAGCATGAAAGCATTAAAAATTCATGAAACCTTTGCAAATCGGCCTCAAGATTCTCCTGTTCACATATTTAAGCACCTGGTTTTAGAGTTTAAGAGGCTCAGTGTGAACAGTTATCCTAACAGTTACGTGAAGAGTGTTAAAGAGGATGAAGAGAAATACTCTGATTTGACTCACACCCTTGTTTGTGCAGGTGACACAGAAGTATAACAACTGTGACATCATTCAAAAGAGGAAACTTTATATACAATTTTGAATTCCTTCTACGGGATGAAAATTGTCACATGACTGTGGTTGACATTAACAGTCGGGGAAGCTAAAAGCAGAAGATGGCACAATTAGTTATAGGAATATAAAAGACCGTCTGCATGGGTTGCAACTGTTCATGGCTATGTCTGTGTTCATGGCTGTGTGTGTGTGTGTGTGTGTGTGTGTGTGTGTGTGTGTGTGCGTGCATGTGTTCTATATGTCAGGTTTGCTGCCGTCATAAATTGTCTGCAAACACTCGGAGTGATATTCTTGTGTGCTGAGAGAAAGGAAAGGAAAGTACAGCCTTCCTTTTTAAGCCTCATCAAAAGTCTGTCACTAACACCTTTGTCATGCACATAATGACATGTCAGGGTGGTGATTTTTTTTTTTTTTTTGTGGTGTCAGTTTTAGAGCTCCATACTGCCACAGAGTGCTCAAACAGTATATTGCAACTGTGATTTTGTGTTTCTCAGTTTGGGAGCAAGTTTATGATTCGTAACATGCGTGTCACCTTTAGCCTGCCCCCTGTCAGTGGAGTCAGTACCTAAGAAAACAAAACAACACACACACACACACACACACACACACACACACACACACACACACACACACACACATTTGTTAACAAGGGTCTCATTCATGCATTTGAATTCTGTTCCCTCCCTCCTCTGCTCCCCGTCTGAGAAGCCAGACCCAAAACAAGCGGCTTCCCCAGAGGGAACACGAGAAGACCAGGTGTGACGTGAGGTGGCCCAGGTGGGGGAGACCTGAACGTCTCGCATTCATTGGACCACCGGTCGACAGCCTCGTTGGGAACCTCTCCTGCGTCACGAGTGATGCAGAGCGAGGGGGATTCCCAAAGAGCTTTCCCACCGCTTTACCTCTGCTGAGTGAGGGGCAGCTTGTAGGGAGGCAAACCCTGCTGTCTCTGATGGAAGCTGCAAATAAGTCGTCTATGAGAGATTCACAGCTTACTGAACTATATGGATCAGTTGAAACAAAGTAAGTTTGTGCTGCTTGAATCTGCTTTTTAGGGATCGGCTTTCTTTATATGTGTCTTTTTTTATAGTATGTGAGTAGAAGTAGAGAAGTTTAACAGTTTACAAAGCAATACATACCTGTGAAGGGCTGCAGTTTCAGTGTAGCTCTGCTCCTGAGAGACGGACGATGGACACAACAGAGGCCTGTCTCTGTGCTGCTCTGCTCATGGTAGGTCTGACCTTTAAGCTCGACCTTTTGTTTCCTTGCACAGATTTCTGAAACTTTCACTGTTTCATTATTTCCAGATAATCTACTTTCAGCGCTCAAAAATAACTAAGAACATTCTATCAGGCATGGCGTTTAATATGTAATTTTTAAGGTGCTTTTATTTTGCTTTTATTCCCAGTTTATGCTATATGATATAATGCATTAAACAGCACGTAAAATAGTCCTTCATTGAGATATTAAAGTCTAATTTCCTTAGAAAATAAAAGTCAATCTTTCAGTGCTTTAAGAAAAAAAACGTGTTTTGACCCCAATTTATATATAGCTTATATAGAGAATTTAAACACCAAAAGAGAATGCTTTTTTACACAAAACAAGCACTTTACTTTGATACTTTAGGTACATTTTCTTGGTAATATTAGCTTTTGTATTATACCTCTTTGATAAAGAATATTTCTTCCACCACTGATTATTTTTAATGTGTGTTTCCTTAGGTTTGGTGTGTGCCGGTGAATCCCGAGCCCAGCTGTGATCAGACAGAGTTCTTCCACTCTAACGGCTCTTGTGTTGCATGTCCTGTATGTGGGCCGGGCGAGGAGCTCTCAGAGGTATCACACCGGACACATCACAGTGGCAGCTCCATTTTTTTGCCCTCTAGCTTTCTTTCCTTTACCGGTCTTCTCCCTCCAAATCTATATTGTACGTCATTCTCAGGACTGTGGTTTTGGAGATGGTGGTGAAGGTGTCTGTAGACTTTGTGAAGACGGGAAGTTCAGCGTAGATACAGGTGTAGCTCCCTGCATGCGATGCACCCAGTGCGATCTGCTGAACCGCCTGGAGAAGACAGCGTGCTCACCCACTGGTGATGCCCAGTGCGGTCAGTGCCTCCCTGGGTGAGTTACACCTGCAACGCCAAGCCTTATCGCCTGTTAGGTGCTTGCATTTGTTTTTTGAATGTGGTTGTGTGTGCAGGTATTATGAACTCAGGAGCATGACTGGGCAGGTGGAGCTGCCCTGTGTGCCTTGTTACAACCATGACACAGTCCATAAAGAGTGTTTGCTTCCGACAGCTGAAGGCTCTAAAGGGCGTAAGTGCCAGAGATAAACCACAGACTAAACGTTGTTAATAAGCTTGTATAAATAGTTTTATTGACCAGTGATTTTCCAGATATGTTGTCAAGGAAAAGTTCTAACTGTTGTCCTCTGACAGAGAGCGCCGGCACTGTGCCCAGGGGGAACGTCAAAGAGCCAGAAGAGAAGAGTGAGTACCCCTGTGGACCCTCACTTTTTAGTGCAAAAAGTGTTTTATTTCAACTCTTGTGTTAAATTTCAGTTGACAGACTTTCTGTTTAATCAAGGAGTAAAAGAAGACAGGTTTTCAGTGGTCCTGATTGGTTCAGCAACGGCTTCCTCTATTTTCCTCATTGCTCTGCTGCTCTGGGCTTTCCTCCTGACTGCTGAGAGATTCAGTGAGTCAGACGAGTCACGTTTGAGATCTCTGTCCATGTCTTTTGTTTGCTTTACTAAATTTGGATCATGCATATTGCATTGTTCAGAGCCGGTTGCCGAGAACAGTCCTGAGCCGGAAGGACTGTTGTCTGCAGATGACCTTCAGTGCACACCTGCACAGAGAGCAGACAAACAATCAGAGGCCCCTTCACAATCACTTGGTCCAGCTCAAGATCCCCTGAGGTGCTACATACAGCTTGATGATGCATTCAGTTTACCTCTTATCTGTCCATATGTAATTATTTACATCAATGTCATCTCTACCCAGAGGTCACGAAAATGAGGTGCAGCCTACTTCTATTGTGATTAATGTCACCACCAACATTAAGCCCTCCGGTCAGAAGGAGGAGAGCATCACACAGGAGGAACAGCAAAGCAGCTGCTATTCAGTGGAGGAGGTAAAGTGGATTACTGTATCGTATCATTTCAGTGCCAAGGTCAAGGTCTGCTCATCATTATATATTTATTTTTTGCATTTTCATGTCTTTTAATGGCCATCATAGATTCTCCTACACACTTGTAAGGGGAGGGTTAGGTGAGGGGTATTCAGCTGGTTCCAACTTGCAGCATCAACAATAGAAGCACACACACTAGCCCTTTAAGGGGCAATAGCAGTTGAGACATTTCATTCAAAACCACCAACATCAACCTCTTGGTGGCGCTAGAGGACGGGTCAGGCAATCACCAAAGTTAGGAGAATTCATTGTTCAGGTTCAGTGTTACAATATGTACGTACATCATAAATCCTGAACAATTAAGCTGCATTCCTGTGGGAGGGTTGATATACCCAGGAGTAAGACTCAAATCCAATCAGGGCTGTAACTATCAGCTAACTGTTATTGTTACTATAACTATATACTATTTTCAGTTGCATATTTTGAGATTCACTGATTCTTCCCTGAATATAAAAGTTGTCAGAAATAATGATGAACAGCACACAGTTACAGCAGGTCTTTAATGCTGGAAAAAACCAAAGGTATTCAAATTAAAATTGCATCAATGAGAGAAACCAAGCACACAGCAGAGCCTTTAACCAGAAAATACATGAAATTATACTGCAATTGGTATATATTTTCTTATTAATTCAATCTCCTGTAAGAATATTAACATCAGTAGCACTTGTTTTTTATCCTGTCCTCTTTTCTGTGTCAATATCAGATGGAGCAAAAACTTCAGACAATATGGGAAGTGGCTCAAGGTATGCAAATAAGTGCCCTCCTAGCAGGTTCATCCCTCCATAAATGAGTTCACGTGTTGGCAGTCATTTCTGTTCTGACTCTGTCCAGGTCAGAGTATCGAGATGCTTGATTATGACTCAGTCCAGGACTTGTCCCTGCTGCTTGACTCTGCTGGAAACAGGAAGATTTTGAGGAGGCTCGGACAGTCTTTGGGTGTCCCGCCTCAGGTCATCGCTCATCTCCAAGGTTTCCAGGACCTCTTTCAGTACCTGCGCACCTCCACCTACACGCTGCTGCCCCAGCTGGCTCAAGCTGCTGCGCTCTTGCCTGACCCCAAAGTTGTTGCCAGGATACACAGAGCTGTGGTGAACAAGTGAACACTTAGACCCTCGGGATGTGTTCCCATTTCTCCAGCTGTTATACAGTATTTCTGATCCACTTTGCATGGTTACACTGTTATCAGACAGATGGATCACCCAACACCTAGTGCTGAGACACAAAGACTTACTGAAATTAATTGTTTTTTGAACTAATGAAAATAATAACTTTGAGTAAAGAACTTTTCTTCACCTAATTGCTCATTGTTGTGTTTTAATTGTGTGGATATGTGCCTTCTCAAGTGCCATCCGAATATAATCCTTATTATAATAGAAGTCACATAATTGATTAAGTGTGATAGTGAGAAGAATTCATTGTTTGTGCTTTGAGTGTTAAATAACAGAATAACCAGGCCACTGCAATTGAACCCTACACGCGGTGTTACTTCCTGTTTACCATGTAAAATAGATGAGAGGCCTTCTGGCTAAAGCATGTGAGACTGACCAAGACAGAGGATGCAGTGTTCATGGCAAGAGAAAAAATCATAGAGCCTTGAGAAAATATTTTATTCTCTCATTGGGAGGCTTGCCTGATAATTTTCCTCGGTCTCTAGCTCTGCAGATTCTTCTTCACATTCAATCTGGTAAGATCGCAGTTTTTTACCCCTCGCTATTTTTCAAAGCCATCTGAAAAGTAAATGATGAACAACTATTCAGGAAAGTTTAGTGTGTTGTTTAAGAACAAAGATCTTGCTTCTCCTCTGAAGACTCTCAGAATCTCAGAGGCCTAATGAAAAATATTTTACATCACTCTATGTAAGTAAAGTACTCTATGTGTTTAACTTCATCTTCTTGTTTCGTGGAAGTATCATACCTGTTTTGTTAATTGGCTTTGAAAATTAATTGCTGGACTATCTTTTATTGATCACTTTCAATTTATTGGCATGCAACAACTGCCACAGACGCTAGGGGGTGCGCTTGGTTGCAGTAGCCGATTTGTCTAGCATTTTCAGCGCAAAACCATAGATCGTCTATCAGGATGAGTCACTACAACTTACAATAATGGTACACCTTGCGGGTTGCACAACTTTTCCTTTATGATTATAATCCTCAAGCAAAAAAAGAATCTGCGAAATGATGCCGCCCCTCCTGTACAATAGTTGTCTTGGAAGTAAGGGGCGCCATGCTTGAAGTCTTTTGCAGCAAACACTTAAGCTCATGAATTGTTTTTGCAGTGTTCATTTGTTCCCCACAAACTAAAAAACGTGATTTAAAAATGTCAAATGGCTTCTTTTTAACAGTAAAGGACAAACTGGTCTAACATTAAAATATTGTTTGTCCGTACGGAATTACTTTCGAGTAAGTTTTTTATTCAGTATTTCTGCAGCTGACCATATCTTAAAACCCTCCATATACACAGCAGCATTTTGAACACTCTGTTCCTACGCGCTTTGCGACGTGGTTGTCGGTCTTCGGAGAGACAGGTAAGAGTGAGCCCTCGTCACTTCTCGTTCTCTCTTTGATGTCCACGTCCCCGTGGTGTCCGAGTCCTACCGGCTGCGATGTGTTACGCGCCCCTGCTTCAGAAAAAACAGAGAAGGAAAACTTCATAGAAATGGCGGAGGGTGCTACGACTCTCAAAGGCTTGCGAGCCCAAATGGGTAAGAAAACTCTTGGCGGTCGTGGTTGTTTTTGTTACCCATTTGTTTCTTGCAATGTAGTAATGACTTTGTGATGTTTGCTGGCAAGTGCCGCCGCGGACCGGGCTATTTGAACGTGTTGTACCGCGGCCAGCTTTTCTGGCTAGTAACGTTAGCTCGCTGTCCGGTTGTCTGCTGACAATGGATGCGGAAAATTTAGCAACTTCTATCCGCATTAAACGTTGTAAATTGGAGTGAATTTGCCCATCTTAACCAATGGCTGTATTTCTAAAATCCGAGAAAAGTTAAACGAGTTGGTTCAACTCACTGAAGTTGCTAACCTGAAGTACCTGTTAGCTAAAGTTGTAACGTTATATTTTGTAGCCCGGGTGCCGGTTGACATATCACGACTCGTCTGGCGCCCAGCTCGCCTAGCTTTGCTTTATCTTTGCTTTGCCGCATTTTAATCACATACTCTGACAAAGTGCTGTTATATGAATGAACAGGCAGGCTCCAAATGCTTGGTAAACGAAGCTAACTATCTGCTTTTTAACTGACTTTCGTCGGTAGCTTAACGAGGTAACGTCGCTCGTCACTTGGGGATTATTGTCAAAAGTGATCATCTGCTGTCTCTTCCAGGGAGAGTTCAGGAAGCGTTTCCGTACATGCATTTTGTATGAAAGTGTGCGTGTATAAAGTTGTCAGCAATGTGAGTTGATGCCTGCACCAACTGACAAATGGTTCATAGTACATCAGCAGTTTTGGTTCTTCCTGCTCAAAACTATCCCATACGAAGTGTCCCTTTCTCTCTTGTGTCTATTAATCGACATTTATGCTTATATGTTGGCATATGGCATAACCCCCTCCGCTCTCCAGGGAGGGTAACTATAACAATGTCTGACCTGAATTTCAGATAAAGCTTGAGTGTCAGACACTGTCAGACACTGTGCTCTGATAAGAGAGTAAGGCTGCATGGTTGCTTTTCTTGAAATGTCTTGATGAAGCGATAAAGGAGTTTTGGTTGGATCAGCAGCACACAGTTCTGTTAAGCAATAGCCACACTGCGTTTTTGTAAATAGTACTATGCAGGCTAACTGCAGAACTGCAGCAAAATCTCCATCAACGCCTCTTATCCATGCCTCAGCTGGCCCCGTCCAGACCTAGACATGGATGTTTACTGTGTCTGCATCTGTGGGCATGAATGCATGGTTTGTTGTGACTTAAGCTTCAGTTGGGCTGACAGTTAGTGTTTTAGGGTAAGAGGGAATTTTCTGCATACCCAGTGTGGGTGTAGGCATGTTTTACTCCTGGCAACAACTGGACCATATTTAGTACTGATCTTCTTCCTGTTTCCCTTAACTTTTCCATTCAGTATTTTCAATCTGGAATTTACATCCACCCAATTCTGTGGTCTTATGGAAATATCCACAAAAAGTTTGAATCCTGGCTTTGTGAGGAATAAGAGGATGTCAGTTTGCTTGGCCTCCAGTCAGAGCAGAAGACTGACAATAATAAAGTAATGTTAGGAATCTAGCTCATGTTCATTTCCACAAGAATGTGAGCAAGGAGAAAATGTAACCTGCTATTATAAAGGGAGATCACACTACTGCAAGTCACACTGCAAGGTTATACTGATCCTGGCTCAGCAATTGCTGCTGCAGAATTAAAAGCATGAGAAATATTTCTGAGCTGGTTGGATTTAACCAGAAGAGGAAATGAACCAGCCTAAATTTCGGTATGTTGTTTCTTGGATCTGTCCATTTAGCTTTTCTCTTCTAGCACAAATGTCCCATCCCTGTTTTATTTTAATCTTTTAAAGTAACACTAAGATGTATTGCAGCAGACACGTACCTGCAGACACGTACACACACCAAAGATTTGAATAGCAAAACCTGTTCATTTGTGTAGGCTATAACTAAGGTCAGTCAATCATCAGAATAGTTTTGTTCACAAGGCAGCAGTTGGTATGTTTAGGTATCATAATTATTCCTTGTTTCCTTTTGGATTATTCTTCTTTTTCTTTTATTTCACATTAGAGAAAATACTTACATTTTGCATATCTGCGTGTACATACAAGCTGGCCAAGAGATTTTGGATAGACAAAACACACGGACACATGTCGTCTATGCAGCATAGTGTCAGAGTTTGATTTAATGTGCTGAACTACAGAAAGCTGAAAAGATAAGATGTGTGTATTAGGGGTAAAACTTCTGTTTGTCACTCACAAATTGTTGGAACAGGATTTTTGGTTCGACCCTCTTGGTTGTAACTTGTTTTAGTTCAAAGAGGGCTATAAACCAAATGATTACTGGTATAATAGAGTAATAAAGACTAATGACAATCTTCTTCTTAGCATGTAACTCGTAATCACAGAATACTTGTAATCACAGAATACTTAAATACTTGTCAAATTGTTAACTTTGACAATTTTTGTAAGTTTTTTTCCCTCTATTATTAAGCAATAAAACTGAACACTATTAAACCAGTAGCTTTAGCCTCCAACACCATATAATGAAAAATAGATTAAACAAGTTACGCAAGAACTGGATTGATAATTGGGCTGATAATAGATTTGGATATCATCAGATTCTTTCCATGTCATTCTCCACAAGAAAATACAGTCCGCCTGGAAGAGGAGACTCCCAGGGAAACTGGGATGTGTCATCATTATCCTACCAGTCAGTACTGCAAATAGCTCAGGCTTACCTTTGCATGAACAGGTCTTGAGTAATCCCATAGAAGATCTGGTGTGTTTGTGCACGCATGCGTGTGCATGTGTGAGAGCGTGCATCAGCAGTGTTATCCGAGGACTTGAAATCTTAAGCCTGCAATGGGAAGCTCTGTACCACAGATGACCAAGAGTGTTGATGTTTTTATTGTAGTCAGCTACTACACAAGACGTTTCAGTGATTTTGGACAATGTAACAAAATAAAAGGAACTAATTGCTGGCTCAGTTTGTTTTGGTCAGTGAATTGACCTGTTTATATTGTGTGTTTGTGTGGAGTTTTTTGTTTTATTACTCACTTGGAAATGGTTGTCCACCCTTTCATCAAGCAGTGCAGACACTTCCTGTGCAACAAGCTGGTTAATTGTACCATGTAGTAGAACACATTAATGGCTGCAGTTGAAAGGAGAGACCGAAAAGAGTCCTAACAAACTATTGCTTCTCCACTTTACCAACACTGTCTAACTTTACCTACTAGAACTGTTATGACGTAATGCAGGCTGGCCTGCTTCCTGTTTGGTGTTTTTGTCTGGCCTGCAGAGCCAGGCCTTCTCCAGCCCCCCTGGTGGTCTTTACTGCTGCCATAATAACTCAGTAGCCTGAAGGCTGGACCACAACTAATCAATATGTATATGTGCTGCACTCAGAATGATTTTCCAGTGTTTTTTGAGCATCTCCGGCAACAACCCCAAACCCAAGAAAGTTGAGGCTCAGAACATAAATAACATAAATAGAACATAAATAAAACTGAATGTGACAATTTGCTAATCCTTTTTTTATATGTTCATTTGTAAACAGTACAAAGACAATATATTTAATGATTTACCTCATCAACTTGATTGATTTTTGTAATTATGTGTTTACTGGGGAAGTTGCAGAATGCTCAAAAAACACCTGTTTGGAACATTATACAGGCAAACAGGTTCATTAATAACAGGTGATAGTATCATGATTGGGTATGAGTGGGCCATACCCAAAAGGCTCAGTTTCACAAGCAAGGATGGGCGGCGTTCACCACTTTGTCAACACATGATTGTAGTAAGGACATTACTACATGGGTCGAGAACACTTTGTCAAACAGTTGCTGGTAAACACATTTGCAAAGTATTGCTTTCTCTTTTTATTCATGTTTTACACAGTGTCCCAACTTTTTGGAATCAGGGTTGTACTTAAAACTGCTGGCTGATGCTATAATCAGTGTCACAAGAGCTGTATAAATATATATTTCACAATATTACCACCCACATTAACGACAGACTAAACACATTACATTAAACTACATTTTGACTTTTTTGCTGCATCTTTAACTCTTTTTCCTCAACACTACTACCTACACTTACCCGAACAACTGATTATCCAGCTCAGATAATACCATCGATCAGCCAGGTACAATATATAATTGTTCATTTTTGTGGTTTTGTTCTTCCTACCAATTGAAGGGTGTAGCTAAGTCTGTCGATGCAGCAGCATTGATATATGTTAATGTGTGCAAATCTCCATAGTGATGAAGTGATGAGAGACAGCTCATCTGATTGGTTCTTTTCATTTCTATGAGCACACCTGGCCCTCTTGAGGTTTGTTGTTGAAAACAGAACCTTCCTACATCTCATTTAATTGGCACGTGAATCCGTGTGTCATTGGAGAGTGTGTCGTGTGACTCGGTCTAATTTAGCTCTTATTTAGCTTCTTTCTTGTCACTACAGAACATGAGGGTCAATGAGTACGTACATCCACTGTGGTTGTGGCACCCAGAAAGTCAGTAAAATCATGAATCAGAGTTTGTGACAGGAAGGCATATTAAACTGGATATTATAGCAGATGATGTTATGCATAAATAGACGTGCATCAGTAGAAACAATGCATGGTTTTGTCTTAACAGCTGTTGCTTACTCAGCCCCTTTGCTTTCCTGTTTGCTTTTACTTCCCTCTAAAGACTAGATAATGCAGTTATTCTGAAGCCTATGTCATGTCATGAAAGAAGGTCATACTTTGAAAGTCAATATTCTGGGTCTCAACTAAATTGCTTACAGTATTTTGTACAAGTTAATATTGTTGGAGCAGCCCTTTCATAGACTTTATCATGAGTTTGCTGATTATGGGTTGCAATATAAGCATCATTTCATTCACATGGTGGTACTGTTGAGAAATATACTGTATATTGTGCAGCCCAAATGTGAAGTAATTGTTGCATATAAACTGACAGTCTGATGAGTAATCTTTCAAAGCTTTACTGTTTTTGTGTGTTACTGTGAATCATCAGCATTTCAGAGTCAGTGTCTTCGTTGGTACAGGCATAAGCATGGTTGAGAAGCACTTCATCCATCCTGAGCTGCTGTGTGCATCACTTAGCAACAGTTACTCTGTTACACAGGGTGCTTGGCATTTTATTCTATTTTCCTTTATATGAACAGGGAAGGTTAGATAAAAAGAGTGAGACATGATGTGAAACAAAGATTCTGGGCTAGTTTCAAAGCCAGGATGTTTTAGTTACTTGATCCACACAATTGATAATGGAGCCATCAAGATTGTTTTTACATCTTCCTGGAGAGATAATTGTGTTTTTACTTGGGGTGTGATTTATTCATGCTAGAATTAGATAACTTTTTCTTCTGAATATAGATCACCTTCTTCAGCCTTCAGTGCCCCATCTGTTTTTCCTGTGTATTCTCTTGAGTAAAAGTGAATGTCTGTGTTGACAGTGGCCTAAAATCCATATGCTAACCTATACTGTATGCTAAACATACAGTATCATAACCTGTTCACATGCACATTTGCATGCTTTATTAGTTACTGTTGTGTATCAAAAAAGCTGTTGAAAGTGCAGTAAAATCATGGATTTTTGTTTTACCCACGAAAGCTTCATTAAGTCTTCTCACTGGTGGGGTTGAAGAAGGAAATCAAACAGGAAATGACCTGTACACTTCCACTGGGCATTGGCTGCAGACTTTGACCCTCATAAGCTGCTTTGACTGGAGACCATCAGTGCAGCTGCATAATACAGATAATCAGTGCACGACTACTTACCCTGTCAGCTCTCTTTGCTCTGTCCATCTCCTGGTAATTAATATACGGTTTGTTACAACTACTTCAGGAGAATTGTTTTGTCATAATCTCTGTGACAGTAGGCAGTCTTACTATTTCTATCCAGATACCCTGTTATTTTTGTTATTTCTTCTTGTCTACTCTGCACTCAAAAATCCTTCTCTGGTTCAGGGGTCCAAACAAAGCGTATCTGAGAGTCAGCTGAGTGAACAAACCCTATCACTAAATTTGCTGGTGTCACTTCATGTAATAAGGACCCGTTGTCCTCTCTGCTTTCCAGAGGGTAAGGTGGTAGAGTGTAGAGTCAATTTCCATATAGGTAGGAAGTGCATGGCATGCTGTACTCAAGAGAAACCATGATCAGTGCCTGTGGCGGGCAGTGCCAGGCACAGCATGGATGTTTTACATACGCTAAGACAACACAGTAAAAGGTGATGCTTACTTGATGATGTCCAATAAGCGGCCTCATGTAACCATTCCAATTCATTGTGGCTGCTTCCTTTGAAGACAAATGTCTAGCTTACTTGAGTGGCAAATAAGGCTGAACCTCCTGTAGCTGTTTTATAAAGAAAATCCTTCCGATGATTCTCTGGTGGAAATTGATTTGACGTGAAGTAGCAGAAAATCTTGGGTTTGCATCAGCAGCATCTTAATTGCTGCAGGGCGGGAGATCTGACGATGTTAAAGGCAAGTAGTTCGTTTTTGAAGTAAGAAGTGAACAAACGAGACCTAAAAATGAAGCTCTAGTTACAGTACTGCAAAGATGCAGCTCTCAGTAAGTGTAGACAGAGATCGTCACGCTTCAGTCTTGTTATGAAGCAGGGCCACAATATTGTCAGTGTTATTATCCCCTGCTTGGAGGGCGCATATGATCATGACTCAGCGCATCATGTCAAAAGCATGCTATACTAAAGCAGTGCAGCATTTCTTATCTTGTGTCCCATTTGAAAGATGAGAGGAAGCAGTACTTTTGTGCTAGAAGTACATTTGGATTAACTTTTTTGTGATAATGTTTGAAACAGATCAGTGGGCTTTTCATGTTGACAAACCGTTAGATAGATAGATAGATAGACATACTTTATTTATCCCAAGCTGGGAAATTGCAGGTCGTCGATGACAAATGTTTGATGATTGATTAAGCGTTCTAGTGCAATTACATAGAAGTTGCATACATTATGGCTAAAAATTGCCAAAGCATACCATATTTTTTTAGACTGATAATTGTAGCTACCTTCCAGGAAGTCATTGCCTCCACTGATTAAGTAAAATACAGTATGAATAAAGCATGTGAATGCATTGCAGCTCATTCTAAAATTTTGGTCACTCAGAGCTTTTTATATAGTCCATGTGTTTTAACTTTATTTCCACATAACAGTTGTTTTTTTGTTTTTTTTAAATATTGATGTTATGATTATGAAATGTTGTCAGAAAGTTTAATCAGTATACGGGAGTTACTAGTTCTGATAGTTATGGCAACAGTAGGATTTTATGTTAGCAATAGAAACAGTGAGAGACATTGAGAACACAGACGTGTTCATCAATAATGTGAATATCACATGGCTGACCATCATTTTGCCTCTTTGTCAGCAGTTCTGTAATGCTGAATACGCAGGGACACAAAAGGAAAGAGACAGGAGAGAAGGCTGATACTAGGGCTCATAAAGCTTGATCATGTCCTGACTGTTTCCTTCCTTCCTGCTCCTGTAACTCCTAACCATGATATTCCTGCGAGTAGATTTTGCCTGAAGAAGAGTTGATGTATTTGCTATCTTAAAAGCATATTCGCAACCCCTGCCTTTATCTTGAATGGTTCAGTAGTCATTTTGTCTCTGTGGTGCTAGAAATCACATCTCCAAAGAAGGAAATTTTAAAACAAAAAAGCTTGCTGGAAACACAGGATGACTTATGCATTGCAACAGGAAGACTTGTGCTTATAGTCTGGTTTCTCAAGATGGCTAAACCTGACTACACACAGAAATCTGCCCTATGATTATGAAATCATAGGGCAATTTCTATGTATTAGGGAGTGGTTGTGCTTAAAATTTTCAGCCCCACTGGGCATATTAACCATATAGCAGCTCACAAGGATTTGATTCCAGACATGCTTCTCACAACAGCCCGTGCCTCCGAGCTTGTCACAGAAAGCAGTGTATTGCTGGCTACAGGGTTGACCATGAGCGGGGCGTTATGTCGAATGCCTGAATAGCTGGATTGTTCTGTAGTTTCAAATCCGTTGGATCTCTCTAGAACTAGCATTCCTGCGGAGGACAAACAAAGCACAGAGAGAAATGGCTGATTTAGACTTGATTGGTTTGGAGTTTCCAGAGCATTTCTGTTTCCTTGATAGTATTTGATATACCTGCTTTGTCATGACATGATGTGACTCTACATCTCTGTGTGCATGGTGTGTTTCCCTGTGTACAGCTGCAGCTGCACAGGCACAGGCCGAGGAACGGCGTAGCCTGGCAGGGAATAGTCCAGGACCTACAACCAACACATCAGCTAAACCTCAGGGGTGTAAGCCAGGTAAATGACATCACACCCTGACACGGAAACACATTGGTTGTCACAGATACTACTCTGTCACTCGCTCTATTGTCTTCCATAACCTGAGCCATTAGATGCAACACAATCCTTACTTAGTGTGGCTTACTGCAGGTAAATCTTAGTCATCATCTTATTACTGTAACAGTTGACAAAGCTCATTAATGACGGTCACATGCACACATATACTTGCCTGATGCAAAGCCCGTGCAACACTACACTGCGTTGTTATCCCCTCTTTTGTTCTCTGAATATGCGTTGTTTTTAACTACATATACACATGCATGTGTTTACAGTCATTGACGGGGCCGCACTTAGAATAGACGACCGTCTGCGAGTGGCAAAAGAGAGGCGAGAAGAGGCAGACAAACAACAGGGTAAGAGGCCGATTTATGTGTGAAAAATTTTCAGCTAAAGCCAGCTGTAACCTTCCTAACTATGCAAAATAGGGTTTGGTGATGTGGCCAAAATCTTCTACCATGGTATATATAATTTTGTATCACGGTTACGGTGTATATCACAATACAGTAATTGTTCTGTAAATTGAATTAACAATGGTTTAAAATAAACATACTATACTATACTTCATTACATTTTATTATTTTCTTCTGTTATTTGAAGCTTCTATACAAGCAAAAACAACTTCCTCACAAGAGACACTTCAGTTAAAAACACAAAGCTCAAAACAGCCACAATCCTTGTTGTACTCCATGTTTTCATCTCACTCTCTTCTTCTGCGGCGGTTGTCAAACCAGCTAAAAGGTGCATTACCACCACCAACTGTTTCTCCCATGTCATATGAGAATGTGGTAAGCAGTCTGGCTGCCTGGGTCACGTTACCTCCCAAGGCAGCTGGGTTCACAAGATCACTTGAGAATCCAGCCCTGATTTGATGCATAGTCTACCCTAAATATATAGACTGACACGAAGTTGGAAGCGCTATTGCCAGATCTCCCAGTGGGCACATTTCTACTCATCGTCATATCGCCCAACCTTAATGCTAAATTTACCCTGTTAAATTTAAAGCGATGATAGAATCATCATATCATTACATTTTATTAGAATTTTCTCATTAGCAGCAAGCTTTTGGTTGTAAATGCAGAAAATAGCAACCTAGGCCTCATATGAATATTGAAAAAAAAACGTTGCTGTTCTTTATCAGCTTTTAACAAAGGGATTATTACTTAGAGGCTGTTTACATGCATAAGACAACATACTAAAGATTGTCTTTTTCCTGTGTGCATTCATGCATGCACATATGCTGTATGTGCACACAGCTTTGCGAGAGTCTCAGATTATGGAACGGGAGCGCAAGGCCAAGCTGCAAGTGGAGCGTCAGATGGAGGAGCGTCAGAAAAAGGTTGAGGAACAGCGAAAAAAGGAGGAGCAGAAACGACTGGCTGTGGAGGAGAAGAGGAAGCAGAAACAGGAAGAGGAAAAGGTAGATGCTGCATGGGTGGAGTCTAAAGAGCCACGGGGCAGTGCTTGATGTTGCTCAGTTGATTTTACTCATGTGACTGAAATAGTTAAATTTCAAACAGAAATACAGGTTTATGTTGCAGTGTTTCACTTATATATTTAACAACAGATGTAGGAAGGAGGGCAATGTCCTCTCTGCTTTAGTTTTAGGAATAAAGGTTGCTCTGCTGTAAATGACTTGCATGTTTCTCTTCCTCTGTCGCTGTTATGCTGCAGGAGCACTACGAGGCAGTAATGCGGCGGACATTGGAGCGCAGTCAGCGTGTAGAGCAGAGGCAAAAACGATGGTCCTGGGGAGGACTGTCCACAGACTCAGATGGACGAACAGGTAGATGTTCTTTCTTCACCTGAGAAGTTCAGCCTTTCCTTTCTATTTTTCTGTTCAATTTCATCACCCACTTGCCACACAGTGTTTTAAAAAGGACACACCAAAAGTGCCTCACTTCTTTAACAAAAGCAAAAAATCAGCGTGAAATTTCACAATGTGATCACGTTTCACCACATTTGGGGTGAAATCCTGCAACAATGTACATAGAAGCAATTTAAGGCCGCGTTTTGGCCACTGACGGTGATGCTGGTGTTGAGATGTGTGACGGTCAAATGTGGTTTTTAGAGAAAGACGCAAGACTCTAATCTCTTTTTGTTATTCAAAGATACAGAGAGCGTGACTTTTTACTGTCTTTCACCACAAAATCTAGCTGCAATACTAAGTTCTCCTGCCATCTTTACATTTGTGTTGAATCGCGTCCCTTTGACTCATTTTCAGGGGCAGCTATAACAACCCAACCATGTTAGCAACTAGTTGGGTATCAGTTGATCAACAATGCATTACATGTGATTTTTTTAAAGCTTGTCAATGTAGTAGCTCAAAGTCAGAACCCCCTCAAGCAAGAAGAGTTATAAAGAAATAAAGTAAAGCAAACTCATGAACTCCAATCTATTTAATGAGATCTGAAGAATTACACAGAAATGTCAGTTGTAACTGTAGTCTTTCGCACTCTCACTCTTCGCATGAGATATCACTTGACTCCTCTGTACAATCACTCCCATTGTTGGACACAGTAAACCACAACGTTCTGCAGAAATCTGCAGAACATTTGTAGCTTAGAAAAAAATTGTTCATTTACATTGCACTTTCTTTATGTTGTGGTACCAACTCATGATACTCAGTTTTAATGTTGTGCCAAATTTGTATATAGTGTCCGTGTATTTCATGCTTCAGCCACTGAGTGTCAAGCAAAGGCTGACAACCCGCCAGGTTTCGCCTCCTCTCTCTTCCCTTGTATGAAGGATGTGCCTCAGCATCTTGTATTTTATGGCTCCTCTCTGAGAGCTGTCTTTTCCCACAGGAGACTCTGATGCCAGCGCCTCATCTCCAGTAACAATAGTTATCTCCCCTGCCTCACCAGAAAAGCCACCAAGGAGTCGACAAGGTTTTGTTTGTTGATAATTTGCTAACCGATGTAGCAACACAGCATGGGCTGGCACTGGCACTCCAGATAGCTTGGTTACCTCCTACCCCTCCCACCAACCTCCCCCACCCTACCAACCCTCACCTGCAGTCTAACTGGCAGTTATTCACTAACCGTTTGTTGTATGGGGCCTGTTTTCTGAATGTGCGTTGTGCTGGGTGAATAGCTGGAAGTGTAGCTTTAGGTTTTTCACTTACTCATACCATCGAGCACTTCCAGGTCACATGGGCGACTTCGCATGGAAGCCCAATATCACCTCTGGATTCTCTAGCACGAGCTGTGTAATGTTGTTGATGCTCCTCTCTTTGGAGTGGTAAAAAGATAAGCATCTGTTGTTTACTAACCATCATGCCACAACAACTTTGTTATGGTTTGCTGTGTAGTGTGTGTTGCCATGTTAAACATGGTATTTCCCAGCAAATTCATTCTGCATATTTTGTGTTTTACTAAATGTGCACTGCGTTAGTAGCACATTAGAACAATGGATTAATGGGTATGATATATCAATGTATGTAATGTTTGTGTATTTTTATTTTAGATATATTAATGAAGCAACTTATCCGCCATTGCATATTAGGGGTATTAAAATCTTGCAGAACCTTGTAGTCCCTTGTGTTCACCCATTGCCCTCCCCCATTGGCCAACCTCCAGTGTAAACCCTGCCTCCCTTGTCTGTCTTTCCTCCTCCCTCTTAGTGGACAAGCGCTCCACATCCACTATGAACCTGAAACAGCCGTCTGAGGCTGGCATCAGCAAACGCCTATCCTCCTCCTCTGCCACCCTCATCAAATCTCCTGACAAAAGTAAGTCTCCTGTCTCTCCCGCCCCCTCCCTTCCTCATTTGCTCCTTCTCCCCCTCCCTCCCTTCCTCCTCCCCTCCCTGCATTCCTGTGCTTTGTCTTAACCAATGTAGTATGTTCCAGACCGTCCATTATAAGCCGGATGAATGTTTTTCATTGATGACTAATGTATTGAGATCTGCCAGGTGACAAACTATACATTATCTGGACCAGATCGTCTTTCACTTCCACCTCTTAAGCCTTGGGTGATCTCTGACCCTGTGTTCTCCATATCCAGGGTTTTAAACACAGGCTCACTGGAGCACAAACATACTGGTAAAAAATGCTTTAGCCCTCTGTCTGTGGTCTGTTGACCTCCCAATTCTGCTACTTCTTTGCTCTTCACAATCAGAGCCAAATTGTGATTCATTAATACATGTACTTGTAGTGGTGTAATAGAAACCATCCAAAGCATATTATGATTCACAAAAAGCATACTTGATTTGTACAAAAAAAATAATCAACACAATCAGTCAAGTCACATCTGTCCACAGTGTCTACGGGCTGCCAGTGCCATTTCTTCTTTGTAATATTGTTGATTTCTCTATACCTTTCAACCTGTAAAAATTTTTGCTTTTCCTTTCCCAGGCCTATGAATGTATTCTAAAAAGTCCGAGAGACTTTGTACACTCATTAGCGAGCACTGTGTAAATTCACCATTGGGTGTTTCATCATTGTCTCTCAGGGGTTAAGCCGAGGAGTTCGTCTTGTAACCGGTTGCCTAGCAGTGACAATGCTGCTCAGGCCAGTAAGGAAGACGGCAAAAAGCTTCAGGTGGAACAGACAGGTGCAAAAGATCTCCTCTCCCACACTATGCTTTTATAACAAAGATGATGTACAGCACACGGTTTGCCAAACCGCCACAGGTTTAATAGAGAAAATATTCAAGAATTTCCATTATAAATTAAGATCTGTCACAGCTACGACAACTCCATAGCAAGCTGACTTTGCACATGATAATGGTGCAAACACTCACAGCTGGTCTTCTGTTCTAGTATTAATTATGTAGTCGTTTGAATTAGCGGGCATCAGGTAGTGTGATCAGAAGGGACAGTTACAACTTCTCTGTGTGCTTAAGCATCATCTGTTTAACTGGGACATCAGCTGCTGATGACTCACATAAGGCGAAATGAAGTGCACATGACTCGAAGACTGTCTTTGGGGATTCCTTGTTGACTCCTTCCTAGCGCCTGTTTGGCTGTAACTCCACTTTCATGTCTGTAGGCCGTTCCATGAAGACAAGAAGTTCCTCCCTCACACGAGTAAGTGTGGGCAGAGCACAGACCCCTGCCAAGCCTGATAAGGGGACAACAGATGATCAAGGTGGCTAGCATGAACAATCAGCAATCTTTTTTTTTTTTTTTTTTTTTTTCCATACCCCTATCTGAAGCTCTCGCCCCACTTTTGGAATAACCAGCATGTTGCTATGATGTTAACAGCTTGCTTATTTTGAATTTGCTCTTTTTTTTTTAAAGCCTTATCAACACTGTCGGCTACTAAGAGGTTTTGGGGATGACATTCAGTGTCATCAGCTGTACGGGTCTTAAACTGGCCAACTCTTCTTTCTGTCCTGGTTCTCTTTCAGTTAAATCTTACTCACTGACTGCTGAATTACCCATAGGCAGCTAAGCTCCTCTGCACTGTTTGTCCGCAATTAACTGGGAACAATGTTCGCTCCACGTATGCTTTAACCTCTGCTTTCTGAACTCACCAGAACCTGTACTGTGCCATGTTTCTCACTGATGGATAATCTTATTTTAACCCTTTTATCGTTTTATTTTAAGTGTCAACCCAGGACTGTTTTTTGCTGTGTGCTGTGTCTGCACTAACACAGTGTATTGTTTTATTGTCACAAAGTGTCGATTGTTTTCTCCCTCCCAGATAACGTCATAGCTGGATTTAAGTCGCTGAGCTCGTGCTTCAGTGTGGTGTGTGTCAGTGCCATCCCACCATAGCACCCCCAGAGCGCAGAAATGACCACAGCAACTGACTGCAGTCTCTGTATTGCTATTAACCACCAATGCTTTTGTTTGTCCTATAGCCAGCCTCATCGTGCAGATGATGAGTTGTGAAAATGTTCCTGTTCTGTATATATGTTTGTTCTATGTGGTTAGCCTAGGCAATAATACAACTATTGACATAGCACTTGGTACTCATCTGCAAAAAGATCTTAAAGTTATTAAATCCCAAAGCTCCCACACAACATTATTTTCATAACAATAACCTTATGTCAGACTTAATAACCTCCATTCTTAGTACCTGGGTCAGAGCAGCAAGCCTTGCTGAAGTGCACCAGGAGCTAGCACTCACCAGCTAACAATAAACAAGTCTGTCTGCAACAGATGTCTTCACAGTAAGGGGCTCCAAAGGGAAGTGTGACTGCACTCTCCTTTTCAAGAGTTGGCATTTAAGGACATGTGACAAAATCAACCCGTCAACACTTTAACTCTTCTTCTAGTATGATTTCTACTTTGTGGCTCAGGTAGCAGCAACGGCGTAAATCGGGAGTTGTTCTTTCTTCTACCTTATCCCATTTCATGGAAGCAGGAGCTCTTTATTTCTGCTGTGAAATCAATGTCTGCCGTTGTGCTTTTGTAATATGCTGACTTGTTCAGTATTGACTAATGTCATCAGCCTCCTCACTTTAATCAAAATTCTTTATCGAATGCATTGAAAAGTTTGCACAGCAGAAGATACAGAACTCCTGCCTGACCACAGTCACTTGAACTATCACTTTTAGTCTTTGGTTTCTTTCACTTCTCATCTTCCTACCCAATAGTATTCCTCTGCTGTTTTTGAAGTTCACTAATGGTTCTTTTTTTCCCCATCAGCACACCTCCCTCTGCCCCAAGAAACCATTGATTTGACCTAATTGTCTACTCTGATTACTGTATTAACTGATCTTCAGTTACCATACAATCAGTATTTGGTCCGTCTCAGCACTCTTACATGGCACCCTTTCTTTACTGTCTTTTACTGACTCTCCTCATTTTATTGAATGCCACTAAAACTTCAGGATAAAGACAGTTGATAAGGAGCCCATGTAAGATTATTGGGACCTAACCTTTGGTTGTTGATGATGATTCTCTCCTGTTGGTTAAATCACATGGTGACCTTTCTAAACTTAATTTGACCCCCCTTTGCCCCTTTCCTTGTTTTACCTTCATCCCCATTCTCATCCACTCTTTCCTTCTCGGCCTTTTTGTTCTCCTCTGTTTTTCGGGTGATTTTATTTTTGGCCGTGTAGCTCGCAGGCCACCGGTCAGCACAGTGGATGGAGGGGTCCTTAGTCGCCTGCTCACTCCCACCCAGGCCTCACTAGCTAGGAGCAAGAGCGCCGCCGCCCTGTCAGCTGAAGGAACAGATGCTCCAGGTAACCTCCGCTTAGGAGACCCTGACAGAGAGGAAGGATGGCTTCACACAGACCCTGGTCCTTCCTACTTAGCCTCATTTTTTATCAGTAGAAAGTCAGCCCAGTCGCTCCCAGTATCACTTTACAAGTGCCCTGCTGCAGACCCTCGTGCTTTTGGGACAATCTTTTCAAACTGAATGGTGGCCTCTTCATGGTGGTGGAATTACGGGAGTAGCTGCGCAGCTCCCCATGTTTAAATGCCGCTATTGTAGCAATCAGCTGTTGATGTTTTCTATGTACAGTAGTTATTTGCAGCAAAGTACACTCATGTGAGAGAGCGTAGTTGCCCAGTAAATATCGACACACACACAAGCGTCCAGCTCACATGTTCTCTAAGATCTGACACAATTGGCTGTTGTGTGCTGAGCTGAGCAGGGCTGACTTGGCCGGGAGCATTTCTCTGTATCTGAGGAGCCTCGGAGTCCACGCTGGGAGATTGGCTCTAAGCTGCTTACCTGTTGGTTCTTGTTACGTCAGAATCAGACTGTTGTGCTATTGCATGTGTTATGGTAGTGTGACCAGAGGGTTGGGGAATCCAGTCCACACTGAAATGACTTTAATTTAATGAAATTACTTGCATTTCCATATAATATATAGGCTTGAAGTCACACTAATCAAATTCAGTATGCCATTCTGGCACTTGGGCTGACATTTTTCAGATAAATATTCTCTGAAGCCATCTAGTTGAGGTCTTATGTCTCACTGGATGACTGAGTGAATAGTTTTTTGGATTTCTATGCTCCAGTGGGAGTAATTTCAGGCAGCATCGACACCCATAATAAAATATCTTATCAACACTATTGGATGCTACATTTTTTTGTTGCTGTTTTTTTTAAAAGATGGCGAGAACCGTACTGTAAAGCACTGACTCACTCCAAAGCTGCAACTGTATTCCTCATGTTGGTTTTAGGTTGTAGTGTTTATTGACTGACCATTACAAACCCATTAGCGACTATAGATCTTCTGCTAAATATAGTCACAGTAGAAACATGACACATCTGCATTAGCAGCAGCAGTGGTAGCCCATGGCAGCGCAAATTTCATAGTCACCATGCTGTAGTGCTTCTCAGTGGGCAGTCAGAATAAATTACAAATACATTTGTGACCAGGCTGTGGCAGAGAGAGTTCTCCAGGTCATGGGATTATCACAGGCTAATCCCTCAATCTGACACAGCAAGATAGTGGACAACAGTATGCTCTCCTTACTAAGTACAGGCTACACATATACTCAGTGCTAAAGACAGTGCTTTTCACCCATTTTTATTCCAGGATAATAGTTATTTAGCGCCTCAGCATCAATATTTCAGATCAGTTAGTCCTTTTTAGAGACGGTTTTGTCCTGAAAGCACAGCAAACCTTGCATTCAAAGTCTGATTTAGGGTGTGGAGAGTTACAGCGTGAAAGGGGGAAGGACTCAAAGATGCGGTCTTTATTCTCATTTTTTACTTATTGCAACACAAACAACAACACTGTCAACATTCACTGTGTGTTTAGTTTACTAAAAACAAAGAAATCTGTGTGATATGTGTGTGCAGTGTCATTGTTTGTTCTGCTGTGTTGGTGGTAGGTTTTGTGTAGTGTGTGCTGTGCTTCGGTGTTGAGGTTTGTTCATGTTGTGTCCTGAGGCTTCTCCGACTGTGGAGTGTCCGGGGTTTTTGTGAGATTGTTGCTCTCTGCTGCTCATGTCTCCAGTAATCTCCAGCCCAATCAAAGCTGTTGCCTGCGTAAAGTGCTATATCTAACAAATCGCTTTTTGTGTGTTTGTGTGTGTGTGTGTGTGTGTGTATGTGTGTTTGTTTGTGCGGGTGTGTGTGTGTGTGCACTCTTATCCCCTCACAAAAACCTTCTCCTGCATTTCTTTCAACCATCATCTGCCCTCCCTTCCTCTCACTATTCCTCTCCCACTTCCTCTTACTCTCCACTCTCTTTATCCTTTTGTCCATTTGCTCTTCGCTGCTTTGCTGCCCAACTCGGCCGCTTATCACGCCTCCCATTGGTTGTGCCCCCCTGGCCCTGCGATGACTGTGTCCTTTACCAGAGTGTCACCTGTGTCCTCGCTCAGCCTCTGCCAGTCCCCTGCACCCACCGCGTGGACCCTTACGCAGCCGCAGCATTGACCGGCAGAAGAGCGGCATGACCACCTCTGTGTCGGCTGACGGAGCCCTCGACCCTTCAATGGTGAGGACGCCTCTTGATGTTCATGTTACTAACACCTCTGGCCTACAAAAAAAAATGTTTGAATCAGACATTTACAAAAATAAATGTATGAAGTTGTTATTGATCAACTGAAGCGAAAGCTTTCACTGCAGATAGATTTTCTGAATGTCCTCCCTGCTCCATTCTCCTTTAGCTGGGTTTTTTATCGCCATTGAGTAAGTATATCTTACATGGCTGTGCAAGTAAACAGCAATGCATGAGTTGGCAGTAGACTGATATTGTTTCCCAGAGGTGGTCTGATTGCTTGTAGAGCATTGGAAGGGAAAGCTGCTGTCAATTCTTTGATAACGTTTCATTTAATGGGTGCAGTCACTCATGCTTTTGCATTATTTACCCAGATTGGAAGCCCAAATATCAGTGTTGTATGGAGAACCATTTTGTAATATAATCTGTTTGTTTTAACCGTCACTAATGATATCTCAATTTGAGAATTTTATTAGATCTATTTATTATGTGGTCAGAAGCATCAAGTTTAATTCTTTTAAAGCTCTGTTAGTCAAATTGCATTGCCTGATGGAGAAACATAGATGAGAGTTTTTTTAGATTGTATCTTTAATCTTCTAGTCTTCCAGTCCAAACTACAGAGTAATAATACGTACATTTAAGTTAGTACATGTGCAGAATGTACTGTGAGAACCTGTTCTGGACATTCTGGTTGTAGAAATAAGTTACATAATGTACATTATCAAAAACATTTTTAAAACTTTTGGAAAAAATCTGAATACAGAGAATATTATACAGTACAAGGTAAATGCTGAGTACTGTGTTTGTAAACCATGTTATGTCTTTTAATTACCAGCAATATTCTGCTTTTATTTCCATGGGAAAGTTATTAAATTTGACTTGGAAAGTATGGACAGACTATAAAAGAAGTTAGTAGTTTACAGTATGGTTTTTCATTTTAAACTTGAAGTAAGAAAACACTCAGAAAACAGTCAAATTTGAACACAGTTTAATCTTTTATACTGTTTGCACCATGCATCGGGGGTTTCTGTGCTTCAGTGTCCCGGACAAATGAGAGAAATTCTGGTCAAATGTTACCTGTGCTTATGGACCCTATTTTCCATGTTGCTGTGTGTGAGTGACTAATGGGGACACCGTGGTTTGATATTGGTCCAGTATTGAATGAGAGCGCTACAGCCATCAGCTGCGAACAGGCTGCAATACAACCCCTCCGGGCGATTGCGCACCGTCAGTGTAGTCCACTAAAAGTGTTGGTTTTTGCCACTGACGGGCTCAGATTGTTATTATTGTCTGACAATACTATGGAAAGGATCCCTTTTTGTTGAAGAGTAAGAGAGTTTTTGTTTAACCAGAAACGGCTGCTATATCGCTCTTGCCAAAGCCAGCAGGCTCCATTTATAGATACAGTAATTTTAGCATCGTAAAATGCACTTCATTCAAACTCAACAGAAACAAAATAAAACTCACCAAAACCTTCTGGTTTGTCTTTTCACTGTTTTAATAGTAAGTTTAACTGACTTGTATATGTGCTGCCGACGAACATTTATTCAACTAGTCGACTAATCACGCACATCCCTAGTTGACACATGATTTAACTGTTGGTAACACTGGAAGAGAGGGTTACCTTTTCCAGAAGCTGTCTGGAAACCAGCATGAAGTTGAAGGCACAGATTTGTCTTGAGTAGTGACAACAAATGCACACTTGGCTACATTGAAATTACTTTGCTCAGAGAACAAAGTGGATGCCAGCAAGGACTCTGATTTATATGCACATATCCGGCTGCATTTGCCTGTCAAAGTACTGCTGCAGGATGCTAACCACAGGGAAATGTTGTTCCTCCAGCTGTTCTTTGGCCGATGCTGGTCACTTGTAATATGAACATGTTTATAGATCGACAAAATGTTATCCTACTTACTGCCGTTCAGATGCGATGTCTGAGATGGCCACAGTGCCCGGCTCTCTCTCATAACCTGCCTGTTCTCGGCCTCCTTTGTGGCTGTGAAGGGACTCATTGTCGTAGCCTGAGACAAAGGGATCCACAGTAACCTGATTAATGACAGATCAGGCCATGCAAAGCAGACCCCACCCTGACCCTGGGGCCAAATGTAAAAAGCTTTTGACTTTCCTCACCATTTCATTGTCTTCTCTCCTCCACATGCACAGATTGGTGTCGAGATAATGGACACTAGCAGCCTATCGCTCAGGCATTGTGTCACTGAGTCAGCTGAGTCAGGCTGCCTGCTTAGAATGTGGATATTTCTTATATCAGATGATTACAGGGCAAATTTGAAAGCAGCATTAAAGGATGTCATGAGGCATTTAGGCTCACCATGGTAAAGTACAGTAAATGTCCTTTACTGCTGTGTGTGACTTTGAGATTACGTCTGGATCCCTCCTTCATACAAAGACACTCTGTCTATTCACTGTTCTTGCTCCAATGTTATATTGACATAAATAGAAAAGGGAGGTCTTGCCCCTGTTATGAAACTGTACACCAGTCGCCTGTTTACTGTCCTGCTCTTCCTTCCCATCCTCCTAATGCTTAAAATGATTGTCAAGCTGTGTAACCAGACCTAATTCAGTTCATTATAAGTGCTTTATAACATGTATTGCATCTGATTTACTTATCATTCAGTACCAAAGGCGTGAGGTTGGACAGTACTGTATGTTTGTGTCTGTCTGAGCGTCACATGGTTGACCTTGCTGTGTCCTGTCATCATGTCTACAGTGCCAAACATAGCACATGGGCATTAAAAATAGATGAATTAAAACCTGACACATGGCCTCTTCACATCAGCCCTGTGTCACCATTTGAAATGCCAGTGAAACAAAGACAGAGAGGCAGACTTAGTTAATCAGTCTACTTTCATTTTAGTTAAAATTACTCAGGCATCCATATTTTCATGCATTTCTTCTTCTTCATAATTGTGAACTTTACACAACTCCTAAATCTGTCGGCATGTAAAGATAATTCAGTTGCCTATACCAGTGGTTCCCGAGCTAGATGGGACTCTGTTGCGGGTCCCAAGATCAACATTAAGGATCACAAGAAGATTAAAGGGATAAATTTGAAAATCAGTATTAGTAGTATTAGTATTAGTCTTTTTTTCCATTTTTGCCATTTTCTTCCTTAATTCAAGATCCGTTCCCGTCTTTGTGGTCTCCAAAGTACCATAAGTGATAGAATATGAGAAGGAAAAAATATTATTTGGTTTAAGTGCTCACAGTTCATGTCTACATAAGGCCATGAGCACTGATGAGAGGCAAAATGTTGAGAGTCAGTGGCAGTGAGTGATGTGGACTGATCCTTTTGTGATGTCAATTCAACTTAGTTGCATGATTTCCAACCGTTTTGCTTATGATGCAAATGTATTTAACATTGACTTTTTGGAATAGGTAAAGGTGTTTGTGAGGATGTGTTTTGAGTTCTTAACATGATCCTTGTTCAGTGACAATCATGAATTACTTCACGCCTGTCTCATCTCTGTGGAATTACAGAAGGACAAGCAGTCAGCATCGCCTGGAGGGCAACGTCCCGCCTCCCCTTCTACTACCCTGGGACGTAACCGTTCACCATCCCCAGCCCCCAAGCCGGCTCCGAAGAGGACCCCCTCCCCGGCAGCAGCCAAGTAGGGCTGCAAGCATTCTTCAGTGCAGTTTTTGTGATTCAGTGATATTTCACTTACAGCTTGGATGCTGCCTTAAATACAAACAGACACAACTCACAATTTCCTCTTACAGGCAAAATTCAAAGACACGCCCACCCTCACCTGGTGCAATGAAACAACGTCCCCCATCCCCCCAGCCGACGTCAGCGAAGCCTCCACCAATCCAGAAACCAGCTCTCACTCCAACTGGGCCCCCCACTTTGCGAAAGAGGGACTCTAAGTCCAAGGACCTGTGTCCTGTCCAGGCTGTCTCCCCACAGTCCTCTGACTCCAGCAAGACCAAAGACAAAGATTGTGAGCCATTCTCAGTGATAAGAACGCAGATCATAGTATCAATGGTTAATTGTGCTTCATAAAAATATATCTCACTGCAGAAGGTGTTTGATGTTAGTGCAAAACGTGTGATAACAGCCCCATATAGAAGCAGACCTAACAACCATAGTCAGCTGACTGGTTTGAATTAGTTTGGGCCAATATTTGCCAAGACTAAGACTTGTTATTCTGGCAACCAGGATGTTTGCACTGTTGCATCGAGTCAATGCTGTCAGTTTCAGAGAGGGAAGAGACAAGCTGAGATCTTTTTCATCTTAGCTAAATATCACGGATGTTCTCAGAAATAATCTTTTCTGAGAGTATAAAAACCCGCATGGCTTTGTTCCCTCTGGCATTTTACTGAGACACATGTTGTTCCAGATAATTACCTTTGCATAGTTGAGTGTCCCTTAATCTGTCATAGAAAAAAATGTTCCTGCCCACACAAAGCCTTCTTACTAGTCATTCTCCTCGTATTCATTGTCCAGACACCTGGTCCATTTAAACTTTAGCATTATGTATATAGAACTAAGGAAAAGGAGGACATTAAATAGCACAAGATCTATGATCAAAAAGAAATTGCAGAGGAGTTTGTGCCTTCATAGATTGTTGAATTATAAATCAAACTGTTATAGCTACAAAAAAGACATGAGATGTTTGTTCAAATGTTATTTTCAACATCATCATCTTTATTCTGTAACAGCTAACTTAGCCACTTGCATGTGAACCAGAGTAATGAGCGCTTGATGTTCCCTTTTTAACTCTCTCTCACTCTCTGTTATCAGAAACACTTACAGCATCAAGAAAAACTGTGATCATAGTTTAATACTGCTTCAAGGAGCAGTCAGTTTAGTTTGGAGATAATAGAGCATTATTATCTGTTTTGATAGCCAGACCACATACAGAAATTTGTGTGTGTGTGTGTTGCAAACTGACGTGGCAGCAGCTCAGTTAGCAATAAATCTCAGTGGAGCAGGAGACCTATTAAGTTCCAGCTGGAGTCACATCCTGTTACAGATCTGTGGTGGTTGTTGTTGCTGCCACCTCCTGGAGAAAATCATGATCTGCAAGATAAAGCAGCTTGGTGATGGTTAAGTACTGCACGCAAGAGGCAACAGACTGTTGTCCACTGTCAATTAGCAAGATGTAAAAACAAAATTGTTGCAGGAGGCGGAGTTGAAGAATGCACATTTATATTTAGGAGTATATTGAGAAGGTGAAATAATCACTCTTCATGTAATTTGATATCATTGTATATCAGGATATAGTAAATATGTTGGAAAATTAACTGAAAAGCTTTTATGAATAAAATAACCAGAAGGTAAGGTCTGTTTTTGATTTATGAATCAAATTAAATTCCTGACCTTTCCACAGAGAATAACTGGAGTCAGAGTTCTCTCAAAGAGAAGAGGGATGATCATGTAAAAGTTACACAACTTCTCTATTGTGCTGCTGTCTTTTGCACGTCTTGTGAATGTGATATTAAGTGCTGTCTTCTTTGTTTGTCTTTCCACCTGTGAAACGCTAAAGCCTCGACGGGCACCAGCTCAGCTGCTGAGGCCGCCAAGATCCTGGCGGAGAACCGCAGACTGATGCGAGAGCAGAAAGAGAGAGAGGAGCAGCTCAAGTTACAGAGGGAGGAAGAGGAGAAGTAAGTTTATTGGAAATATTCAGTGTCTTATTCTTATCTCCCCCCAAAAAAACGCATTTGCCATTTTGTTGTCAGTTTGTGCACAGCAGCAATGCATCACATGTCACAGCAATGCACCACCGACAGCGCTGTTGTAATTTCCATAAAGCTGTTTTCAAGGGAATAGTAGTTGTTATTATGTGAAACCAAACCATGTGAATTGTTTGAAAAGATACATTCAGCATATACATGCATATGAAACGTAAGCAGAGAGCACTAGTTTTAACCAGTAAAACACTGCAAGTCATTTTCACTAATGAGACGTCCACACCAAAAGTATCTGTGCTGTTGAAAATTACCTTCTGCATGTCCACTCACAGAAATTGCTCATATTTGTTGTTCAGCATTTCGCTTGTCTTCCCAGGTTGAGAAAGGAAGAAGAGAAGCGTTTAGCAGAGGAGGCGCGACTGAAACGCCTGGAGGAGGAGAAGAAGCTTGCAGAGGAGAGGAAAATAAAAGAAGAGGAAGAGGCCCGCCTAGCGGAGGAGGAGCGTGTGAGACTGGCAGAAGAGGAGGCCGTGAGACAGGCCGAGCTCCAGAAGGAACGGGAGGAGGCTGAGGCCAAGGCCCAGGAGGAGGCGGAGAGGGTCCGTCAGGAGCGAGACCGCATCATGCAGCAGAACCAGCAAGAACGGATGGAGAGGAAGAAGGTACAGATGGATTGAAGGAGAGAATCCTCTTTTATTTGGGTTTGCTTTATCGTCAAGACTTGGATCAAATAGTGTTTGTAAAGAAGTTGAGATATGGTTTTGACCACTGGTACTGCAGCAAAAGTCAGTCTCTGAAACAAAAATAATTCTGAAATAACCTGATGTATTCATCGCTCTAACATGTCATTAACTGCAGAATCCAAAATGATGATTTTATCAAGTCAGTTACAGAAAATATCTCTATTTTTCCTTTTCAGAGAATTGAGGAGATAATGAAGAGAACAAGAAAAGGGGACCAAAATGACTTGAAGGTGAGCTTGCGTCCATTCAGCCCATATTTCTCAAAGTGTCAGCGATACTGAATGTTAACATGTTTGCGTCTCCTGCGTAGAGAGATGCAGGTGATGATGATAAGTGCTCACAGGAGAATGAAGAGGAGGGAGTGGACCAGATGAACTCTGAAACCCTGAGTAAGTGGTTCCAGATATCAGAGTGCATGATTCATGTACGCGTCAACACATTTTTGAATTTGGTATTTTGCCGCTGAGATTGAAGGCGTGTCGTCTTCTCTCTGTGTTTGCATATACTCTAAATAAATGGCTTGTTTGTGTGAATTTACATAACTCTCAATGTGACTTTTGACTTGTCTCTTCCAATCCCAGGCCAGATGGACGACATGACCATGGAGGCTGACGCAGATTCATGCGGTCTGTCCTCTGGCGAGCCTGTGGAACAGCGAAAGGATCCCCTGGGCAGTGTGAATGGAAAACCAGAGACAGATGACAAGGAGAATAACAATGGCATAAGCACAGATGAAACTCAGGCAGTGAGGTATGACTTCAGAAAAGCTAAAGAAACCTGCACAGAAGCTGCTCAGAGTATTAAATTAACTGCTGAATATAGTCTACTCTGAAATGAAGAGTACTGTTTAAAGTACTGTTTACTGATGCATAAAACACCCACAGCTATTGGTTGGCATCCAATACCCTAATTTACAGAGTCATACATGAACTTTCCAGGAAAGCACCAGTTTTATCACGTTCACATCACAGGATGTTTGTTCCATCATTTCTTAAGACCTTACGGTGCCCTTACCTTGCAAGGCAGATAGACTCGCAAGATCACATGAGATCACGCGAGAATCCATCTTGCCAGGCTTCAAGTTATGCGCTTGTGTACGAAGCACAGTGGGTCAGATGAGTCACTGTCCTATGAAGGAGCTACTGGCTGCTACAGGCGTGGTTTAGGTGCTATGACAGCGAGAAGCTTGAAGCTTGTTCGTTTGAAAGCAACAATGGCGCCTCCTAAAGAGGTTAGCGTAGATGCTGCTGTAGCATCAGTTCTTCATTAAAGAAGAGGAAAGAGCGGCACTGAAGGCTTTTCTCAATGCAAAAGATGTTCTCTCTTCTCCTGACTGGCTTTGGCTACATCATGTGGTAGCCCATGATATACACATGGTTCATCCAATCACCAGCCAAGTATTTTGTGAAATAACTCCAGGCTTATCCTCCGTTGGTCTGGATTTCTTTCTGTCACTTCTCCATCTCTCACGCTGTGACAAGTGTGAGAAATTTGTCTTGTCACCTCCCACGTCACTTTCCTAACTGCCTCCCACTACCTCTCTCTTCACCTCTCCAGTCCAGTCCCAAAGGGCCGCCTCGTCGAGGGCTCGGAGTTCCTGAATGAGCAGGACTCTGCCAAGGTGGGTTTGGTCTCGAGTCTCAACGGTAAATCCAACCAGTGGAGCTTTGAGGAACTCATTGACCTCAACGTCCACGCCAAGACTCGGCCCCTCATCGAGGCGGAGGACTGTAACCAGGTCTTGATTAACTGTGACGGGAGCTCAGATGGGACCAGGGTAGCCTTCGAGGACAAGGGAACCCCCGTCAACACCCTGCATTCCTCTAATCAGCCCATAGAAGCCCTCTCAGGTGAGGAGTCAGTTACTCTTATTTGGAATTGTGCACTTTTAGACATTTATTTAAAAGATAAATAACTCCTTTCTTCCCTTGTCTCTGTAGAAATCTGATGCTGCAGCCGTCGCTGAGAAGCCTCTTACTGTTGCACTCATAAAGTTCCTGTCCCGCTGAGCTCCTTTAAAAAAAAAAAAAAAGTCCTCAATTAGTTCTGAACAGCTTCCTCCTCTTTCTCCTCCTCCTCTTCTTGAGGGAGGAGCACAAGGTAAAGTGGAAAGACCACCCAAGTGCTACATTTGCACCCTAAATGATGTGGAAACATATATTAAAATTATATATATATTAAAAAATTATTACTTTACACTTCAGGGAAATTCCATATATTCCTTCAATGCGCTCACTTCAGGTCTCTTTCCTCTTCCTCTTGTGTTTAGTTCCTCTCCATCATTTTTTTTCTATGTTATGTTCAATTTTGATGATGTTTTTTAAGAGTTTTGTCTTCGTCAGGGTTGCATTGTTGTAATTTATTAATTTTGGCTTCTTTGTTATTGTAATTATTGTTATCATAAGTGTAGTCTTTTTTTCTCTTGTGTGAGAATATTCCAGGACACATGCACATGACGCTGTGTGAATTAGACATGAGGTTAATATCATGACTTGAAGGATGGTTAATACATTCTGTTGTGTTGGAGGTTGGGTGGGGACAGCATACCAGGTTTTCGCATGTGATTCATCTTAAGTTACTTGACCGGCTGCTTTTGGCAGCATCCAGCAGATATGGCCTTACCATTTTTTCCCAACGTTGAATTTTTAAGTGTGAATATACTAAAACGCTTGTTCTGAGGCTCATACACACACAGTTTAGCAATCGTCCGTCATGTGCTTAGACTTCAGAGTGGTTCCAGTGTTCATACTTCACAGATCTCTGTTCCTTCAGGCCCAATATCCATGCATAACACACACACACACACACACACACACACACACACACACACACACACTTGTCTCCCAGCTTCTCTCAACGTGTGTTTCCTTCTTTGGCCACTAGAGGGCCTCAGGAGCACAATGCTGACGAGTTACACTTGAAGCTGATGAGTGTTGAGGTTCATGACAACACTGTAGTGAATTCATATGTTGTTCAGTGAAGTTTCAGCAGTTTGTTGGTTTAGGGCTTATGGTCCATGTATGTTTTGTTGTTTTTTACATTTGTATATAGAATTTGAGTTTACTAACAACAACGTCCTAATTTCCATGAGAATCTCATCCGGTTTTAGTCTCATTAAGCGACGACTCAACCGACTGCAACCATAACTATAACTTACTAAGTTGGCACACAGGTGAAGTCCATTACTTTCATTCATAGCTGCTTCTGAGCTTCTTAAGGCAGTTTGTGTTTGTTGCAGAGTTCACCTTTGCTGAAACTAAAAAAAATGATTTTTCATTTATCTGGTGTTAACTCGAGCTTAACCAGCACATCCACGTGCACGTCTCCATCCATCCGTCTGTCGGTGCAGCTTTCATTGGTTACATTTGTTTCCCACTAACGTTCTCTGAGGATTCCCAACACACTAGCTGCTACACCTGACAAAATGCATTTCAGCTATTTTTTATAATATAAAATCTGGCTGTTTGTTTATATATGAAAATACATTTCTACATATATTTAAGTGTTATTGTATTGTGTATATAATCAGTATTAGGCAAATGAAGCCATGTTCAGGACGGGGTGGCGTCAGGATGTGGATAATTGAAGTCTCTGTGTATGTGACTGTGCTATATAAGTTTGGTTTCTGTCGGACTCGTGCCCTGTGACATGGTAGTCAGGTTACATTCGGGCAGCCTGGAAACCCAACATTTGCATAGAGTCCTCTTCCTCAAGAGCTCTGCAAAACAAGGGGCCAAGCGGGGACCCACTATATGTTTCTCAAAATATGATGTGTGTATTTGTGTGTATGTTTGAGGGCTTTTAGCCTCTTATCCCCAAGCCCTGATTCTGATTTACTGCCTCACAGAGACTTAACAGGAGGACATTTTGGTGGCGAGCAGAGTTGTGACATGTTTGACCCATGATGAGAGTCATGGCTGTGCCTCTGTATGATGCTTTTAATGACATCAGAATATGTTTTATATTATGTCAAAGGATGTGGAGATGTTGTTGGATAGTTATGGAAGGCATATCAGCTCAGGTCGCCGCTATTCTACTTTGTAGTTTGAGGCACCAGGCAAAATATGACGTGGGTCAGCGTGTTTTCCATATTGTTTTCTGTCTCTTCTGGATCTCTCGTGGGTTCTATCAAAATCTTGAAGTTCCCTATGCTTGAAAAGTGCTAGCATGACATTTTGGGACCTTGATTTTTGCCTTTTTCTCTGCTGGCTTTCATACCCTCTTGCTAACTAAAATCTCTTTGAACATAAAGACTAGAAGCTTTAGATGTCAGCTTTGATCAATAAGCTCAAAGAATGTAATAGACTCCAGAAACCGTCCTTCATTATTTACAGTGTCTCTCAGAGCTGCCCGCTTTTAGCTTTCATCCATTATTCATCTAGAAAACATGAGACTGTCTGCACTGTCACAGATTACTTGCTATGTTTAAAGGATGGTTACCGAGGAGTAGCTTTACTGTACAGACTTGTAGGAGAGTTGTGTGAAAATCTGGAAGTCACAATCATTTGTCTGTGGTTTGTTCCTTCCCAGATGTTTTAGAAGTCTCACTCATAACCCAACACTTGCCTAAAACCCAAACTCCCCCCAAAACCTTTCCTCCTCCCCTCTCCGCTCATGAGTAGCACCTGTTGGGGGGCTGTTGTAGCTGCTGCTTGAACAGATACTGTATCTATTCCAGGTCCTGCTGCATCTTTGAGGGCTCGAGTACAGAGCCGACTGCTCTTAGTCCTCAACGTTGTCTATAATAATAGGATAGAACGGTGCCTTAGATTGAGATTTAGTATTTTTATTGTATCACATTTAAGTAAGAAAGCTCGTCCTTACCTCGGCCTCGACAATCAGTCTACCCAACCAGGGCAACTTTATGAATATGAATATTTCTCTGGAAGATTTACCAACCTAACAATGTCCTGTCCACAATAAGATTTGTACTGTAAATATATCTAAAGTGTACTGAGATGATACGAACTGTTAAAACAATAAAGTCTTGCAAAAATGCTCCCATGCTGCCATGTTTTTAATTTCTTGCTGTAGAGAAACACCAGACTTCAGATCACGTCCTCCTTTATTCTTATTTGACCGTTAACTTCACAAGTCTTGAATACACGAGCAGTTTATATTTCAGCATCAAACCTGCTAAACGCTTTTGTCACTTTTCAAAATCCATTCAAGCCATCAGACGTTACATATAATGATTCAAAGCAGCAGTATGCATGTAAAAAGCATATTATTCTCTCTGAAAGATTCCAGTAAGGCACTGAAAAGACGTTTGTCTCACACGGCTGCACAGAATCCTGAATTAGACTAGACCAATAGTGCACATCACAATCCTACAAAAGACACTCTGCTGCCATGTTAGTATCAAACATCGACCAAGTTGCAATAATGTATATGTAGATAAATGATTCAGGCTAATGCATATTTAGTAGAAATAACCGTCAGCTGCATAGAAAGAAGTTTCACTAAAACTGACTCTTGACATTTTTATGCTAATTCAGAAACAGAATAACATTTCTGTTATTAATCCACGCTCCAAAAACTCCCAAAAGTAGAACTAGAAGTCAGTTTTGGTGCAATTCCCCTTTAAACAGCGACCGTCTGCACAGCTGCAGCTCACAGCTTCTTGGCGCAGTCGGGGCAGTAGATGTGATCTCCGTTGATGACGAAGCGCTTGTTGGCCAGTGAGAGGGAGCACTTCTTGCAGTTGAAGCAGTACTCGTGCCAGGAGTATCCCTCGTAGTTCACCACATTGGTGCCATGGCCGAAACCTACAGAGACGGGAGGACATCAGTCGGTCAGCAGCGCAAGAAAGGTAATGATCCCTTTAAAAGATTCCTCTCGCTCTAACGTTCAGCACAGATTGGTCCTAAATTATGAAAAGACTGACATCTTGAATCAGAAATTAAAGTGCCTTTTTGAGGCTTTACTGCCATATTTAAACAAGGAAGTCTGATTTCCAGCTTTTGTTGTGAACTACTGCTGCACTTCACTGTACAGGGACAGTTCGTCCCAGTAATTTGTTAAGTTAGGTTTCAAATATCAGATGATCAGATATCAGTTCGGATCAGAGTACAATATAAACTTAATCATGACTTTACACGCCTGTAACTTCCTAATAATTTCCGAGGAACGTTTTAGAAAATAATGACATAATTTGGTACTAATTATATGAAAAGCAGAAAGGTTGTTGAAAGAAAAGGTCAATGTAAACCTAAGTCAGAATCAGTTTCATAGTTATTATTAGAAACTTTATGCTCCTATATATTGAACTGTATGTTTGCTTGATGACAAATTTCACATGGCTAAAAAAAGATTGGAGTTAATTAACTGAAAGTCTATCAATTCAACACAATTTTTCAGTCAGTAGTACCAAAATACTAGTTAAATAGTTTTTTTTCAGGAAGCCTCCTGAAAATTACAATAACTTAAAATTGCAGGCCCCTAAAATAAAGTTTTACAAAAAATCCAAAAATCTAGTTTTGTCTGCTGTGGGACAGTTTCCTGACATATCATCTGTGGTAGTTATCTCATCCTTGAAAACACATCTCATGGCTGCATTGCATTATGGTCTGTTGAGTCATCTGTCAGAGACCATTATAACTGTGCAGGAAACATCCAGAAGAAGAACAGGACGTAAAGACGTGTTCCCAGCAGAAATCACACCAACGAGAACGCGTGTTTTTGCTGTTCTGACCTGTAATTGGGTTCTTGCAGCCGTGGCACTTCTTGGCCACGTCGGTCTTGAAGCAGTCCACGCAGTAAACGTTGTTCTCATGGGAAGTGAAGCGAGCTCCCGCCAGAGTTTTATGGCAGGTCTTGCACACGAAACACTCGGAGTGCCAGGGCTGGTCCTGGTAGCTGATCCCTCCAGAGGTGATGGGCTTGGAGGGGGCAGAGGAGCACTTTGATCATGATCTCAAACACTGGATTATCATTCATTCTTCTGGAGCAGCGTGAAATAAACCATCTGCACCACAGGACACTGTATCATACTGTTGGGGACTAACAAACATGAGCATGCTCATGAATATTTTTGCAAGCACAGAACATACACAGTGACACAGTGATGGCTTGTACCTGCTTGCAGCAGAAGCATTTCTTTGCAAACTTCTTGTCATGGCAGGGAGCGCAGTAGATGTCCTCACCCTTGGTGAGGAAGCTCTGCGTGCGGATCGGCTGCTTGCACTCAAAGCAGGTGAAGCATTCCTCATGCCACACCTTGTTCTTGTACTCCACGTTCTGGGATCCTAGAAGCACAAATATAGAATAAAACCAACCATTTGGGCTTAAAGTTAATGGATTTTTTCTCTCATTTATATTACACATCATCCTGATATATTTGGTGTGTTTTGGACAAGCAGGCCGCTGCATGTTGAGGGGTTAATGGATACTGAGGGGCTCAAATGAGGAAGCTCGCTATTCCAGGACCGCTAACATAACTGGTAATAATAACTTGTATTTATGTGGCACTTGATTCAATTACACAGGGCTTTATAGAGAGCAAAACAATATGATTAAGGGGTCCAAATAGAGGTCAGATACAGCAAAATAGCATTACAAAAAAAAAAAGCAGATGGTATAAGAAGTAAAAGGCTGTGATGTCGGCATAAATCTTTTTTTAGAGCCCCTGAAAATTGCTTTCAAATGATTTTTGTTTACATGTAACATGAAATACGTGTAGCTAAATAAGCTATAATGAGGGTTAATGTTTAGAAAGAACATCTTAGCCTATTATTTATTGAGAAATCTGGCTTCAAAACTCAGCTAATCTGCTTCATCAGGACTGTTTTTGATCAGATTTAACTAACAAACGGAGAAAAAATAACCCTCAATTATCACTGGAGTTTGATTTAAATGCAACTAGATCCTGGAGTGTGTGACTTCACGTTCCTCCAGCTGAGACAAAAACACAAACAGAGAAAAGTCTCAAGCAGAAAATAGGTTTTACAAAGAGAAAGCACCCAGAAAGCAAACCCACCTGGCATGACCACCTTGTAGCAGCCCTGGCAGCGGTTGCCATCCTCCCTGGCGCCACACTTGCCACACATTATCTTGCCATCGTCCCGGGCGCTGAACGGCTCAGCGGCCAGCGGCTTGTAGCACTTGGCGCAGCGGAAACAGTCCTCGTGCCAGTAGCGGTTCTTATGGTGCAGCTCCTGAACATAGAGAGGAGGTGCGTGGTGAGCGGAGGTGCCCCGGCTCAGGCCTCACGCAGACTTCGTTAAAGTGGAGTTTGTTTACTCGTCATGTGGACCGGGGCCCGGGGCCAGAGTGCAGAACAGGCCCATGTGGCACACATTAGAGCGGAGATGAAGTGAACTGGGATGTGGTGAGCCATGAAGGAGTTTAAGGGATTTAGATGGTGAAAATGCAATACACAGCATTTAAGCCCCATTAGCATTAATGACACATCTTTTTTTTTGCACATTTGTGCTGTGGTGTTGTGGTGGCAGTGGCCGGTGACAGACGGGTCGTGTAACGGCCTGGGACAGAGCTCTCCGGACAGATACGTCCTCACTTCCTTCCTGTCACTTCCTCTCTTGTCGTCTGTGTTCACGTTAAGCCAAAGACATCAACAAAGTCAAGACAGACAGGAACTTTACAGAGGACTGTGTGGCACAGATGTAATAAAACCAGCAACACTTGAACAAAACAGAGACATTGTGAGTGTTATTAGTCTCCTTACTGAGAGTTTCAGATGTTTTGTTAATCTATAAAACCCATAAAAGATCTCTGTTATTCTCTCTGTCACTCAAACACAATAGATGATAAATACACGTATTTATTCTAATGTTATGTCTGTAGTTATTTCCTGTATATCATGATTAACAAAAGCTCAGGTTGATTTAAAAGGTTGTTTTGACATTGCACATCAAATGAAAAACTGAAGTAAGTGTTCCTTTCTGGGAAGAAAACTCTCTTATTTCTTATCTCCTAAATGCATTTTAAAAAGGCCTGTTATTTGTATTTTGTCAAAAGTTGACATTTTGGAGATTTGAAGTGTACCACAGTACAGTATATTTGTTGTACCTGCTGCCACCAGAACCTATGCAGCTGTTTCCACAACAGTGACTTCTGATATCAGTTACAAAACATCAAATCATTAGTTTATTCTCAGACTAATAATATGTAGGTTTAATGTATATGAATATGGCAAATTGTGGAAATACAGTTTGGTGTCAAGTAAATGATTAACTAAGAATAGAAAGCATGATAAACAGACATTTTTTTAAGAAAGTACTTCATGCATGTATCATATTTTACATGTATAATTAAATGTCTTATATCTGATCAGCAGTGGTGGAAGAAGTTGGTCAGTTTAAGTTAAAGTAGCAATACAGTTTAAAAATACCTGCAAAGGTCTGGCATTCAAAATTTTACTTAAGTGAAATTACAAAAGTTGTATCATCAAACTGTACTTAAAGTACTAAAAGTTAAAGTACTCTTTAACTGTATATGATGTTATTGGATTATAATCAGTGATAGATTATTATACGTCTCACTTTAATGTTGCAGCTGGTAAAAGTGCCACTAATCTTAATGACTTTATATACTCCTGGCCGGTACCTTAATCTATAATCACATATCATATTTTACTTGATGGTCATAATTTGTATTAATAATCTGAATCTAACTACTAACTATCAAATAAATGTAGTTGAGTAAAAAGTTGTAGTGAGTTGCAGTGTACAAGTATAAAGTAACAAACAATTCAATTACTCAAGTAAAGTACCTCAAAATTGTACTTAAGGTGAGTAAATGTACTTGATTACTCCCCTGTTGTTGCTTTTGTTGTTTATTTTGATGCTTTGTTCACTCCCTCCCTTATTCATTCATCCTTTTCCTTCCACCCACACACTCGCACCGTGTTTTCACCTTGGCGTCTGCACCAATGGGGCGTCTGCACTCGGCGCAGGTGTTGGCGCAGAGCTTATCGAAGCACTTGGTGCACACGTGCTTCTCGTCCTTCTTCACGTATTTCTTCCCGTGCAGGTTGTCACGGCAGTAGTAGCAGTCGAAGCGGTCGGTCATGGTGGAGGTGAGGTAACTCCTGGGACCTGTGGAAACACAGCGTCAGACGGGGGCCTCGTACGGCTCCTCTCCTCCCTTCATACGCTTCCTCTAGATGCCAGCTGGGGACAGTGTTGCCTTTTCTAACTTCCCCATGATTCCCTGCACAATGTAAGCCAAAGCCAGCAGGATCCCATTCAGCAATGACGGATACAGTCGATTAAAAGTGCCTTACAGCTCAGAGAGCAGAATAAAAGACATGAAGTTCAATATGAGCACTTCATCAGGACAGAACAAGAATTTAATGACTGCAGTTTGGTGAACAGCACAATGATGCCCAAGGCTGTAAATGTGACCTCTGTAGGATGAAATACAAAACAAATCTACTGCAGAAATTGCATGTTTTTTTCTGTTTTATCCCTTTAACATTAGCTGGACACAGTGAGACGCAGCTCTTAACAGCTACATACCAAACTGATGAGACAAGTGTGAGTGAGCCTGCAGACTTTTTATCAAGCTCTCCCTGGAAAGCTTAGGTCATATTTTTAGACTGTCTGGCCCATTCCTGTCACCCCCCTCAGACCCACACAGACCACCTGGAGGACTCTCTCTTTCGGCTGCGTCATTTTATTGGCTGTTCGTGTAAACACTGTAAACTAAGTTGCTTTGCTTCTTCATTCATCAACATTCCTTCACTTCCATCACAGGCGGCGTCCACTGGGAGCGGACTGAGTAGATTCCTGGAACAACTGTCGAGCAGGGTGGAGTGTGTGGGCATATTATGCTTTATCTACATCACTTTAACCCCGTAGTGACCAAAGTGGAATCTTAAACTGTCCTTTCCAGCATTTAAAGTACCAGCTGAGTGAAGCACAAATCCACTGAAATTTTTTAAATTGGTCAAAGTGTGAGGCTACACTTTAAGTTTTTCTTAATATCCTCACTTTAGTTATTGTAAGGACTCATAGGAACCTGTATGTCCACTTGTGTGTTTACAATGCCATGCAACTGACAATGAAATATAGTGTGATACAGAAGTGGCTCAGAAATCTCATTAAGTAGTTAGATCAAATGATTTGGTACCACTGGATTCAAAACATGTCATTAACATAAATCTGACACTCAACATGTCAAATGAATGTTAAACTTATTTTTGCATCTTTTTTTTAAAAGAAAATCAGCTTTGTCTACCGATAAAAACATGATGAATGTGTGAAATCAAACATTTTGATTTTGTCACGTCCACAGCAGAGTTCGTGTTTCCACCTCTACCGGAAAAAAAAAGCTAAGAGACTCTTCTTTAACGTACTAAATATTCATAGTCGTCAGTCATGAATGGGTTCAAGCTTCTCTCTCTCACAGAGGATGTCAGGGGGAGCGGCTGAACAGTGTAGGGCCTTTAGTGAAAGTGATTTATCTTGTGCAACAGATATCATTTTAATCCAGTCAGGACAACAGGAGCGATGGAGGAAACAATGGGTGGAATGGCATTTTGTCCATGTAACCATGGGAACAAGGAAAATATTTATGAAAGGAGACTGCAGAAGCTATTTAAGTGGGATGTGGTAAACAGCCGTGTGAAAGGGATGAGCCTCCCGGGGCGTGGTATGCGCCCCTGGTGTGCGTGGATGGATAGATGGGAGAGGGTTTGGAGCCCATCTGCAGCTGTACTGCAGGGATAAAGACCAAACTGAGGCCTGGCAAGCCCCGCTCACCTAAACTCACCTCCTAGCAGCACTTCATGAAGCTAAACAGGAAAAATCCACCCAGCCCAGCCCAGTCAAATCACGTACACAATGCTCGGGTCTCCTTACTGAGCCCAGTCAGCTCAGAGATCTATTTTAGACATGCTGTCTCTATTTAAAGTGCATTGACCTTCCAGAGGGGACAAATGGAGATGGATGCAGAGTGGTGACTACTGGGACTATGCAGCTATTGTGGCTCCAGTTGAGATGTGTCCAGTACTTTAATCTTTTGTTACAAACAGCGTGACAGCTGCCCCCTCTCAAACAGGCGTGGTATGTGCATATGCTCAGATGTAGAGGGAGTGGATTATACCACCGTGGTCCCTTTGGGGAGCAGGAAAGGTCAACATGAGAGCAGTTTGGAGAGGTGAGTCAGAGCAGTGTGGGGTCAGAGGCAGGATATCAACAAACCAAATCAACAGCTACAGTGGCGACACTGTCTCAGATAACAGATGACCTCTTCAAAGTAGGCCTCCAACAATGTCAGATCATTTTAACATAATCGCACCTTACTAACATGGCGCTTTGGAGGAAAAATAAATCACTGAGCTGCAATGAAACAAGGTGAAAATGAAGCACAATTTAAACCCTGAAAGAGTCTGTTCTTTAGGCTTTCTTCAACACGCAGCAGGAAATGAAATATGAGATATTAGACCACAGATATCTACTATGAGATGATAGAACTACCAATGCTCAGTTTATTTCACTTCAGAATAAGGCTAAATCTTCCCAGCAGTCAAAAGTATTCACACTGAGCATGAAAAAAGGGCATTAATTATTTTTTTTTGGCCCCTCTACGAGTTAATTTCTCATTGTAATAAACTTCATATGCAAAGTAACATAATGTGGTTTATTCTTTGAAGAATCTGAATCTGTACCAGTGAATCAATATAACACAAATATAATAGAACTAATTAAGTCTCCACTAGTAGAAAATGGCTTTAGATTTTCCACATTAAAGCACTGTAGCATTTCATTTAGCTGCGAGAGACTGTTTGAACGTGTTCAACAAAAGCTCCAAAAAGCTCAGTGGACCTCAGAGCTTAGATCGTATTGTTATGGATTGTTGCTGTCTGGTGAAAAAGGCGCATCTTCAAATTTGGAGATTTGCGTACATATAAGGGGAAGAATTAAGTGTTGCTTCACTTGCAGATAAAATTCTGCAACCTCTCAAGCTAAATAAACATTCAAAAATTTTAAATCCCTGTTTTCACAGACCGCAACGTTGCGTTAAAAATCGTAGGAATTCACTTTAAGTCTCGGACAGTTCTTCCTGAGCTCTGAATGTTGGCACGCCAGTAGCAGACAGCTTCTACATTTTGCACCTGATAACACATTCGATAACCTGTCTAGCATCCAATGCCTTGGCACCTGCTTTCTTTTTTTTTTTTATATTACCTGAGTGTCTGTAGAAAGTCATGACTGGTTCCAGTCAGGAGGAGAAGCAGGAGAAAAGAAACTGCAGTGACAGGAGGAGACAGTAGCATCCACAGAGGGTCAAACCCGGACACCACAAACCTGGTTATGTTATGGGGGGCTGTATATACCCCGTCTGTGACCCACACACTCCCCCGACCCCACGTCCAAATCCAACCTTCGGCCCTCCGGTCCTTTTTAGGGTATGCATTGGAGAATGGAGCGAATGAGAGGGAGTGTGATGCGCAGGGGATAGATTAGGTGATAGAGATTGGATTCCACTGCTGTAACATCAGAGGGTCAGAAAAACAACAAAAAGACACAGGCTTTAAACGACGGCCACGTGGGATAATAGATACACCCACCGCCTCGACATAAGATGTTTTGTTTGAGAACATGTTCAGATGACATATTGGCTCACTCGACATCATAACTCAAAGCGGTGACTCACAGGAGGAGCAGGCTGATAACAGCGACTGAGCCGAGGAGAGTTATATAAGCATCCTTTCTTATATGTCCAAGACTGTGTGTGTGTGTGTGTGTGTGTGTGTGTGTGTGTGTGTGCGCGTATATACTGTATGTGACTTTTTCCATAAGAAAAAAAAGATGCTCCACTATAAAGTGTAGCCAGAGTAGAATATTTTAGAATGGGAGAAAGAAACGAGTGTCAGTGATGAATTTTTCTCTCTGTTATCTGTGCGGTTCTTATTCCAAGAGAGAATATTTCCTTTAAAGCCCCCGGAAACACCCAGTGCATTCCTGACAGAAAGACATCAGGAGCCCTCATCCAGCTACACTCAATCCGCTCGCACTCACTACAGCTGGCACTGATGTTGAAGTCAGAATTAACAAGTTTTAAGCTTCGAGTTTAAAAAGTCAGTAATATATATTGCAGCTAAATACTGCTAATAAAAGGGATCAGCATCTTTGGAGCTCCACTACTATCCTACAAAATAAAGCAGTAGGTTGTGAACACAGCATTGACATGTATTGCTATAAAAGCAGCTTTTAAGTTGATATGGTGAACTTATTAGCAAACTTTTTGCGTATTGCCTAATAAAACTTGTGTCTTCACATTAGCCTTGAACTAGCTACGACTTCCTGATACAGAGCTGAAACGTTTGAGCTTTTCGTACTGATGCACTGCTGTACTTCTCTGCATTCTCTATTTTTTATCTATATTTCATTACTACTATTGTTCTGTGCTTTTATTTTGTATCTCGTGTCATGCATTGTCTTTATTTTCATCCTTATTCCATCTTACTTTTACTGTCATTATTAAGTGGGTTTTATTCTCCATTATATTTTACATTCATTTTCTAACCCTGTTTTTATGTTCATTCTATGTGAAGCTCTTGATGCATGTGATGTCTTTGTTGTGACACACTTTGAGCTGCAGTTCCTGTATGAAAAGTGCTATACATCTTTATTATTATTACTAGTGCAATACTCTCTCCTTCTAGCTCTGCTTTGGGTCTCTACCACCTCCCGAGGGAAATATCTGGCTCTTTAGTTGCTATATGCTGCAAAATGTTCACCAGAAAATTTCGTTTTCTATGTGCTGTGCAGGTGGTGCACAGTGAATTTTTTGAGATTTTTCACTGAAAACAGCTGCTATGAGAACCGTGAGAGTTAACCAAAACAGAAAAGTTGTGGGCTGGAAAACCAAAACAGTGAGCTGGAGCTAAAAGTGTCTGCAGAGCTGCAGAGACCTGCAGAGTCAGATAAGTCTCTGTGCATTAGTCTCTACGAGCAACACCTTTCACTTTGGTTGTCCTAAAAGTTAAATATGGCCATTTCTATTGCTGCCAACTAACAATAACGATCAAACCCATCAGGATCATCATCATCATCATCGTGTTCTGCAGCGGAGCGAATGTGGCTCCGCTTTACTCTGATTGTTTTGGGCCTGCAGAGTCAGACAAGCTTAAACACAGAAATTTAGGATCCTGATGGGAATGAGAGGAGACTGAGAGCCTCTAGAGTCGGAGACGGGAAATGAATTAGACTCATGATGAATTCACTGACCTCAGATAAAAACCACAATACTTTCCTTCTGAAGAGGGAAGACTCATCGCTGAACTGTATTAAATAAACTTCTTCATACATCAAACACAAAACAAATCAGTGCAGCTAGCTAACTTGTGTGTGTGTGTGTGTGTGTATAAAGGGCAGCTGGATGTAATTACAGATTTGATTTGGTCCATTACCACAGAGCACAGCATTACGCTTGTCCTTTTATAATCTGTCACCTAATTACTCTAAACCCACAAAGACTAATTAATGAGCAGGAAGGCGCCATGACTCCCGGCCTACAAAAACCTCCCTCGGTGTAACATCAGGAAATCTGTTAGTCCTCCTCGGTTTCTTCACACTCGAGTTGACATTTTAGATTGTTCTTGATTGAATATCTTGTCATGATGCATTTCTCTCTGGTTCCATCATTGGCTGCATTGAATTAATGTGAATTTTGACAGTCAGAGAGTCTGTGGAAAGACCGGACAGGTAGCAAAATGATTTTTAATCTAACAGTCGACAAAAAGGTATAATGATGATGATGATAATTAGGAAAAGCTGCAGGCTATTGGGCAGCATCATTCAGCAAATAAATGAAGAGAGTATAATGCAGAATAAAGTGCTTAAAGCCACGTAGAAACTCTATGTCATTCTTAAAAATTCTGTAAGTCAAGTTAGCAAATTGCTACAGGAACCAATGGAAGCATAATTAGCATTAGCATCATGAATGTGCACGATGAAAACATTTTGTTCACAGTATATATCAGAGGTTTACAGCCAAATGGTCAAAAACAAGCCATATTTTGCCATCGCTTTCCCTGTGTTGGCCAAATATCAGATGTTCTCTAAGAAAAATTAGGATGTGACATATATTATTGTACCAAATGAATACTAAATATGAAAACCAGACAGTTTGTCATTGTAGTAGCTTGTTTTTGAACTAATAACAGCAAAATCCATCAACTCTCAAGCTGCATTCAATTGTCATTCTATGAATCAGAAAAAAATAAATTCCTGCTCTCACATTTGATATAAACACCACCAAAAGTACAATGAGGAAATCATAAAATCATGAAAAATAATGTTATCAGCATTTTCTAATGTTTGCCAGACTACCTTACGTAACTAGCATTGTTAAATTGTTTTTTTCAGCTTGTTTATCCATTTTTTCTTCCTGTTGTGATTTTCTGACAGCACTAATACAAAGAATTTCTGGTTTCAGACTGTCCATGCTGCATATTAACTGTCTCATCAGGTGAATAAGAGTATCCTGGTTAAAGATGTGACTGGTGGTGTGAGTAATTTGGAAAAAAGAGAGCATAACAGCTTTAAAATTGTCCTTACCGCCGGCAATTATTGTGTGATTTTAGAAACTCACCCTGTCGCAAGATGCAGTGATCACGATTTATTTGGTAAATAGCGTGGTTTCTAGGCTACAATCCCATCACCTCTCACCTCTCTAGGTGGTATTTTGCTGTGTTGCTAGCATAAAGAAACAGGAAATCTGGTCTGTACTTCCTGAACAAATGGGAGGAAAACATTCAGTGTGACTGGAACAAACACCCTCTTCACTGTTACCAGCAGCAACAAAAAGCCTTGTCGGTGTGTCTGAGAGCTCATGTCTCAGCAACACCTCTCGCCCCGGACGTTCATGTGTCTCAGTAACCTTCCTCAGCGGGTTAGTGGGCAGACAGAGCAGCGACGCACTGAGCAACACTATCTCTGTCAGGGGGCTCGGTGACTCACCGTGTATACACAACACAGCGTCAAGACAACAGGACATACACACACGCTCTCATTTGTCCGCACGCTGAGCTGTGTTACAACACGGACAGAAGGTCAGTGAGCGACCGGAGAAATCAGGGTGTGGCTGCAAGACCCAGACGCGCTGAGGTCAAATACGTGTGAACAAAAGGCCACGAGGGCAGCTCTTTCAACACACTGACACTCCTGTCCAACGGATAAAGCTTGGAGTGCCGTTAACACACACACACACATTCGCACACACACTTTCAGATAAAGCCGTCACTGTGGGCCGGCGAACACTCAGCTCTCACTGGTCTCACATGACTCAAGCCTCCAACACAGAAACCATCAGTCCCAGTCAGACGTGCGGAGCGAAGAAGCAACCTAATGAGTTGCTTTCATTTCGGCGAGCGCGTACATAAAACATCAGAAAACAGAGCTCGTCAGTTTGAGGCTTTTCTTAAGACTTACATCACTCAACCTTCAGGTAGTCAAAGTGGTACAAAGCCGTATTTCTGACATCATTTTCTTTAATCTTGATGCCTTTATCCTCCCTCTGCGAGCCAAGAGACGCTGTACCATAAAATAGATGCATTCATTTTTTAAGCACATGTAAAATCAGGGCTGAGTAACTTAACTGTACCTTTACTTTACTTGAGTATTTGTATCTTTTATATCCTACTCCACCACATTTAATGGGGAAATATTGTATTTTTACTCTATTACACTTAGAGAATAGACCTAAAATTTGACTCACACTTGTAAACGAGTACATTTACACTGTGGTGTTGATCCTTTATTGACGTACTGCATGAAACCATGAGCACACTGGCTTCTTCTCTTACACAAGACATCCAACCCTCCCTGTCTCTTTCAGTCTCTCTTCTTGTGGCTCCTCATTTCTTTCTCCCTCTTTTATTCACAAAGCAATCATGTGCAATTCAGCTGAGGCTTTTCCCCTGGCTGAAGCTGCGAACAGGGAGAGGACGTCGGTTCGACGTCCACGAGAGCGAATCCTGCCTCCCCTTTGGCTCGCTCGGCCCACTCGGACAAACGAGCAGCATTGCCTATTTAGGAGCAGCGAGCCAGGCTCAGACACACCCTCTCTGCCTCTCCGCTCCATTTGCAAGAATAAAAGAAATGATGAAACGTCTGTTCAATCAAAGCTTGTCTCCAGAGGCGTCAAACTGGGGAGGAAAATAGGTCTGAGTATCCGGGGTCCTCATGTGTGGAGGGCCCACAAAGATACTAGAATGAATAGCTGTGGATTTGAGGAGGGGCCCACAGAGAATGGTCATGTGCAGGGTCCAGAATTTTGTGCTGCACCCCTGCATGTCTCTGCCTGAATAAACTGCAGCCGCCGAGTCATCTTAATCACCGATGGTCCTGCTGCTGGCTGGCCTGATGGAGAGGAGACCTCACAGGCACTGGCATACAACAGCTTCACTGAAGACAGATATGAATTATACACCACATACCAGGCTTTATGAATACATAATGTGCAACTGTGCTGTTGGATTTGTACACTGCTTTTGTGCTGATTTTACATCAAAAATTTAAAATAAAAAGACTCCTGAGGAGGCCCGATTGTCTAAAAGTGGTTTATAACATTGCTGAAAGTGGATTAATTCATAACGCAGTGAAGTACAAAGTTTTTATGGGTTTTGAAGGATGGTGAAGTCATACTGGAGCCACAAGCCGGTCCAGTGTAGCCAGAGGAAGGACCATAATCTCCAAGTCTCTTTAATGACATCATGCATTCGGTTTGGCAGCTGCCCAAAGCAGAAGGGAGGAGACGTTACACTGATGTATGTTTTAACAGTTTCAAGCCACACATGGTAGCTCTGTGTTCTGCTGTTCATTATACAGATGCCGGCAGTACAATAATATCACGGCACAGCGTTTGATCTGCAGGATAAGTAGCTATAGACCTGACGCACTCACAGCGCAATCCTGCAGCCACTATTACCTGCTTATGCTGGAGCGCATTAGATTGTACACTCAGACATTACATGTGTATGAGGGAGAGGCTGTCAGAATATTAGGTACAGTTAACAGTAAAGTGCAGGTCGACTCAACAATTCCACTAACGATGTCGTCGAGAACTGAATCAACACTTTCCTGACACAGCGTCACCAACACTGAACATTATAAGACTCATCAGTTAATCTTGTTATAGTGATCAGGAGTGGAAGGAGTATTTAGGCCCTTTACTTAAGTAAAAGTACCAATACCACAACATGAAAACACTTCATTATGAGTAAAATCCCTACATTCAAAACATACTTTTAAATCAGTATTATTGGATTATAATTACTGACGCTTTAACATGTAAGCATTACTGTAAGGGTGTAGCTTTATATACTCTGGAGGGTTTAACTGTGCATCATTTTAAAAAGTAATTATAGTTTTGTTTGTAAACTTTTAATATGAAAAATAACCAGCAAAACTAGCTGAAGAAATAGAGCAAAAATACAATAGATCTCTCTAAAATGTGGCAGAGTTGATCATAGATCAAACTTGTACTGAAGCAGGTACAGTATTTCTCTGGGAAGGGGACTGCCCACTAACACAGGGAAAAGGTTATTCCTAGAATGAAAAGCTTTCTCCAAAAAAAAAAAAAAAAAAAGAGCAGAAAAAGAAGATTTAGGATGGAATATAGAGATATAGGCATGATGGCCCACAATAGGTGTCACTGCAGCGCCAAATAAAGCGCATCACCTGTTGCGCAGCGCTACAGCACAGTGCCCAGAATGATCAAGTGGACCACAAGACTTCAAGAGATTTGTAGCACAGTCCAGTATTTTTCAGTCAGGACCTTCTGGGAAACTGAAACGGAAGCCTCCATCCCGATAAGATAATAGCTGCCATTACGCATTTGGCGTTATTTGGCAAACAACAACCTTGTGATAAAACTCTCCCGCCGCGCTGCCCGTTAAACGCCACCTGAGTTGAACCGAGCGGCCGCCTGATAATCTGAGCTCACACCCAGCTGTGGTTTTGGACTCACCTCTGCAAAGCGAACAGATGAGCGTCTTTCACTCGACACCAGCGGCGCGTCCGGTGCGTTTTGGCCGAGAGGTGAAATGAGGGGAGGCAACGCGGCTTTAAAAGACAGAGGGAGGAGAGTAAAAAAAAAAGAAAAAGAAACTGCAGGACATGAGCCAAACCTCTGTGAGCTCTCATAAACAATGACCTCAACCAGGAATTTACAAGCTGCTTTAGTGAAGTTCTCATTGGCGCTGCGCTCCAAGCAAACACAACCATGAAGACAATAAAGTCATAACTCCTCCGCATCCACAGAGGCAGGTCTGCCCCGCTTATACAGCTCATCATATCAATTATCCTCACAATATTATAACATTGCTGCTGTTTACAAAAGACGGGCTGACACACTTCTGCATCAGCCTCATTCGTCTCCTTCTTTGGTAATGAATAGAGGAATTACATCAAGATGACTCATTTCAAAGTAAATACATGCAGCCTGTGAACTTAACCCTCAAAGTTAATCCACTACAATGACAAATGGGTGATGAAATGCTCAGAGGATGTCCCTGCTGTGTCACGCAGATGCCAGATCAGCTGTCAAAGAAAGCCTAAACAGCCATTTCCATCAAGGTTTGAACCCAGTCCAACGTGTGTTAGATAAACATGGAACAATGAGGATGCACACGCTCAGGGTTAAGATACCAAGGGAGGGTTTTAAATTCATAAGGTCACGTCTGGTGCGATTGTTGCTCTAACATCAGGCCAAACTATGACTTCTTATGAGCCACCGCTCCATTTCCCTGCAACAGCACGCTATAAATATGTCTTCTGGACCATGCACATCATGTACGTTGCATCACTGCTGATGGGAGCCACATGTTCTTCCTTCTGTCATGGACATCTGGATGTTAGAGGGTTTTTTGTTTTGTTTTTTTTACTGCGCACAGTTGCAGGAGTGAGGGCAGGTTCATCATTTCATGGGAGGAGGATTTTATTTACAAGTTTTAACAAATGAGTAAAAAGCATTTACTGGGTGAATTCAAATGCAACAGAAGGTGTGCAGCACTGTTGTGGTAGAAGGGTCTTAAAGGTTTTGACACGGGAGGAGGAATCATTGAGTGTCATGATCAACAACAGCAACTGTTGTGTGGAGACAGCAGGAATGAGACAGGCCAGCTGAGACAGATAGCTGCTCAAGCTGGAGCTAAGTGGCCCTTTAAAATTACTATTTCCTCCCTGGACTCTAACACAGACATTCTTGAGCAGACTGGAGGGAGTTGTGCCCATATTAGGAACATGTTACCTGATATCTGGCAAAGATCGTCCTGGGAGAATATTTGTGGAATCGTTTAATCATTTACAGCAAAAAGTGATGGGAAAATGGCGGATTAATGCGTGATGATTTGAAGGATTGGTGAGCGATGAAATTGGGAGAATAAGATGTAAATAATAGATGAGAAGATGAGCAAGGTGCATATTTTACAAGGTGCCTCAGGATGAAACTTTTAGAAAAACTAATTAATTCAATAAATACAGCATGAGGAGGCATTTAGCCATCGCACACTAGAGACGGTTTGACACATGCAGGCTCTCAGAGTTAACCTGCAGCAAGGACGTACTGGACTGCAGAACAAGTAACCCAAACTTGCAGAATTTTAGCTGCAGTTTTTCCACGTAAGAGAAAAGATACCCAACATTTCAAGCTTGTAAAACTAAACAGTGTCTAAGTGTGAACCATCATAACAGGCTGCACATGTCTACAGGTAATTTCTCTTAAACTTTTAGAGGCCTGACGGAAAATAAGTCTGAAAAACAACTTTGCAGCAGAAACACTGTATATTTGTTCATAGCTCCATTCCCGCTTATCATCTCACACGTTTATTTTTTGACCTCTTGGTGGGAACAACCCTGCTTTTAGCATCCAGCCCCAGTCCTGAGGCGACTTTTATCCCTGTGGAATATTCAACAGTCTTTAACAGCGTGTAAGCTTGGGCTAACTGCCATATTTCAAGGCTATGAAGATTATAAACCTGTTCTTAGCATAATGAGAAAATCCCTTCTCAGATTCACAGTATGCAACTCAAATGAAATCACCGCTGGCACTAATCTTCTTTCATACTTCTTGCGGAAGGCTGATCTGCACAGATACATTCTTACACGACCCAGACACCCAGTAGAAGAAAATAACAAGGTAAATGAGGAGGCCATTACAGCGAGAGCTTTAATCAAAAGCACAGGCTTCTGTTTATTGACCGTTGCACGCACATGAACAGGTGAGAGTATATTTACACAGATGTAAACAGTCAGTACCTGCAACACAGACGAAGAGAGAGAGAGAGAGAGCACAGTGTCTCCCTCTCTCTGTCCCTCTCTCTCTCTCTCTCTCACACACACACACATACAGGCATGAACACACACATTCACACACAGAGAGAATTTGCAGTATAAAGATAGATTGGACTGTCTGAAGACACAAAGCACAGCAGGCCTCTTTGGTCAGCTACTTCAGACAGGATTTCCAATGATCAAAGCCTATCACGAGTCACCATTCAGAGAACAAAGAGAGAGAGAGAGAGAGAACATACTGGCAGAGCAGTAGGCGAACACCAAAACCTATATCAGCTTTTGCAGATTTCATTATTTAATGTGTCAGTTGAAGAACAGTGGCACACAATTCTGCTTGTATATATATATGTTTTTTTTTCCACCATCAGCAGATGAATGATTCATGCTCTGTAGAAGTCATGGCAACAGCATTCAGACAGCAAGTTGTTGCAGACGTACATCAAAGTACCTGAATAGCAAAGTGAGAAGATGGAACAGTATGAAAGGACTTTTATCATCTCGACTGCCGCTGCGCTGCGGAGCTCATTCTTTTACAAATGAACATCGACGAATCGACGCAACTCCTGAACGCCGAGCGCAAGATTCATTAAACTGACATGAGTTTGCTCATTTTTTCCACAACCTTCCCAAAACGTAAAAGGTAAATCATATAAAAGCAGCAGTTAGATAAAACAAACAATGTAGCAAAACAATAAAACATTCTGGATGGACGAGTGCAATTTCTTGTTTTTCACATCATTGTTTCCCTTCAACAAAATAAAATTCAGGAATAACGACAAATGAAGAGTATAAAAAAGAAGAATGGTGGAAAGAACAAATCATTTCCTGGACGATGTGGCGTCAAGAGGCATGCCTGATTAAAAAAAACAAACACTTTCAATTAGAAGTTCCTGCACAGCAGAAGATAACTGTGGAAGGAAAAGCGATATCTCAAAGCCTGCTCTTCCTCCCACCTCTATATCATCCCCAACACACGCGCACACACGCACACGCACACGCACACACACACACACACACACACACTAACCAGCCTCTATCTCTTTCTTTCATCATTCTCTTGCATCCGTTTCGCATACACCCAATGGTTTTTTCCCCTCTCAGACTCAAAGACAGGATGAACCGCGAAAACCGCTGCGTTCGACTACGTCGCCGTGTTCATGAGTGTTGTTCTGGCTTCGGCCCACATCAACAGAGCGTTGCCACGGCGACGCCCTGTCAACACTTCCTGTTAAGCCCGCATTAACAGCTGCTGTACTCCGCACACGAAGGAGCTCTCTAAACCTCCCTTCCATCCTGAAACACAAGACTACAAGTTAAATGTAACCCATCCATCCACGAGTACGCTGCTAACGGGGTGTATTTTTATGACTTCATGCATCTTAATGCTATGAAGCTCCTGTTTAACCATTAACCCTCAGGAAGCCTTTCTTGTACAAAAAAAAAAAAAACATCCAGCATACAAACAGCTGTTGTTGTTCTATTCTGGCAGTTCTCATAGTGATGAACTGCTTCAGTACCAACGCAAATTATTATACTTATTCACTGATTTTATGGATCTCCTTGTATAGAAGCCAGGGCTGCAACAATTAGCTGGTTAATCGTTTAGTTGATCAACAACACAAAATGACTCAGCAACAATTTTGATATTTGATTAAGTAACTTTTTTACATTTTTTTTCAAATTCCAATGCATCCAGCTTCTTTGTGAGTGAATACCACCTGTTGATCAGGCAAAACATTTACATTAGTCAGCTTAGACCAAACGATGAATCATTTACACCAAAAATCAATCATAATCATTGGCTGCAGCCCGACACTCACAGAATCACTTTTGTATTTCACGTATGTTTTTCAGGTTCATTCGGTGCTAAAATCTGATGCAAAGTCTCGACATTAATGCATGATTGTAATAGAAAATATATTCACAAAGCTAAACGTGTATGAAAAAGGTGACTCAGCTTAACGTCCTTAAGCTCTGCTGCAAAAAGAATACAAAACACTTTAAGGTCGTCCGCATTCAGTTTTCACAAAGAGTCAAAATGCAGGACGGATATGGCACCAAGCTTTCTCCGTCAATACCCGTCCGGATCTCAGAGCAGCAGCCCGTCGTTCTGCTGTGAGCGACACCAGCTTCTAAAATAAGGTGCAAAGCCCCTCTCTGTGTCACAGTCAAAGGTCATTGGGAGAGATCCACAACTTTCACTGCCAGGTTACACCGCATCAGTGGCATCACATTGTTATACACTATGTACAGGTAAATAGCACGAACTCACAGCCCAAACACCCGCTGAGTGTATTGCTACCTTATGGACAGAGGTTTTTTTTTTTTTTTTCTTTCTTACAAAGGAAAACTACAACTGCATGACCGCCCTTCCTGAACTGGCTCTGCTTCCCAGAGCCGGTCCCGTACGGGCTGCCAGGCTTAAGACTACAATTCCCAGGCACTTGATTGTAACAAAATGTACAGTAAAGTTGTCCACTGGGTCAGCATGCCTCTGATGCACAGAGAGAAGGCAGCAACATTCATGGTCAGACCCGAAACACGAAAGCCCTCAACCTCCCACACAAAGAAAACAACAAGCATCCTCTGCATGCATATCAAAGTTATAGTACTCTTGTGATATACTGTACATCGACATAATAGCTAGTGGTTGGTACTTGCATTTACACACTAACACATGCTGCTAGACCTCTGTGCAATGCTACAGTAAGGTGACTGATTTTAAGCTGAAACAACTTAGAGAAACTGATGTTCAAGTGAAAACCAACAAAAACAAAAACCCTTGTAAATAAATAAGATTATCGTACAACTACGGCAGGTGCCAGAAAGGTGTGGAAAGGAGCAGAGCGAGAACGAGGTAGAGACAGTGATTTGAGGAAGCGAGAAAACGTGACTGTGAGGAAATGTGTGGGGAGAAAGAAAGCGGGATGAGAGAATGTGAAAAAGCCGAGGAGTGAAGGACGGAGTGTCAGGTACTGGTCGCTCGCTGATGGCTCGGGTCAGTCTGAGTCGGACGGTTGTCTGGATCTGCGCTGACGGGCTGTCTTCACATCCGCAAGCGGTGCTGGGGGTCTGTGAAGGGCGGCTCAGAGTCATCCATGGGCAGCACCAGGCGTGTGCCCCTCATCACCAGCTCGTGATCCCCGTACGTCAACTCTCTGTCCAAGTCATCAGAGGTGGTGGCGCCGGCGAAGGCCGGCCCACCGCTGGTGTGGGCACCTGTGGCGTCTGTGCTGACTGTGATGTCGCCGTAGGTCAGGTTGATGTCACCGTCTGTCAGGATGAGGTCAGAGTCGTCATCCTTCAGCTGGCACTCATTCTGGTGACGGGGAAGAGGAATAACCAGAGTTAGTGACTCAAATGCTTTGTCGAGCTGTACAAAAATGAAGCCAAAATATCCTGAACACAGACACTGGTGACGCCATTTTGAGCCAGAGTCTGCAGGGTAGTGATTCAGGTGTGGAGCCATGGCAACAAGGTCCTGCCCATACACCTGCCCGATGCCACGCCCCCTCTTTATAGCATCAAATAACTAATTAAAACCAAACTTATCAGAAAAAATTAACACCTGATCATACATCAGCATGATAAGAACTACCCAAAATGAGAAACCATCTTTAGGCCAACATGGAGGCGGGGTTACTGCAGCCAGCCAGCAGGGGGCGATTGAGATGTTTTGGCTTCACTTCTCAGAACATGCCATCCATTTTTTTTGTGTTTAAACCCACTGAATAAAGCAAACTTTTCACCAATAAAAGGCTCAGACTCTGATTGGTGCTTACTGCTGTTTCCTCATCTGCCCAACAAAACCTTCAGATTCAAACCAAACCTCTTGACTTCGTGACTCATCAGAATAACTTTTTTTCCCACCCAGTAATAGGTAGAACTTCACAAACACAGTTCGGCCGAAAATAGCTCCTGTATGAACCAGCGGCTGACCTCATAGGCCTGAGGGCTGGTGAGGAAGCGGGCGAGGGGGCCGCAGCAGGGAGGCAGCGTGGCTGTGAGAGGGGGGCCGCTGTGAGTCAGGATGGGCTTCAGGTAGCTGGAGAGGGGGCTCGAGTCAAGGACATGACAACACAGAAAACAGCTAACAGAGAAAGAGTGGTGATAATCAAAGATTCCTGTAAAGTGTGATTAATGCATGCAAAGTAAGTGCATTAAAAGAAAAAGTCTGACTTTCTTACTCGAGTCAAAATGATCAAAAATGAAGTAATTCATTTAAAATCCATTAAAACTTAATACTACACAGTCAATAAAATGGATCATTTGTCTTCAAGTCTGTACACGGTGCTCCCTCTGCTGTCTGACACTGAAGCACAGTCGTCACCACTCAGCTGGAGCATGTTTGATGCCACCTGTAGTCGTCCTGCAGAGCTGGAGCTTCTGTGGTGTTTGTATTAGCAGGTTTTGAATTCTATGCTGTTCTAATGGTATTTTGTGATTGTGTGATGATTTCTGCTGCTCATATCTCACGTGCACTTTAAGTTTCGGTCTCAGAGCTGCAGCATTCGATAAAAATGAGTATTTTTCTTCCTTTTTGACATGATGGAAACTCATCGTTTGCTTGCTGAAGGATACTTGTGGTCGAAGTTGTACCAAATTCTGAAAAGCCAGGCACTTTCTTGTTTGGTGCTTCTTCTCTCTGAGCCTTCAGCGATGCTCATCTGTCCAAACACAGAAAATGTGGTTTAGGTTTTTTCTTACAGTCACTGAAAACCACATTACAGCAATAAGTATTTCACAGGGGCCACACTTACAGAGTTATCTTGATCCGAGTCCACTCCCACTCTGTTAAAAGGGAAAAAAAAGCACATTATAAGCTGCAGTTATGAACCGTCCAAGCAGAACAGTGTTGTGAAGCGTGTTTCCCCTGTTTAGCAAGTTCCTGAGCAGGAACGCTCCACATACAGGTGGGTGTACTGTTTATACACAGCTTCAAGCTTCACCAGAGCAAGGTTGTAATAAATGTTTTAATCTGATAGGAGGAGCAGATGAGTTAAACACGGAGGCCATAAAGTCTGGACAGTCAGAAAAAGCCAAATTCTCCGACATCCTTCACATTATCTGAAACACCTTGATGTCGCAGGGATGGATTCGGCAGGTGAAGGAGAGGCGTACCGTATGCGCTGGCAGGACAGCATCTGGGTGGTGCCACCTCCACAAATCCAAACAGTAAAGAAGACCACGAGCAGGGTGGTGGAGAACATCATCTGACGGGCGTATGTCGCCGTGTCCCTGATGGACAGGGCAAAGGTCATCGCGCCTCGCAGTCCTGGAGAGCACATCATGGAAAACGTTATACACAAGCAAATAGCTGCTATAGATCACAAATCAGGTGATTTCTGTTTATAAGCCTGTCTTCATTGTCTTTAATAAATAAAACAAATTTAAAACATAAATAAAACAGATGCTTTGACATTTGACATTAATTGGAATTAGAATACAGACAGTATATTTAATGTCTGACCCATCAGCTTCATTGATTTTTGTAAATATCTGCTCATTCTGAATTTGATGCAGCAACAGGTTTCAAACAAGTTGGGACAGGAGCAACAAAAGACGGGAAAGTTGTGGAATGATCCAAAAACACCTGTTTGGATCATTCCACAGGTGAACAGGCTGATTGGTAACAGGTGATAGTATCATGATTGGGTATGAAAGGAGCATCCTGGAAAGGCTCAGTCGCTCACAAGCAAAGATGGAGCGAGGTTCAACACTTTGTGAAAAAGGATGTTACTACATGGACTCAGGAAGACTTAAAACTGTTTTGTTTGCAAATGATTGCTTTCTGTTTTATTTATGTTTTCCACATCGTTGTTGTATACAGGGGCCTAAATGTCTAGATTCCCTGCAAAGCTTTATTCTTAGCTCAAAGGTTTGCACAGTGGTACAGAGATATACGGTATGTATCTATTTGTGTGCTCACCAGCAAACATCATCATGTGCTGGAAGTTGGATCTGATCTTGTTGCGTCGCCCCAGATTAAGCAGGAATGAGAGAGGGTAGATGTTCGCAGCTCTTCCCAGGAACACGGCCACCTGAGTGGGAACGAGGTCAAGGAGAGGACAACAAAACACAGCGCCTCGCTCTGGGCCAAGCCCGTTCACTGCCCCTTTAATTCAATTACCATGTGCGTCTTTACGCGGTTACTAACACAAGAGTGAAAACCTCTGGTGATCACGCACATGTTAGTCTCATACGCAAAAGATACAAACGCTCCAACGATGAACATGGGATTAAAGACGTGGTTCTGGAAGGTGAAGAGGGTCAGACCCATGTAGGAGAAAATGAAATTCTCCGCCAGGAAGTTTAGCAGTTCAAACAGCTGCAACACAAGAGAAACAACATCACGTGCTTGAGATAATGGCAACCTTAGTGGAGGCTTCACAGAAAAAGAGAAGAAAATTACCAAGAAACACTGTTAAACGAATCCAACAGCACATTCAACACACTTGGCTTGGATGTCTCTTTCATTGGATGTCTCTTTCATTGAAACCTGTTTTCTTCCATCTATTAAATCTGGTTTTGCCGCCTGATTCAGCATATCAGCATACTGTGCTTTAACAAAGAAACATTACTACTGCACCATTTTATGGCTTGTAAAGTGACACACTCATTTCACATTTAAAACATTGGACTAGATCACTGTAAACTCCATCTGTCAAACACAAGCTAATACTAAAAGACCAGAGAGAGCAGCGTCGTGGCTGTAGTCCAGGTCTGACCTGTTTGGTCCTGTCCTGTGAGTCAGGGGACAGGTTGTTGAAGGTGTAGTGGGCCTGAGTGATTCCACAGAACAGGACTGCGACCACACCTGCAACACACCGGGAGGGACAGAGATACAGAGGAGTCAGTCAACGCCGATTATTAACGATAACACGAAGTTCAAATGTTCGGTTTGCTTACACTTCTAATTCAGAAGCGGACGGCGCTAAATTCAAGTGTTCAAGCACCACAACACATTGAGATCAGATCACTTATAAACCACTAGCTGAGGTACAGATTTTTTTGCAGTGTAACGTCCTGATGCCTCCCCGACAGGGACCTGACAGGAAACTACATCATCAGTTCAGGAAGTGGTGGTTGCTGCGCTGACAGACGTGTTCATTAGTTCTGTGGCAAACAAATCTAGCGCTGGACCAACGACAGGCAGACGTAATAACTGTGCACTGTTAGTGGCACTGACGCAGGCAGTGACAAATCTGAACAGACTGTGGTCATCCGGACACCTTGGAGACACATGACAGACACAGGTGTGATCTGTCTCGGCTGTCCACTTGTGTTCAGATTACCGAAACGTATTTAAATGTGTAAACAGGGTCCAAGCAATTTCAAGCCTTGCTCGAGGAGACTTCTGCAGGGTGGATGCACGTTGGCATGAGTGTGTGTGTGTGTGTGTGAGTGGACATGTATTACTCATGTTGTGGGGACATAAATCTGTTTACAAAGTCACACTGTGAAGACTCGCTTTACTTATGGGGACAATTCAAGTCCACATAACGCAAATCATTACATTTTAGGGTGAAGACTTGGGTTAAGGTTAGGTTTAGGGTAAGGAAATGAATGTAAGTCAATATAATACCCCCTGAAGTGGTAAAACACGTGTGTGTGTGTGTGTGTGTGTGTATGTGTGTGTGTGTGTCTGTGTGCGTTACCTGTGAAGCCACAGGCCTCAGCCAGCAGGAACGTGCTCCACGACATGAGGAAGAACAGAGCGGTCTCCAGCAGCTGGAAATCCCTCAGCTTGGTGAACTTGGTAACGTAGGGAAAACAGTCAAGGAGTTTAACGAGACACTCAGTCGCCACCGGATGGATTCACACTAAACTTTTATCTATTATTCTAAACATCTGAGAGAAGGCAGGAGAATCAGAAAGAAATCTGCCGCCGTGCTGGGACGATTTCATTTGTTTCCAAAGCAAAGTGATTCAAGGGCAAGTCTTGAATGGACTCACAGCTTCTAATGGAGCGCTTGTCTTTATTTCAACCGTCACCTGTTTGAAGTGGATCCTTCAAACAAGAAAAATATGCTGCAAAGAAGTTCCATTACTTTTTGCAATGTAATAATTTTACCTCATTTATATTTAACAGAAACACGACTACTGACATCATTAAAAACTGAGCAAATAATTCCAGTTTAATCTAATATGCTTTGCTGGTAAACATTTTATTCTTACTCTGATTCTTTATTTGTCTCAGTGGGAACATTTTAAAAACTATTCTTCTTCTCATATAAGTAAATTAGTGAATAATTCGATGACAGAAAAGATATGAGAGCGGTGACGACTCCGGTGGCCACTCCGAGAGCAAAGGAGCCGCTGAAAACTCCGAGGAAAATCCCAAAAGACTTCAGCATCGCCATGACCTCGAAGGTGTGACTGTTGTCGCCTTGTGGCTGGTACGCTACGATAGACCTGATGTAACACAAAGCACAACCATTAAATTGCAGCTACGCATGCACAGTGTACAGAGAGCGTAAATCATGGAGTTATACATAAACTTCACTTAAAGCCTGCTTACAGGAAATGTAGCAGCACTTGTAAAACATGATCTAACAGCCCAACGTCTACTGGAAATCTTCCTCTGACTGGCACATATTTATGTCAAGAACTGCACAATCCAGCAGGTCTCCTTGCACAGGACACACTTCAGGTGTTCCTCTGCAGGCTTTCACAGCAAAAACTCTCACAATGTAAACTGGAGGACTTCAGATAAAGAGAAAAGCAGAGGGCAGAGTGCCGGAACAAAGGAGTCTCGGTTTTGATAGTTCAGTGTTAATACTCAACTCATGAAGTGGCTCGCTTAAGAGTACAGATAAGTAGTGTGTCCTTTAGACTGCATATATGCAGGTAAGTTTGCACTGAGGTCAAATGTATTTTAGAATTCATGTGCAAAGGTAGAACGATGGAGAATAAGAAATGTTAAATATTATGCTGTTAAATACACAGTTTGTTCAAGTTGGAAGAAGGAGAAAATCAGTTCTGCAGGAGAAAAGGAGACTTCTTTCTTCCTCTAAGAGAATGTAGGCCAAATAAGGAGAATTTTCACTTAAGTCTGCTTTAAGGGAAAAATAAAAATGTGATTAAACTGTTTTCAGTGTGCCAAAGCAACACAACAAAATCACTAATACTTCTGTCTTACAGCCAACATGGACTGTATGCTCTGCTACTGTTTGTTTTTTTATGAAAAAAGATAAGAATTGTCACCTCTGGGTCACCTGGTAGTTGAGTACCAACACTGAGTCAAAAAAGTCAGACGTGAGAGAACAAGAGCACACAGGGTCAAAAAGCTGCTGCAGGTTACATTTCTTGGTTTTAAACCAAGTCTGAGACGAGAGCGATTTTATCACAGAAGCTTTATTTAAAATTTGACAGGCTGGTTGTCGGTCAGAGGAAACAATTACGAAAAATCATTTTTCAGATATTCTGCTGAGGTGCTTCTGCGATAAAAAGTGTTGAAAGTGATATATTCAGCCTTTTCCATTCACAGCCGCATACTCACAAAACAAATCACCAGGCATTTTGTCTATAGGAGCACTTGGCATCCTGCCCTCTCCTTGGCTTTAGCGTATACAGTATCTCCAGGAGATAACAGCAATTCTTAGCTGGCGCGCAATATCCAAAAGTGTTTAGTGAGGAAGCAAAAATAAATGAATAAATACTGAAATCTTCAGCATTTCCGGTTGAACAAGTGGGAAAACAAATGGCCGGTGATTTGTCATGTTTGTCTCAAGGCACCGCAAAGGCACACAATGCCACGCTCTACTTAGTGCACCCGTTCAATGGGCCGGTCAGAGTCTCTCCGCAGGCACCGGCCACTCCGCTGAGCCTGCTATTATAATTTACAATTCTGTGGAAGTAATAACAGTTCCATGTAGAGGAGGAGAAAAACTGAGCGTTAGCTTTGAGACCTCCTCGCGTTCGGCTCGGCGTTAATGAGAAGCTGACATCGAGTTAGTTAAAAGGTCACAGGTCGATCGATACAAAACGCATGAATTTTCCCATTACGCTCTATAAACTATGACTCTATAAACCAGTAGCTTAGTGGCGTTCTGCTAATTAAGACAGTCCTGGGACTGATGCAGACTCGTGGTGTGATGTCACGACGACTTACGAGGACAGGACCACGGCCACCGCATCGTTGAGCACGCTCTCTCCAAACAGCAAAGCATACAGATCCACGTCGACCTGCAGCTCGTTGAAGATCGCCAGGACCGTCACTGTGAACAAAGACAAACACAGTCAATAAAAAAACTGACCAAAATAATGACGCACGACACTGAGCACGATGGACGGAGGGGTCAAGAGCTGTGTTTCAATCCCAGACTATACACTAAAGTATGTGTTACTGAGTGTTATGATCTATTATGTTATTATGTATTTTGGGACATGATAAGAAAAGAATTGAGCAATCGCAACAGACATGATGGCACTTCTTCATTCTTCTTTCTCCTTTTTTTCAGCTTGAATGAAGCATGAACTCAATTATTCTTAGCATAGTACGCACAAATTTGACAAATCTTTACTGTTGCGATGAACTGTTTGTGCCTGTGTGCTGCTTCCTGCAAGCTTTGAGCAACTGAAGAGATAAAAGTGAAGGCGGTCTATATTTATATGAAGAGTAAGCACTGCGAACCAGGGTCTGTGGCAGAGACGATTGCGCCGAAGAACAGACAGTCAGTGAAGAAGAAGTCTCCGCCCAGCTGTCCCACCTTCTTCATTAGCATCACACAGCCGTACATTAGCAACCTGACAGGGGAACAGAAGGGGGGGTTCACAAATCATCATAAACACCACTGACTCCACTGCCATTATGAGCACTTTACCACCACAATACTGCTCTGGCGTACAATTCTTTTGGTATAATTTCATTAATATTCTTACCCAATAACAAAACAGGAAATAACTGTCCCCAGAAAGGCGTAAGCCAGGATGGATCCCATGTTACGGAAAAAGTGTCTCTGAAAGACAAAACAGTTAAACACATCATCATCTGCACTCCATCTCTGCACACGGATGAAGGAATGAGTGGATTTTAGCATTTCATATTAAAATGAAGGCATCACTTCATCGGGAGTCAAACAGGTGTAATAAAGTATGAAGTAGTAGTATGAAACAGTCGAGAGAGTAGCTGAAATATCACTGTACCCTTTTCAAGCTGTAGCCGGCGTGGAAAATGATGGGCGGGAGGAGGATATTGAAGAACACTTCAGGGTCAAAGGTCACCTGAGTCACACACACAAACACAGACACACACACACACATTAAAAGGCAGGATCATATTACAGTTCTGGATCAAACAAAGTTGTTCTAATGGACACTTCTAGGCTGTTGCATCATTGTATAAATAAATAAATGAATTAATCATAAATGACACATCCAGGACAGCATGAAGTAGCTTCCAGGACCAACAACAAAACGTAGTAATAATAGTAAAATGTCGAGGTGGGAAATGGAGACAGCTTCTAAACTCAGGCACAGACAAACATATTCACAGTTTTTAGTTGCAAATCTACATACCTGCTTCATTAACAGTTGTCTGTGTATGATTTTCTGAGACAAGTTAGAGTCAAGTCATAATAGAGGACATTTGATGGTGAACGAACCTCAACCACTGACGAACAATGGTGCCGCTAGAAAGGCCGCAGCCTCTGTTGCATTTTGGTTACTTACTGCTTGTTTTTTGGGTTTGAATTTCACCAGCGTGTGACCACAGAGTCACAGTTATGGCTCCAAAAAGTTCAAAGACCCTCGGGCAAAGGCCTTTCATTGAGAGAAGCCTCCTGCTACTTATTTTACCAGAAGAAGAAGCCTTTTTTCAACCATTTGCACTCAGTTTGTAAAAGTTCTTTATCTGTTTTAGAGTGCATAACTCGACTCTGTGCTTCTATAACAGAAGATATATTTTTGGTAATATGGAGAATGCAGAATTGGTGGTCCATTAAGACACAACACCCAATAATACATCTCACTAAGGATACAACTAATAATCCATTATCAGTTCTTTTTATTTTAGTCGATGAAATGTAAGAGGTATATAACTGAACTATAACTTAATTCAACTGATTCAGCTCTGTATTATACAGCTGCGACATGGACAACAGAAAAAAGACTGAACTTGAACATGACAAAGGTAAGCAAAGGTGACACTAAACAACTTCTTGTCTTTTCTGCCGGACAATGACTTCCTGTACCTTTCGCAGCATCTCATTATCCTGCACGTCGTCCACCTCGTTGGCGCTGATCTCTCCTTTCAGGGTGTACTCATAGAATTTACCGCTGACATTGACCAGCAGCGTGGCGGGGCTGGCGTTGACGGGGCAGCTCAGCGTGATGTTGCTGATGTCTCGAGGAACGTGGATGCCGTAGCGCAACACCACGCCAACGAGTAGGCCTGGGAAGAGAGGTGAGACAGACAGGATGCAGAGGGCAGAGTTGATGAATGCTGCAAAAAATCAATGAGGAGATGTCACGAGAGGACTTGTTGCAGAGGGTCATCAGTGGGATTATTTTGTGGAGAATAGACTGAAAAATGCTCTGAAAAACGTCAGCTGGTTGCTTTGACAGACACGTTAGGGAGGCCACAGTGTGTGTTTGGGTGATGACCTGTTAAAGGCGCTGCACCTATAGCTACGAGGAAGTGGAGCAGAACTATGTCTGGAATTACATGGAATTACCAAACACTTATCAAAAACAACAACAAGTCAGGTGACACCCTAACAGGTGTGACAAAACTAACCAGAAAGAGTAGGATGCCGCAGTCAAGCACAGCTTGCACTCGCTTTAACTCCTCCACTTCGGGCACTTTCACTTTTCAAGCAGGCTACTGACGGCTCCTGTAAGCCAAGCCAGTGAGCCAATGTGCACAAAGCCAGGAGCTGACACATTTAAATGGAGCTAATTACTATTGTTATTAACTACAACTTGTCAAAATGTCTGCTGTGAAAAAAAAGGCTACATGAGTCAAAACAGCAATGCATGTGCAGGGGGTTTTGGCAATTACTGAACTGTGTCATTGTAAAAAACTAAATGTGACCTGATTCTGCTCCAGTGTGACCAACTTCTCATCCATTCAGAAATGTATTTTAAGGAGGAAGTGGCTCAGGAGAAATCTGACAACTCTCCAGAGATGCCTCCATCTCACAGGAGTTAGAAACCGGAAGTGAAGACCAGTGACAGCCAGGTGAGCGTTTGTCCTATCAGGTGAAGGGAGGGGCTTTGTGTTGGTGTCTGACTGAAACAGGGAACAGTCAGTCACAGGCTGCACAGCCTGCTCTATTTCAAGCGCATCCATTAGAGAAGTGAGAATGCAGAGAAGTGAAATTTTGGGCTGTGTTTTTCACGCTACGGTAGTTCCTAAAAATATTCACCTGCTTGGATGTTATAGAGCAAGCAGGTGAAGGTGTTTATACTGTCTTAAATAAGGTTGTTACCTTACAGCATCAACCTGGAGCAGCCTGCAGCCCACATGTATTTAAAATGCTTAGTAATTTACTGCAAAGGGGGGAAGTATGCATTCATTTCAGATCTAACACCCAGTACACCCAGTTAAAGTCACTGATGACGCCTCTCAGTCACGCTGGAGCACCTCACCGTAAATCATCGCCAGTCCAGTCTCGTGCAGGAACCTGAACCGCCGGTGTTTGAACAACCAGATGGTCAGGATGGTGAGGGTGAGGAGCAGGATGAAGATGAGCAGGTCCGCGCTGTCCTGCCTGTGGCTCTCCTCTGCCTTTTTCTCCGTAACGATGTTCTCCATGGCACTGTCCTCCTGAGGTGATGATGCTCGGCAAACACAGATGCACACAGACAGGCTCACTAGCACGAGCAGCCACAGCGTCCTCGTTGCCCTCCAGGCACTGTTGGCAGTCACTTTAAACACCATTTCGGCCGGTCGGCGGTCAAATGCTGCAGTGTCGCCGTGGATAACAGGAAACTTTGGGCAAATATTATCCACGAACCGGGGGGAGTAGAGAGCAGAAAGACGACAGCAACAGAAGAGTCGATTCCGGCCCGGAAGTGAAAACTAATTTTTCCAGAAAGTGTACAATGTTTATTTCGATGTAAAAGCACCACAGGAGGTTGTTGCTAGTTTAAATAAACCACAACAGACTAATCTTAACGTGGCGTGTCATGTGTAATCTATACGATTTGTAAATTAACAAAGATATTGATTTTATTCATTTCCACGGTGTATTTCCATAGCGGATTATAGTGATTCTAACTGAGGTCTCTTATTATGAAATTCGCAATTTCCATCACACTGAACAGGAAGTGAGATAAAAAGCTAGAAAATTTCTTATCTGTTCCAGTCTTGTTCACCAACTTCTTTATTGTGAGCGATAATTCAATGACTGATAAAACTAGTGTTGTAGAAAATTTAAAGATTCCTATATTGCTCAGGGTGTTTTTGTAATAATCGTTTCATCGACATATAGTACAAGGATGCAAAAACAGCTACTGCGTTAATATTTTGCTAAAATAGGTGATGTTTGAGACTCATCCTTTTTTTCTCCTAAACTCCCTAAGTGTCACAAGTCTCGCGAGATAAAATAAAACCGGGGAATGAATGTGACGTTCCTACAGATCGGACATTATGGTTTCATAGTGGGTAAAAAAAGCATATGAACTGATGTTAATGTTTTGTCCTTAATTAGTGAAGTCGGACAAAACGACTAAATCTGTACCCAGATCTGCAAATAGTTCTCTACTGTATAACATACGTATGGACTGTTGTCAAACAATTACTGCAAAAAAAGACAATGCGGTTAAAGACAGACTTCAAACACAGTGCTCTATAGTGTCAGACAGCATAGCGCCTCATAATGACCATCAATAAAAATAAAGTACAGCAAAGTGCAAGTCTCCCAACTATCATATCACAAGAGTTTATTTAACAGAGTCACACTGGAATGTGGATTTGTATGCATAGTCTGCAATAAATGGTGTGCTGGAATGTTAGTTTTGCAATTTCCGAGGAATACTTGAATGTAGCAAGCGGCCGCACTCACTATCTAGCTGTGTTTCGGCCAGGGATGTGTTCATGTCGCTGCGCTTATTTGATTTAATCAAAGCGTAATCAGCGTATTTATTTTGCCCCTCTTATTTTCATCATCGAGACACATTGGTGCAGCTGCACCGTCCAAATTACAAAACCGAAGATGACGTCTAAACTGAAAGGTATGTTAGTAGCCGGTATCATTATTTTAGCCTAACGTTAACTACGAAGCTAACGACAGCTAGCTCTCGCACTCTTTTGTAAACATTCCGCCTCTGGTCGTGCGGTATGTGTTGGAATTAATTAATTACGATTAAAAATAATAAAATGAAGATAATGCCGTTGCTTCAAGATGTGAACAGCAGTGTTGCAGCTGTTTTATTAGGGCTGACTGTAGCATTATACGCAGTTTTGCTGTAACTGCTATATTAGCTTAGCGTTAGCGTTACTGTAAAAGATGGGTGAACTTACTCAGCTGGTCCTTGTTCACACACTTGCACATGTGTAACAAGATCAGTTAGCATCAATAAGCATGCAGTACCAAGGCTGAATAGAAATATTAGGATGTAAGTCGCACAAAATGTAAAGCAAGTTATTTATTGTTATTATTGTGCAAGAAGATTATAAATGAAATTACGTAAGAGACACCAAATTAAAGTATGATGAGCATTAAAAGTGAAAGGATTGTGAGTGAATTTACTCAAATGCTCTTCAGGTTGTTCTTACCAGCATGTTGCACTTTAGTTTTAGTGTTTATCTTGAGACGAGTAGAGGTCTTTTTAAAGACTTAGTCCGAGTAAAAAGCTCAGAAGTGTGAGTTGAAGTTGTTCAAAAGACGAGACAAGCAGTAATATACAGTATTACTTGTTAGTACTGCTTGTTTGTAGTGTATTGCACACATTGAAGTTTTGTACATACTGTACATTGCAAACAACTAGGAGGCCATGTTACCGTTTTGATCATGTTGATGTTTTTTTATTCTAGTTGGGAAGGTCGGCTCCAAGAATAAAGAGGATGCTCCTTATGAGTTGGAGAGCCAGTTTATCCTCAGGCTTCCTACGGTAAGACAGTTACACATGCTAAAATCAGTCATATCTATAAAGGTCAGTTTGACCCTTTGCTGAAAATGATGTGGATGTTTTGTCTTACAGGAGTACGCCTCAACAGTAAGAAGGATTGCCCAGTCTAGCAGTATGAACATGAAAGACAGACTCACCATTGAGTTGCACCGTAAGCTTGTTTTATTAGTAGTTGTAGTGCTTGCATTTGCAGTACAACCCCAGTTTAAATGGGATGTTGTGTGATAATTTGCTCAATTATTAATTATAAATATTGTATTCAGAACAGTACAAAGACAATATATGTAATAGTAATATGACAATATATATTTACTTCATCAACTTCATTGATTTTTGTAAACATCTGCTCATTCTGAATTTGATGACAGCGACATGTTTCAAACAAGTTGGGACTTTAGCAACAAAATACTGGGAAAGTTGCGGAACACTCCAAAAACACCTGTTTGGATCATTCCACAGGTAAACAGGTTCATTACTATCAGGTGATAGTATCATGATTGGGTATGAAAGGCGCATCCTCAAATGGCTCAGTCATTCACAAAAACAAGTGTGTAGAGGTGAGGTTCACCACTTTGTGAAAAACTTTATTCGCAAATAGTCCAGCAGTTTAATAACAACATGTCTCTCCGCACAGTTGCAAGAAATTTAGGGATTTCACCATCTACAATCCATAAAATCAAGATTCAGAGAATCTCGAGAAATCTCTGCATGTTAAGCTGAAAACCAGCATTGACTGCCCCTGACTTTCAGGCCCTCAGCACTGCATTAAAAATGTTCATAATTTTTTAAAGGATATTACTACATGGGCACAGGAACACTTCAGAAACACAGTTCATTACTGCATCTACAAATGCAAGTTAAGACTCCACCATGCAAAGTTAAGTAAAGCCAGAAATGCTGTTTACTTCTTTTGGTCCAAGCTCCTCTGAGATGGACTGACATAAAGTGGAAAGGTGTGCTGTGGTCTTATGAGTCCACTTCTCAAACCTTTTGGGAATCATGGATGTCGTGTCCCCTGGCCTAAAAAGGGCCAATGACCGTCCAGATTGTTAACAGCGCGAAGTTCAAAAGCCAGCATCTGTGATGGTATGGAGGTGTGCCAGTGCCCATGACATGGGTATCTTACACATCTGTGAAGGCAACGTCCATGCTGAAAAATACATTGCATTTCTTAACAGTAGCTGCATGGTTTTGGAGCAACATATGCTGCTATTCAGTTGTTGCTTTTTCAGGTATGTCCCTGAAAATGTGTGACTCTTTATGAAGCGCAAAATATGACAAGATAGACCCAAGACTGTTGAGCAGCTGAAGTCATATACCAAGTAAAAATGGGAAAAAATTTCACTTACAAAACTTCAACAGTTGGTGTCTTTCCTTCCCAACTTTTTTGGGACATGTTGCAGGTATAAATTCAGAGTGTACTTTATTTTCCGTTTTGTTGGAATACATTACAAACTACAAATGTCAGCTTGACGAACCAATTCAAATAAACTATCAAATAAACCTGTCTGAAAGACACCTTTTGGACCTGCATTTTTACTCTGTTTTTCAACTTAACAGTGGCTGCAGTGTCCTAATAGAAATGGTTGCCTCTATCTCTCACAAACCTGTGCTTATAATCAATCCTTTTGTCCCTCTCATTCGTAGCCGATGGTCGTCATGGCATAGTGAGAGTAGACCGTGTCCCCTTGGCCTGCAAACTGGTGGATCTGCCCTGCATGATTGAGTCTATGAAAACAGTGGACAAGAAGACATTTTACAAGACTGCTGATGTCTGCCAGGTAAATCACTGCAGCGGCATTAAATGTAGGATGTCACCTTCATTGAAAACATTTAATTTTAACATTTACATTTAAAACTGAGATATTGTCTTTTCGTGTTCCTTATACAACTGTAGTACAACATTAGTCAGCAGAATGCACAGTAATTTACCATTCATTTTTGCTTGCATGGGTTAGATGCTGGTATGTACACTAGATGGAGACCTTTACCCTCCTTTAGAGGAGCCAACTGGCACTGACCCCAAGAGCAAGAAGAAGGACAAAGACAAGGACAAGAAATTTGTTTGGAACCACGGCAGTAAGTACAGAGAGCAGTTTTTGGGAGTGCTGGAAACTTTAGCAGTTCAGCAGTTCAGGAAGCCTAGTTTGCCCTCCACAGCTGATTGAGCCATTTTGACTCCGCTAATCCTGTTGTTCTGGTCCCCAGTCACCTGCCCTCTGAAGAACACGCGCAAGAGAAGATTTCGGAAAACTGCGAAAAAGAAGGTTTTGACATTTTCCTCTCCCCCTCAGCGCTCGCCTCCCCTTTCCAATCCATCTCTTTAGCATCCTGTCTGATGATCCATCGCTTTCCCAGGCGCTCTCCCAACAAGACATTTACATTTCATAAAATAGGAACTGTGGTGAAAGTGAAAACTAAGATTTACATATAAATAAAGCCTTTCCATCTTAGTTTGCCCCAAAGGCATGCAAAAAAGCAATTTCACTATTGCTTTGATCAAAGTGAAAGCGACTGTGCTTGAGCACTACACTTCTACTTTGTCTTCGGAATAAATCTTCCTGAAGATGCAGAGCTGAGCCATATTGATTTGGCCCCTTCTGTTTTTAATCGCTAATGTGCTTCCTGGCATGCAGCCAGCTGCTACCTTTGTGTGTGTGTGTGTGTGTGTGTGTGTGAGTGAGAGAGTGTGTGAGAGAGAGACACACAGCGAGAGAGATGCTGCTGCTAACGCTACATGTAACCCAATCTCTTTCTCTCTCTCACAGTACATTGAATCTCCTGATGTGGAGAAGGAGGTGAAGAGATTGCTAAGCACAGACGCTGAGGCTGTCAGCGTCCGTATCCTTTTAGATACCAACAGCGGGTCCTCGTGTCCATTTTGTGAACCCAAAAATGCTAATTAGCAGTTTCACCAAGCAAAACAACACTGGTGTTCATCTCCTTTAACAGCAAGCAACAGCATGTAATGTAGAATCAGATGGAAAGCTAACCCCGAGCTATGACTTTAGCTTTTAAGAAGCATAAAATACTTTGTTTTCTTTCTTCTTTTCAGGACAAACATAACCTCGCTTCCATCTAACATCCAAAATAGGTTGATCTGAGGTCCAAGCGGGTGACTCACCTGACTTGACTCTGTCTAATGTCTTTGTGAGAGAGATGCACTTTACAAGGAGGCTATTAGTGCACTAATGAAACTCTGAACTTGCCTGACAGAATAAGAGCACAGCAGGGCTGCTTTGAGTGGCTACTTGCTGTGTGTTAATTGAGATGGACTGTTCATTATCGTTGCTTAGTTGGTCACAGTGAAGCTGGATTCTAATTATAGTTGGAGCGTTTGCATGCAGCAGCAGACATACACATGACACACTAATGAAAGTTAAAGTTCCTGTGGCGTATCATCTGGTTTTTACCTTTCAAGTCTTCTTCAAAGAGGACTTTGTGGAAAGTGAGAGTTCTGAGCGACAGAACGTACAGTATGTGGTCCTTAACCCATGATGTTTAGGGTGGGAAATCATAGCAGAGGATGAGTCCAAGGAAGCAGATCAGCACGGCTCTCTGGCCAACCTGGACTCCTCACCTGGCACCTCGGGACACAAGATGGGTCACGGGTCCTCTGGTAAGTGAAGGAGGAGTAAAATGTGGTGGGCTTCATTAGCGTGCCGGTTCCTCCACTGTGGTAAAGCAGCAAAAGTGGTATCTAGTGTTTGTTATCTGGACCACATGGCCAAGAGAAACACAAAGCAAAGGCAAATTGATGTTTTCAGGGCCATTACAGATATTTGAGAGTTCAATAATGTGGAATTCATATAAACATTTTTCTAATATCCCTCAGATTTGTTAGAAATATGACCAAGATATGCACTAAGTGGGACATTTAAAAAATAAACTTGTCATTGCTCTCTAGTGGCAAAGTTATGAAACAGAGACTCTGTTTTTTTAAGCTCATCTCAGAAGAATCTTTGGCATTTCTGTAGTCGTATTTCTTGCTGCTTTTTGGCCAGTGTTGATCCTGATATATCTGCAGCAAGGTCGGTTCTGATTAACATCTATAGTGTAATTCTGAAGGGCTGAAAAACGAGTCCTGTTTGTTTCTGTTGTGGTGTAGAAATGTGCAGCTGCTTTGAAATGATGCAGATGACCTGACTGTCATACAGTGATTTCTTTGATACTCTCCTCACCGCCCGAGGTTTCCCTCTTCATTTTGAACATGCACACCACCCTTGTCCCTTTTGACAGCCTCTGCCCCAGTGGTTTGAAATGGAAATAGAGAGCACCCAAGCATTAGTTACTCTTTGGCCTTAAGATTATTTTTGCCTGTAGACTCACCAGACGGCCTTCCTAGCACCAAGTGCACAGTGCGACTGTGCTGGCACTCAGAGGTGTTGATGTTAGCGTTGTGCACGAGAGGTATGAATGACACGTCTTTAAAAAATGTGGTAGCACAGAAAACAAAAAGATTTCTGGAGCAGAAGAAAAAAAAGAACCGCTTGTTTGCTGCCTGCTATGTTACTATACAGCCAAGTGTTAGAGAGCACAGACTCTTTGTTATGTAAGATAAACTGTTCACAACATCATAAGTAAGTAGGCTGGGTGTTTGCATTAATCATACCTGGTGTATGACACACAACAGTGAATCCCCAGCATCTTCTGATTTTCACTAGCCTAAAGTCTCTGTGACCTACATCAAACCCAAGCAAGTGTTTGTGCTTATTTCCACTTTTCTGTCCATGTTAATAACACTAATGTGCACTTCCGCATGGCCAGCCCAGCGTGACGAACTGAGGGAGATCTTCAACGACATCAGCAGCTCCAGTGAGGATGAGGAGGACGAAGGGGACCGGCACGAGGACGAGGACCTGAATATCATGGACACGGAGGATGATCTGGTCCGACAGCTCCAGGACAAACTCAACGAGTCGGATTCTGCACAGCATGAAAGCAACAGAAACAACCAGATCGGTGAGAGGATATCATGGTTTCTGCACAGGCCTGGAAACATATGGAAAATCCACATGAACATACACAGAATGAGGAATATCAGTGATTGTATGACAAGCTTCATGAAAAAAATGATCCTCAAATAATTATGGTTTTTATTATGCTGACATTAACAGCCAAAACAATGAATCAAGTAATCATTTAAGTCCTTAATTGAGGGAAAATTTCTAAATATTTGCTAGTTGAAGCTTCTCCAATGTGAGGATTTACTGCTCGTCTCTCTTTTATATATTTTTTAAAAAATGCAATCTGTTTGGGTTTTGGACTGTTGGTTGGACGAAACAAGCAATTTCACAGCGTCAGCTTTTTTCACTATTTTCTGTCATTTTGGGAGAGAGATTTATAGACTGAACAATGGATGGATGAACTGGAATTAATGACATTAATGAAAATAATTGTTAGTTGCAGCCCAACTGACATTATGTAGCATTTGTTGTTGTCAAAAATATAGTTTACATCACTTACTAAGTTGTTTCCAGTTCTGAGGGCCAGGTGTGAAGTAATATTCATGGAGAAACTCTTCAATATATATGACCCATAGATGTATGTCCATATGGTGGGAGATGCATATTTATGTACATCTGTTCTCAAATTGAGCATGTGTGCATGTGAAAGCTGTTCTGGAAAGTGTGTACTTGTGTGTGCGTACTTAGGTGAATGAAGTGAGTGCAGCATTAGAATTATGCAATCCCTTGTGCTGTGCTTGCAACTTGCATTTACCCTTCAGTGCGAGTGCTGGTCTTCCAGCCGACTTTCACCGACAGTCTGTCATTTTTCAGTCGTAGCCAGTCGCATGCTAATTTCAGAGCAGACTTGTAGACCAGAGACAGTCCAACGTTAAATTAAAACAAAGCCCCTCGTACACTTGTCGAGGCAGAGGTCAGAAATAACCTGAACCAGGTGTCTGGACTTCTAATCGGAGCTGAGTTTTCTAGGTCAGACATCATGCACGCACACTCAAATGAGTAGCCCTACTTTCACTTAAACACATGTGCTGCGCCCTCGCCCACAGAGATGCTCAACGCTGACAGCTCTGCTCCTCAGCTAACCAGCCTGACAGGTGTTGTGGCTCGGCGTTCGGCTCAGACAGCTGTCCAGCCTGACAGCTCAATGCCTCCTTATCTACATACACGGAACTGTCAGTCAGCCACGTTACTGGTCAGCTCCATCGTAGCGGCCCAGCAGAGCTAATGCAGATGTGTCGGAGTCTGGCTGTGCGTGTTTCTGGCGGCGCTGCAAAGTTGTATTAAATGGGTCTCCCGTTGTGGTGAATATTAGATCGGCAGTATGAGAGGATTGTGAGTCAGTAGAGGGGAAGCATACGATGGATGCAGTTAGTTTGGAAGATAGTTGATGGTTAGGGAGCCGCAGGTTGTTCCGAGGTGCTATCACTTTGGCTGGATTTAATGAGAACCCTCTGAGGATCCCAGAGCAGACTGATTTAGTTGGTCTTTTAGTGCTTCGTCCTGCTGGCTCACATCCTTTTAAATGGATTTGTTGTTCCCATTAACCGCAATTTGTCAGAGTGAAATGGAGGCTTCCTTGTGTTTCGGCAAGCGAAGGTGCATATCTCGCCCTCACGGCTTTCACAGCTCTCAAACGGTCTCACATCATCCAATCTCTTCAGCTTTTTTTCCTGTTTGCTTTTCACTGCGCATGAAAGCAGAAGCGTGAATGGCGTTTGTGTTTGTATGAGTCGTAACACGGGAACCTCCTGCTGTTCCCTGCAGTCATGGAGTATCAGGTGCAGATCAACAGCGTCAAGGCCAAGCTCCAGGAAACCCGCGCCCGCAAGAAACAGCAGGAGGAGCTCATCATGAAAGTGGAAAACCAGGCCCTCAAAGTAAACCGTGAACACACGCACACACTTTTTTCACAGTCATTCAGAAACTGGGTCTGCATGCACAGAGACATAAACAGGGACATGTAGATGAGCTTGGAGGCAGAAGCCTTCATGCAGCATAAATTCTCTCAATAGTGATGATGAAGACAGCTGATTACACACTGTTTGAGGCCATTTTTTAGTTTTTTTTTTTAAATGTTTTTAAAGCTTTAAATATTAAATTTCTCCCGTCAGCTGTTTACTATATGAGCATTGCTGTGGCATGAAAATTCATTGTTCTGCCAAGCGCTCTTTAGTGGAGACTTTACAATGAGTGAAACATGAGCAGACGTGGCCCTTTTTACGTTGCCATTTCGCGCTCTCATTGCCCGGTGTTTTGGGGCCGTCAAAGCCCCATCTCCAGTCGTTATTATCACAGTCGCAGGGAAAAGGTCAGCTGTCTCTGACTGGCATTCCAAGTGGCCTTTCTGTCAGAGAGGAGATAGTGACATGAGCAGCACAGGCAGACACACATTTAAAGCCATCTCAATTTAATGAGGCTCAGCATGTCGACTCCAACAGATCTTGTTTGTGTCTCTCTCCTCTCGCAGAACCGCTTCCAAGCTCTGCTGGATGAGATTATTCAGCAGGAGGAGCGGGAGATGGAGCAGGTAAGAACCTCTTCGTAAAAGCCGGCGATCGGTGCTTGTTGTGAGCTTTCAGCACTTTGCATGAATTTATCTTGTATGAATGTCAAATAACCATGTTAGCGGATGGCATTGTGCTCGCTGCCCTTTTTAAACCCAATAGTTCTCATGCCTAATAGCAAAGTTCAAATACCATCATGGGAAATTTAATTTGTCAGCAGCTACGAGTGGAGTCCTTTTTGCAGCTATGGCATATAGAGGCCACCCACTGTTTGGGGTCGTTGTTTGTATTGACAAATGAAGGCAGCAAATTAATGTGAAAAGACATGTTAATCATCATCCACTTACCCTGCAATTACACCCCGGGGCTGTCGGGCATCAATCACGCCTTCTATTTTCTGCTCCAACAGCTGGCCTCCCTGCAGGAGCAGCTGGACTCTCTGATAGAGAAGTGACCACCAGGGGGCAGCCTCACGTCATCTTCTGCCACGCATTAACGCACGAGAAGAGGAGGAGGAAGAGGAGCCTTCATCTCCAGGGAGGAGGGAGTCTTTATTAGCTGACTTGCCGTGTCATTCCTTTCAGTTTGTCATTTTCATACATGACACATACAGGATATTGATTTCTGTATTAAAAGTCAATGTTTTTTATTAAGTTGACAAAATGTGTTGTTAGTTACTGTATGATTAAAGTAATTGGTTGGTTTCAGAGGTGACTATTATGTCTGTTTTGCTGTCAGACAGTTTTTACCGCAGCTCGCCATCTCTGTATTTCATTACCTGTTTGAAGAATAAATTACACTGATACACAAGTGTCCAAGAAATGGAAACTGGCAGTTTTATTTAATTTGGGCGGACATTTCTACAAGTGGGCAGGTTCATGTTGGTCATTAACGTATGTGGGTGGATGAACCTTCCTCCAAGTGTTGAAGACACCGTGAAAGCGAAGTTAGAGCATCTTTAGCGTCTGTAATGTGACAAATTTCCACACGAAACTTGAGATACGACACACACACACCCCTCCCTTGGAGGCGGCGGCAGTTTTCCATGGGTTAACTGAACAGATTAGACCTCAACTACATTCTTCGTTTTTCACAGCTTTACCAGCTGAAGTCCAAACGAACACATCTTACTATATTGCTCTGCTAGAACCCCACGAGCCAGCAGTCAAATGTGGTGTTTTATGATGGGCGGGGTTAGCTTGTCGTCCCAAATCACATTTGATTGGATAAACTTACGTAACCGCCCCTGAGTTCAGGATGAGTCATCAGAAATATTTTTAGGTTTTACAGAGAGAGAAAAGAGGCATTTTGATATTATAGAAAATATGTTTTTGAAACATATTTAGAAAATAATGAGTTGATGAATAATTAACTCACAGGGTTTGAACTTGGAAAATGTATTTTTCATTCCACTTTGTCTTTAGGTTCAAGTCGAGTTGACTGTGGATGCTTATAGTAGTTTGAATCTTTGTTGGTGCTCACAAGTGTATTCAGTGAGGCGTCCACTGAGCTCACTTGACTTTCTCACGTATTCAAGTGCCTCCTGTTAAAATTAGAGCTCAGATGATCAGACAAAACGTTAATCAGCAACAATTTCAAACTTTGAATTGTTGATGTAATTTTTTCAGCAAAAAAAATTCTGTTTTCAGCATCTTAAATATGAAGATTTGCTGTTTGTGATCATAAATTGAATGTGTTTGGATTTTGGACAGTTGGTAAAACTAGCAATTTGATGATCGCCTCGGGCCTCTCTTGTGATGGCATTTTCTGACATTTGATGAACCAAACTATTAATTGAGAATGTAATTGGTAGATTAATCAATAGTTTCAGCCCTAGTTCAAATTTAAAGAGTTACTGGTGAAGGGCCACTTCCTGTCCACCTACCTGTGTGATGTAAAGTCCAGCGTCACTAAACCATCATCACGTCATCAGATTAATCTCCTTCCAGAATGATCTCAACCCGGTCGAGAGTGATCTGGGCCTTTCTTGTTCAGGGCCCTGGTGGTCATCCCCACCTCTCCCGCTCCTTCCTGCAGGGATTGCCCCACCAATCGCAGGGGTAGGCAAGAGATTAGCTCCTCAGATTAAAGTGTCCACCTCCAAACCCTGCTTAATCCTGCCATCTGTCAGAGAGCAGCTAAGCAGCCAAGACTCTCGCACTAGGCTAATTAGAAAGCCAGAAGAACCCAAACCTAGAGAGGAAAAAGAAATCTCCAAAACACTCACTTTTCTGTCTGGTACCGCTCAAGACAAAGCAACAATGGAGGAGACGTACCTTATGAACCATCCAGGAGTCAGGAAGAAGATTCTGGCTGGAGGCACAGGACCACTGCCACACTTTCCTCCTGGGACGAAGGTAACAAGCCACAGTTAACCTGACAGCCTAAATCATACCACATTCAAACTCCGTGTGATTGGAACTGATCCCTTGCACAATTACCATTGTGATGTAATTAGTGTTCCACAGAGAAATGGCTATTTTTAGCTGTTTCATTGCCCACTTCAATTAGATCTGTTGAATTTTTCATGAAGTGAGGAAATTTATTCTGTATCTGGCACTTGCACACAGAGCAAACATTTGGTCAACCAAATTGCAACATGTTTTTTGGCTCCGCATCTGTGTTTCTGTTCATCCACTGATCCGCCGGTCGCCGACTTTTTTCCCTTCCAAGTCATATCCAGCCATGTGGCAGCGAGCCTGGACACCGTGACAAACATTTTCCATGACAATGCCAGCATGAATTTCCATTTACCTGTGCCTCTGTGTTACAGTGAGCGTGTGCTCCCTCCCAGGTGAGGTGATTCCCAGTTGCTCGCACAGCTATCAGATCATTATACACAATCTGTCAAGCTATAAATAGAGGATTACATGAGGGCAGCGTAATTTTACAGTAAAGGCTTTGTAAGTCTTCCACATGCACACGAACAGATGGAACACATAATGAAAACCAGCATGTTTGTGTTACATAAGAAGTGACTCAAATATGTGACACCGTTCTGTGAGAATACTATTAAAAAATACATATATCAAGCTTTAAAAAACAATCATAAAAGTGTCAACAGCTGCGCGTTGTCAAAGCTGGCAAACAGCCTATTTCCATCTGTTGTATTCATCTTGTTTTGTGTCTATGTCAGATATACAAAACACAGTCAACAAAGGAAAGGACAGGAAACACAGATACTGGATGTATACGTTCATGCATACATGTATGTACACTTAGATAAATCAAAGGCAGCAATTTTCCACTGTATGTGATTTAAAAATTGAGGAAAAAGATGGTATATTTCTATCATCTGCACACTAAATATAGTATTTTCGAGAAACCCACAAAAATCTCTTAGCCAGTGAAGAAAGGGTCTTTAAAGTTCTGTCTCAAAGGGGAAATCTAAGGTCTTTGAAACGATGTGGGACTCATTCATAGACTTGCTGAAATTCCTCAATACTAATAGGACAAAAATAATGACCTAGTAACACATGGACAAGCTGTGCAGCATTTTTAAGTATATTTTGTTGATGAATAGTTCAATCTATTAATCTCCACCGTCTGACACTTCCTGTCTCCTGCTCCCTCCTTCCATCCCAGCTGGTTTTCCATTTCCAGACGCTGCTGGACAACTTTGAACGCACGGTCATCGACGACAGCCGACTGGCCGGCAGACCGGCTGAGATCTTTGTCGGGAAGATGTTCAAGATGGAGGTCTGGGAGACCCTGCTGACGTCCATGAGGACTGGAGAGGTGGCCGAGTTCTGGTGCGACGCCACTGTGAGTCGAGCTACAGCCTTCAGACATTCGCACACATACTCTGGGACATTAGGCCCCTGAGAGAGGTCCTAATATGTGTTCACGAGCGAGTAAGGGAAGCTTTTGCTTCTCATTATGATGCACATGAATCAACCTTCCGAAGCCTCCTACAGCTCAGTATTATAAACACAAAAACAATCCTTTTTCGAGCGAATCATAGTGTTTTTCTTCTGGAGGAAACTGTAATCTGCAAGTAAAATTGTGGCCATTTCTTGTGTTTTCCTGGCAGACTGATTGGCACAGGCTGCCAGCACCGGGGGGGTTAGCATGATTAAGTGCTCCTATGTCTTGCCGCAGACCTGTTGTTTATACTTTTGTTGATGAGTTTATTTTGCAGCACACAGGATTGTACCCCATCGTCTCGAAGGGAATGAGGCTGATTGCTCAAGGGAAGGACCCCCTAGAGGGCCAGAGACACATGTGTGGCATGGGAAACATGTTCCACTATCACTCCACTGGTTTCCCAGAGCTGGATGAGCTAATGAGAACACCTCAACCACTCATATTTATTATGGAGCTGCTGCAGGTAAGCACTGGTGCCAAAATACTGTACGTCACACTGGAGAGAAAAAGAAGAAGACAGTGCAGAACAATCAGCTGTCTGTTTCCAGGAAGCAGCTTTTCTCAGATTTTAGCATCCTTAAACAGAGGCTGACAGTAAAAAAGACACATTTACCTATTCATCCAAACCCTCTTCTGCAAGTGAAACACTCCTACGCGCGATTTTCTAAAATCCACTGACAGAAATGACAAAAGTGAAGTCCCGCTCTGCCTGAGACGTTCAGCTTTGAAATAATATAGCATCAGAACAAGCTCAAAACTCACCAGGGGGTCCAGCAGCGATAGGAGTAAATTAACATCTTCCCCATTTCAGTCTAACAATGCTTTCCTGCACCCAAGTTCACAGCTCAGAAGTACTCAGATCCTGCAAGTGAAAGAAGCAATACCACGATGTAAAAACACTCTGTGGCAAATAAAAGTCCTGCATTCAGAAGTCCACTCAAATAAAGTAATCACCAGCAAAATGCACTTGAAGTATCCAAAGCACTTGTATGTATAATAACCCAATTTAGCTTGTCCTGCCCAAGGTCCTGAATATTTTTTTTACCTTATGTGCACAATGTAATATTTTGTGCACACGAGTAATTATCTTGCAGGTTATCTTTATCCTCGTTATTGGCAGCCTTGTGTAAATCCCAGCAGGGCTTTTCATAACTCCAACCTGAGCAGTTTTAATCAGCCACGTAACTGAAAACACCCGTGTGCTAAAGCAGAGCCTTTAATCTGTAACAACGCACCACATTTAATATGAGTACATCATGTGTTTTTTATGTAAAATTAAACTAGTATGCCAAAAAATGTAGTGGAGTGGAATGTGGTGAAGCAGGAGTATAAGGTACCATAAATTAGAAATAGCAAAGTACAAATACCTTGAAGTTGTAGTTTAGCGCAGCTGCACAGTTTGTTTCTCTGCACTACTGCAACCGTTTGCACCTCTGTAGCATTAACCTGCGCTTCCTTTGTTGGAGTTTCTCCGTTTGATGCTTTTGCTCTGGTGTGCTCTCCCCTTGCCCCTGCTACTTCCAGGTGGGAGACCCCATGTCGTACCAGAGAGAGTCATGGATGATGGAAAAGGACGAGAAGCTGCAGATGGTGCCAATTCTCCACATGCAGGGCAACGCGCTGGTCAAGCAGAGACAGTTCAGGGAGGCCGCCAGCAAGTACAAAGAGGCTGTCCTGCTGCTGAAAACAGTCCAGTCCAGAGTGAGGGAACGATTAGGGGAGGAAGGCGGGATGAGGGAGCAAAATGAGTGATGTGAATTTTCAGGGTTTTCTAAGGATTTTAGGTTTTTGGGACATGCAGCTCTTTTCCAAGGGGGAGATTCCTGTTTTTATCTTTTGCTCTATACCCCTTATTACAGGCGGAGGGGTGGGTGGAGGAACTCTGGAGGGAGAATGTGAATGAGATGTTCTGATAGGAGAGTGTAAAGGACCCTTTTGTGATGTCGGAGACTTTCAAATAGTTGGTCTGTGTACGAACAGCTAGTGATGCTCCGTTGTCCCAAAGCCATGTCATATTTGAATCTCTGTGAAAATATTTAAACCCACAGAATTCACATAATTTATTAAAAACATGTGTAGGAGATGCCAAGCGACATAGCAGCACCAGGGAGCAGCGCTGATCGTGTTCTTGTTCTTCCATCTGCACATGTGCATGTGTAGGAGATGCCGGGCGATATAGACTACATTAATTTGGGTCGAATGATCGTCCCCCTGGAGTTGAACTACTGCCAGTGCATGTTGGAGCTGGAGGAGTATTATGAAGTTATAGAGCACACCACCGAGCTGCTGGAGAAGCACAAAGGTAAATGTCTGGTTGGAGGGTTGATTTAATCCTCACTGCTGGCAAGATGTCTTTAATTTGCTTTTCTTTTCCAGTGTCACCGAGCTTTACATTCAGACAGCATCGCATCATTTTCACAAATATGTTTCTTCATTTTCTTACCGAGAGAAGTCTAGTCTAGTCTTCCTGACTCAGTGATCCTTTAGCTGAGGTTTGTTAAAGTTAGAAGTGCTGTGTATTGGTGAATCCATGGCGCTGTCCGTGGTGCTGAAGCAGCAGACGGATTTATAATTGTGCTTTTTTCTCTTAGTCTCACCCTTCTGTCAGTTTCCTCTTGGATCTATAATATTCAGTAAAATATATACTATAACTACTAATTTCTACGCTATATTATAGCCTTTATACTCTATAAAGTCACCTTCATGATCAAAGTAGCAACATGTGGTCGCTGAAGAGTGAGTGAATCACACCACAGCCAGGAGGTGGTTAGCTTAGCTTAGCATGAATACTGGAAACAGGGGGAAACAGCTACCTTGGCTCTGTCCGAATGTAAACACAGAGATTAGCAGCACGCCTGAAGAAGGGAAAAAGCCCAGCTGACTCCGTCCAACTCCTTAACTTGTTAGTTTTACACTTCGGTTTTGTATGAATTAAACAAATGAGTATAATGTTGTTAATTTGAGAGTCACCTTTGGACAGAGCCAGACCAGCTAAGCTAAGCTAAGATAACTATCTCCTGTAGACTAATACTGCTGTCATATGTCTCCGTTAAATATGAAGATACAGCCAGGAGAGGGTTAGCTTAGCATAATGACTGGAAGCAGGGGAAACAGCTAGCCTGTAAGACCGCAACTTGTCATATTTTCTCTATTTTTTGTATGGGTTAAACATATTAAATACAGCATGTTTAGCAGAGTCAGGCTAGCTGTTTCCCCAAGCTCTTAGTCAGTATGCTAAACTAAGCTAACCATCTCCAGACTTTAGTATCACGTTTTATGGACAGACATGAGCCAACATGTTTTTTTAATCTGGCTCTCAGCAAGAAGGCAAGAGTATTTCCCAAAGTGTCAAACTTTTCTTTGTAATCAAGTAAATTAAAAGCTGCTCGGCGAAGAGTAAAATGAGGGCTTGTACGGAGTCACTTCCAGCCCGGGACACAGTGCGAACGCTGTGACAAACAGTAATTTCAAACTGTTGTAAAACAGTGACAGCTCAGGGTCTGACGCCTCGGCTGACTTCGCTGCAGTGGCTGTTGCATGTTGCAGCCGTGAATTCAGGGCGAGCGTGTAGGAGGGCTGACGTTGATGACACCGAGGGTTTTACAGTCGGTGCAGCCCTGGGAATTGTGCTGTCATACCCATGGCTACTCATATAATCCTAGAGGAGCTCACATTCTGGCACACTCTCCACTTCAGAGCCTTATGAATTATGCTACCGAGGCAGTCTTTATTTTACTCTCTGTCCCTCAGCCTGGATTTCTGGTTTTGTGTTTGTTTTCGTGTGTGTGGCAGGAGGAGGGAGTGTGTACAGTTGTAAGTATGTGTGTGTGCGTGTGTGGCTGCACGATGCATGTGCTCATGAGCTTGTTTGGCAGGAGGAGGAAGGGTGTAGAGTTGCCTGAGAGTGAGTCGGTATCATGGAAATGATGGGCAGGGGTCTCTGAGCTCCACTGGCCCATTTTTAGCTGCCGCCACAAAGCTTCATCCTTCCTCACAAAGCCCAAAAGAATGATCCACCCCACACCAGCATCACTCCACCTTTCTCTCCTCGCTTTCTCCTCTTTCTGTGCCTTTAGTCTCCCTTTTCCAATCCTTTTCCAGCTGTACCTTCGCTTTCATTTCCCCTCTTTTCACACCTTCGTCTCCCTTTCTTCTCCGCTTTGCTTGCATCCTCCGTGCTGTTGTTCCACCTGTCATCAACATCATGTTGTCTGCAGCAGTCCATGTCAGCCTCTCCACTCTGCTGTCATGCCTTCAGCCCAGTTGCTCTTTAGAGAAGCAAGCGAGCCAGTGGTGGCTCACTGCAGCGTCTCTGCTTCTGCCAGAGGCAGCAGAGAAATCTGTTTAAATGTTGGCTGAAAGACTTAGCGTGGAGGGAAATTAAAGGCAGGGGAACAGAAAGCTCAGCCATCAGCGGATATCTAACCAAACACATGAGCAGTGTGTGTGTGTGTGTGTGTGTGTGTGTGAGGATATTGTGTGTGTGTGCGTGTCCACGACTTTTTAAAGATTTAGTTCGATGTTTTGGATCATCCTCTGAGAGGATCGATACCACCGTCGTGTCTGTCTGTTAAATATAAGAGAACAGCTAACAGCGGGTTAGCCTAGCTTAACGTAAAGTCTGGCAACAGCTAGCTAGCTTCAGGCAAAAGTAACAAAATCTGCCTAATAGCACCTCTAAAGCTAACTAATTAACACGCTGTCTTGTACGTTTAATATGAACAAAAGCAAAGTGATGGGGTTGGACAGACTCAGCTGGGCTTTTTGCCTTCTTCCAACCTTCATGCTAAGCTGAGCTAACTGGTAGCTCTAGCTTTGTGTAACGGTCAAATCTACATGCAGCCAGGAGACGGTTAGCTTAGCAAAAAGATTTTACTGGGAGTATTGTGCTGGACTATTTCATTAAAATGATGAATTATTGTTTTGTACACCTTTACTTTTTTAGTTAGTGATCTGTAGTGGTCAGCTGTGTCATCTTTGGGTATTTCCAATCTTTGTCTTCAGTTATGCTAACTGGCTGCTAGCTGTAGCTTAGCAGACATGAGAATAAGCATATTGCAAAATGTCAAACTTTTGCTTTAGTGAGGAATAAAGATACAGTTTGTTTAAAAAAATACACATACACAGTACACACCTACACACAGTCCTAAATGCAGACAGTCACCACCTCAGGTTTATTATTGAGTATCTCTAGCTTAGTCATCAATAACCTTTTATTCATGTTTTTTTCTCATTATTCTGGTTCTTTTTTTTTTTTTTGCTATTTCTCAGACTGTGTGAAGGGCTACTACAAGAGAGCCAAGGCCCACGCTGCCGTGTGGAATGAAAAGGAAGCACGGAGAGACTACAACATGGTGGCCCACCTGGACGTCACCCTGGCCTCTCTAGTCAACCGAGAGCTGAGGGCCATGTCAGAGCGCATGAAGGAGAAGTACTGGGAGGAGAAGGAGAAATACTGGAACATGCTGGAGACGAGGGAGAAAAAAAACAAAGAGGAAGAGGAGGAGGAGGAGGAGGGGGAAGACAAAGGAAAGCAAGAAGACAATGACAGCGTGGCCGCAGAGAATAAAGATGTGGTGGGGGAGGAAAAAGGTGAAGAAGAATCTCCATCCAAATGTGCTGAAGGCCATAAAGAGGAGCTCTTACCTGTGGGAACAGGTGACAAAGAGGAAGCAAGCCCTTCTGAGACCAACCCAGACGCTTCTGATAAAAGCGAAGGGAAGGGCTGGCAGCACATGTTGCGACTGGTCATGCTGCTGCAGAACGAGGGAAACTTCCTCATGAAGGAAAACCGCTTCCAAGATGCTTCTGCAAAGTTCAAGGAGGCCATAGAATACGTGGACGCCCTTCAGAAAATAGTTAGTGTCATTGCTTATATTTTGGCGTTGCGTAAAAGCGTGCACAGAAATAATAATGCAGTGTTTTCCTGTCAAATAAAACCTTCTGTGACGACACTAGTTGCTCAGAGGGATGATGCCGACCATATTAACGGCCTCCGGTCGGAGCCATTTATCAGGATGAGTGGATGGATTGTGCCAGGAAGTAAAAAGGATTGTGGCTCGTAAACTATAATCATCTGTCATGGTTGCTTTTTTACTGAAGAGCAGCTGTGGTATTGTAGGTATGCAGGCGAAATGAAGAGCAGAGAAAAGAGCGCTAAAAATAACAGCTATCCACAGAGATATCACTGTGACAGCGCTCGCCTCTGCTTCTTTTCTCTTTCTTAAACTCCCTCACTCCTGCCACACCTCGCTGTCTAACTCCCTCACGCCTTCCTCCTCTCATCAACCCACCCTCCTCCATCTTCATGTCCCCTCCCCCCGTTCTCAAAATCCTCTACCCTCCTTTACCTCATCTCTCTATCATCTTCAGCATCTAATCTTCTCCATCACCCCCCCCCCAACCCTTACATCTTCACATCTCTTTTTGTTACCGCGCCCTTTCTTCTTTTCAGCTCCCCTCCTCCGCCCTCACCACCGCCACCTCCCACTCACGTTGTCCTCTCTGTGTGTGCTCGGCAGGTGGATCAGCGGGCGGAGGACCGGGAGTCGCTGGAGAAAGTGCGCCTCCCGCTGACTCTCAACCTGAGCCAGTGCATGCTGGAGCTGAAACAATACCGGCAAGTGGTGGAGCTCAACAACCAGCTGCTGAAGAAGCATAAAGGTAATATATGTTAGGGTGAAGATGGAGGAGGAACAAATGTTTTGATCCAGAAATAGGTACATGAGTTTATATAAACAAGCTTAGTTTTCATTGCTTTTCCTCACACACCCTCATTTTTGATCTTAAAGATATCAAGATCTGTTGCTAGTACAAATGCCTGCCCCCAGCAAACACCTGCCTTCACGCTGCAGCAGTCCTTGATCTCCGTGTTTACCCAGGAAAGAAGGAACCAAGCATTCACAACCGCATTGCTGAGTCTCTCTTTCGCTCCCCTGGCACCCACCCATGGACATCACAGTCAAAAATGAATTCATTGTTTTCTTTTTGTCTCTGCTATGACTGAATTATTTATAGTTGAGGCTGATGTGAAATGGTTGTTCTTATGCTTTCCTTTTCCCTTCATTTGCCTCTCTCCAACTTTCGCCTTCTGCCTCGCCTGCCTCCCGTCTCACCGCCGGTGTGCGGTGCAGCTGTTTCATCCTCCCTCCTGCAGTTTGTTTTACCTTTTAATTTTAGTTTTACAGCTTCCCACTTTTATTCTTCCTGACCTCCCGTTGCCTCATGTGGTCTTTACGTGTCAATATTTCTACCCTTCCGCTGTCTTTTCTCGTACTCCATAGGTAACTTTAAGGCAGTGTACCAGCGGGCACGAGCGCACGCCGCTTTGTGCAACGAGGATGAAGCTCGGAGGGACTTTGGTATGGTGGAGAAGCTGGACCCAAAGTTAAAACCCTTCGTCCGGCAGGAACTGAAAAAGCTGGGCGAGAGCATGCGCTCGGTGCACGCCAGCCAGAATAAGACTTACTGGGATACGACGCAGGAGAAGTGGGGGCCTGGTGGAAGCAAGGCAAAGGGCGCGGCAGGAAAGAAGAAATTTTCACAGAAAGCCACTGAAGAAAAAACTCTAGCAGATAAGAAGTCAGAAAACAGTAAGACAGAAGACAAAGAAAGCTCAGAGAAACCCGCCTCCGCTGAGACAGACGGAGCGAATGACGCAGAAACAGAGAAAAATCCAGATGTGAAATCAGAGCAGCGTAATAAAGAGCCAGAGAGTGGGAGGGCGAGCGGAGAGGGGTTAGATAATGAAAATATGGAGGGCGTCGCGGTTCGTGAGGACGAGCAGGGTGCAGCAGATAATCGAGCAACAGATAAAGACAGCGAGCCTGCGCCCACCAGCACGGGCAAAGATAATGTAGCGAGCAAGAGATCGGCGAGCGATAAGGCCAAAAAGGTCAAACGCCAATCAGGTGCTGCACCGGGCCCAAGCAGAACAAGCAAAGGGAGCAAGGCCACTGGTGAGAAAACAGGAAATGGTGGCACTCAATCAGGACAGACCAATAGGGGGCAGAGCCAAAGGAACGCAGGGCAGGCTGAGGCCAGAGAGACAAAACGGGAAAGAAATGGGAAAGAACAGCAATATGGAGGCAGAGAGTGAAGCCAAGCCTCAAGTCTCAACAGGAAATACTGATGCCACATCCGAATCCAAATATAAACACAAGGAGGGAAATTAATATAAACAGCCGCATTTGTTTAAGTTTCATTATTCAGATCTCTGAGGGATAAGAGCAGGCACATGAAGAAAAAAGCACAGGCAGACGAGGAGTTTGCCAAATACAAAGTTTTTATTTCTGTACACAAAGAGTAGAAAGCAGCCAATAACCCACTTGTTATTACAGTAAAAAGCCTTTCTTCAGAAAACTTTTTATACAGATTAAAAACTCCAGAGAAAAGACAGCAAGACGTGTTTGAGTGCTGGAAAATAACAGAAAACCAAACCCATTAAACAATACATGTTTGAAATGATTAATGAGGTATATTAATGGTGATTTAAAAAAAAAAAAAAAGAAACCACAGTTCACCTGTAAGGTATGAGTGAGTGTGTATATACGTGTTAGTGTTAACCACACCTTGTTTGAGGTTAGGTGATCCATCGCCCTGTCGTGTGAGAGGTGACATACGAGCATGTGTGTCCTCATTACAAGCTTGGATGCAACCGTGGAGGGTGTGACGCAGCGTCGGGAGAGTAATGAACGGAGCCACTGGCGTGTTGGCCGGCTACATGCGTCCTCTGTGGGGTGGTGGTGGGGGAGCTCCTGTCGCGATAGCTTCAGAAAAAGAGACGAGAGATGAGAGTCGCTGCGTGACTCTCCTGCACGCGGGATGACCACCAGAGGCAGTTCAGACGTCAAACGGCAGCAGCAGAGCTTAACACGGGGACAAACTGTGTATGATAGTCACAGCTGCAGCCATTAATCGACTAGTCGTCAACTATTAAATTAATTGGCAACTATTTTGTGTATTTTTTTAAATAGAAAAAGTCAAAAGTATCTGATTTCGGCTTCTTATATATGAATATTTTCTGTTTTTTCACGCCTAAACTGAATATCTTTGCGTTGTGGACAAAAAGGACATTTGAGGACATCGTGTTGCGCTTTTACTGATTGACGTTTTTCACCATTTTCTGACATTTTAGAAAATAATCAGCATTGAATATAATCGTAAGCGCAGCCTTAATGATATTGCAACTGTCACTTAACCACCTAGTGTATCTATTTCAGTCTGCCTCCTCTGTGTTGTCTTAAAATACAGGCGACAAATGTTGACATGCAGCCCAATGGGAAAGCCTCCTCTTCTTTTTCACACGCTGTCACTGTAACATCATCCTGCGTACCCACATGCGAAAGTATGGAGATAAATAGGAGCGTGAGGCCGCCGGGTGATCGTCAATGTGTAATGAGATGTGTGAATACCAATAAATAAATGTCTGAATCAACGTTGCTTGTCATGGCCTTTTTCTTTTCTTTTTTCTTTTTGTTTGTTTCGCCCCACAAGTCGAGCTGCTGCTCTTTGTTCTGACTTGTGAAGCTTTACCAAAACAAATTCTGCGGCGCCGCTGATGCGGAGACGGATTCAACACATGATAATGAAAAGCCTCAGCTTCAGCTACACACTGGCAGGCTTCAGCGGAGGTGGAAGTGAAGAAGACGAGAGTGGCGCTCTCCCTTGCTTCCCTTAAGGCTATTAGCATTTGTATGATGAACGGCACATCACCTCTCCAACTCGCAACCCCGTAGTACTGCGTCCTTGGGGACAGTTCCCTAGCAACAGCATCAAAACTAACAGGCGGCGAGTGCTGAGGAGGACGGAGTCAAAATGTGAGCGCTGTGCGTCTGGAGGGGCGGCCCTTAATGAACTCATGTATGTGAGGTCAGTGTCGTTTTAAGGGTTGAGATGAACTCTGAACTGCGCGTGTCTACGTCCCTTCTGTGAGATCGAGGCGCTGTGATTGCTGGGAAACACAGAGCCACAGCGTACTTGTTTCAGGCAATCGCTCGTCTTGCTTCTGGAGATCCTGCTGTGGCAGGCACATCAAAGTGGATCTCTCCCACCAGCCCTCCAGCAATAAATGGATTGTTTTTTGCCCGCCTTTCCTCTCTCGTCTCAGATCTTTCAGCCCTTCAAGCATCCCCAGCATCATGGCTTCACCCATAAAAGCCCTGTTTAGCTGCTTTCAATGGACGGGTGCTCACGCGCTGTTATCCTCACTTTCCCACTCTTGCTGTTATTCCAAATTAACCACAGGTCTGTCCAGGGACTCACTGACATCCAAACCCACGCCTGACGCAACCTCGGCCCTGACTGTAAAACATAACGAAAAATAAGCCCAGAAACTTGTTCTATACGGATCCAGTTTTAAGGCATTAATTGACTGTGCTATGTTTAGAACAGAATGACCCTGATAGGATGAGGGCACGGCTACTTCAACCACTCCTCTTTGTAAATCTAAAAGCAATTAAGTACGCATTAGCATGGGAGACGAGGCATGTTGAATCAACAGCTACTGTTCTTGTTAAATCTACATGGAGAGGGGGGGAAATTGAGGATGAAGTCAGTGTTGGACCACGTTGTGGTGGCATGCCTTGTCCCCCCTGTAGTGTGTGGGATTGGCCTTGCAGAGGGAGAGGGAGACAGAGGGCTTCAGCTGAGCTGCTTCCTCCCCTTTCTCTGCACGCGGCAGGAGAGCACTAAGATTCCAGAGCGAACGCCTGCATGCTGATATTAATCGCAGACATTTCCTCAACGAAACTCAATCTCAGTCAAATCCAAATTGGCTCAAAACTGAGAGCTCGTCTGAATCCCACGAGCCAAAGACATGAAAAGGATCTCCATCCTTTATGGGAGTCTGTGTTTTTTCGGGACGCGGCGCAGCACGTTATTGATCATGCGGGGAGCCATTCGTGTGTGTGTGTGTGTGTGTGTGTGGGGGTGTGGGGGGGGGGGGGGGTGCACTGTCAATGGGGTGCGTGCACATACGGTGAGCGCAAGCGGTTCTGCGCGAGCGTAAAGGGCTCTCTTAGGAGAGGCGAGCAATGAGAGCGACAAGCAGTTTGAGAGGATTAAAGGAACACAGTGTGTGCATACAGAGGCGCTGTGCTAGCGGGCACTTTGGCAGTCTTAAATAAATCATGGATTTAACTGATGATGTGTCATTCTCACAAAGTAAATAAGCTCGTTGTGGGTGCTCTCAACTCCCTGACGATCTGCACCACGCAGCCACATCAAATGCAGTCAGCCCAGCCCTGATCCAGTTTGCACTAGCAAGCTTTAACGCACCACCACCACCAAAATAACAACCGTGATAACACATTCAAGGAGGGAAACAAAACACACAAACACTGAAGATACAGGCATTCTGACAAACACAAGGGGATATTCTTCTTATTCCTTTTTGCATTTTTTTTTTCAAGTTCTTTTCGTGGAAGGTCCAATTTGTGCTGTGGACTAATATAAAGCTTCACACCTCTGAACGACTACACACATACTGGTAAGCACAGTGTCTTGGCTGGGCGTTTTCCTTTTGCTTTAGTCTCTCCCTGACCTGCTGCTAACGTTAGTTTCCTTTGGCTCGTTAACATGGTGTCAGGCTGCGCCACTGAAGTTATGAGGCACAGCCTGGCCAAACGGACATCAGCGGGAGCCTTTAGCAGTTTGCATGAAAAAGGCTTTTAGTGCACAGAGTTCCAGTGGAGGGTTAGCTCTGGGTATCATAGCTGCTGCAGTGGTCACAGGGCCTGGTGTATTGTGGCCTGACCTCAGCCATCTGGAGCTCCTCCCTCTGCCATCAGGCATTCTTTCAGGTTTTCACTCTGCTCCTCCAGGCCCACTCGGGGTTAGATGTGTGAGGTGGTGCCTGAAATTAGGAAACAGAAAAAGAAGGGGTGAAAAAGCTTTTACGATTTTAGGAACACATGCAGAAGACTGACAAAATGTTCTTGGCTATAACTATGAAGACTATAATTATGATAATCCCTTTCTTTGTTCAAGTTACAGGCTTTGGACTGCCCTGCAAATTGCGTTTTAAATGCGACAGGACAGTTTGCAAAGTGCGTGACACTGACGCTCTCTTTCTCTCTCTGTGCTACTGTCTCTCTTTATCTTACTCCTCCTCCCGCTATTTAATCTCCCTGTCCCTCCCCCCGACTATCGACCCACAGCAGTACATATTTGCTCTTCTCTCCATCTCTCACTCTCTCGCGGGTGATGGAGGAGCAAAGGTTCTGGCTCTGAAGCAAGGGGGGGGGGCTTCGGCTGCTGTGATCCACGCAGCCCCGGCGAACTCACCCGGTTCTGAGGGGAAGACGTTTCTCAGCTGCTCGATGACCTCCTGGAGCTGCAGCACTGTATCCTGTTCGTGCTCCATATCATCCCCTGTCATACACACACACACACACACAAACACACACACACAGAACGTTACACCTCTGTGAACAATTAAGGGTGGGATGGGAGGGGGAGGATGCATTGTTTCACATTCACTGTGCGTGCATGTGTCAAGCCCACTTCTGAGCCCGGCTGCACATCGCTGACCTGCTGCTTCAGTGTCAGTGGTCTCTCTGCTGGCCGGCTCCCCGTGGTGACCCCCTCCAGACACGGGAGAAGACAGGGTTGACGGTTCTGATCCGTTGGCCTCCGAGTCATCTTTGGGCTGTTTTTAGGAAAGACTGATTATCATTCAGGCCAAATAATAGCTCATATCCATCATGTCTCAGGCTAAAGAGTCATTCGGCCTTTCACATAATAATAAATGTGATAGCTAATAGCTCTCAGCCAAGAGTCCTCTCTGAGAAGAATCCTTTAAAAAACGCCAATTTTGCCCGACAGCTGTTGCACAAAGCCATCAGGTTGCTGTGATTTGTGCTTTGATAGACAGATAAAAAGATGAATTGTGCTGCACGCAGCAGCATTGCAGAAAACACAGTGACAGAGGTCTCAAATCACAATCAAAGATGCATAAAATAACTGGAGGATATTTCCATATACCACATATTCTTTTGTATTGTTTTCAGCAACAGTGTAGGAATACTCAAGAAGTGAGCAAGTTCAGTAGCTGCAGAGAAAGCGAGGCGCCTGCAGAGACCGGGAGGAATCCACACTTCCACACAGTACAAAGGCAGATTTTGCTGATTTCATTTTTTTAGGAAATGAAAGTGAATAGGATTTTTTTTTAAACCCAGGAATGTTTACCTCCTCCCCCTCCTCTGCCAGACTCTCTTTACTCTTCACTCTCAATCTCCCAGTCTTGACCTGAAGAACAGGATTCCTGTCCCTCTTTCTCAGTCTTTCTCCTGTTCTCACTAACTTTGTCCCTTTGCCTTTATTTATTGACCTGCACAAGCAATTTGCATCTGTACTTCTGTTGCTAACATCTTACACTTTCTTATTATAGTAAGTGCATACGTCAGCTCCTGTTTCCTAGCCATCTCTTTCTCACACCTTTCCTTTAGACTGCAGCAAATCCTTTTACATTACGCTCCAGAGTGTCTGAAGGCTTATCCTCTTTCTTAACTCTTTCACGTACTCCGGCTACTACTTCCATCTTGCAATGTCGTACCTTCAAAGTTCAAAATTTACATTTTCAGAGCAGCTGTTATTTTGCATTTTTTTTTAACATATGTCTTTGCCTTTTTGCACTTTAAGAATGTACGTGAGGCGCTGTGCTAGCTGATGTATGGTATGCATACAAATGTAGAAAACCATTGAATGTGTCTGCCTTTGCTCTTTATTCAAACTACACACCACAGTTCAGCTATGTGTTGACAGTCAGTGTTGATAGTGCATGACCTACTCTAGCCTGTATGTCGGGATACTTCTGGTCTAATAATACCCATGTGATTATCATGCAGGCTACAGGCCGACTGTTAACACTGCTGGTCGGAGAGTAAAGGTTAATGTCTGTCATAAACACAGAATCCCCTTAGAAACAATTGAAATGATTCATAGAACTCACTTTCAGCGATTGCACAAATTGAAGAAAAGTCAGATAATCCATCACGTGAACATAAATGATACACAGACACCACTTCAATAACTCCATGAGGACCAATTCCAGCCACTTTTCTTAAATGCGACAGATGTGTTATCAAATGGAGATATTTTCCTAATTTGCTTGTGTTTTGTCCATTTATCTGTGTTGTCTTGTGCTGCAGTGCAGTGCATTAAGCTCCCGGAGCCCCTGAACACAGCAAATTACACTCCTTTACTGACAAGTGGAGATTTTTGGAATGATGAGTGCAGAGGTGTTGGAGGATCTCAAGCAGTGATCAGGCCGGTTAAATTTCTCAGCTGCAAACTTTCGTGTATGTGATGAATAAAAGTGGGCTCAGACTAGACCCCTGAGGGATCCCACCAAAGGGGGGGCACAGGGGAAGGAGGAATTAACTCCAGTGTTGGCAGAAGTGCTGAGATGCTCTAAAATACTAATACCTGTCTTTTAAGTAGTGTAAAGTTATATTGTATTCTATCGGACTTCAATTCCAGTTATGAAAGACCGGGAGAAAAATGAACAGAATATATGACGACCAGGGAAGACGTGTCATGGCTTTATCCTCCCACCATCCCTGCACATCCTGTCCACTTGGGACACTATGACACACATGTATGGGATTGCCCAAAAGTACACACACTGTACGCACCCTCTCCACCTTGACAAACTGCTTCAGCCCTTCACCTCCTCAGGGACTCCTCAGAGTCGCTACTCCCATAAAAAAGATGGCTGAGTGGGGTGTGGGCAGCCGAGAAGCTTATCGCTCAGTGTCGGATATCCTCACAAACTTTCATGTTAAATGATTGGCTCCAGTGTCGTCTGGACGCTGTGTTTAACTATCAGATGCTCAGATGAAGCACTTTCACCACTGTTGGTTCAGAGGAAGATGGAACACTGTGAATGACTCACTGAGAAATAACCAAACTGCTTTTTAAGTACTCTTCTGATCCATCATTGTGCATAAACAATGTAAAAAGCTTATTTTACTGTTATTATCCTCCTTTTTTATTCCTCTAAAACCTGCTCTTCTTCTTTTACGTCCCATGCACTGTAGGGGATGGGGGATGGGAGTTGGCAGCAGCATATTATGGTTCCACCTGGTTGAGTTGGAGTTTATCTTAACTACTTTTTATAACGCTGAGTTTATCAATCTACAGCACATTATGGTAACTCCTTAATTTATGGGTTCATAAAATCTGAATCACTTTCCAAAGACAGAACAATAATAGGGAAAATAGAGAGTGATCAGTTGGTTTACTTTCAATAAATTCCAAATACTAAGCTAACGTGATGGTTGGTCTGTGCACTGCAGGTCAGCTAAACATGAAAAAATAAAACATTTACCTAAAAAAAAGTCTCAATTCACAATGAAAATGATGTGGATAGGTAACTCATTCCAGAGCAACAGGGTCCTGACAGCAAGGACCTGGTCGCCCCTGGTTTCAATCTAGATCTTGGAATATCTAAAAGGGATCCACCAGAGGATCTCAAGCTACACTCGGAGTAATGGAGTAAAAAGTACAGTGTTCTACTCTGAAATCTAGCGGATTAGAAGTATAAATAAGGGAAAATTTTAAGCACCTCAAAACTGTATGTAAGTATAGGACTTGAGTAAATGTGATGGCACTACTGCTCCACTCTCTGCATGACAGCCCAGCACCATGCCGCTCACAGAGTACCTGTAGCAGTAGCTCCCTGAGCCTGCGCAGCTGTGACTCCAGCTGTTTGTTGTGGTCCTCCAGGATCTGCATGCGGGTCTCCAGGCGCGTCTTGTGTTGCCGGAGGACCCGCGCCTCGGCCAGGAGCTCCTCATCCTGCTGCCCTTCCGCTGTGGGCGAACCCGGACCGCCCTCTCCGGCCTCAGTCAGCATGGGAACCGACGCCGCCTCCTCGTGCTTCCACTTGAGCCTCCTGTACTCGCCCTGCAGCACCCTGAGGTCCCACCGTGGACAGATGGAGGGAAAACAGTCAGGCCCACATGTTGATGCAGCATACAAAACCGATGCACATGACTGAACATATTTATCCGGCTTCACACATAGGAAAGCTCCGACACATAATAATGAAATGTTTGTGAGCTATATAATTAGAATAATTCCACCACATGCGAATAGTAATGCATAAAAGCGGTGCAGCAAGGGGCTAATGTATTGTTGATATCCTACCACGTCGAGAGCAATCATCCTCACTGTGAATGTCAGCTGCAATAAATCAGTGTCTTCTGTCTGCTACGTGTGTGACGCCAAGGCCGCTAACTGTGCTGTGAAGCATTGCTAAAGGTTTTTTAATTTATTTGGCTGCCGGAGCAACATGGTGGTCTACATAAGTGCTGAATTAGTAATAACCTTCTGTTAAAACTGCACATATCGCAGCTTCATCATGTCCAAAAATTCAGTCCAGTGGATTAACACCTGTGTTTTGCTGATTTTGGTTTTACTTCCTCGTTGTTTGGGGTTCCACAGATTAATAAAAATAATAATTGCAAAATTAACTATTTTTTCCTTTAATATTCTTATTTTTATTTTCTGATGTTGTTACAACACAATATGCAGAAAAGTATTGAACTGAGAAAACCTGGACGTTTGATGAAGGTGACAAAACACAGAAATTTCCATAAAGCGCTGTTATTCCAATAATAAGGGAAAGTTATCTGAGCTTTGCATGAATAAACAAATATTTCTTTCGTTTGCTAGAAAGTCACAAATAGGAGCATGACAGACCATCCTACAAGTGACATTTCCAAAGTTTTTTCAGTCAATTAGACCCCAGAGAAGTCAAACTCCCTGTTAACTCAAAGCAATAACAAAGGAGGGGCAGCGCTGCATAAAATGTGCTGTCAACATCAATCACAGATATAGAGCAGATGAAAATCTATTGCATTTAACCATGTTTTACTGCTCAGGTATCTGAGACACCAAACTGGAGCATGATGCATCATTTTCTGTGGCAGACGTCTGCATCTTATGAGTCATCTGTTCAAAATCAGGTTTATAAGCAATTCTCATAAAATTAGGAAAAGGCTCGAGATATCAAGCCGATACAACAATGTTAAGTGTATATTTTTTAAGCTTTTAAAGAGGACCCAGACCCCCGAAAAGATGATTAGGGTTCGAGTTATTTGATTCTGGTATTGATTTATCGTTCAGGTACAGGCCTTGTGAGAGCCGCAGCAGAGGATATAAACCAAGCAAAAGCAGCAACTATAGTCATAAACAAGGACAACAGAGCACACTGCAGTGTCATAACAGGAGGCGTCGTGCTTTGTAGAAACAGTGAACTGGGTCAAGGTTTTAGACACCCAAAGGGCACAAGTGTGTGTGTGTGTGTGTGTGTGTGTGTGTGTGTGTGTGTGTGTGTGCGGAAAGGTCACAACCAAACTGAAGACAAGAGAAAATTATTCATATGAATCATTCGGATAAAGGTTGCCTCTGGTAACTAATTAAGAGGACAGGAGAAATGAATTTGCTCCATTTATGTAAAATGCCTGACCCTCTTAGCTACGAGGACACAATGCATTCAAATTCAAGCATTAACATCTAAACTAATGTACGTCAGAGAGGATTTATACTCGAATCGCACCAGTCAAAGCGCGATGGACTCTTCCTCTGCAAGACACCAACAAACTGTCAAGTGTTTCCATGCTATCGCCACGTTTTCTTGCAGGCTCTTACTGTGACATGTGCACACAGAATGCAGTTTTTGTTTTCTTAAGGCTGCTCAATAGGATTTTAGAGTGTGAAAGTGTAAACTCCCTGCAGAAGAGCTGCAAATGGCAGCAGACAAACCGAAAAGACTGTAATGCCTCCAGATCAACACACACGTATTATGCTTCTGGGGAGCTTTAGTGATGGAAATCACTCCCTAAACCAAACTTTTATCTCTCTGCTACATGCCTTATAATCTAAAACTCATTCAACTCTACAACCAAATCAAATGCTTACATAAATACCATGTTTTGTGGATGTGATGGAGTTGGTGCACTGTTGGCTTACAACAATAAGCACAGTTAGTCTGGTTCAGAAGGTTTTATTGTTTGTAAAAACAAACATGCAGTAATGACTCCTCCACCCAAACAAATCAAGAAAGGAACCCAGTTCCAGACCCACTGCACACTCATGTTTGTTTTTCCTGGATACAGACCTGTTCTCGTTCTCCAGGCGGGCCAGGGTGCATTGGAGCTGCTCCTTGTCCTGGTGCTCCAGGTGGGCCAGCAGCATGTGCTGTCCGCAGGGTGAGTCATGGTCCAGGGCTGGGCTGGAGTGACGCAGGAGGTACTGATCTTCATCCCTGAGTCCCCCACACAGGAGACAGCACACTGAGCCACCAGCACACAGCCACCAGCAGCACAAAGCAGAGCCAAGGACGGCATGGAGCAAGCCAAAGCGGGGCAAGGCAAGCAGGCAGGACGCAATCAAACCACACTGGACGGACTAGCACGGGACGCTATGGCAAAGGCACTGTGCCAGGTTCACAGTCCAAATATTAAATGTTCTATAATAAACTTGGCTTAACACACCACATTTATTAAAAATGGGAGGTAGATCTTCATATATTGCCCAAATAATAAACGTTTTATTGGCAATAGAACAGAAACTTAATGTGCCGATCTATGATAGTAGGCCTACAGCTGTAAAAACAACAAATGCATCTGTCAATGTTGGGCAATTAATTTAATGGAAAGACAGCTGTTTGTCTAGATTTATATGTTGCGGCAACGCCTTGGGCTACAAAGTAAAATACTTCATCGAGCCAAAGTTAAAAGCAAGTTATAGGCTTTGTATTTTGACGCCAAATTATACATCACAGAGGTATTTATAGGCCAAGCTCAAGCAGAGTGGTTTTGTCGAGAGATGGCCAGATCCACTTTGGTTGCAGCACACCTCTTCTACAGTCAGATCTATTATTTAGGAGGTCCCACTTAACCGTCAGATGGATTGGTGGATCAGCAATGAGCCGGAAAAATTTCTCTGCATTTTATATTACAGGTATTCCTAAAAATCCTGTTTTTCATTTCATGCCAGTCAACTCTTTTTTTATTTACATCTTTTGCTTTATTAAGGTTTTTATCCCAATGTTCCATAAGTGGGTCAAAAATGACCCAACTGACGCCTTTAAATGGAAATCTAAAGGGATCTTTAAATTTACTGCATTACTGCAGTTGTGATTGAAATGTTGACATAGCTAAGTAGTTTAGTAGCTCACTCCACTTAATAAGTAAATAGGAGATATTAATAGTAATATTTGCAGGTTTAATAATGTTATTATGCACATAAATGTTAAAAAAATATGAACACTGATTCTGATATAGATTATTTTTGGTTTCTATTGACCTTTGCATCTAAGGGTTCAATGAGTTCCATAACCATCACCTGGCAATAAGCAGCAGCAGTGAACTCAGGACAATGCATACAGCTGCAGGGTGAAGGCTGCACACACAGGCAACATGTTTCAGGACAGGAAGCAGTGTGATGCCAGCCAAACGCCAGCTGGAGGCACAGATAGCACAGAGCCATGCAGCAGGAAAACCAGGGAGGCGCTGACAGACAGAGGGACATGCTCGTAGAATAGGAGCAACAAGATACAAGGGCACAAGAGCAGGAAGCAGCAGCACTACACATAAGGAGCAGAAGTGAAGTGTCATGCATACAAACACACTCTCAGGCACAGAATTATAGACGGACACAGACACCAACACTATACATACATGCACTGATATGCACACATTTTTGTGACAAAACTCCATCTAAGCAAGTAGAAACTCTGGATACATGCACCATGGCAACAGAGATGCTAGGAGCAGGCTTCAGAAGCACAGGTGTCAGTAGTAAAAAGTGCTGCACTGCTTGCAAAGAACTGTAGTCTTGTCTAAGCCTAAAACTAGCTTTTAATGTGGTGTCAATCACAGCCTTATCTCAGCGTGCACACACATGAGACCCATCTGAGAAGGAATAATGAGCATGCATCACATAACACACACACACACACACACACACAGACACACACACACAGACACACACACACAGACACACGCACGCGCACACACGCACACACACACACACACACAGACACACACAGACACACACACACACAGACACACACACAGACACACACACACACACACACACATGCCTGCAGTCCTAAAAAACAGGCAAAACCTTTCACAAGGCTGCTGGGCATGCAACTCTGATTAAGGCTTGATAAAGAGAAGGAGGAAACTGTCCACATCAACGAAATAACACGTGGACACATGAGTGCATGATGTCAACAACCCTAACCACTACATCCACCTGGCTCTTTCTCAGCTTTCAAAAATGAGGACTCACCTTAGCGGCTGCCTCATTCATATCCAATATCCCTCAATCCTCTCACTGCTGTAACCTCGCCACAGCCCGGCCACTCAGCCAGCCTCTACAAGCACGCACACACACGCGGCTCCCTCTCCTCGTCGAGGCTTTCTGTATCTACCAACAGCCAAATACTTCAATCACAGCAGGCATGTGTATGATGAACGGGGGCTGTGTGCACGCTGTTTGCTGTAGGTCATTTTCATTCTGCGGCCGATTACGTGAGCTATTACCCACTCTTTCCCCAGCAGTCGCACATACATGCACAAGCCTGAGCGCATGCAGTGTGCACACAAAACACACACAAAATCCCAGTGAAAGGCTGACGTTGTAATGAGGGAGTTCATATTGTGGGGGTGGCAGCATACTTACAGACTTTCATCAGGAGACAGGCTATCCGTGAAGAATGAGCAATTCTGGCTCTCCATTTCTGCCAATCTATATATATATATATATATATATATATATATATACACACACACACATACGTATACAAACAAAAAGAGAAATACAGGATACAATGGATGAGTCAGAGCAAATGTCGGAGAAAGCAAAAGCAACATGTTGATATTATCACACGCTGTAGAAATACGCTTCCACAGACACAAGATAAAACAAACAATCAGTGCAGTTTAGCTTTTAAATGGTGTGAATAAGACCTGTGGCCTTTTAGTATTATGGACTGAAACTGAACATGCAGACTGCAGAGTGGCAGAAATTCCTCTTGCCACAGAGCGCGGGCTATAAACGTGTCCACGAGGAGGGAGGATAAAATTCTGATAAAATACTGTACTCTGTCTACCAGCATGCCGGCAATAAAACAGCCTTTCAGAAATGTGCTGCTGTCCAGAATACCAGACTGCAACTGTGTGTGTGTGTGTGTGTGTGTGTGTGTGTGTTAGTGCAATAAGTGAGGGGCTGCGTGGCTTTTCGGGACCAGGGACAGCACTTCTAGTTCTGCTGTCTGTCCTGCTGACAGTCGCACTATGCACGTAGCTCCGTAAGCTGCTTCAGTCCTATCAGAAATAAAAATTCTGCAGGAGGGAAAAATAGTTGAAGTGTGTTAAAAAATACCCAGTGCTTAAACTTGTTTTGGTTTGATGGCATAGAAATCATATTACTGCATAAAAATAACTGCGTGTTTAAAATAAAAAGCTGTAAATGGGCTCGACGTCCTTGAGCAAAGACACTGAACCCCAGTTGCTCCCAGTATTTAGGCCAGTGTCTTGCATGATAGCTCACTGCTGTCAGTTTGTGTGTGTGTGTGTGTGTGTGAACTGGCAAATTGTAGTGTGCTTTGGATAAATTCAGTCCATTTACTGAATAAATAAATAATGAAAATAAAGAGAAATTGGGTAGAAAAACACAGAGACTGGCTATGGCAAGAATGTGGCATATTACACTGCCTATTAGAGTGCACATTTTGGCTAATACATATAAAGTGTATGCTATAGCTAATATACTAGCTCAAATAAACTACTCCCATGCTATTTAATTATTTAGCACTCTGTTACAATATGCAACTGCTTTTCTTTTTTAGAGTTGGCATCTTACTCAGTCATTGGTAGTGTTCTCTTTGTGTATGGGTTGTGTATGTGAGCATGTGTCCATATCACCTCACGCCTTTGTCTCCTCCACCCACAGGTATAGCTTACACCTGAATGCACAAGGCCACCCACTCTCTGACACGTACTAAAAGGAAATGCATGGAAGACATGATCTGAAGTAGGTGCTTGTTGACAGTGCAGCCCACTCAATACCACACATCAATATATATATAACAATGCTTGATGATCAAAGGGAGGGTTTCTCCTTCACTTCAGGTAATTAACCAGCACAGAGAACCAACCCACTGATGTGCTAGGAGCCCTGTGGCTGCCCACATGCATCCGTGCACACACATGTACCGCATGAAAGCTCGTGTTAAATCTACACTGCAGCAAACACACACGGTGCTGCATCATCTTTTGCAGAATGTCGTCAGCTGAGGGAGTGAGGGATGTGAGGAGGAGGAGTGACTGATGTAGAGGCTGTCAGGGACATCCACATTACATCCTATTTCTCTCCAGCGTCCAATGAGACCATAACACTGAGAAATGCAGAATTTATCCATGTCCCGTTACAGGAGGCTCGGCCTGTGAACCCGACCGCTCATAATTCATCCTGCGACGCTATTCATCAGACCTCCTCCACAAACGCGGAGTCTCCGTCAGGGACAACAGCAAATGAGAAAGGAAAGGGCACAAAGTAATAGGTAGTAGTGGTGCGGGTGTGTGCGCATGGCCGTCTTGTGCATACATGTGTGTTAAGCTTCTTGTATGAATGTAAATAGATGTGAGAGGAAATGAGAAATGGGATAGCACGAGGGCGAGAGAGGAGAAATCCTAACAGAGCTCTAAGAGGTTTTTTATTATCTTCTTCTTATCCATCCTCTGTAAGATGTCGAAGCAGCTCTGATGATGAAAGGAATGAACTCCTGCATCGATACGGGGGGAGGGGCGGGAGACGTCTCTGTGTTTGACATGCGAACGAATTTGGCTTTCCTAACCTCAAACATCCAATATTTTATCTCCCTGAAGATGACTGTAGACTACGTTATTGCCATGGATTAACACGTACACCCCTAACTGGCTGAAGGGCACTTTGACACAAACACACACACACACACACACACACACACACACCTGTCTAATATGTCATCCAGAGGGAGAACATTTCAGACACTGACCTGCCAGGGATGACATCCAGTATTTTGATATCGGCTTGACTTTCCATTAGTGCTCAAAGTGAGCTGTTTTATGATTAATACGGGGAATGAATTCAAATAAAAACCTGATTTCTCCCTTTATTTCCTATATTAATTGACAGGTAGAGAAGAGGAAGAAATAAAGAAAGAAAGACAGAAAAAAGAAAGAAAGAAAAAGACGATTAAAGTCAATTCTGCGAGCTGCCTGAGTAAAGATAAAATACTTAACATTCCTATAATAAGGACTGTCTCCTCTCCTATTACGACAGTGCTCAGATCAGTGCTCTCACCTCTCTTTTTTTATTGCATCTAAAACTGCAAATGCTGACTCTTATTTATTTTAGCCAGTATAACGTGTTTACGGCACGCTGGACCAAAGTCATACTGGTAGGTGACCTACACGTGGAAGGGGGACAAGACAACAAAAACACGGTACAATATACCCAGTAAATACTGTTTTTGTAAAGTGAAAACAATGGCTCTCATCTTTGCTCAGCCTCTAATCTTGTTGCCTCTGTTTCGCCAGACGACCATGCCAGGCACCGGCCGAACCATCCGGAGCAGCGCTGACATGCTGGCACCAGGAACCAGGAACCGAACCGCCAACCCTGTGATTAGTGGCCATCTCCAGTAGCGTGCAGGCCAACTCCACACAGCTGACAAAGGCCTCAGAAAGTGCCACTGAATTGAATTCAAATACCTCTGACTCTGTCTCAGTAAAGATTTACGCTAATGAGTTTCAAAGCTGTGTCATTTATTGCCGGGCAATTGCAGCCAATTGCACAGGTGTGTGTGTTAGTGGTAAACACTATGAAAATAATGGTGCAACTGCCCCTGTGTGTGCAACATCCTCGTGTTCTTGTGCCATGTGTGGCAACATGCAGCACAATAGTAACACTTCATTTTGACCCCTTTATTGAGCATTTATTAGCAGTATCCAAACACTGAGTAATGATCACAGACAGGAACATTATATACTATAATGTAATGTGTAAGCAAATATAAGGAAATTTCAAAGTTTAATTAATGTGTCTGTAGCTCCGCTTATGAGTGTATATATGAATGCTTGAAGATGTATAACTAGACATATGAGCAGTGTGTTTCAAAGCATTTGGTAAGTCTTTACAAAGACATACAGATATTTTACAAGCAGTTTCAAAGCACGAGTCTGGTGATATTCTGTATTTTTCTTTCAGTCAACAAACTGCATGAGAGGACCAAAACCAACACTGAATTGCTGCTAATAACAAGCGTTGTCTTGCAAAGCATGATACAGCTTATACGTGCCTCTGAGCCACAGAGCGCCATTGTTGTTCAAAACTATTAAAAACACATCAACGTGCCACCGGGTGACATGTCCCATTATGATGAATACGGGCGCTGCAGTTTATTTAGAGTTAATCCATCAAATAAAATTCTGCTGCCAAAAAATAGGAGCTAGCTCACCAGATCCGAGGCTGAAAATAGACCGCGACAAAATCACTGTTTAGTTCTGTTTGTGTAGCATTTGCTAAAAGCAACACTGCTCAGCTGTTTTTGGGAATAAGCAGAAAAAGATGCTTGAGAGATGAGTAAGGTTGCTAAGATACAGTGGACACGTGGAGGAAGGCTAAGACAAACTTCCTCCATGAATGTGTCTCATTTAAACTAACTCAGACTGTCTCACCGTCATCACGTTTGCATTTCACTTCCTTTAGTTTGTTTGGGTGAAGGTTGTTGGCAGCTACAATGTCTGTGCTGGTTTAAGTGACCAACGTGTGCTGTTTGAAGCAAATTGTACTTTAATTAGCTGCAAATGAGCTAACGTAGGAGGATGTAACTGAGAAGATATTAAAGAAAAGAAGAAAGGAGTAGAAGAAAGAGAGCAAGAGATGGGAAAAGGGGGAATCAATGTGTGGGTGGGAGACAATAGAAGAGAAGGATCAAAGATAAGACTGGAAAGAAAAAAAGGCAAGAAAAAACAGGAGAAAGGGGAAAAAAGGAAGAGATAAGAGGAGTAAAGAGGACAATTGTGCCTGCTCTCTTGTTGGTGTGTGTTCCCTCTGTTTTGGCAGGATGTAAGGCAGTTTTGTGTAAAAGCCTCAGGGAGGTAATACACAATAGCACATTTACAAGCACAGACACACACTGCAGGCTCAGGGGTAATGTGTGTGTGTGTGTGTATGTGTGTGTGTGTGTGTCCAGCTCTGCAGCACTGTGGGCAGAGCTGCCAGGAGTGTGGGAGTCCAGTGCTGTGGCCTGTTTATAACCTGTCAGACAGACACTAATCCACACCAGCAGCTCCCAGGTGACCAATGGGCTCACTGCCCCAGCAAGCGACAAGCCGCTAGGCACGCTGAACCCCGCCGACCTCCACACACAACGACAGCCACGAGCTGCTCTGCTTGTGTGCACCAGCGTGTGTTTGCGTGGAGAGTAAGCGTGAAGGAAACCGCTGGGCGGTACAGTCTCTAGCCCGGCTGGAGTACAGTGCACAGGGCGGCAAAATCAATACTTCAATCAGGACGAGGCGAAGTCCGAAAGGTGAGGGAGCAGAGGAGGCAGGGGAGGAGAAGAGGTGGAGGCAGGGGCGGAGTTAAAGGGAGACAGGCTTTGTTGCAATGATTTGATGTGTAGCACAGCACAGAGAGCCACGTACCTGCTGGCATAGTGTTCAATCCTGCTGTGTGTGTCTGCATGGGGCAGCTTGGGCGACGAGCACGGCCTGAGAACAACAGAAGCCAACGTCAGCGTCTCACCGAGACATTTTTAACACTCTGCAAGTGTGACCAAAGCCAAAGCTTAACTTAACTCACATATATTTGCTATAATTCAGAGGAAGAGAGTTTTTTTTTGTAAACATGGAAACCTGTCTTGTTAGGATGCAAACAAGAGAGATCTGATTAGCTTTACAGAGGAGGAAAGAGAAACTTGAACATTTAGGCAAGTCCTGTAATTTAGCACAATTTTGAGGATTTTACACACAAAACATATATTTGTCTTAAAATGTGATGCATCTCTGTTTATTTCCCACATTTCTGGCTACACTACTCATGGCCCTTCACCACAGGTTGCATATGTCTACGAGCTATGAGTAGATGAGCTGTGGAGCATACAGTCACAGTGAGAGCTGTAGAGACAGGAGGTGGGGAGGGGGAGGTGAAGACATGTAGGGACGCAGGTTGGAATTGAGCCCAGGACGCAGGACTCAGCCTCAGAGCACACTCTAGACAGTAGCTGCCGTGGCGCCCCTGGACCAAGAATCTTGAATACATGGTGGTACATCATTATGTTAATGCAAACATGGATCGACTCTGAAATTCTTGGGTAATGAAAGGACTTCCACGTCGCCTTGGGGAGAGGACACAAACAAACTGATGAGCAGGGAATGCTACTGGATTTACAAATGAAATACAACTGAACGATGGACTGTAATGAGGAAATGAATGTATCTTGTTTTCTATGATTTTCCTTTGATGCTTCGAAAGTACTTTGATGGTTTCTATAATGCTTTATTATGCATATTAATATATGTAGCAATATGACATTGGCTAGAAGTACTGCGAGCAAAGACCAAACTAAAGTCCATCCAGTGAGAGACAGCTATCAGCTGGGCGCAGGCTATTTAAATGTTTACAATGTCTCCTCTTAGTCTGATGAAGACATGTTTTCTGCTGCAGTGCAGGTGCTGCACCTTATTAAAAGGTCTCATTATATTATTTCAGTGTGCTCCAGGTCTCCTCATTGCAGATCCTGCCTCAGTTGTCCTGTCCACTTTTAGCACCTTCATTCCTTATTCTATGAGCATTTCAACCAAAGAACTCCTTCTCAGATTGTTTCAAGAGTTTTAGTCACATTCAGGTCAAACTACCCAACACTTCACAAGGAGAAAACAAAGCTTTCAGAGCAGTTTGAAAAAAATAAACACACATTTTGTTGCGGACGTGTTTTTTTGTCTTCTTCTCCATCTTGTTAATAACTTTGCAGCCTCTCAGATTTATCCTAAAACTCCCTTGAGGGGTCCCCACCTCCAGGCTACAAACCTCTGTAGTAAACTACCCCGCAAGGTGTATAAAAAAGCTTAAATCAGCTCAATTTCAACCAGCTACAACATTAAAATGCTGATTAAACACTAATGCACCAGTAGCAATGATACAATAATATAATAAGCAGTAAGTATAATGACATAAAATAATATATTAATGTAATAATATGAGGGATTATTCCGCATAAAACTTGCATCTGGCTTCCGCTCATCTCTGCTGTGTGCCAGTGGACGGCAGGATTAACTCATGTAATGTGTGAGGTTATAAGAGGTGACCCCCAACAGCGAACACAATCAGCCAAAACATGGACCCACAATCATGCAAAATCTTCTTGGGTACTGTAGTAGCCCTAAGATATGCTTCTTGATAATCTCATGGATTTTGGTCTCATCACTCTTGTTTTTCCCTTTGGGTGAGACTCACTCATGTGAACAGGGCATCTGATCCAGACTGAGATCACAGGAATAATGTTATGTTAATTCTGAACACAGAGCCGTCCCTTTAACCCATCTCATCGAGTCAGAGGGCCCAAAATTGTCGGAGCATGATAATTTGCCTTCAGCGGCTACGGTGGAATCGAGACAAAGTGAGAGATGGATGACAGAAAAGCAGAGACCGAGAGATGTGAGTGTTCGCGAGTGTTTACGTGTGTGACTCACGTCTCCGAGCTCTCGGCTTCCAACACAGATTGCACCGGCAGGTAACCTCTCTGAGGGTGTTTGGTGAAGTACTGCTTTGACCTGAACTTATTCTTCAGAGTCTTGGCGAAGTCCCTCATCTTCTCTCCCGACGTCGTCTGGAGTGTGATTTAGGAGGAGAGCGGTCGGGGGTTTGGAGGAGGGGTGAGAGGTGGCGGAGGTGATGGTGGTAGAGGCAGAGGGAGTGAATGGGTGGGAGACAAATTACACCGCTTAAGAATTCTTGAAAGCATTGCTTTCTCAAAAAATGACACCATCTAAAATTTGCCCTCTCTGACTCAGCGTTGGTTTGTCTTGTTTTGACTTTAGAAGACAAACTTTCTCTTCCATCTGCTTTCTCATTCAGTTTCTGCTGCTCTGTCTGCCTCCTCCTCTTCAAATCCTCCCTTTTCTCTCTCGCTCTCTCTGTCTATTTCCTGCTGTCTCTATCATGGTAGAAATCTATGGGCGCCTGTCTGCCTCACCGCTGTGAAAAACTGTCACTAGCTAATATAAAATATCGTCCAGTGGAAAAAAAAATCATTGTACAGATGGCCTTTTGCCATATTTTACAGCTCAGAATTGATTAGAGATTAAATCTGGCACCATCTCAGCGCACTGCAGCTACAGTGCTACAGCTACTCCTTTGGAATTAACTCCACTTCGAAAACTGTGCGTGCAATCGCTTAAGACTCTGGTTTTATTGGGGCTTAGTCCTCAATGTGTGCTCCAAATAGCACTTTATGCGTGCACTATGTGAGCCAGAGAGGATGTTACTGCTGAGTGGTACTCAATCTCTGCATACGATAGATCTGGATGAGGCATCTTGAGCATACGTAACAGCGTGCACTTAGAGATGAAAGAGATCTTACACTGGAGAGGAGGCTAATCTATGTCTGACAGCAGGAATAAGGAGATAGTAGTATTTTTTTGGAGAACAGCTGAGTTTTATTCGTCCCTGAAGCCTTGAATTTTTGCACGCAGCGAAAGCACTTGTGTTTGTCTTACTGGGGTGTAGTACTCCATGATGGGGTAGTGCAGCTTCTTTCCCTTGGTAGTGCGGCCAGTTAGAAAACATGTCTGGCAGATGTCCACATTGAACTGCTTCAGACTGCGATACCTGTCAAGATCAATACAGCACAGAGTCTGAACTGATGTCTGAAAGAGAACTTGGCAGACTAGAGGGGTGTGTGTGAGCGTGTGAGTGCAGAATAAACGGTCGGTGCATGTCTGTGTGTCCAATTTATATGCTTGTCCACATGCATGCTTTTGTCACATATCCCTCTGCTCCAGACGTGTGTGCGCTCCATTGCAGCCACCTGTTAATCAAAATTGTGATTAGTAACTGTATCTTAAGTAATAAATGATGTATTGGGATTACTTTCAGCTATGTGCTTTGTGATTAATGCATGAAACTGAGATAAAAGAAGGTGAATTCAGTATTTGATTACCATATTCATTAAACACAGTTGAGGCTTGCACACATCACAAATTAATTTCTGTGCCATCTTATGAGGATGAAGAATATTGCATAATAATAGAAGCAGCATCTGCACTACAGTCTGTGCGATATTCAGATTTTTTGGAGGCGCGCTTTTGTTCACAGACCTTCATGCATGATGCTTAAAGCTCGCCTCAATCAAAGAATATTATTGTATCTTAGTTGCTGTGTCTCCAGCAAGCCGTTATCTAGTGAGCAGTGATTCTTATATATAATGAAAACACCAGCTGCCATCACTGAAACAGATTTCTTTGTTTCTCCTTTTGACTTTCAGAAAGTTCCCACAAGCACATCCATAGAAATTCACAGTTTTATTTAACGTGTATTTGGGTTGTGTATGTGCACATGTTCCTCCTTAGGAACATTTTCATTTATGTGCTTTTCTTTACATGTGGCAATAGGCCAACATGATCACTGAAGGGTCATCTTATGTCGTGCTGTTACTTATACATGCATGTGAACTACATACTGAAGTGTCTGCATGTACCTGCACATTTGTTTACCTTCACTGGCAGGCCTACCTGAAGCCCTTGATGGGACACTGTTTGCAGACGCAGCATTTGGCCTGATGCTTGGTCGACTCCGCAGCAGTCACACGGTGGAGGACAGGCAGCCAAACCATGGACTGGGGCTCCAGGCTCATCCACTCCAGGAAGTGAGACACCTCGATGGCAGGTTTCCCTGGAGCCTGGAAAAGGAAGGTTGGAGGGAGGAAAGAAGTGCAGGAGACTATAAACAACCCAAATATAGACCAACAGCAGGGCAGTACATGAAGTAATGAGAGGAGAAGGTTTGCTTCCTTTTCAAAGACGGTTTAGCAACAAGCTACTGTTTGAAAAAAAAGAGGAAGAAATTACAATACAAAATAGAAAAAAAGAAATAAAAGAGAAAATGAAAGCTAAGAGAAGGACTGAGAGGGTGAAAGATGTGATACACTGTGGGATATCTGTTGCTTTTATCTAACTACTTGAACAATTATAAGGCTAAAACTCAGCAGACATAAATTATGTGTCTGTGTGTATACTGTACATGAATTTATGTGTTTGCAGACTCACCTTGTTGAGAAATCCAGAAAGTGGGATAAAAAGGAAGTCAACCTAATAAAAGAATGACTCACCAAGCGCTGAAAATCCGTGATGTGCTAAATTCTCATTAAGTCTGCATCAGAGATGCATTAAGAGGTTGATTTCCCTGGGGCTTCCTCCACCGCTCAAGCAAAGTAGCATAATAAATGTGTGTGTGTGCGCACTGATCACACAGACTGTGAGGTGTACAGAGGTACAGAGTCTCCCGGGGATAAAGGAGCTTCTCTCTGGTAGTAGAGCAGGCAGCTTTGCTCCACGTGGGAGGTCAAACAGCAGTCCCCTCGCATACCAAACACCTGGAAACGGCCCTGACTATGCTGAGCACGCTGCTGCATCTCAAAGCAGCGCGCTGAGCAGATGGGATGCTTTAGACATCATTTGACAAGTCGAGTGATAAACATTCAGTCATCCATCACAACTCTTTCTGCACCATATATCCACTGAATGGCATGTGTCTGCGAATCAAACAAATCATCGTACAACGCTTCTCACAAAGTCTGAAAATATTCACTGTTGAGTTATTCCCTCAGGTGAGTTTGACCTAAGAACCTCTGCAACAACACCTTCAACAGCAGCATATTGTTGTGTGACCGCCTCAACCCATCTGCTCCTCTGCCAGCAGTCTGAAAATCAATGTCTTTGCGAGGGGGCAGCAGACGCTCTACCCACATCTCCACTTAATGATGTCACTCATTTCCATGCCAAGTGAAAAACAGCCAAATGGGTCACCCCCCAACCCATTCACATTACATGGATATTTCATCTAAGACTAAATGCCCTGACATGGAGCAAATGGAGAAAGGAATTGATTTTGAGTAGCTGTAGCTGATATAGCAAGCACAGGATCAGAATGCAGTGTGTATAATCAGGATCTGCCTTGAAAATGGGGGAATTAAATGGCTTTGCATGGGCCACCTTCCAAAAAAGCTGCAGCCTGCTGCTGACAACTAACTAATTATCTGGTGTCCCAAACTGAATGTCGCAAGGTTAAGTTTCTGCAACCTTCGCCAAAACACACAACGACAGGCGCATTCAGAACAAGCAAAGGAGGGAAAATTCATGCTTTGAGCATGTGTCCTCATTATCTGTTGCTCTGTGCACTACTGGACCTCGCTTCATCATATCAATATCCCAAATAGATCATATTCTGTCAGCAGCTTTCCCAGCTAAACTTCCTGGATTTCACCGACAATGTATGGCTAGCTACATCAAGCATTATCTCCCACTGACTCCATTTATGAGCACTGAAAGGAACGCAATGAAATATTAATGTGTTGTAATGTTTGTAAGGCAACAGTGTGTGTGGTGCAGCTGGGGCTTCTTTAAGTAGAATAATTATAACTTCTTCATTTCCTGAGATGACGCATTTAACTTCGCCTTCCTCTGAAGGAAAGTCCGACTGTGCTGATGTCAGTAAAACACAATGGGCTTCACATCGCTGGCAGCTTCCTGGTATGACATCATTATTTTTTCATGCTCTGCTTTTGATGGAAAGCTTCCAAAGGCAACTGTTTGATTTTGCCATTAATTTTTTAAGTGTCTGCCTTTAAAATTCTGTTTCTGTATTTGTAATAAATGGCACGGACCGTTCAGATTATGTGGAGGTCACTTATTATTTTCTAGTAATTATTTCCAGTAATTAATAGATTAGTGGGTATGAGATACATTAGTGTTCTGTAATAACATCAATAAGTGGGGTTTCAAGGTCGACTTCGAATGTCTTGTCGGGGCAATCATGTCATTGATTCAAGCACTGGAGCTAGAACTATCAAGTCTTACAGGCGGTGGTCAGCTGCTCACGCTTCAAGTGTGAATCTGATGGTTTAACACTAAAATCCAGTTGCAATAGTAGCAGTTGACGCCAGAAAGTGCTAGAACTAGGTTTATCTGCGCAAGTGAGGTACAAAGTGAACTCACTAAATATTCCAGACTGATGAATTCGTCTGCTCTCATTGTCCATAGCACGTGTGTGCACGCATGGAGCAAAGTGCGCACGCACCGTTGCCTTTCCGTGAATGTGTTTAGGTGTGACATGCATGGCGGCGCCTCTGTCCTCACCACACGAAAGCAGCTGCGAACGCTGGGCTCCACATTGCTGCCCCCGAAAGCAGCGACTTCACCCAACTGGCGGGGGATCTGGATGGCTTCATGGAGCAGCAGGCTGAGGTGACGCTGGTCTGTCAAACCTCCAGGACCGGACACCTGACGGAATAAGTCTGCAACCACCAGAAAACACATAAAGTAAAGTAGCAATTATGCAGCACCTGATCTGAGCATTGACTGTACACTGGATTTGTATGCATGAGAAACAGCTGCTTGCATAGGTATTATCAACATGTGCATTTTTCTTCTGCAGCTACAACTGCTGATTTAAGCATTTGTATTTATGTTCATGCTCTTAACATTTCAAAGTGTAACTTCAATGTAGACAAAGAGCATATAGATTACAATAAATGCAATTAAAATGTAAAATGTAAAACAGTTTAGACAGTGTTGCACTTTGTCTGCAAAATAATAGCATACAGTAACTTTAGTGTGATCATAGTGCTTGTCAATAAAAGCCACACATCTGTTTTACATGTATTTTTCAACAATGAGGCAACAGGTTCACCAAACCTAGCTTTGTGGAATAAAACAAACCTCTGTGACGTATAGACAGAGACAGAATCAGTAATAGTGGACTGGTTGGTCTACTTGGAGATGAAAGAGCTGCATAAGTGGAGTCTTGTCAGGTTTTGAATGAGGCCTTTACCAAGCTAGCTGGGACTCTGGCTGTCACTGAGGAGATGAATGCTGACAGGCGTGTGAGGGCGCTGCACAATGCCAGTATAATCATCCCATGTATCCTCCTCTCTGTGTACTTATTCAACCCTACTGGGACAACACTTGGGTTTAACACCTGCATGTTAAACAGCCTCCTCTATATAGTTCTCATAACCAGAGCTGAGGTGTGTTTGACATTTTAAACATTCCCATTGAGCTGTTTGATAGAGATGAGTTTTGGACATGTTTTACGGAGACATCACCGCAGTATATAGGACTATTACATCTGAAACACGCAGCCTGCAATGTTGCAAACCCCGCGGTGGGATAATGGTATTCCTGGAGCTGTCTGCAGAAGCCACAAACTATCTGAACACCCAAGTTTGTTTGTGAAGTTTTTACTAATTACTTGTTAGTATGAAACTTCCTCTTTACTCAACTGTGGGTGCAGTTATAGTTATAAAGCCCTCAGTGAAGTGCACATGCAGTTATAAGGAAAGCATGGCTTCACTGGTTGCACTTTTAGTTAGCTAATACTAGCTAAATGCTAACATCAGCATGCTCGTGATGACAACGCTAACATGCTGTTGTTTACTAGGTATAATGGTTTACCATGGTCACCATCTTAGTTTAATGCATTAGCATGCTAGCATTTGCTAATTACCACTAAATACATGTAGGTCTACAGATGAGCTTGATTAGTTTTGCAAAAACACGAGACAAATGAAATCATGAGAATCATGAGATCCAATAGTCCTTGAGATATTTCAGTCTGGACGAAAGCGGTGGGCCAACAGATACACATTTGCATCCCGAGTTGCATTGCAAAAGAAGAACCCTGGAGTTTGTCCAGTTTTTAATATTACGTAAGAGGAAACGAAGTGTACAAATCCAAATTTTCACTTGATTTTTCAGCCTGGAGTTAAGCTTGCTTGATAATTCACCACCACGAAGAACAATCAAAACATGTTCATGTACAAATATTTAAACTAAGCGCTGCAAACATAAAATGGAGTCGTACTCTGCAACTGTATGGACCATTTATTCCTCAAATATATTCAGAAACTGGTTTTCAAATAGCTGCTATGTTTTGCCGATATGAAAATTGGAAGCAGAAGCCAGTGACAGAACAGCAAATGGTGCATTTGTCAAATTAGAGGTGAAAGCATTTCATGTTCATGTCTGCAAAAATGTGCTTGTCTTAAATAAAAGCAGCACTTCAGATGACATATCAAAAATTTGTGTCACCGTAAAGTCAAGAAATGAAATGACTTTTGAACCAGTAATGACAAGTACTGACAAGTATATTTTTTTTTTAATCACAAGCCAAAAACTGGGTGATGATGGAATAAACACCCACCATCTGCATCTCAAAGCGGGTTGATGCAAATGCTTCAGATATATTTGCAAATATTATCCAGTGATGTCTGGAGTTGGCAAAAACGGGATCAGTCAGAGGAATGACAAACTGTTAAGGCCACCACATGTCTACCTGAACCCCCCCAAAAATGGGCTGACTCTCCTCAGGGACCACTCAATAGAAGGCAAATCTGCTAACTCTCCGTTTGTAGGAGCTGACACAGATGGTGTGCCAGGGATGAATAATCCTGGCATGAGTTTGGCCATGTTGTCTCAGATCCTGTATCAACAAGCTGTTTCAGGTCCAAGTATCGTCAGTTCAAATGCTCACTCTCCATTTTACCTACATTTACAGGATGACTCGTAAACTGGGGTTACAATAGAACAGTAAAAACATATCTCTGACTGGAGCAGCACACTAATAAAATATTACAGCATAATTTATAATCGAAAGAGGGGGGAAGGGAGCGACTTAGCTCTTTGCTGCTTGACTTGAGAAGAAAAATGAGAGTGAGAGCCATAGAAAGACTGTGTGCATGAATGGTGTCTTTGGCAAGCAATCCTTTTAAAGGCCCCTGGTGTACTTTGGAGAAGTAGTAGACGAAAGCTTTCTCCATTATGGAAGCAGAGTCATTTCCTCCATTAGACTAAGTGGATGTCTTTATGTAATACTGGCAATCAGAGCCGTTTTGTTTTGGCTCATTGTTTGCAGTTGAGGAGATGCATTAGGCACATGAGCGAGCATCAGACTCACATTTGTATTTCTCTTGGACGTCTGCATTGCACAGGCTCACCAATCCCATCTTGAAGCTGAGAACTCGCATTTTGCCGTTTCGAGCACTAGCGGAAAGAAAGAGGAGGGAAAAAAAAGAACGTGTCAGGTTAGAATTTTCCAACGGTGAATTACCTCAAATCACGGTTTATTGTGTTGTGGTAATATGGTCATGCGTTGGCTGAGCCCTGCTGGGAGGGACAAAGTGTGGAGGAATTACGTGGGTCAAAGCTGTACAGTGCAGGTCAGTGCAACAGTGTGAAATTGGATTAGAGCACATCCAGAGTAACTAAAGGCACTACCGGGACTTGATGAAGTGTTGTGTCCATGAGTTTATGCCCAGAAGAGCAATAATAAGCTCACACACACCCCAATGTCACTTACAGGCAAACACATGCATGCATACTGCATAAACACATATGAGAACACACGCGAATTATACGCACATATCCGGCATTTGTGAGGATCAGCAGCGGAGTCCCCTGCTGAATATATAGTCTGATCACTGGCCAGTGGCAAGGCCAGTGAGTTGGACGCTGTTGTGCCCTGACCTGAGCCTAAAAGGGTCGGATTAGCTCTTTTTTCTGCGTGACATAAAAAACGAGGACATGGGGAAGCTACTGCTGGAAGACCGGATTTGAGAGGCAACCACAACGTCACTGTTCAAGATTTCACAGCTCCGGCGCCAACGCAGCCGGCCCGGGAAGAATTCAGCGCCGCGCTGAGCAGCATTGGCAGAAACCACAGGCTTATCGAATTAACATTTGAATCGTTAATTGAGGAATCAAGCACATCACATTCATCTGAGAGCGTCAGATCAATGAAGTATATAATTGAATCAAAGAGCGAGTTCAATTCCCGGAGCTGGATGTTGCTCTCGGTGTGTTGGAAGAACAAATCAGGGACACTGCTGTTTAATTCGCTGATAGGTCACACCAGCTCAGGCCAGACCATTAGAGCCAGGTCGAGGAAAAATTGAGTCACATGGGGAAACACGTGAAGCGATAACGGGAGCATTACTGTCTTCCCTCCAATTAGACTCAGAGCTGGATTTGGTCCAGAGGAGCTCGAGAGCACACAGGGACCACTGGCTGTCAGCACCTTTCATGCACACTTGCATGCCATCTTCAATATGCACCCTAGTGTTGCTCCTCGGGGGACATGTCACTCCTGCACACCCTGCTAGTGTGACATACTTCTGGAGGACACACACACACGCGCGTGTGTGTGTGGATGCTGCACGCTACTGTAATGCGCTTTCACTGGCACAAACATTAAAAGGGACACACAACCGTACATGCACTTCATTCAGATTCACTGCTGCTATTTATTGGAAAACAAAAAGCAATTACTGAAATTTATGCAGAGGGTAAAGTCTCTGATTGTCTCTCATTAGCAGCAAGTAGTTAAGAGCTGCTGCCTGAATTTACAGCACTAGTGGGGTTATTCTTGTGTTTCTGTGTCTGTGCTTTGTGTTTTCTCTTTGGAGACAAAGCAGTCAAACGGGAGCAAAGACGGGTTGAATGCTGGTGAGGGAGGATTTGTTTCTGCCGTGTCTCAGAAGGGATGATTGGCCCTCTGCCTGGACACTGCTGTTGAAGTTTTAGCCTCTTTATAGATGTCTGTACAAGTAGCTACATCAATCTGCAGACAGACAGATTACAGGGCCAGGACTGTGAGGAAGAGTTAAGAATAGTTTTTATATCACACACAGTGAGAAAAAAGATACTGATAATACTGGTATATTAGTATATACTGGATATATTTGTTGGAACCTTGTTTATACACAGGCTGATACAAAACCCTGTGAATTGTCATTATAATACAAAAGTTTATGAGCACTTTGTGACAGGGATGAGTATGTCCTTTAAAAGATGTACTACTGTAAAAGAAAAAAGAATCAAAATCGATGCAGCAGAAGCAAAAACACAGTCTTTTTCATTCAATGCATTCTTCTGCCTCGTCAAAGCCTGGCGTACATTACCCATAATGCAACTCCACTGCCCACAGTTAGGTCGGAGATACTGGGTGTGTTGTAATCTAGCCTCAAGCAGCGATGAGGAGTGGACTACAGAGGTCGGGTGAGATCACTTCTTTCTAACTCCACACCCCCAGATTTTTTTCATTCTCAGACTTGTAGACAATTCATCCCTCCGGAGCTACGAAAGGTTTTATACAACTTTATTTCACAGACCTATAAACACACTTTGATGTGTAAAATTGGCATAGTTCCCTTTTAAGTAGCTATACAGGTCAGTGACAAGTACTCTTCGATGATGGCTTAACAAAGAGCTTTTATCTCATCATTTTGGGCGTTTCTTTGAACACACGGTCCACGCCAGCCGGGCAGTCTAAATGAGCAGTGAGTCAAAATACAGTAAACACTCGAAATGAAAGTCAATCATCTCTGGAGGTAAAGACACTCATACTTTGCAGGAGTTAGTGGAGACTGAATAAAAGCTAAAAGACACTGAACTTGAATTCACCAGATGGAAAGAAATACAACTCATGTTGCTCTACTTTACTAATCCCCTTGGGGTTAAACATAGAGAGGCTGGCCATTGACCGAAAGGTCTCTGCTTCGATCCCCGACACCGGCAGGAAGCGTGGCTCGATTCACATCCACCATCCATGCCTAAGTTTGGTTACAGGCCAGCCGGCCTCCACCTCTAGGCCAACCTGCTTCCCCATATACCATTGACCAATGGAGTTAATTGAATTCAACTGACCCCAAGGGGATTGGTAAAGTAATGTTTCTTCCTATGCACATCCAGAGGTTCAGTGCTGCAGACGACCCTGAGCTCTGACCTCTCTGATGAAATGCATATCCGTGGGGGGACTCTATGTAAGGTGTGTGTAACTAGGACAGAAATGAAAATACAAATCTCAACTGCCTTATGTACACCAACCACAGCAAATAATAATCGTGATATGAATTGTTTAAAACAATATGGCCACTTTCTTCAAGCTGGAAACATCTCGCCGCAGCTTACCCACCTGTCATAGACATTGAGCAGCCAGTTGAGACACATGTCGACGCAGAGAGGAATATTGACCAGGATGGACCTCTCCTCCTCCAGCCTCTCATACAGAGCCGTCAGGCCATGGATCATCTCCACCACATCCATCACGTGCTCCCCCTGCTGCAGCTCCTGCTCCCGAAACACCTCCACGAGGCTGCCCAGCGCCACTAAATCCACTGAAATCAGACGTGGATTCTTATTATAACACCAAACTCATCTGTATTTAGAACGTGCTGGAAAGTCTTTTAAAACTGTAACGCTTTTAATTGCAATCTCATGTATGTCATGTTTTGCTTGCAAAAATATGTGATATTTTTATACGGTTCGAAATAAAGTAAGCAGATCATCCGTTTAAGAGCATGTAAACAGGCATTCATCTGCACATGCTGCAGCCTCGACACCTACGTTCATACATACATGACTGCACATTCACACGCAGACACAGAGCCGGATCATCATCCTCACCTCCTTAAATGAGAGCACAAGCGGCAGTGGCGCTTATTCACCCTTTTTGCCCACTTAAGCCCTACCAGATGTTTCAAGAGCAGTGACACAAATTTGATTTCGCTCTTCTAAACTAATTTGATGGTCCATCCCTAAGAGTGGAGCTAAAAGCGTGTCCGTTGATGCCAGGTATAATTGGATAGCATGATAATGAGGTAGAACAGAGAGAGGAGATAGCAGGAGTGTTCTAAGGGTTGGGGAGGGAGTCACCTAAAAATGCATTTCTGATGGGCTCTTATGCAGCACTGCTCAATCATTCACAAAGTGTGCAGAGAGGAAGAATGAGAGTTCTGCAGTTATCAAGTCTGCCTGGCAATTAAATTCGGTAACGATATCAACTAGTAGACCAGAGGAAGGGGAGATAAGAGTGCTGCCGAGAGAAAGAAAGAAAGAAAGAAAGAAAGAAGGAGAGTCATTGAAAGAGGTTTTTCACACTGGTCTGAGCATGCCGAGTTTTTATTACAGCAGCTCGGAACATGGAAGAGCGATAAGGTGGCAGGAAGGTTGAAAGAGAAGGAACGTGAATTAGGAAAAGTGCAGAATCGGCCACATGCAGTGGCAAATGGGCTCATCTGGAGTCAGTGGGAGTCGGAGCACTGCAGGTGATGGAAGATGGATGGCTGAGAGCACGAAGAGGGAGAAAGAAAAGCCATGTTTGAGCTAGCGAAGAGATGACGGAGCAAAGAATGTGAGGCATTGGGGGAATCGGCAGTAGTTAGAAAAATGGGCGGAAAGTGAAAGACTCTGGCCCCAAGTAGGATACAACAAATGCTGTGACCCTGAAGAGACACGCATTCAAGCCTCAACCATGCGGCAAAAACTAATTACCTTCTTTTTTTGTAAGCCAAATTGACCAATTAATGGCTGTAATTACCTAACATGCCAGCAATCCAGGCCTTGATGAAAATGAGGAACGAATCCGGCGGTTGAATGGCTCTTGAGCTTATCAATACTTTTGATTTCTACATTTTAAAGCCAATAGTAATGGCGAGCACAGGGAATATTTTCAACTGCATTTTCAAGTAGGGTGAAGAGGAGTCACCATTCCATCGACAACTGAATAAAGAAATGTGCCACAGCTAATCGTTACATCTCATTCCCGCAGAGAGCTTGTCATAGTGGATTACTGATGGTGCACGATAGCAGTATATCACTTAACCAGCCATCCCATCGCTGCAGACAGAAAATACCATCGATGAAATACTGTACGTACATCTCAGAGCCTTCTGAACTCGCCGCAGCTTCATAGCTGTTCTGTATGCTGAGAACTTGATGTTGTTCAGATCCGCTAATGGAGGGAGAGAGAGAGATAGAAAGAGATTAGAGTAAATGAAAAGATGAGGGAAAACAAACCCATTCTGCACCACTCCACCGTGCCATCGAGGAATTAAGCATCACTATCTCTCCTCATGTTTATCACACCATTGCAGAAGTCATTAGTAGGGTTCTGTATTGCTAATGCTATCAGTGTACGTGCACATGCATGTATGTGTGCATGCGACGGCACGCCTGTCTCGCCTGCAAGCTCCCACGTCAGATCAGATGAACAGTAAAACACATGATGTCGCTTAATCACAATTAATTAAAGGCTGAGCAAAAAGCAATCGCAGTGCTGGTAAATTGGGCCTCGTAGGTTAATGGCAGCAGTGATGTAGTCCCCAAGGTGTTTGAAATACAGGGTCCTTAACGAGCCATGTGACAGGGCCTTCAAAGCAGGTGCTGGTGCTGCTGGTGCTGCTGGTGCTGCTGCAGCCCAGTGGGGGTCCTGGGTGAATGAGCACGACTCAGAGGGCACTTTAATTGTCTCCTTTCTCACCCAGTGCTTGGTACAGTTCTGTCATCTTTGGATGGTCCCAGCACGTCGTCTGGGCCTGATGGCTGGGAGAAGACAGAAAAAATGAAACAAAGGCACAGAAATTCACGAAGCCGGCAAGAAACGAAGGCGCACATTCTCAGGCCAGAAAGATCAAGGAAAAAATGAAGAACAAATGAGTCGAGGGAGCAGAGACAGGCAGGTGTGGGACACGGTAAAAGAAGGGAGATCAGAGGTCAGTAAGTGAGAGAAAAGGAGAAAAATGAGAGGGCAGGATAGGGCGACCATTGTTTACAGAGACTTCAGGCCCGTAAAGTGCAGACATACATCAAACATGAAAAAGGATTCAGGTTCAGGCATCAAAATTACATACTGCTGCTGCTCTGCTGGAGATATATGGCCAGTAACTTAAAAAACTTCACTCAGAGACATTGAATGACATGCCAACTCATACATACACATCAGAAACACACATTCACACCAGCTATGCCTCTACTAGCTCTATGAGCACATTCAGAAAAAAAGATCCAATAAAAAAGGACAGGTGCAGCAAAAATAAATGAGAAACCCCGAAGTAGGAAGTCTGCCAGGACTCAGGGGCCTTTTAGGGCAGCACTCATCGTTTTACCAGTGCGAGCGCTCATTGATTGGTACCCAATGAAGTGCTACTCAGGTACTACTCCCACCCTCATTGGTACAGTAATATAGCCCATAAAGAACTGACTAGTGGACTAAAACAAGACCCATGAGGTTCTGTTGCAAATGATTAAGAAAATAAATACTCATAGTCTGCAGAGGAACAAACTGCACAAAAGGCCCTGCACAGTCACTAACCTGCACACGCAAAAATACCATCCTCTGAGCAGAGAAACACTCCTACACATGCACACACACACATTCGCAGCTCATTGATCAAACCAGCAGCACTCTAAAGGTGAAATAGTATTGATGAGGTAAATAGATAAACAGATGAGTGCTCAGGCAAACTGGGCTCAAAGTAGCTCAATAGGGTATTTAGTATTCATCTGCTTTCTAATGGTAACTGTGTGCAGTTTGGACAATGGAATTTATTTTTTAAATATAAGACAGGTTGTGCTTAAAGCAAGCACGATGGAGGGTAATTGTACTCCTGAATTTGTTTGTAATAATGAAATATTAACTCACAGCGACACTCAATGATTTTCCCTACCCATCGAAAACAAACCAAGCTTCTACCCTAAAACAATGGAGACACTTCTTTGTGTTGAAGTAGATGCTTTAAGAGCATCTGTTCAATAAGAATATAAGAGATCACCAGTCACTGGTAAAAGAAATTGGAAGTTTAGCATTAAAATCTGTGCAGGTTTAAATAGGAGAAAGTTCCTGTTTGAGTTGGAATTAACAGGCGTGTTGCTTTTGCAAAGCTATTCTTGAAATTTCAAGAGAGAAATAGAAGATTAGTCCTGCGATGGAAAAAGTACATTAATTCCCACAATGCAGACACTGACCCTGAAGCTGCACTTACTTGATGTAGTAGGGCACTTTGTTCGGGGAGATGGCACGCTCCCACGGTATCTGCACCGAACCTAAGTAAACACACACAAATCAATTTCAAAATAGGCACGTCATGCATGAAAAGCTGACAGCGCGTCCAGACAGCCTGTCCATTCAGACCTTCTTAACAGAGCTGCTCTGGTACACAACAAGCGCCGTAAAGCCAAAGAGACAAGTCTATTGTGTTGGTTTATTTGGCACGGCCTAATACAATACAGGAGGTGGTGATGTCTGTGAGGCAGGGTGAGCGTTTTAACCGGCCTCCAAACTGAACCACAGGGGCTTCGGCAGAGGATAAAACAGGACAAGAAGCAAGAGGCAGACAATGCGCACCAACATACTGATACAGAGGCATACACGCAGCACAAACACACCACTTCATGTCCATTATTGTATTATGACACGGCACATGTATGTTGTTGCTGTGTATATGTGGAAAGCATGCACATGTACAAAGACCGAAGCAGATTCAAAAACGGTGGAAAAAATAGTCAGATCCTTTACTTGAGTACAAGTACCACAAAGTAAAAATACTCCCATTTCAGTAAATCTACAGCAGTATTAAGAGAAAAACAGCAAAGTATGAAAAACAAAAGCAGTCATTATAAAGAAAAGTGTCCCCTTTGACTAACACATTATTACATATTATTTGATAAGGTTGCTAATATTGATGCATCAATGCATAAGAAGCATTTCACTGTTGCAGCTGGTCAGAGTGGAGATTCTTTTGATTAATTTACATACAGTTCAGTAGTTTAGTACAAAGGGTCACAAGATAAATCTTGTATTATCTGTTTTTTTATCAGATTTTCCAAATCTTAATTTGAAAAGTAACTAGTAATCGTAGCTGTCAGATGAATAAAGCTGAGTAAAAAGTACAATATTCCTTCTGAAAGGTAGCATAAAACGGAAAGTACAAAACAAAAGTGTACTCATGTACTCAGTTACATTCCATCACAGCACAAATCTGTCTACCTGTGTACAATAAGCACCATATGCACTGACCACATGTCCTATGTGCTGTATCAAACAACATAGTGAAATATACATGTGGGTGCATTTAAGACCGACACAGACGTAAACCCAGACGTTCCTGCAGGGTGCAGTGGGCTGAGCTGGCAGTGGAGTAGAGCTATATAAGCCCCAGTGTGGCATTTCTGAGCCAGCGTGACAGCAGCAAAACTGGATGGGGTTGTTGAGGACAGCGAAGACACACAAGCACACACCACTTCAGACGCGCTCACACACAGAGCCCAGGAACACACAGCTTTTCCTTCATCAGCTTAAACTAGGCAATGTAAATCACGTCTTTCAGACCCCCCCAACAACCAACCCCCTCCACCTCCACCTCGGCTCCCCCTCCGTAGCCTTTGAAGAGCAGCAGGTAAAAGAAGAGACAGAATTCACAAATATGTATCTCTGCTCAAATGAGAGCAATGACTGTTGTGATGAGCATCACTGGGGATGCTTATCGCAACAGCTTGCTGGAACTGATGAAGACAGACGAACAAAGCCTGCCAGCTCCACCTCTAACCCAAATACGCACACACACACACGCACACACACACACACACGCATGCACGCACACACAGAGGCAGCGATTTATAACCTTATCACAAAAAACTGTAATTCACCTTACTTTCTTTTCACCCCCCCCCACGCACACACACACACTCACTCACTCGGAGACGGTGCCCTGGCACAGCACATATCGTTGCGATATGAGGTAACAACTTCAAATAGCAGAGGAAGACTCTTACTGGAAAGGAAGTGCTGCGAGCCGGGGCCAAAGTCTCTATGTGCATCCTGGAGCTGCTTCAGCCGCTCCTCTATCGAACCCTGAGGACACACACACACACACACACACACACACACACACACACACACACACACACACACACACGCAGAGTTAAATCAAAGGGAATCATGCTGTTCATCATCCCTTTCCACCACAAATCCCCCAAAATAGTGTGCACACAAACCACCTGCTTCTCCTCCATTAGTTAACTGCAGAATATAAATTATGTCTTTTTCCTCTGCTGGCCCTCTTGAAGGACTTTGAAAGCCTTTGAAGAGCAGCAGGTAGGAAATGAAGACAGAGATTACAAAATAATATATTTTGTTGAAATGAGGACAACGGCTCCTGGTTGCACTGTCAGTGTGGAAAAGAGCTTGGAGGAAGAGAAGATGAAATGAAAGAGCCGCAAAGCCTCGCATGTGTTCAATAACCATGGAGACTGCGTTGACTAAATTAAGTTTGCCATTGCCTTTGTAAAAGCACTTCACGTCAGTTGTGTCTCCCACCAAATGGGATTTAGTTTGACTAATCCTGGTTTACTTGAAATGCATTGGATTTGGCATATGAATCATTGTCAGCTGGATGTTTGAAACGGCGTCATCAAACAATGGGAGGTGAATCCACTCGCGGTGAGGTAGAGAGACGGATAAAAGGAGAAAGTGTGAGCAGCCTTTAGACTTCGAAGAGAAGCACACGCAATGAGTCGTAATGTCTAAAGTTAGATGTATTAAGTTATCATTCCTCAGTGTGCACACGTCATTGCTCCCTCGCCAGAAAATAAAACAATATAATCTGTACCCGAGACTTAAATTGGTTGGTACTAATATAGAGCATTGTCAGTGTGCTGCGGAGATGTTACTGCCAACTGTGCCGTGTCTCACAATCTATTTGTTGTACAGGCAATTTGGCCTGCCATAAGGAAGACAAATGACTAAATTACCCCTGATCGACAAATATTAGCAAATCAAATTTGGAAATACATTTTCGCTGGTGTTGGAGCAGCCAAAATCAACAGGGCACAGGATGTTGCTGGGATTTAGCATTTATCATTTTAATTAAGAGAGAAATGGGACACAGAGCGGGAGACAAAGAAAAAGGTTTCTCCATTCTGCTTGCTTTCACAGTGAAAGATAGCACAGCACCAGGTCAGTGCATCTTATTGCACTGCAATTAATGAATGTGGATGAGCAGAGATAGCAGATCGACCGGGGGTGCGAGCAAGGCAGCTCAAAGAAGGTCAAAACGCACAGAAAAAGGGCGTTTTTTTCTCTCTCTCTAAAGCCATCTGCAACACCTGTCTCTTTACTTCATGTCACTTCTTGTCACTTGGGCTCTACTGATATCACAGAAAGTCAGAGAATGATTCAAGATCTGGGAGATGAATATCTGCTGGTGACTATGGTGCTAAAAGCCTTTTGAAGAATGTTGATCACTGGGAGGGATTAGAGGCTTTCACTTACTCCCTAAATCAAAGACCACAGGACATCCAACCTGCTGTAGCTCACCGTGCATGAAAGATTTAGCAGAAATTGTCCTTTAAAAGAAGTTTTTCATGACGACTCTTTCTACATCCAACACAAAGGGATCAGTGGGGAGCAAGATGAGCCTCAATTTCTGTTCTTTCAATCTTCCACCAGCAATCCTTTCCTAAAATGCACCAAGCTCTGGTGACAATTTGCAGAGGATAATTCAGGCTTCAGAAAGTGTGCCATTGCACTTTTACGCACATCTGAATGTTCTTAACGGTCATTTAAGCTTTGCTATGCCTTATGCCCCGTAAGAAAGAAAAACATTTTAATCGAAAAAGAGGGCAGGTGTGCACAAAAATGAGACTGACAGATATGCCAGCTCATCCCACACAGCTATACAGCTATACAAAGCCTCAGTTTGTATAGCTGCATCTGTAGGATTTGAAGTATCTCACTGGTTTTTCAAGCACTTGAACCTGGTCGAACGAGTATCCTAAAAATGGATGAACGCAGCTCGAAATAAACATGAGAACCTTCCACAGGAGGAGCACCTTTTAACAAAAACAAGCTGTGTCTGAAATCCAAGCTACATAATAATTCTATACAGTATGAGCAACATGCTAATCAACATATTAAAAGTGCTTAAGCAGTTAGTGTCAAAATACCATTTTACACCAAGTGGAAATGATACACTAAATGTGACATCCCAAGATCTATTTCTTATTGTTGTTTCACCACCACCCACAATTTATTTACATTTTGTTCAGCTCCTCCATTTCCCTTGTGCATTGCATTGTGGGAGTACAGTGTGCTTCAACAACACGCTCAAAAATCGACAGTATTTAGTATGCATATGTGTTTGTCTTTAGTATACTTTATTCGGCCAGTTTAGCAGTGTGAAAATACTGCAAAACTAAAAACCTGCTTAGAATAAGAAAAAAAAAAAGGCTTACAAATCAAACCCACAGCTCATTTACACAGATCTGATTTCTTTTGGTTTGCCCCCTCCCCCTCACGGAGACAGCGAGTGTGCAAAGTGGATAGTGGAAATTAATTTCTCAGAATTGTTGAAGGGATGTTGAAATAATCACATAACAGACAGAGAGAGAGACAGAGAGGAGGAGAGGCCGGAGCGGCAATTACAACATCCTGACGACGACGCGACCGACAGGCTGTGGAGAGGGTGTCATGAAGGTTATCTAATGGGAACAGGGTGTTCTCTCATGAGGTGTGGGGAAGGCTGAGTGGGGCTTTGTTGTGCCTGTAGGAGCGCCGCAGAGGATGCTGATGGAGCAGCCAGCCCAAGCTTGAAAGTTGCACACTGACTAGAGCTACAGTAATGCTCACTGGATAATGCATCCATACATTCGGCTAAGCACCGAGGGGAGGGCAAGTCCAGTTCAATCAATCCAAGGCACTTTATTCTTGAAATTTTGAATAGACTTTAAGAGTCAGTGCTTTGGATTCATTAAAGAATTCAAATCTTTCTTTTCAGCATTCGTCTTTTTGTCGCGTTTCTTTCCAACTCACAGTGCGTGAAAATACTCGATCTGGACACCGACTCCTCGTTTTAACTGTTCAACATTCTGACCGAGAGCGACGGAGCGCTGCAGAAAAACAACAGCTGTTAGAAAGCAGGTACATCCCGAGAATAGTGTGTTAAAGCTGCAAGTTAAACTTACTGCAGCTGCTTTAGAGTAAACAGCTTCCACTCACGTACTGTAGAACTGGGATAGTCTATTACTTTGATGCAGCTGCTGGACGCGCCGGCCAGATGTTAGTTTTGCAAGTTTTAACCACCGATCAAAGTTGACCTACACATACACCACTGTTCAAAAGTTTGGAATCACCTGTTATATTGACTGTTTTTCATCTTTCCTTCAACAGTATAATTCAGACAGCAAAAAGAAGAATTAAATGATGAAAACTTCCATTCAGTCAATGTCCCAACAGTTTGCATGACAGGGTCGACCACTCTTCCTCCTACTTTTTCCCCCGTTGATTTTCGTTTGTTTTACAGTCCAGAAAAGCGCCACTGATCCTGGATCACGATTGAATGACAACGGCGCAATTGGGTACTTGTTTTTCCTGTGCAGTCTGCTCGGTGGTTAGAGTGAATAGGTGTAAGCTGTGCCGTGTCAGCTCACAGGATGTTCATCTGATAGTGCTAACCCTAAACTAACCTTTGATTTCTATTCTGAAGTTTTAAGAACAGCTTTGCTAAAGCAACATGTTAATTTCAGCTTGTTATAGTCATTATTGTGCACTTGACACTGAAACAGGAACATTTCCCCATTTAAATTCCCACAGATTTTGATGCTAAACTTTAGATTTCTTTTACCAGTGACTGGTCGTCTCATTTTCTTAGTTAACTGTTGTTCAGAGGAATCTTTGTCTCTTTCTGCCCTCTCAGTTGTCAGTCTGGTTGAACCATTGTACAACATTGTGCATTGTGTACAAAACGCTATTTTTGCAAACCCTTCATACAAATGACATTTATTTGTAGACCGTCTACAACCTAAAAGCATAAAAGACTGTTCAGAAATCTCGAGTAATCCTTTCAGCCATCTCTCCAAATCAAGCTTCTGTGATTCCAAACTTCTGAATATGCAGCACCACAGTTGTAGCAGCTCAGATAAACCTCTATAACGCCCTCATATTCACTTTTACTGGTCTTATATCATGTTAAGAGACGATACTGTTAAACAGGTTTCAGTCCCTTTATAAAAATCATTTTTATTTTGCACGCTGACCATTTCGCTAACAATGCTTGTCATAGACAGTTGGATGAATTGCATCTCTGGTTTCTCTTCATTTTGTTTATTTTTTTTTTTCATTTCCTTTCACTGCGATGGTTTACACAAGATAAGCTGCCCTTGTGTAGCCGTTGCTGTAATTGCAACCTCCCTGGTTTGAGTCCAGCTGGGGATCTGTGTTTAAAATAATCCTCCATTGCCTATCATCTAATAAGGGGCGAAAATGCCAAAACATATACCTAAAACTGTGCAGCCTACATCCAAAAGGTGAGCAAAAGAATAAATATAAAATATTTGTTCTTAGGGAGTTACAGCTCAAGCTTGCAAAGTGGTGTGGATTTTTTTTTCCAGCCTTTATTCAATAACCAACAGTAAAGGGATGCCAGGAAATGAGTAGAGAGAGAGATGCAACAAAGCTTCCTGTCTATATTCAAAGCTGGGATGTTGCGACTCATGGTCGGTATCTTGGCCCCAGGGCACCCCCTTGGTGTGGGTCTTTAAAGTATTGGGGGGGGAGCAGTTCAGAGTTCAGTGGTTTTAATGATCCCTGTGATTAACCGACTTCATCTGATCTCCCCTTCTTATGTTATCAGAATTTGTTATCACACACCCTTTATCCATCTCCTGAAACACCCCAATGACCTTCACGAGCTCAAAAAGATAAAAAGCCATAAAGCAGTTGGAGGCCCGGTTTGAAGGCGCCATTGGAGCCTGGCGTAAACCCTTAACTTCCATTAGGACAAACATTACACATGGAATCACTCTCTAATGTCTCCCTTGAATTTGACTGCTGGAAAAAGCTGCTGCTGACAATGTCAAACAGACAGCACAGACCCAGCAATGAACCCTACCTGAAGCACTTTCCATCTGCTGTTGAGATGCTCCAGGGCGCGGGCGTTCTCCATCGACAAATGGACATCGGAGATCGCCAGCTGGTGGGCCAGATCATTGATGTGCTTCATGCCCTCCTTCACCTGGGTCAGCTCCTCCTTAAATAACTGTAGGGGGGACAAGACAGAGAGAGCGAGATGGGCAGAGGGGTAGAGAGAGGCGGAGGGAAAGAGGAAGCAGCTCAAACACAAAACATTTCAAATTTGGAAAAATATCAAATGTGAAATGGAAAGAGACAAACATGCAGTCTGGCCAAACTCCATTCAAATTTAACAATAATCATTTTGATCATTTGAACTGTGATCCAGTGTTACTGTCAGCTCTGTTTTAGAAACTACTTGGCAGCAATCATATAAATGAAAGTGAAAAGAATGTTTATGATATTGGAATAGCACCCGCGTCTGATTATTGTAGACTTTTATATGTGAACAATCAAGGAAACCAGGGACTTTTTACAATAAACAGTGTGCAACCCATGATCATAACACTGAAGTGTGAGTGTGTGGGCAGCTTATGTGTGCACATGATTAATCCCGAATTATTTTTGCACTGTAGTGTGTTCGTTTCCGTTTGTTTATTGTTTCTTTTTGGTTTGTGAAAACTTTTGCTGTAGATTTTTAAAACTTTTTACGAACTTCACAGCGTGGGACCTAACTTGAAAGTAATGCATCTAAAAGAGGGCAAACAAAGACACCCAATATATAAATAAGTAAATAAGTCATACTCGTGTTTTTTGAGTGTTGATGTCTTAATTTGACAGCATGCAGTAGAGGCATAAATAAAAGACTGTGAAACGTGAAACGTACTGTGCGCTGTTCAAAAGCAGTAAGCAGTGACTGCATGGCATGAACGCCACCAAACTCAGCCCCAGGACAGCCTGAAGTCACATGTTTTTTTTTCTTTTTTTTATCATTTCCCTGCATTTCTTTCCATGAGCGTCATTTGAATGAAAGGATGTGAATTCATGTAAAAAAAAACAAAAACAAAAAAAAAAACAACTCCAGTACATTCAAATAATGCTCAGACACAAATGTTGCTGAAATCAACATTAAGGTTTCATATTTAACATGATGGATGATTTACTGTAGCCTGAGCAATTTGTGAAATTCACTAAATGGCTTCTTTTAGTGGCAGGAAATTAATCTCAGATACCGGCAAATGTGCTGACTGTTTACGCACCAGCAGGAATGCTGGTAAAAGAGAAAGGCAAAGAAAATGACAAGCAGAAATGTAAAAAAAACCTTTATAATGGGAGTGTGCACGCTTTGTGTGCAGTGCATACTGTATGCTATACCACACTGAGCTGATGCAATTGCTAGTTATGTCAATCAACAGAATTTCAATCTGTAAGTATTTTGCCAATGAATCATTTAAGTATTTTTTTAGAGAAAAAAAAGAAGAAGTTTCCATGTTCTCCAATTTGAGTTCTTGCTGTTTTATTTGATAGTAAACATTTTTTGGTTTTGGCTTGTTGATTGGACAAAACAAGACATTTAAAGATATCAGCTGGGATTTTGGGAAGCTGTGAAAGATATTTTCTACTATTATCTGTAATTTAATACTGAATATTGAAAATAAGCCTTAGTTGCAGCCTTATACTGTACGTACATGTGTGTACAAGCTTGCATAAGGCGGATTTACTGTATGATCGTGTCCTGTTTGCATGCATCCATGTCTCTGCTCTTGTGTGTGTCTGTGTGTGAACGTAAATGAGCGAGGAAGTGCACATGAGGCCAACTGACAAGCCTGCCCTGAAGAGCGAGCCGAACATGTGCTGGCTGTGACAGGAGTCCAAACAGTGACATGATTATTGTGAAGTGCCCTCACTTCTAATGAATGGTGCCTCGCAATTACAGGCAGCAGCGGCACTCGGCACTCCATAATGACTAAACCAATGACCTGTCATTTGTTTAACAACATCTATTCAACTGAGGATTGTAACCCCATCTCTGCTGCCTCAGTTTGAAGTGCCACGTCCTTGTCATCATCTGTCACATCACAGCTACTCTGACCGGGATGCGTACTGTTTGCAGGCAACCAGAACAAACATTTTAAAGCAACACCGCCTGGTACGCTTATCTCACTTTTTCACGAGTATCATATCAATGCTGCGTTCTTGTGATTAAAAAAAAAAGCTGGATGTCTCTTTTTTATGTTTGCTCACGGAGGGTCACGATGTGTGCTGTTTTTAGGGTTAGCTGGAGGCAATTATCTCAAAGGAGACAATTAAGTTACTCCACAGGTAAAACCAATTTATATCTGAGATTCCTGATAGTATGTCTGCATGTACAAATGTGTGTGCACGAGAGAGATAAAGAGAAAGCAGACGGCGTGCTTGTGATGCAGCTTGCTTTTCTGTATGCGTCTACCTTGGTGGCGTCTATGTGGTCCTGCAATGAGTCGATGAAGAGATCTCCAACAGGCTCCCAGGCGTCTCTCACCCCCTCTGCCTGCTCCATGGCCACTGCCAGCTCCTCCATCGCTGCCTGGATCTGGAGTAGACGCTCTAAAGTCCTCTCCATGTGTCTGGTGGGGAATATAATCCATTACATTTAACCACCTCGACCATTAGAATTTGGAGCTAATGCGAGCAACAGCCAAAAAAAAAAAAATCTAAATCACAGAGCATGCAGTCAAACACATCATTTATTCAAATGTACAGGCTGTCATTTCGGCAAATTATTTCTAACCATCATTTCACAAGACATGTTTTAATATTCTGCAAAGTAAACTGAATTTTCAATAAGCTAAAAGTTGATAAATGTGTTTTCCCAATTGTTCCTGTAATGGATTATATTTGCCGCGTTTTGTAATAAGGTTATGGTAATTGCGTTATGTGTAATGTATTGCTGCATGACCCTGCTACAGATCAACACACACAGTCAAGGGGAGAAAAAAACGCTCTCGACTCTATGGCTGTAAAGGGTACAGGCACATTGCTGTTGTGTAGTAAAAACAGCTTTTTATTGTTAAATTTCCAGCAAACATAGACTTTTTTTAACCATAACATATCTTTGAACAGCATTATCTCCCTGCTTCTCTCTCCTCTTACGTATAGACAAATATAGAAAAGAGAGACATGGGGAGAGAAAAAAGAAGGAAGAAACAAATTTACACCAAACACTGAATAAATAAAAGAACAAATCTTCCACTGCTTGCCAGGCACAACATTGACATTCAAGCATGACACAGTTCGTCACTTAGGAGGAGCAGAACAAGGGCACATGGACTGAGGAATCTACTTGTCTCCACCTAAGACCTATAATCATGATTAATATCATCAATTTAATTCTGAAATAATCACCAAGTCTGGAAATACAAGGACAAAAAAATGGTGTGGAACAGTTTTCTGAATGAAAGTCCACCTGTAACACTAACCTTGAATATAAAACAAGCATTATCATTCATCACATCACCATCAAAAACCTTTAATATTTCCTCTGTACTTTTCCAACTACTGACAAAGGCCCAGTAATAACAGTGCAGAAAGTATTCAGATCCGTTACTTCAATACAATTATTTAAAAATACTCGACAAGTATTAAGGGTTGCATTCAACACTTTAGTAGAAGTACCGAAAATATTACCAGCAACGTGGACTTTACTATTAGATTGTTAATACTGATAAAACTGACATGAGGTAGGAAATAAGAAAAAAACTACACAAATTCATCTTTTCTCTTTTCTCTAATCTTTGCTTTTTTGTGAACCTTGAAGACTTTTACCTCTTTGGGCTTTGATCAATTATTCAAATCACTCCAAGTTTAGTTTAAGTGAAATGTCTCTTTGATGGAACTGCTAAAAACTCATCTGAAATGTGACAAGAGGCCCCAGTTTGGGTAAGGTAAGGTCTGGAACCACTGCCTTAATCTTGCATTGCACTTATCTTATGTTTTTAATTAATGTAAAATAAAGAATCTGTAAAATAGCTTGTAACTATAGTTGCTTTTCTTTGACATGTAGAAGACTAGATGTGTAAACTAGCATCCAACTGACAGGTGCCTCAGAATTGCACCTGAATAACATACCTCTGTGAATTTACTTCCCACCACTTAACCTGTACAAGATGTACTCAATATAAAAAAAAGAACTGTGTCTGACCTATGGCGGTCCACACAGCGTGCCGTCAGCTTCTCCCACAGGTCGCTGGCCACGTTTGCCTGCTTCCACACTGAGCGGCTCACATTTAAGATCCGCCGACGTGGAGAGACCTCTGCAGAGGGTGAAAGAGGTCAGATGAGGCCACGCAGGGATAAAAAGATAAAGGTGCAAAGGAAGACATAAAAAAGGAGTAGGAGGGTAGAGAGGAGAGCAGGGGATACATGTCAGACAAAGAGAAGAGCAATGATTGGAGGAGGTTGGTACATCAACTCCATGAAAGGAAAGAAGGAGGAGGGAGTTGGAGACACAAGGAGGGTAGATTGCTACAGTATTTCTCAGGAGATCATCCCATGTTCAGAGCAAAACATTAGGAGGAGGACGCGTTGGTGGAAAAGCCAAGCGTGCTGTATTATTGATCTGAGCAGACAGGACTGTGGAGCTGGTGAGCAACGGCTAATTGGTCCTGACCTGAATACTTTCCCTAAACTCAGTGTGACATCAGAGGACGGATCACTGCTAATAACTACTAATGGAAGATTTCACCTGCATGGGTCCTACCAAATGAACTCCGGGGGTTTAACTCAGGGAGGTTGTGAGTATGATATTTTGGCTGGCGCAGCAGTTGGCACAGAGAATGAAGGGAGCAGACCTTTTCCATCGGTCAGGGTCTCCTCTGGCTCCTGGAAGGGGTGCTGAGCCAGAAAGGCCTGGGCAGACTCCAAGACTGAGTAGATGAACGGCCCGCGAGACTTGACATCCTCCATGAACGCCTGCCGGGAGACAAACAGAGAGGAGGGAGAGTGTAACTAAGTGGAAGAGAATGAAAGACATAAGCTGTTTTCAAACTGAGGTGCTGGTTCAATCAACAATGTAGTCGAGTAGCAAAGTCCTGCAGGCTAAGCTGAACATGCTCCTACTCCTCAAACGGGACGCTGTTGCCAAACATAGACCAGGAGTAATGGTGCCTTCTGGTACTGAAAATATTCAAATGACCAAAACTGAATTGACAACAATTTCGATTATGGAACAAAGTTAAACTAATACATTTATCAAGCAAAAAAGACAATCATTGGCTGGTTCCACCCTCTCCAATGTGAGGATTTTTCGATATTTTCTGACTAAACAATCAATCAGTCAGAAATCTATTTTTGTCAATACCACTAGCCAATACCACTTCAACACATGGTGGGAAACTGGTGAACAGTGTTAACATGTTAATGGTAAATATAATCTAATCAAACAGGAACAAGGTTCTTGAAAGGAAAATGTTGACAAAATGTGAAAAATCTAAGAGAAAAGTGAACATTTTAGTCATGGCACCTGGTAGTTATATAGGCTTAAAGGCTACCAAACAAACAGTAATTGCCAATCAGGAGAAAACTGGTAAGAAGCAGAAGGTGTTTAGCATGAACTCATCATTCATATAAACTGCTTCATATCCATTTAAGTTGATTTAACTGCATCAATTATCTGAAACAAGGTTAGATAGTGTGTTTTGTTGCACAGATTGTAAAGCCCTCAGACAAACTGGTATTTTGGGGCCATATAAATAAACCTGACTTGACTTGGGTTCCATTTATCTGCAATTGCCAGTGATTCACAACACATCCAGGCTGCTAACAAGAACAAATAGTAGAGTTTATGTCCGACTTCCATTATTCACATTCAGCAGTGGCGGTTTCATTGGTCTAGTTGAAGTGATGTATCACCGGTGACCAATGACCACCTGGGTCAAAATACCTGGCACATAAAATGTGGTGATATTTCCTGTCTTTGCAAGTTGACGAGGATCGCCTGAATGCATCATTAAGCAACAGACCAGAGCACAGTAGATTAAGGGATGCTGACATGTGCTGTGTCCTCCAAATTTGGGAAAAAGAACAGTGTAATTCTTGGTTCACATTTGGAGGAGCTTTGTCAGCTTGTCATCAATTATTCATTGTAGTTGTTAAGAGGGGCAAAAGCAGTTGGTCAAGCCAAACAGGGACAATGGTTGAATTGGGAAGGTGTTGAGAAGAGGAAACTTAGTTGGAGGGACCTGTGGAATATGGAGGAAGGCCGTATTAAATTTCTGATAGGGGCGACATACGATGTGTTGCCAACCCCGCAGAACCTAAGTCTCTGGGTACAGGGCGATCAATCGTGCCCACTCTGCTCAGGTACAGCAAGTTTAAAGCACATTTTGTCAGGTTGTAGAATTAGCTTATCACAAGGCCGGTATACATGGCGGCATAATCAGGTGCTGAGAAGCTTAGCCGCAGGCATTGAGGAGAGAAGGAAGCAGGTGAATTCTGGAAGTTCTAGAAAGGAGAGGTTAGATGTGCAGTTTGTTCGAGAGGGGGAGAAAAATAAAGCTGCTAAGTCAGGGAGAAAGCAGGGAGGTGGCTGCCTGGTAGGGGCTGATGATTGGCAAATGCAGGTCGACTTGGGAGGACAGCTAGTTGTGCCCCAGGAAATAGTTTATAGTAATCTGAGGCCAGACATTGTCTTATGGTCCATGAGTAAAAAGACTGTGTATTTTATTGAGTTAACAGTCCCTTGGGAAAATTCAGTGGAGGCAGCTTATGAAAGGAAGAAGACTAAGTATGCAGATTTAAAGACAGAATCTGAGCAGAGGGGATGGAAGACCAGGGTCTGTCCGGTTGAAGTGGGGTGTAGAGGTTTTGTTGCAGGGTCAGCTGTTTCACTGTTGAGGGAGCTGGGAGTGCATGGGCAAAATTTAAGAAAGACAGTGAGGGAGATGTCAGATGAGGCTGCTAGGTCTAGTCAGTGGATATGGATCAGGAGAAATAATAGTAGTTGGGGGGTGAAATAGGGACAGTGGGGGGGCAGGCAGAGGACATGCATGCCTAACCCGGCAAGAGAAGAGGTTAAAGTCTGAACAAGACACCTCTCCTCTGCTCTGCTTTCCCCGCCCCATCTTCTCGCTCTGCCAATAGGAAGAGAACCAGGAAGTTTAGATAAGGTGGGGGTGTGGCCAGCTAGAGTCTCTCTTTGGGACCATGCGGCCTGTTCAGGTGAGTTTGCGTGGTAAGACACAGAGTTGGCTTGTTTTTTGATCTTTTTGGTTGTTTTCCTGTTTTGTCTGCTTCTTGAAGGAAATGTTAGGGTTTGTTTTCCTGCTCTGTTTGCTTTTTGAAGGAAATGGTAGGGTTTGCTGCTTCTTGAAGGAAATGTTAGAAGAGGCTGTTAAATCTAGTCTGTGGTTTAGGCCTCCACCTTCAGCACCTTCTAAATTTTCCACCCCCTACCCGAACAAGGGTCTGTATCCAATCCCTACTTTCATCTTTTGACTCTACCTCTTTATTTTCTATCCCCTACCCGAACCAGGGTTTGTATTCCCACCCCGCTTTTTCTTGGTGCAGTTGGTGAGAGGCAGGGGTAGATGATGGTAGTGTGGCAATCGGCAGTTACATGTGGCATCTAGGCCTGTGGTAGCATTGTAGCAGCTAACAATAGCTAAAGCGGTGAGAGTATGATAGTATCTTAGCAGTTAGTATTGGTAGCTAGCAATTAACATTAACAGTATAGGTGAATCTAGCGCTATTGTCTTCTTCTGTTCCTCTTAGCAGGTAGCGGTTAGCACATAACATTAGCTAAATGGTAGCATCGGAACTGTATTGTCTTCTTCTGTTCTTCCTAGCGGTTAGCAGTAGCATTAGCAATAGTTAAATGGTAGCATCGGTACTGGCCACTACCTGGAGCATCTCTGGGTCAGTTGAACGTGGCGGTGCTGTTTGGATTGTGTAGGAGCAGTGTGAACTGGCACTAGGGGGGGTGACTCTGGGACGCCGGAGTTCACTGCCTAACCTCCTGGAGGTGTAGTGGGACTAAGTAGGCGAAACACTGTTGAAGGGAGGTTTCCACCTGATGACCCCCAGAGACGTGTTAGGAATCACTGCTCTTTGGCAGGTATAGAGGCAGATTAGAGCTCCAAGGTTCTTCACTGAGAATGAATCCTCTTTTTGAGCACAAGTATCTTGTGTTTAAATTAACTCACAACTAGCTTGGCTAGTGACTGTTGTGAATAGAGCAGCTGACAACATGGGAAAGACCATGTGACTGCTTGGAAAGACAGCTGACAGGAGGGAAAAGACCCCACAGGTGCTGGTATGGGCTAGCAACCCATGGCAGCAGTGGCAAGCCTTAACCTTGCTACAACCAGACTTAGCTACAACCAATATAAGGAAAATACCCCAAGAGTCAGCGAGAGCAGGGGTGGAAGATGACTCACAGGTGGATTGCATGGTAACGAACAGGATAACGGATATGACTATGCCTTGGATACATGACTCAGTGAGGGATGGGGGCACGGACCCATCTCTTAGGGCCAGAGGTAGCAGTACTCAGGTGACAGGGAAGGCAACTAAGGAGAGCAAAAGTTGTGCAGCAGAGGATAAGAAGCTTCAAGTTTGCCCATGTGGCTGGCAGAAAATAACATCAATCCGAGGCCTTAGAACTCATCAGGGAAGGAGGAAGTGTTTAGCGGTGGAAGGGCAGAGTGGCCGCATCGACCAGTATTTCTTGAGAAGTCAGTCGAATCAGTCGGATGAAGTCCAGCGACAGGTAGAAAACCACAGTTCGCAGGATATCAGTAACACTATCCCTGGAGAGGAGGAGGTACGGAGAGGGGATGCAGTTGGTGTTGAGGGCAACAGGCCAGCCAAGGAGAGAAGCATGGAGCAGAAAGCTAGAGTTAAGTGGCCGAGGGCTAATGATAGCAAAGAGTGGGAGGCAGTTGATAGAGATTTATCAGTCATATTAAGCAGGCTTAGAGGAGATGTAGTGGAGAAATTGGATAAAATTGGAGATGTGATCTACTCCTATGGTCGAGAGAGATTTGGGGTGCTTGTCAAAAGGAAAGGCGAGAGGGTGCAGGTCGGCAAGTCTAGGCGGCAAAGAGAAATAGAGAAGTTAGTAAAGGAAAGGAGGCAGTTAAGAAAGCAGTGGAGGAAGGCGACAGAAGAAGAAAGGGAGGGAATTAAGGTGTTACAGGAGGAACTGAGAAGCAGGTTAGCAGTACTCAGAAGGGCAGAACACCTTAGGGAGAAGAGAAAGAAGAAGGAACGTGCAAGGTCAGCATTTTTTAGGAACCCCTTTAATTTTGTGAAAGGCTTGTTTAATCAAGAAAAAGGAGGGCAACTTAAGGCAACGAAATCAGAGATTGAACAGTATTTGAAGTCGACGTATTCAGATTCAAAGGAGAATAGGAACATAGGTCTTCCACCTGACATGCCACCATTAGGGGAAGTGGAGCAGGAGATGGATGTGAGCCCACCTCGGTGGAGAGAAGTGGTGGAGGTGGTTAGGCGTGCAAAGGCTTCTTCGGCCCCAGGGCCTAATGGAGTCCCCTACCGTGTCTATAAGAGTGCACCTGGCATCTTAAGGACACTATGGAGATACCTGAGAATAGTTTGGGAGAAACAAAGTATTCCAAGAGCATGGCGCAGGGCAGGAGGTGTCTTCATCCCTAAGGAGAAGGAGTCATCGGACCTTAGCCAGTTTCGGATGATTTCTCTCCTAAATGTTGAGGGAAAGATTTTCTTTAGTATCGTAGCACAGAGGCTGGCTAAATACTTAGAAAGGAATGGTATGATAGATACGACAGTGCAAAAAGCAGGGATACCAGGATTTGCGGGATGCTTAGAGCATACTAGCATGATTTGGCATCAGATTCAGACAGCTAAGAGGGAGAAAAGAGACTTGAATGTTGTATTTTTAGATCTGGCTAATGCGTTTGGGTCAGTGCCACATAACCTTATTTGGAGTTCCTTTGACTACTTTAAAGTGCCGGAGATAGTTGTTAACTTGGTGAAAGCATATTTCCAAGACATCAGACTGTGTGCAAGTATCGCAGAGCTCACAACAGGCTGGCAAAGATTGGAGGTTGGTATTATGGCAGGATGTACAGTGTCCCCGCTAGCTTTCACAATGGCTATGGAGGTAATTATTAGGGCTTCCAAGTGGGTCGTAGGTGGAGAGAGACGGCAGATTGGAATGCGTCTTCCACCAATTAGGGCTTATATGGATGATATGACACTGCTAACTTCAACAGTGCCATGTACAAGGAGGTTGTTAGATAAAGTCAATCAGAATCTCAAGTGGGCTAGTATGAAGATTAAGCCTAGTAAGTCAAGGAGTATTTCAATATACAGAGGGAAAGTAAGTGATAGAAAGTTTGCTATAGATGGTGAGGAAATCCCAACAATTAGGGAGAAATCAGTTAAGAGTCTAGGACGGTGGTATAGTGTGGACCTGAATGATGTTGAACAGGTTGTGCAATTTAGAAAGGATGTTGCAGAAGGGCTGGAGAGAATAGATAAATCAGGGCTCCCAGGAAAACTGAGGTTGTGGTGCTTGCAGTTTGGCTTGTATCCTAGGTTAATGTGGCCAATGTCAATATATGAAGTCCCATTATCTGTAGCAGAGAGAATGGAAAGGCTAGTTAGCTCTTATATTAGAAAATGGTTGGGTGCTCCCAGGTGCTTAAGCAATGTAGCTTTGTATGGGAAAGGAATGCTTCAGCTGCCAGTATCCAGTCTAACAGAGGAGTTTAAATGCACTAAGGTTAGGACAGAACTTTTATTATCTGGGAGTAAGGACATGTTAGTTAGCAATGTGGTTCCGAATCCTTCTGGGGGGAGGAAATGGAACCCAAGGGCAGCAGTGCAGGAGGCAGAGGCAGCTCTTAGGCATGCAGAAATAGTAGGAAATGTTCAATTTGGCCGGGGAGGCTTGGGGCTTGGCCCAGGCAAACCAGTGTGGAATAAAGCAGGTCTAAAGGAGAAAAGAAAGCTTGTAGTGGAACAGGTGCGTAGGCAGGAGGAGTTGTTAAGAGGGGCAAAAGCAGTTGGTCAAGCCAAACAGGGACAATGGTTGAATTGGGAAGGTGTTGAGAAGAGGAAACTTAGTTGGAGGGACCTGTGGAATATGGAGGAAGGCCGTATTAAATTTCTGATAGGGGCGACATACGATGTGTTGCCAACCCCGCAGAACCTAAGTCTCTGGGTACAGGGCGATCAATCGTGCCCACTCTGCTCAGGTACAGCAAGTTTAAAGCACATTTTGTCAGGTTGTAGAATTAGCTTATCACAAGGCCGGTATACATGGCGGCATAATCAGGTGCTGAGAAGCTTAGCCGCAGGCATTGAGGAGAGAAGGAAGCAGGTGAATTCTGGAAGTTCTAGAAAGGAGAGGTTAGATGTGCAGTTTGTTCGAGAGGGGGAGAAAAATAAAGCTGCTAAGTCAGGGAGAAAGCAGGGAGGTGGCTGCCTGGTAGGGGCTGATGATTGGCAAATGCAGGTCGACTTGGGAGGACAGCTAGTTGTGCCCCAGGAAATAGTTTATAGTAATCTGAGGCCAGACATTGTCTTATGGTCCATGAGTAAAAAGACTGTGTATTTTATTGAGTTAACAGTCCCTTGGGAAAATTCAGTGGAGGCAGCTTATGAAAGGAAGAAGACTAAGTATGCAGATTTAAAGACAGAATCTGAGCAGAGGGGATGGAAGACCAGGGTCTGTCCGGTTGAAGTGGGGTGTAGAGGTTTTGTTGCAGGGTCAGCTGTTTCACTGTTGAGGGAGCTGGGAGTGCATGGGCAAAATTTAAGAAAGACAGTGAGGGAGATGTCAGATGAGGCTGCTAGGTCTAGTCAGTGGATATGGATCAGGAGAAATAATAGTAGTTGGGGGGTGAAATAGGGACAGTGGGGGGGCAGGCAGAGGACATGCATGCCTAACCCGGCAAGAGAAGAGGTTAAAGTCTGAACAAGACACCTCTCCTCTGCTCTGCTTTCCCCGCCCCATCTTCTCGCTCTGCCAATAGGAAGAGAACCAGGAAGTTTAGATAAGGTGGGGGTGTGGCCAGCTAGAGTCTCTCTTTGGGACCATGCGGCCTGTTCAGGTGAGTTTGCGTGGTAAGACACAGAGTTGGCTTGTTTTTTGATCTTTTTGGTTGTTTTCCTGTTTTGTCTGCTTCTTGAAGGAAATGTTAGGGTTTGTTTTCCTGCTCTGTTTGCTTTTTGAAGGAAATGGTAGGGTTTGCTGCTTCTTGAAGGAAATGTTAGAAGAGGCTGTTAAATCTAGTCTGTGGTTTAGGCCTCCACCTTCAGCACCTTCTAAATTTTCCACCCCCTACCCGAACAAGGGTCTGTATCCAATCCCTACTTTCATCTTTTGACTCTACCTCTTTATTTTCTATCCCCTACCCGAACCAGGGTTTGTATTCCCACCCCGCTTTTTCTTGGTGCAGTTGGTGAGAGGCAGGGGTAGATGATGGTAGTGTGGCAATCGGCAGTTACATGTGGCATCTAGGCCTGTGGTAGCATTGTAGCAGCTAACAATAGCTAAAGCGGTGAGAGTATGATAGTATCTTAGCAGTTAGTATTGGTAGCTAGCAATTAACATTAACAGTATAGGTGAATCTAGCGCTATTGTCTTCTTCTGTTCCTCTTAGCAGGTAGCGGTTAGCACATAACATTAGCTAAATGGTAGCATCGGAACTGTATTGTCTTCTTCTGTTCTTCCTAGCGGTTAGCAGTAGCATTAGCAATAGTTAAATGGTAGCATCGGTACTGGCCACTACCTGGAGCATCTCTGGGTCAGTTGAACGTGGCGGTGCTGTTTGGATTGTGTAGGAGCAGTGTGAACTGGCACTAGGGGGGGTGACTCTGGGACGCCGGAGTTCACTGCCTAACCTCCTGGAGGTGTAGTGGGACTAAGTAGGCGAAACACTGTTGAAGGGAGGTTTCCACCTGATGACCCCCAGAGACGTGTTAGGAATCACTGCTCTTTGGCAGGTATAGAGGCAGATTAGAGCTCCAAGGTTCTTCACTGAGAATGAATCCTCTTTTTGAGCACAAGTATCTTGTGTTTAAATTAACTGTAGAAATTCAGACTTTGGAGGTTCCTTTATTGAGACACAACACCAGAGAGAAATTGAAACCTGGAAAAAAGCCACTGGCAACAAATGGCAGTTACAGGATAATGGTAAATGCTAAAACATAGTGTTACAATAGCACAGGTTAAAAGGACTGACTCCGTAATGTCTATCACATGTTTGCTAACATTAGCAAAAGCTATTTTTGTCTTTTGGCATTATGTACACTCTGGATTCACATCTTACTGGTCCTTTTTCCTTTTATATCTACATGCTATATATGCTTCACTGTGATTTCTGCATAACAACTTCCCTCAGGACATATAAAGTTATGTCTCATCTAGTCTTGCCTTAAATGTAGCCACCATAATCTACTGATCACACCAGAACAAGTAAGGCTGTAGCAGAAAAACTCTTGAGTGCATTTAATAGAGAACATAAGGATGAGTTACATAGCTTATGAATTTGACTTTTAATCTGTAAGAGAAGTAATATTTAATTTCTTTATTCAAAAGTTAGATCGAATCGCTTTAAGATGACACTAAGGAGGAACTCACACACATAAGAAACACAACAGAGGGAATACATGACTTACACTGAAGACACACACATGCTGGCAGTGATCTACTGGCAGGACCACATGAAATTACATGGATGTCTGCTTTGTGCTAAGAGCCTGCAGGGCACAACAGAAGACCAAATCTACTGGGAGTACTGGTCGGTCGGCCCGCTCGCAGAGGACCCAATTAACTGGAAAGCCCAGCTCCACTTGTCCACATTCAGCAACACACTTTATGCAAATTGCAGAAGACGAGCTCTTCGTGCAAGAAGACGCACAAACACTCATGTGTGGACGCCTGTACTCCACCACTGAGAAGATACACAGAGCCTCCCCAAGGCCTTCAAGAAAGCCAGTGTGTCATCCTTCTACACTCTTCTATGCTAATCTTTGTTCTGTACAAAACATGCAGGTGTGTGAATTAAAGCCAGGGATATCCCCTCTCTTCAAAGTAATTTATTTAGGTGAAGCCAGCGCACTCAATCCTTTTACGGTATGAAGAGATTACAATTTCAGCTGAAAATCTACATTACTAGCTGGAATTAGCAGCGTTGTAGCGGTGACAGTGTTTCAGTTTCTATTTAAGAAAAACCTCAGCAGAGCCCAGCAGGCCTGATAACACCTGGCGAGCATAGTTTAACAGAAAGCCCCCAATGAAATGCCAGCAAACACGAGCCGGCGCCGAGCAAACATGCAAAAGTGTGTAACGGTGGGGAGCTGTGGCATGAGATAAGATTCCCAGCGCAACAGTCATGGAGAAAACCTGCTGTCTGTCTTTGCTGCTCGTCCCCTCTCACATTCATTCTCTAATCACAAACAAATTCCCTCCTCGCACTCACGTCCTCGCTGCTCCTCCTCGCTTGCTTCCTTCCCTTCTCCTGTACCCTCTTTTCATCCTCTCTATTCTCTCCATCCTCTCTTTAGCTGCTTTGCTGCCCAAAGAGGAGCTGAGCCATGGATTCCCTGAGCCAGCTGTCATGTTAAAACTTTAATTCCAGCTAAATTTCACACTCAGAGGCTTCGTCTTTGGTTGAAGGAACATTAAGAGCGAAGCCTTCAGATCAGATTAAGATACATTATGCATGGGGTAGAAAAAGTCAGAAGGAGGAAATGACTTCATTGACTTCATAAACATGTTGATGGCATTCCTTTTGCTCCTCCCTCTGGATGGCCCCTCTCAACGTGCTTCTGACAACATGGACGAGGATAGATTTTCATTTCATTTTCCCTCTCGCGTGAAGCTGAGAGGATTCTGCAGCTGCCACACACACACACACACACACACACACACACACACACACACACACACACACACACACACACACACACACACACACACACACACACACAAAATCCCTCCCGTTGCCAAAATGCTCACTTATCCCAACACAGAAACACACACAAGACCCTCACCAGCGTATCTTCCCACCCAAACTCTCCTGCATCGCCACCCCAAATACACACACAGTAACCGTGCTCCCAAACCAACACACATGCAGACGCACACACACGAACGTGGCACGGAGGGAACTCATCCCGCACACAAAACGACATCAGAATAAATCCACTTAAGATCAATAATTCACATTTCTTAAAACGCTTTAATTCTCTATAGAAAACTGGGATGCAATTTCCCTCTCTGCTTTGTCGGAAAAGTTTTAGAGCGACCAGACGCTCGGGAAGCCGAGGCATCTCAGATAATGAAGGCATGCTGTGCTGAAAATGGAACACTTGAGAGAGGAGAGGAGAGGAGAGGAGAGGAGAGGAGAGGAGAGGAGAGGAGGAGAACAGGAGATGAGAGGAGAGGAGAGAAGGAGAACAGGAGAGGAGAGGAGAACAAGAGTAACAGGAGAGGGGAGGATCAAGAGATGAGAGGAGAAGAGAGGAGAGGAGAGGAGAGGAGAGGAGAGGAGGGGAACAGGAGAGGAGGGGAACAGGAGGGGAGTGCAGAGAAGAGGAGAGTAACAGAAGAGGAGAGGACAGGAGAGAAGAGGAAGAGGAAGAGGAGAAGAGAGGACAAGAGACAAGAGGAAGAGGAGAGGAGAGATGAGGAGAGGAAAGGAAAGGAGAGGAAGACAAAAAGGGGATGACAGGAAAAGGAGAGGAGAGGAGAGGAAAGGAAGACAAAAAGGGGATGACAGAAGGAGAGGAGAGGAGAGGAGAGTAACAGGAGAGGAAGGGGAAAAGGAGCTGAGAGAAAGGAGATTGAGAGGACAAGGAGAGAAACAGAAGATGGAGCGGAGGGGAGAGCAAGAGGAGGAGGAGAGGGGATGGAGGAGAGGGGTGGAGCAAAGAGAGGAGAAGAGAAGAAGAGGAAGAGGGCAGGGGAAGAGAGAAGAGAAGAGCAAGAAGAGAGGAGAAGAAGAGGAGAGCAGAGGAGGAGAGGAGAGGTGCGCCATCAAGCACGTAAAGCAGTCAGGATGTGGGACAAAAGAGCGATGAGGAGGGACAAGGAGAAAGGAGAAATTAGGAGGAAGGGCGATAGAGGCGACAGTAGGATAATGTTAAGTGTTGTTCTTTTCGTTGTCCTGTTAATTAGATGACTGATTCCTCGGTGCAGCGGTCGAGGTGGGAGTTGGAGTCGGGTTAAACGGGAGCCGCAAACCTCTCACTGTCAATACGAGTCTCCTTTCAGAGACACTGCACAAACTGACAGCACAGAAAATTGGAAAGAGGGCGGAAAGGGAAACTCTGCTGTACTTACAGAACCAATTACGAGTGTGTGTGAAAGTAGGCTACTGTATGTGTGTGTGTGCGCACGTGCGTGCATGTCTACACCAGTCCCAGTTCCTGACATACATCACCCACAACTAAGGTGATATACCAGGAAATGAAAGAACATCCCTAGCCGAGCGTCTCTCCAAATACTTCCTGTCACACAGGAGCAAGAATCCAAAGAGCATCAATTTTAACAGTTCTACCCTTCACACACACCTTCGAGTACTTGAATCTTCATCGTTTTCTTGATTTAGATGTTGCGGTGCCTCAAGACTGTTTTATTCCCAAAATAATAATTAAAAGCATTATTTCTGTAATGATTTAGCTACTGCATCAAATTCTGCTTGTTGTCTGGAGCTATTTTTGAACAGACCAACAATCTGTATGACTAACACACACACACAAACACACACACACACACACACTGCCTGCCTGCTGGGCAATTCCTGTCTGTAGCAACTTTATGAGAAACTCCCACAACACAGTGCACACAGGGCTATATAACATGTCAATTAAAAAGATTTCAGCGGAGAGACTTTCCTCCCTTAAAGACATCTTGGGATTTTTGTCATGGTCCCACCAGTGGGTGTCTTAACACAGGAAAGCCATCTATTTTCTTTTGATCTGCCCAATAAAACAAAAGCTACTGACATAATACGGAAACTTCAATTACGCTGTCAACGTGTTAAATGAAGGAAGCCTGATAAAAAAAAGTTGAGTGTATATAGTGTATTTATGTATCAAAGGCTAGTAACCAGGGGCTTTCTGGTCAGTGTGTGACTTCTTCTATGTTTCCACATAAATGTACAGTTCACTGCTGCATAATCCAACACTCCCACGACATACACCAACGAAGCTGGTTTTGTATCCGGTCTCAATTGTAGAATCATACTACGCCGAGGGCGAGTCACACCTTTGCCATAGTAGGATCAAACCTATAGTTGCAGGTAGCCTCAGGTAATTGCACTTTTCAGGCTTCTGATTGGCCAATATTGTTTTAAGGTTATGATTATATTGCCAGCTGTTAAAAACATTAGAACAAATACCCATGTACGTGTGGACTAGGCATAAAACTGTGCTTAAAACTTACACATGCAGTTTGGTTTCCTGTCACAAGAATCCCATTCTAACCCCAACCAAACCTAAGCTAAAAAAAAGCCAAAAATAATGGAATACACTTGTGTGGGCGAGCAGCACCTTTAGAGAGAGAAGGAGCATCCCCATGAGACAGAAGCACCTCATTCCACTGTGTCTTTAGTGCGTGATGAAGATGGGTAAGAGACTGGAGGAGATAATGAGATATGAGGCACAGTATAGGGCTTAAAGATGCTGCACATATGCACATGTGTTTTCAGGTGTCTTTTGCTATTACTGATAAATCGACTCAGGTTAGATGAGTCAGGCCTGCACAAAATTGATCTTCACACAATGGACACCAGTTAGAGTCTGTCCAGCTTGCTCCTGACTAGCTGCAGCATTACACTGACATGGCCAACACTGGCTAAATTAAATTAATAAGAAGAAAACAATCATGCTCCCGACATCAATAATCATCATCTTAATTTCCCTCCTGGGTATCATTGAAATTTTATATTATTTTATGGTGTTCTGGGACGGATGAAAAACATGTCCGCACATGTTTTTCACTGCTCCTAACTGCAGCAGCTGCTCTTGGCCGGGTGACATGAAATATATCCCGAGCCAGCTGTTAAAGCAGGGCTCATCAGCTACATTTGTCCAAAGGCCAGAGTATTTTCAAGCAGACACTGTGGGGTCCGAACTTTGAAATAAAAAACAGAATTTAATTAGGCCTAATTAGCCTCTTATTGTTTAATATTTTTACTTTCTTACTATGTTCATTATTAATGTTATTTTTATGAGCCTATATAAGTGGGATACAAAAAAGGTCAAAATCCATAATGATAACGAGATACCGCACCAAGGGGGCAGTCAGTGCTCTGCATAAAACCCACAGTCCAGCTACGAATGAACGAGTCCATGTCTCAACGGAAAACTCTTGTGCTGCTGACGGCTCCAGGGAACGGCCGGCCTGAGAGCTGAGCGGTTTGATGGTGGATCCATGGAGTGGAGAGGACGGAGCTGGAGAATAATCCTATTCTCAATGGGTGAACTTTGAATTATGGACTTTTTGGTCCTTGCCAGGGGCTGGCCAGCTAATTGACAGTATCGCTCAGGTTGGACTGGGCCTCTTCCACTGGTTAATGTTAGACATACTCATTTTCTGAATTCATTGCTATTCTACCGACCAGATGGGAAGCTGTGGCAGTCCAGATGTGGCCCATGTGCCAATGTGTGTCAGTCTATACACTGCAACAGAGACCTGAGAGGGTGTCTAGGAAGACAAAATAAACTAAATACATGTGTGGGTAAGAATATAGGGATTGAAGAAGAAGCCTGACACATGCTGGAAATGTGATTTGATCTGAGTTTCAGCTGAACTCTTGTCTAAGTCAAATTCTAATCCTCAGGTTTTAGAGGGTGTATTGCTCCTTGCCCTCAATATGAGCATGAAAACATTTATTGGAAAGATAAACAAGCGCCGATTTGTGCCATGATCAATGAGGTCTCAGCCTCTGAGCTTGTGAGCTCTGTGCCCTTCTAGCCTCACAAGCCCTTGAAGGGATTTACCGGCCAGTTCAAATCACTGAGCTGTGGAGAGAGGAGGAGGAGGAGGAGGATGAGGTGGCTCAGGCCGCTGTCAGCAACTCTAGCCGATATTCCCTAAAACCTTAAACTTTAATACTGCAAAAAAACCCAAAATGTTAAAATGGTTATCAATCCTGTCACTTTACCAGTGGGAAATTTCACTGTTTACTGATCACCATCAGAAACTGACAAAGAGATGAAAACTGAGGTGGAACAGCTAATCCTCATGTGGCTCAGTGTTAATCAAGGTGTTTATTTACCAAAGAGTCACTGATTTTTTTTTTCTTTTTTAATCACGGTTGCACTGTGCAGTCTGCCTGTGTGCTGTGAAGTGCTGCCCTTTGTCCTGCTACAACTAATCCCCCAGGCCACAGCTGCGAATAAGAACGGAGTCAACATGCCTGGTTAAATAAATCTCAGGACGGTCAAATGCTGAAAACACAAAACCTCAGTCGAATGTCTTGTCAAATTAAAACTGTCTACTGGCTTGTTCTAGAGCTGCAGCAATTCGTCAATTAATCGGTTAGTTGACCGTCAGAGCTACTTTTACGACCGATTTATCATTTTAAGTCAAATTTCAAGCAGACGTGCCAAACATTTGATTCACAAATGCGAGAATTTGCTGCTTTTTCTTTCCTTAAAGTAGTGATGAAGTGGTGAGTTGGAGCAGATTCATCTTTCGTCATGTGACTTATTTCCAAGTGAAACGATATAGCGAAGAGAGGATTTAAATCAAATCCCTCAGACTTGATTGGATCACTCACAAGTGGGTGCTTAATTAGATGAATTTGTGCATAGACCCGAGTTCAAGATGAGCCATCAGAGCTACATTCATGTTGTACAGAAAGTGATAAAGGAAGGATTTAAACATGAAACATTTAACACAACAAGACAAAACTGAACAACTCACGCAGGATCACAGGATTAGAACTTAATTCTACAGCGTCTTTAAAATCATGTAAGCATTCAGCCACTCATATCCAGAAAAGATGCACCGTTAGTTCTGGTTCTTGGCACTCCCAACACAAACTGCAGTGCACACCCCCCCCCCCCACCTCCATCAATGGTATCAATGACAGCTGAACTTGGAGAAAGTTTCAGCTACTCAGTATTGACTCAGGCTGGACAGTAAACTCAGCATTGATCGATATCTGTGATATCTACACAGGCTGCCAGCACAGACTCTGACATCTGCAAACTCCAAACGCTCAACTCTGTTCCTCGCCTTGTCTGAAAAAGCGTACAACCTATTACACCCGACTGCTCCAAGCGGTTCTTTGCTATGTTAACTGTCTCCAACAACAAATTCACCCACTGATATCACACACAACAAACACTGCCTCCAAAATCATTGGTCTCTCGACCCCCAGCCCCTCACATCTCAATGGCAGAGACATCACATGCATTGCACAGATGATTGTGCATGACCCTGGGCTCACCCTCAATCCATTTTTCAAACTGCTCCCACATGGCCACAGATATAAGACTTTAGAGTGGGAAAGGGCGATGTACTGTAGCAGGAATCTTGCCCCTCCTGCCACACGCAGCACTAAACACACTATCTCTGTGAATAAGCCTGTTTTATGCCTGTATGTATCTATAGACTCAACTATAGACTCAATTTATGTGAGTGCATGTTCTTTTTGTATGGATGTGTCTTGAGAGAGTAGACATACTGTGGAAATTGATTTCCCCTTGGACAGAGTAAAGACTCTATCCTATCAATATTTGCACTGGAGAGGTATTATGGTCCACATTACCTGATGGAACTCCCTCTGGTGCTGGACGGCCCCCACGTCGCCTCCTATGGGCAGCTGCTCCGACAGCTCCTCGTCCTTGGCTGTCAGCCATTCTATGATCTCCTGCAGAGAGAGCTGCAGCTTCCCGCTGTTGTCTGAGAACGCCTCTAGTCGCACCCTGCCAACACACACACACACACACACACACACACACACACACACACACTTAATTGAGCAAACAGTAACAGTCACCAACACACCAACCAAATGCTGCACATTTGTGGTCACTGATTCCCATTATCCAGAATGTCAACACAGTATTAGCTTTGCCACATTCACAACTTCTTAAAACCTCATTAAAAGATGTCAAATATATAAGGTTTAAACCTTCATTTGCAATCCAATCATGATGGATGGGTTGTCCTGTAACCTGTGGACCTGTTGTCCACCGATTTTCTTGGTCAGATTTTAGAGTGGAAAGTGGAACGAAACAGGCCTTTTTAAATCAAATTTGTCTATTCTAGACGTCTCCACATCAAACTGTCAGAATAAACATTTCGCAGGACCTGGTTGTGAAAAGGTCAGTGCTTTGCTGTTGAGCGAGTTATGTAGAGAACAAATATGCTTGCAATCTGTCACGCCCTGCTGATCATGTCACTCTGGACAATGCTGTATCTGGATCAGGGACGCTGGAAATCAGTCAGAGCTCGGGTTGCTGGGAGAAAGTCAGTCTACATGAAAATGCTGCATGACATTCAAGCTGCTTGCATTAATTGGAAGCACTGGGACTGTTTATAAATAACAGTTGTTAACAATTTTTTTCCTCTAATATTAAAATGTTTTACACTAAGACAGACACCAACATACGGTACGTCAAAGCAGCCACAGCAACCACGGAGGCAAGAACACTGTTGGATGAGAACTGCAAGGGGAGGAAGAAGAATGAGGCGGTGTATGGACGTGGGCGAGATATCTAACCCATAGCCAGGTTATTATCTTTCATAATGATGCAGGACAGTGAGAATACAACCAGTTTTTGTTTTGCACCTCCACTTATGTACACATGCACATTCTCTTTTAAACATTATCAATTAGTACTCTGCCAAACCTCAACATTTTACAGCAACCTCTAGTTACCAGACATATTTTCTAATTAAAAGCTATAACCAGATCACACATCCTGGACTACTGAACACTTGCCCATAAAGCCTTATTTTTAAGCAGCAGTAATTGCAGTTACCTTATGTGCGCTAGCAGGAGCTGGCTGGATTGACCTCTGTGGCTCTGTCTAACTGCGTGATCAGAGGCTTGAAATGACACATGATACTCCCTTAAACATCTCGGCGTGTTTTAAGCTCTGATCGATCTACGGCATCACTTTTCAGGAAGTATAATAGAATGATTTTACGGGGGTGCTGCAGCTCCTGAGCACTCTTCCCGTGTCCATTATCTGAATACTGCATTTTTAGCATCATTGTTAATGAGGCTGAGCCAGATACTCAGGATCTAAAGAACCCTGAGGTGTCCTTTTCTTAGCCTTTCACAACCAAAAAGATTTTTTTTTTAAATGAAAACAGTAGAATGAACCGTGTATTTATCTACTCTAACCTCAGCTGCAAACTGGCTCAGCTGCAAACTCAGTAACCTAACTCAGCGTTACTTCCAAGGTGTTAGCATGTTATTAGCCTACTGCATTATTTTGTGGGGTTACAAGTTACAGATACCTTCATTTTGTGAAAGCCGCTTCTACTATATCAGGGTTTAGCTGATATGCTCTGTCCTGCTCTCAGTTAGATTTGGGGAAGCTTATACCTACAACAACTCCAGCAAACACAGATTTTACACACCGTCAAAGCCATTTCTCATTGAAACTAAAACACGCTGTTTAAAAATACAACTAATAAAACATAAATGTAACCTCTGCGTTGCATGTTTTATGTATGTAAATGGAGCAGCTAAACAGAACAATGCTGTGTCATTATTTCCACGTCTTCCACATGGATATTCCAGTGAGGCTGGTTCGTGTAGCTTTAGCCTCAGTCTTTTATCATGATATTATGAAGCCATAATATAGCATATTTAAGACATCTGTTGCAGGGCTCTCATTTTAAAACTAGTCAGCCAGAGAAGGCTTTACAAACAACTCATAGAGCTAATGTTATCTTAATTAGCCAGCAACAGCTGATACAGTCTGCTAGCAACAGTTGTCTTTTCAGATGGCAAAATCAACAGTGACAGACTGAAAATGAGAAGTTGCTTTTCTTCTACCTCTGTCTGAAATCAGGGACCCATTGTTTCAAAAAATGATGAGTGATAAATGCCATTGTGCTCACTGTAAGCTGTAATCGCTGTACAGGAGCAGGAAGTTGGACAGGTGTAGTAACAGTAACTAGCAAACTAGCTACTAGGTTGTTAAGTGTAAACTGGGTGACATTTATGCCAAACCGTGCATTTCCACCTTCCAAAAACACAGTTTCTTAATACAGGACTATATATGCATGCAACAGTGTTAAATCACAATGCAAAAGTCAAAGCGAAGCAAGCAGATACTTTGTATGTTGTGGCACACGCGAGACAGATTGAGAGACGCGGGTTGGTGTTGTAGCAGGTTTGTTGGAGTAAATCAGGAACAAATAACAGAGAATTTATTTGCTTGCCACCTGCCAGCAGCAGGAGAGATGTCTGAAAGAACCACTGCTCTTATATCAGTGGCACAGCTGGCACTAAAGGGGTGGTGACTGGGGGGTGGGGGCAATGTGAAAGCATTTCAATTACACACCAGAAGCCAGCACTCAAATATCATTATTCCTGCACATCACAATTTGCCGGCACTGTCACATCAGACGTGATGAGTTGGAGTGAGAGCAAGAGTCAGAAACAGACAGAAACAGACTAACTGTCGCTGCTCGAAACTGTAAGGCAAGGGAGACGCTGCAAAAATATAATTGGACTGATATTCATATGAAAGTTTAACTTAAGTCAGAGGAGCACTTTCTAGGTGTGCATTTAGTCAAGCATAATAAATCGCAACGATGCAGTTCTGCAAACATCGGGTTAACGTATGTGCTGCTAAATAAGGAGACCTCAAAACTGCTCAGCCATTATCTCTCAACCTGCACCATTAGTGTGCCACCATCAGCTATGTCGTGTTAGTGGCTGAAAAAAAACTGTAAGGCCATTTCCTGCCAAAGTGAATTTGGGACAGATGAGCTCTGACACATGAGGGATTAGGTATCACTTCAGGGGTGCCGGCTGCTGGAAGGCATGTGGGAAAAGCTTTGAGACATTAAGGGAAAAAAGACGGAAAGGTGAAATCAAGCTTGTAAGTGCACATTTCAGAATTGATAGGCCTCTTTGTTCAACCCTGTGTCAGGAAACTTGTGTGAAGCAGACCGTGCTGTCCCCTAGCCTCTTGTTGCCCCTCCAGCTCAGCTTGTTGTGGTAATTGAATCAGAGAGGAACTGTTTTTCCGTGGCCCCTACAGAACAGGCTCTTAGTCTATAACAGGCGTGAACACACACATATAAATACAATTTGCGCGTATACACACACACACACACAGTCAGAATGGAGAGAGGTTCCTCTCTCAAATAGAAATAAATCCTGGCCTCCAATAGGTCTAAGTAAGGTCATCCATCAAAGGATGACCCTGGCGCTTTCGCAGAGAAGTTTCAAACACGATTCCAACTACACAGGAGATCCTCGATTCTAACACTCATACAGAAAACATGCACAAAAACACACTCACAGCACACTCAGCCATCGCCGCTGCCTCCATTACACACACAGAAGGTGAGACAAATAGAGCACTGTCTGTGCTGTAATGGAAGCGTCATCACACGGCAGCTGCTGCCAAGAACAACTCTTACCCTGCTAAGCTGTAGGCAGGCCAGGCTAAACGTCTGCCAGTATAGGAGGCTGACTGATGCTATTCTATCTCCAGTGGAAACATCATGATATGAGTTTAAGTGTTATTTATGGGCCAAGAGCTGCTGCATTAGATGTGAGGATGGCAGGCGTTTTGAGCGTGTGTGTGTGTGTGTGTGTGTGTGTGTGTGTGTGTGTGTGTGTATGTGTGTGTGTGTGTGTGTGTGTGTGTGTGTCTGTGTGTGTGTGTGTGTGGAAAGAAAGAGGAAATGGATAGGCTGTGGTTGCTCTTCTATCTTTGTAAATACTCATTTGAGTTTGAGCTTAAACCAGCAATAACTGATTTTTTTTGGACACTTCGGGCCAGAGCAACTAGTTGTGAACACATAACCCAGTATCATGGCAAAGCGAGTGACACACCTGCTGGTCCTTGTCAGTCCATCATGTCTGCGTCACATTTTTGCATTGCCTACGTGTGAAAACACCAGGGCTGGGCAATGCATTTCCAAAGGACCAAGAGCCAAACACATATGCAGATACTGAATATATCATGTGCTCTGTCACAGAATATATTAGGTTCTACATATCACATTATTTTCTGCTTATAAAAGCCCATCAAACACAATCTGGTTGCTCAGTTTAAATCACCATAAAGTGCAACTGTTGGGTCTATTTTTAGATGTGTGTGTGTGTGTCTCCATCTCAGGCTTGATAACAGCAGCAGCAATAATCAGTGTGCACACATGCTATTAGTATGGACCTCAACATGGGACACACTCAACAGTTTTATGACTGTTTGTCAAAGTAACAGGTACTGTCATTGTAAAGATTGTAGACCTTTTCATGTCCTGGATTAGCTTCAAACCAAGGATTCAACAGATCGAAAATATGCAGCCCAACGTTAAGGAGAGCAACCTTTGTTGTGAATGTGAATACACAGATTCATGCAACCAATCAACATCCGGGTGTCCTTGAGAACGACACTGAACTGCTGACGCCTCAACTCTGCTGTGGATAAGAATCCTAATCAAAATGTTCTGGGCGCAAACATGGAAATGTGCTGCTGTTTAGCAGACCTTGGCTTTTGTATTCGGTGTAACCCAGTGTTATCACAGATGGGAAACTCTTTGCGTTCTCGTTGCATTTTAATTTCTGTTGTGTCCCCACATTTCTTGACAGTTAACATCCAAAGTAAATAACATGGTCAAACAGAAATCCAACTCCCAAATCAGTCAGAGATTACAGAGAGAGGCTTAGTGCAGTTAGATGATTAATTAATGCATAGGAGATAGGAGCGGTGTTTCGGCTGTTTTAGGAGAGAGGAGCTAGCTAGTGTGTTGCCTTAGGGCCCAGAGAAGCTTTGAGCACCCCCCCCCCCACCCCCACCCCCACCCCCACCCCCACCCCCAACCCCCTCGTCTCTTTCTCTCTCAATTGCATAGATGTTGCGAGAGCTGGCAAAAAAGTGCGAGGGTGTGTGATGGGCCACGATGACACAGCAGCACTGCATTTAGTTGAAAGGGTATAAGATTCAAAAGGTGTGTATGTGTACATTTTTCCTGAAAATCTCCAGGGATGCCACGCTGCAGAACCCTAAAATCAAAGTCGATCGAGATGCAACACATTTACTGTGTCATGTTGTCACTTTTGGCTGGTTTGTTAAACTCGGGTTCAGGTCTGGGCAGACTAAGTTTGGGGAGAAGTCAGAATGGAGTTCAGAAGTGTGTTGGAAGAGAAAGAAGTAGAAGCAGGCTCGTCTGTGTTGTGTAACATTACATTGCTTTCTGTTGTTGTGCATTGCACAGTGGTTGCATTGCATTGTGTCACAGCAGAGAGGATGTACATAGAAACTCTAATACACTTTGAAGCCCATGTATCATAAAAAGATACTACCAACCACTTTTATCACTAGAAGGGCAATTAGAGTGTGCAGACCTCGGCCAAGGCCAAAAATTCAAGTCTTCTCTGTTATGCAATTCCGCAAGAGCAGCCACTATATATGTCTGAATATACTTCCAAAACTATTAGATATTCAGAGTTGGATGTGAGTATTATTAGTTGCATGATATGTGTGTATGTGTGTTTCTATTGCCAAACATTACTTGTGTTGTTACTATTGCTGCTTCGTGTACAAAGGATTGTGATGTGGAGTCATCATATTTCTACAACTGGCTATCTTTTGTCATTTTTGCACTTTACTGCCATCGACTGGATTTTTAGACGTGCACCATTTATTCCGACAAATGTCGAATGCAAAATATCTCGCAATGTTAAGGAAGTGAAACATGGTTCGTGCATCCATTTTGCATCCACTTTGTTTTGTTTAGGCAAATAAATACTTTGGTTAAGGTTGAGTAACTGTTAAGATCACCACCAAAGTGTGGAGATGACCCGAGAGCATCTTTACAGTTTGGACCGACAGGCTAGTCTCAGTTCAAAGTAGCAGTGAATTACTGAGCTCCTAACTCCATCACACAAAGCAAAGAGCTAGTAATGGTGTGAAGATGTCGTTCTTCCACTGCTCATCTCAATCCAGAAATCTGATTTGTGATTTCCTGTTTGACTATGTCACGTTACTATAATTTAATGCAAACCAAACTCTCCCTGTTGCTACCTCATATTAGCAACCTGCTGGAGAGCTTTTATTGTGAAGCAGCTGCAGAAAAAGCTGTAGCTGTTTTCACACTTTGATTGCCCACCCACCCTCTAAACCCACTGTGCAATGTTTTGACATATGAATAAAGGACGGACAGCAGTGTTTTAGTGGGTGAAGTCGAATGACCACAACAGGAGAACAACCACCTGCACCTCCGAAGGAAACAAGTCGACCTTCAATGATCTTCCCTGCTCACACAGCTGTAAGACATATTATCATTTCCATTTTCTTTCTTACAGTCCAGAAACATTAGCGTTGGGGTTACAGTGACTGACACGCATGAATTTTCTTGCTGTTGCTCTGTAGCTGCACACAAAAGACACCACAGTTCGAATGGAAACCATCTCAGATTTTCTGGCCCAGGTGCACTCCTGTTCCTTGGTTCACACCCAGGTCTAGACAAAGTTTTCATATTACCAATTTTTTCCCTTATTCAGAATATATCATGACTGATATGAATAATTGGGAGTTTACAAAAATCAGCATGACATAAACAGTCTTGATACAGATCTTTTAAATGTATTTGCTTGTTTGTTTTCGATTTTTAAGATACAATCCCAATTCAAAGAAATTTGGGATGCTGTGTAAAAAATTTTGTAAATATCTGCTTATTCTGAATTTGATGCTGCAACACGTTGGGACAGGAGAAACAGAAGACTGGGAAAGTTGTGGAAAGATCCAAAAACACCTGTTTAAAACATTCCACAGGTAAACAGGTTGATTGGTAACAGGTAGCATCATTACTGGGTATGAAAGGAGCATCCTGGAAAGGCTCAGTTGTTCACAAGGAAGGATGAGGTGATGGTAGTCACACACATGATTGTTGTAAAATCAACATCAGTCCTCTCTGGTGGTCAATCAGTGTAGCTCAAATTCAAACTATACTGCCAGGGTGAAAGCACTGGTCGTCACACAGATATGCAACCAACTGCACAATAACTGTGAAATGGACAAAAAGACACACAGCTGTTGCCTTGACCTCTTAATAAACTGCATTATTTCTACAAACATGTCCTCAAGGAAACTTTACTGTGGTGTCTGTGATATATGGAGACACACTTATGCCCAAATCTCAGCACAGCTCACCAAGTGTCACCCAGTGTAATGGAAAGTCAACACAAGACCCCACAAACCTGATCAATGTCACTTGAGCCAGCTGCTCACCCTCAACTGGACCAAACATGTTGCACAAAATGAATGCAGCCCACATTGTAAGGCTGTTGCATGTGCGGGTGGTCTCAAACAGCAGCAGCAGGTAACTGAAATATTCTACTTCAATATTAATAAATCATGTGGTTTGATAGCTGTAAACTGCAAACAGCATGTTCATGTTTGCCAGCCTTTCCTGGGATTCTCTGTTTCTGCTTCCCTGTTTGATTTTCTGCACTGTAGGGGTAGAGTTTGTCGCGTGTGATGCATTCAGGGACTTCTCTTGTGGTGGTGGAGTTTTACTGATGCCTTGCCTAAAGTGTCTCTTCCAACAGCCATCTTCCTGAGATTTGTGGGAAACGTGTTTGACGAGTAACAGGAGCAGACCAGCCACTGGGCCTGTTTCCCACAACTGGAAATAGCGTAGACGTTTGAAGATTTACAGCAGCTCATGCTCACGGGTAAAACACTCCTGTAACAAATTCTTTACAGGCGCACAAGGAAGACTTTGCATGCTTGATGCTCTAAATTACAACACAAGATTAGAAAATAAGATTTATGCAAAATGAAATTAATACATACAGTTTTTAAAATCCCGTAAACCAAATCACAGGATCTAAAATCTGAAAACTGCACACAAGCTGACTGTTCTGATCTGAAAATACACTAAACATTACACTGCAATTGAGGAAGACAAGGCTGATTATCTAGCAATCATGAATCCAGCTTTCTTTTCCGTACTGCTATTTAAAAGGCACCATTAACTTTTAAATTTCACGATTATTTGGACAAATAAAACAAATTTACCAGCTCTCAATTAGGGTGTAAAATACAGTTCTCCATTGCGGTCTGATTATGATGCTGTCATTTTAAATAGATCTTGACTAAAACAGAATTTAAACGTTCTTCATAAGAACAAGCTCATCCTCCTCTGTATCAAATTGACTCACTACTATAATTAAACTGCATTCATAACTGTGTGAATCATGCTCTCTTCCACATAATAATCATACTTACAAAACAATTTGCAGATAGAGAATCCAATGCTTCTGTCAAGTATAAAGATTTCGACTTTTTGTACAGTGAGCACAGACATGCTATGGTGAGCGTGTCATGTATTGTTGGAAACACTCATTCACCGCGTGCCTGCATCAGACACTCCACGCTGCTGTGTAAAGACGTGAATGAATCTTGTCAATGGAAATTGAAATGCAAATGCAGACATATAGATGTAAAGGAGCACGGCTGCGTTCACGGACACACACCCTGATGATGATGTAACGTAAATGCAGAGCGTTGCTAGCCCAGCAGATATTGGAGGAAGTGTTCGAGGTGTGGCGTGAAGCGGAAACGCTTGAAAATAATAAAAGATGACAAAAGCACGAGAGTCACTGCTGAAATGGTCTTAAAACCAGAAAGCCGTATGTTCAGTATATGTGTGTGTGGAGACAATAAAACCATAGTATTGGTCAGGTTTATTTGAGTCGTGTAGATGTTTTCCATTTAAATCACTATTCCTTTTTATTGCACGTATGAGTGTGTGTGTGTGTGTGTGTGTTCATGGGGATGTAGCTCTGCATCTCTATCACCATTAAACTTTCACACTGTGTGAAGAACTGCTGTACCAATTCAGAGCTGTTCATCTATTGGATTTTAAAATATTAATACTACACTGATTGAGGTGTGCAGAGAACAGGGACTCCCTGAACCGCCCTTGGTGGGCTTGTTTGCATTGCTGGAAAAATTATCAGTACTTTTTCCCACAACAGTTTGATGACTCTTGTCCATTGGGAGCAAAGGAGGAAGCAGTGTGATCGGGGTGGATGGATGATGATCCAACACACGGGTGGCAGTCTGGAGGAAATGGACGAACTACGCATTTTGGCGTTTAATCTTAATGATTTATTGGTTGTAAGGGATGATACCCTCTGAAAGAATGGCTAAACATCTTGGATCAAAACTGGATTCAGCTTCCTATAGACATATCTGATAAATTTGCTGGTTAGCATTTTTTGTAGAAATAGCCATTTAGTGTTTGTGGGAGCGGCTCATTTCCATTGCTGTGATCCATTCTCACCCAATATTCAAGCCTCAAGCTTGGACCAAACTGATTTAGCTTGATTTTAAAAACGTGGAAGACCACAGACATGACGTCTGTTTGATGGTGCTTCTCGGTCAGCTCGCTCTCATTGGCTATTTCGGGTTTCTGCTCAACATTCCATCGCTGTTCCTTTCACGCTATGGGGATTCAGGCTGACTCTGATCCAGCTGGTAACATTAAGATTATGTCTGTAAACCCCTCACACCACAGGATCATTTGGGCAGATAATCTGTTCAGACCAGCCTCGACTGGAGAACATCCCTGCGATTGTTGGATTGTCAAAATCTGGCCAGTTACCCTCTACTGCGGGACAACTAGCCTATAGCTGCTCAGTGTTGTAACTTGATAGTCACAGAATATGTTCACTATACACTACTATATATAAACTACCTTATATTCTGCCTGGTAGACAAGAAGCTGACATGAATTTTCATTATTCAGATATTTCAAAGGATTTCAAATTACCTGCTTTATGAAGAGATTTTCAATGCTGGCACCCCAGAGAGGAACGGGGGGCAGACAATGCAGATCACTTTGCTAATAATGGCTCCTCTCTCAAATCACGAGCAGCTGTTATGCACGCTGGAGAGTTGAAGCGAGGTAAGGTGCGGAGCTTAGCGGTTATAGCAGCTCGAGCCGCCACCTCTTTCCGTAAAGCCCCCGTCTCAACTGAATAAAGAAAAAATAATTATCCTTATTGCTTGTGTTGTTGTTGTTGGCGCTGCTGTTGATGTTAGTATTACAATTTTTACAATAAGGAAGCCTGCCAAGATCCCAAGCAACACAGTATGATGTCAGCAGTTATAATTTCTATCAGTTTTGACTTGAGGAGGAACTATTTGTCCCCGAGTATTTATTCTTATGTCTGTTAATGAGCTGAGTTATTCCGCTTTTCTTGCCCTTGTGTGACTGTGTTATTCAGTAGTTATTGTTTGCTTTGCCTGACTCATACTGTGTGACTGTTTTAGTCTTAATTCATTCTAATTAATCAGTTAATTGTAGACAAGGGGAAAATATATTTGTGTGTTTGATTATCAAGGTCAGTGTGCTGCATATTTAGCCTCCAGGCCTTGAAACGTGCACTGTGGAAACACTTTTCATCACATTGCATTTACAAACAACATTTATCCAACGCAAACTGGTTAATTGGTCGTGAGATTAATGTGATTTCATAAATTCATTGTTTACAGTGACAATGCCCCGTAAATACAGTAGACAGAGGCAATGCAAACAAGATTGGAATTTGCCAAATGTTTTGTTTCAATCAAAACATTGACAAAAGACGTAGTTGGATGATGTTGTGAAGTAGCATGGGATCGTCGGAGCTGCTGTCTTCATTGTTGCACAACCGCCGCTGCCGATTAAAATGAACGATCACGCTCTATCACAAGTGAGCAGTGCAAACAATAGTAAACAGTAGAGTAGCTGGTGAGTTCGTCGACTCCCTTTCTCACTGTATGGCGTATCATCTGGTGTTTCCCGTCTTTCTGTGGAGGTTATAGCAGCTAGAGGGGATATGATGCCATTGACAGGCAACCAAATCAAATGCACCGTTACCTTGAATAAAATAATGCGTTTCCCTGGATTTGAACAATGTTGGTAACATTTGGTTTAAATGGTCTGGCCATTTCTAGACATTTTAATGCTGAAATGTTGTATATTATACCTTTAACACCAGGCAACAACTAAATCTAAGTAACTGTTTTATGATGCTGTTAAAGATCTGTTGGATCAGGAACTGTAAACACAGCGGTGCACATTAATAAAACATATTGATCGGGGCTTTCATGTGACTCGTCCTCCTTTGACCTCCATGCAAGTCTTGGCTTGCAGGTCTTCAAGCAAACAGAGCTAATGTACAAAGTGTGTCTCCAATCCTGGAGCTCTCGTTGTTCTTGCAGCTCCAACAGAATACAATGTTTTCACTCCTTTGGGAATTTGATTTGCTCCATATACAGCGTGCCTGGGTACAGCGTGTGCACACAACCTGATTATATTTTCCTGCTCCTCAAACAGACACTGTAGTCCAACATTGTCTCTAATCTGTGTAAGACCACCTCTGATTTGTTCTGCACCAGATGATGGGTATGAAGGCACAGTTCAGTACCCTCCTAGCAGCTTCACTCTTGTTTAATTTCAAGCTCCACAAACACACACACACACACACACACACACACACACACACACAATGGTAATTCATCAAATTATTCATGGGGCTCCAAATTCCCCGTTGGTTTGTTTTATCATTACAGTGTATCAAAGTTTGTTTTCGTCAGCCCTGCCACCAGATATGGCGTCCGTCCCACAAGTCTCAAATCTGTGATTCCTTCTTCATCGTATCTCCAATCCCTGGTTCACCAGCCTTTACCCAGAGTGATACACGTGACGTCAATGGCAGTCTCTCAAGGAAAAGACAATAGGCTTTGCATGAGGGCTGACTGGAAGATTGCATGCCTAAGTGAGCCAATTAAGACCGCAAAAATTGCCACTTGCAAATGGAAAACCAGGTGAAGCCTAACCTGAAATGTGGGTCACGATTGCAATATTTGCCCTAAGAGACTGAGCAAATATATACATAGCATCCTGGAAATCACTGCTCTTTTCTTACCCTGAAATAAACCACTGAATCTCAAAATGATTCTCAGGCAGCAGTGACAGCAAAATCCATTCCTTCAAGTGACTGAATGACTGATGGCTGAATCCCAGAGTCCCACACACACCTGCCAGCCCAATCCCTTCTAGCAGCACTAGGCTTTCACCCCCTGACCTTGAATGGTACAATTATCATTAACATGTAATTGGAGCTCAATAAGTCCTGCAGGCATTGTACTGTAACTTGCCAGAGGGTGATTTAGGGAAAGTGGAGCACAGAACAACCAAAGGGCATTGCACTAAGCTGGGCTGTCAGTAGAAGGCGCTAGCAAGGGAAGGAGGAGAAGAGTAAAGGTGGAGATACGCACATGAGAAAAATAGCAACAGCAGAGAAGAAGAGCAGGAACAGAAAGTGAATGGCTATGAAAGACACAGCGAGTGATAACCGCATCAACAGATAACTATACTGGTGAATAGGAACATTGTGGTAATGACAAAAACAGACAGAGACAAAAACAGACTCAGAGGTGTCCCCTTGGCCTCAGACAGACGCTGCGCGTGGGCGGATGGCTCTCAGCAGTTATCTGAGCCATGCGGCAAATAAATTCATAACATGCCACCGAGACACCCACACCAACCCCGGTGGGCATTCCCTGCAGAGCAAAACAGTGGGCACCTTACTATGCAGCGCGGCCAGAATCTCAACAATGCTTGACATTGTGAGCAATATGGCTGACACTGTAATCAGCTATGTTGCATGTAAAATCTATTTGAAGAACTCTCACCTATTACTGACTAAGCAGTCTGCGCTAATAATACACTGGGGGGGATTTGTGATGATTCAGCATCAAGCTGTCGTGTGTTTGACTGCCATAGTACACGAGTGCAGGGAAAGGATGCAGTACAGCTGGTCTCAGTGGAAGTATACGCCTTGATCACAGCGCTAACGCAAACATAAGCTGAGCAGGAGTTACAAAATAACACTGATGGGAACAACGCCTTCAGCTGACCTTAAAAAAAAATCGTTCAACATTGGGGAAAATATGCTTATTCGCTTTCTTGCCAAGACTTGAAGGAGAAGATCGATACCACTCTCTTGTCTGTACTGTAAATAAGATGTTGCAGCCGGTTAGCTTAGCTTCGCATAAAACACTGGAGGAAGTAGTCAGAAGATTTATTTTCTCTTTTTTCAAATGTGTCCAAGGAGATGGAAACAAAAGGGATGAAGTAGGAATGCCGGATAATTCCCTGATTGTCCAGTGAGTGCATTACACAACCATCAAAAATAGCTTATCCGTTTCTAACACACAGCCTCTACTTAGTAAATAGCTTAGTGAATTCACTGAAACCTCCCACACTCTCATATCATATTTTCTTACACAGTAGTTACAGATGGCTGAATGGCCTCAGCAATATGCTTACTGTAATAAATGTCTGTTTTAGAAATTTGCAGTCATTCAGCAGTGAATATGATAGACACACCGCAATACACTGTTGTGGTCCACTGGTTTGGGGCTATTATCCCAATCCTGCATAAGACATTAAACCACAACTTGATATAGCACAAAGCACACAGCAATAAGAACAGCATGTCTACATTTTTTGCCAATGGCATCAAAACACTGTTTTGTAGTGAATAACACATGCTATGCAGCTGGTGAGTGTGCGTAGACTCGCTCACAGTGTAATGATTTCCCCTCATTTCCATACAACACGCCAAAAAAGTGATCAAACCCCTAACCTTCTGTTATCAGGGCTGAGTCCAATTAGCTGAGCTAGACTGTGTCACACTGATAAATTCCCTGTGCCACTGCCATCTGTAAACATTTAGCGAATGCATTTTCTACGTTATTTACTTCTTATCTTAATTTGTTAAATTCTCTGGGTGTTTTCAGCAAGGGGAGAATACAAGTGCTTTCACACCATCGTCATTTTGGAAAACAGCTTAACCTTTAGCTGCGCTAGTGTCAGTCAGTCCACCGCTTTGGTCCAGACTGAAATATGTCAACAACTACTGAATGGGTTGACATGAAATCTTGTACAGACATCCCCAGAGGATGAATCCGACTGACTTTGATGATCCCCTGAGTTTTCCCAACAGAGAAACCAGCAGGTTTTCACTTATTCAGTCAAATATCTCAACATCTACTAGACAGATGTGCACAAAATGCAGCAGAAACATTTACGGTTCCCAGATGATGAATCCTTCATTCATGTCCCCCTCAAAAATGAATCTGGTCATCTCTTAACTTTTCATTGAGCTTCATTATCAGGTCAAATACCTGCAAAACTAAAGATAATCCCATAAGCCTCTACTAATTAACAAATGTTAGCACGCTAGCACACTAAAACTAAGACGCTGAGCATAGTAAACATCATACCTGCTTAACTACGGTGACCAGTTTGTGCGGGATTGGACCAGTACAAATAAATGAGTATCCTGGTTTTCAACATTCACAACAAAATTATCCTGGTTTTACCATAGTTAAAAATAACAAATCTTATATAATACTTATTTTCAGCACTTACGTAGACTTTCACCATGTTCTGTCCCACTCATTATTACTAATATAAAAACATGAACAATGCACCGCGCATCTGAATCCAACACTGATTTGTCTGTGTGTGTCAATCAATCAGTTGTTAAGGCTGTTGTCTGTGAGTCATGAGGGAAATGTCCCAGGCTTTTTCTGAAGGAACCTGTCAGTGTGATAAAAAAAAAAAAAGGTTTAATAATAAAAACTATGCTTACGGTTATCTGTCAAACAGAAGAGAAAGTCTGTCTGTTCTAAAGAGCTCCAGGAGGTTTCCTCCCTCCTTCATAGAGTATCACAATGATAATGCTGTGTACATAGCGTTCATGGTGTTGAAAGTGGTGTGCAAGGTGCATGCATAAGCACATACATGTGCAACACAGTTAAGGGTCCCGGTTTGAGGGTTTGAAAATATGAATAACATCAGCATGTTAGTATTAGTCATTGCGAGCGTGTTAGCATGCCAATGTTAGCTCTGAGCTTAAAGTACTGCTGTGCCTGTGTGCAGCCTTATAGAGCTGTTAGTGTGGCTGTAGCATCTTAGTCTTGTTAAGAAATGAGCACCAAAGCACAACAGAGGAAGTTTCACTTAAGTCAATGTGAAGTATACTGTAAGGCTTAATGCATGAGAGTTTAAAGGATAGGCGGAAGCAGCCGTGACTTTTATTGGAACAGAGCCTCAACCACCTGTCAATCAATGCCAGACATGCCATTACAAAGCCAGTCGTCTGCAATTGTCCAGCCGCTGGCATTAAACGCAGTCAGACATTTCCTCTGGACAACTCTCACCCTCAAGGTTAGACAGCTTTTCAGTCAACCTCTTTCTCATTCATTCATTCTTGTATTGTTCTTTCTCTCTGCCCCTCCCAGGTCCCTGCATCCCATCTCTCTTCTCTGATGATTTAATACCAGCTGTCTGGTCTCTCTCCCTCTCTCGCTATCCCTCCATCGACTCCTTCCTATATTCCTCCCTCCCCCCCCGCTTCCTCTCTCAGCCTGATGAAGTCAGAGTGCAGCTCGGGTATAAACAGCCACTGCAGGCCATCCATAGTGATCTCATTACACAGGACTGCAGGGGAAACTGTCTTAACCAATTTCACAACTATCCTTCCTTAACCTCCCCCTCCCGCTTCCCAGATGCATCAGGGTCAAGTAAGCAATTAAGGGGCCAATTGTCTAAACAGGCTGCCAGTTAAATTGAAGAAACAGAAATGATGCGGCAAGCCTGGACAGCTTCCAATTAAGCATCAAAGAACAACATGAATGCCCTCTAATTGTTTTTCACTGGAAAACCTCTTGAGTGTAACTTGTGCAATGACAGTATTAACCAGTGTGATATCAATAATTAATCTGCTGACTGGAAAGGGCACTGAAATATGCATTATTGGGTGACAGCAGATTATTAGACAGTACTTTTTTTTTTTAATTGCCTGAAAACTGACCGTGAACGTGAACAAGAATCGTCAGAGGAAAATGGAAAGCAAACAAAGAAAGAGACAGCACATATAGATGTTAGACATCATTAGGCCTTTTTTCCCCTGTGTCACAGGCAGGGCATAAACTTATGCATATTAGCATTGTTTCAACACAGATACGACCACAAAAGGAGTGGTTGTATCTGTGGAGAACTGCCAGATTAATTAAAAAACGCAATTCTCACTTATTATTCAATTACGAAAAGCACAAATTTCCTGGCAAATCCGAGTCTATGAATTGATGACCTTGGTTTAGCCAAAAGCCATCAGACTCATCTAAAAACATATTAGTTCCAATATACATCTATAGCATCTGTGTGTGTGTGTGTGGCTAATTTACAACAACTGGGTTATAAAGAGGGATTTGTTTGCAAATGTGGCGACCGCGACGCAGGATGTTGTCTTGCCTCTTGGTTCTGTGTCCTGATCTGTCCTTCTACAGAAATGCCTGGAGTTGTGGGAGTGCTCAGTAAGCCGCTCAGTAAACTCTCAGTAAACCAGAATGTGGCATTGAACAAACAACCTGTGTAAAGCTGAAACTGAGAGGATGTTTCCTCAGAAAAAAGGTTTTGTATCCATACGAAGTCACGGAAGGAATGAGCATTTGTATTTCTTTTGAGACGACCGGCATGTAGGTAGAAATGTACTCTGCAGTTTACAGCGATTGTTGTATCTTGCTGTATCTCCACTTAAGTTTCTAAATGCAGCCACTTCCTCGTCTCAGATACAATAAGCGTCTTGGCTCTGACAGCGTCCATCCCTCCAGACTCTTACAGTAAACACCACTGTGGACGTCCTCTTACCGGATGTTGTGGGACTTGCGTTTGATCTCGTTCCAGCAGAGGTTCATGTCTCCTGTTTGGTGCGAGCCGCCTCCTCTCAGTCTCCTGCACTCAGTCCCCTCCTCCTGCCCCTCACCGTCCACCGTGGACTGGCACGGCACACAGTGGCATCCCGGCCACGAGGGCCGCCCCGCAGCTGAGAGACACACACGGGGACACAAAAAAAGAGAGACAGCAGGGGACGCCCTGGTGAGTATGACAGTCGACTCATTTTTAAAGGCTGATTTTGACATTTTTGGACTGAGGCTACTTCACCCCACAGACCCAATCCATGGACATTTAAGCCATGTTAAGACCGACATTAGCTCAGCAGTAGGGTCGTCTGACAAAGAAGCTGAACTGGGCTCAGCTTTTGCTGCAGCCCAATCACCTGTCAAGCCTCTGCACTGGCCAATTAAATTCATGCAAGCTCACAGTCCTGGTAGATTGCTTTGAAACAGGAATAGTAAGTTCACTGTTTAATTTGCAGTCATCAAGACAACAGATAAAATGATTGCCTCAGCTTTCCAGATATTACATACTGCTGTGAAGTAAAATGGTGTTACTGTTGTGTATTTAAACCAATGCAGCACCTTGCCTTGTTTTGACGAGGGACAGTTTTCGGTCTGAACACCCATTTAGGGTTAAGGGGCTTCGGGCGAAATATACATAAATGACACAGGTTTTAATCAGGATTGTCTACTTTTTCTGTGAACAACACATACAAAACAACATTTTAATATCTAAGCACATTTATGCCAAACAACTCCAAAAATGACAAATATTCAGTTTTTCCTGAGAAATCAATTTTCATCAAGTAGAAAATTCTATTCTATATTCTATATTCCCATTGAACATTCTCCATTTGTTCACCCACTCCATTTTGGGTGGGTTTAGCAGCTCTTAGTTCAACATTTTAGAAAATGCACTTATTCTCCTTCTTGCCTAGAGATTCATGTATTCTCATATGAGGCTAATTGTTAGCTTAGCTTAGCACAAAGACTGAAAACAGTGGTTAACAGCTAGCCTGGCTCTATCCAAAGGTTACAAAATCTACCCACCAGCACCTCTAAAGCTCACTGATTAACACGTTATGTCTTGTTGCTTGATCCATACAAAGACTAAAGTGTAAAACCAACAATTAGCTGTGTAAAGGGGGTTATATGCTGTATTTTATGTGCCTGGGACAAGTAAAATTCCTGAGGTCCCCTGCTGGTTGCCTTCAAACTGGTTCCAAAATGTCAAACTATTCCTTTAAATCTGCTATACTATAATCAATACAGCAGCACGTCATGGTGAAACAAGGACCTACATACATTCATGAGGTGCCAAACATGACCAAGTGAAAGATAATGTTGTTTCATAATGACCGGAAATAACAGTTCACAATATCAACCTGAAAGGTGATAACATGTCAGTGCTGTGTTTACAGCTGGTTCAAAATCATTTCATTTCGGGTTTAAGTGTAGACCTGATCCTTTTAAAGGGGACACATATTTAAGAACCAAAAAAGTGTACACATTGTTTAGGGAAGATCCCCCCCTGCTGATTTCTGATATTTAATAGGTCAAAACTGGCTGAACAACAAACAGATATCTCTACTGTTCTACCTCTACATAATATACCTAGAAAGTTCAATGCAGATTGTAACAATTGCGGATTGTGAACTGAATAACTGTCCTGTGTGTAGGGTAGAAAACCTGTATCGTGAGACGCCAGCACTTTTATCCCATTATTCCATCCCATTAAATTGGAAACAGACACAGACAAAAAGCCTTTTTCTCACAGAGCTTTAGAGTGAGGAGGCATGTGAGGTTAGACTTGAAGAGGTGCAATCCCCTTGATGGAAAATATCAAAGTGGCTGCCCATGTACACAAACATGCGAGCACCATCACTGACACACACACACACACACACACAGGCGCGCACACACACACACACACACACACACACACACACACACACCATAATAAGCAGGATTCAGGGCAGAAGAAGCTTTTCTAGGTTCACAGGTCATGATAAATCTTGTGTCTGGTCATTGGGCTGTCAGAGGTTTCCTGTCTTATCTGTTCATTTCACAACCTTTACCTCAGCAGCAGCTGGGCCTCTCAGCTAACACCTTCAGCCTTATAACAAACACACACACACACGCACACACGCACACACACACACACACAACCTAACCAGGAGCTTCCCTTGTGTTTGGTCAGAGGGCTCTTATCACATTGTTTTTAAACTAGTCAATCCGATTCTCCCCCGCTGGAGGTGTCAACCTCTGACCTTTACACCGGCGGTCAGTCATCCATCTACAGCAACACACACACACACACACACACAGACACACGCACACACGCACACACACACACACACACACACACACGTAAAGAACATTATCAAAATGTTAGATGAAGCATTTAATGCTCTTTGAAGATGTAATATCCCGCAGGAAGTTTTGTTGTCCTTTCCTCGACCTGCTTGAACCATTTCTTGCGCTCTGTTTAAGTATGTAAGGCACAAATAAATTCCCAGGGTGCACTGCGGTTTTCAGAATCACACCTTTTCAGTTGACTTCCTTCCAGGCAATTAGTGGCAGAATAATCAATCTTAGCAAATGGCTTAATAAATAAACACAATTATGTAAACGAATACCCCTGAAAAAGTTGGATGACTAAAATGTAAATAAAAAAATTAAAAAAAACAATGATCTAGCAACCAATATAAATGTCTTTTTATGGTAATACATGCAACATTTTTTAAAACCTGAATATTGCCAAAGTTCTCTGATTATAAACTGCTGTCGGTATGATAAATGAATGTTATTTCACTCTGTCGGTGTTGAAGTTATTACAGCTGGGTTTGGGTTTTTTACATTTTCAATATTCACAGTGTATTTCTACTGTCAATAGATGTGTACAATTTGGTGAAAGTGCAGATTTACCATAAACGGACATCTCAACCATTTGGTAGAGGCTCTTTTAAAAAAAAAAAAAAAAAAAAATAGTGCTTCATTTGAAAGAATAATACTCTTTTTTTGTCGTTAAAGCCAAAGGGAACCATCAAAGGGTTAACGAGCCTAACTGACTTCTTCCCTTTGAGTACTTGTCTCTGGAGCTCAGGTGGTTTGTCTAAAACAAATTGAGCCTGAAGTGAACTAGGAAGAAAGAACTACTGTTGCAGTGTCAACATTTGAGTGAACGACTCCCCAGTGAGAGAGAGTCAGTGTACTCATCCCCGTTCTTTATCTTGATCCCCCTCCTCCTGCTTTGTACATATTCATTCTTCTCGCTCCCTTTCTAGTTCGTTCTACAGGAAACCTCACCTCCGATCGGGCGGACGGGTTTTATTTCCCTTCCCCATTTCACATGAATCATTACCACCTCCTTCCCACTCCTGTCTCTTCTCTTCCTTGCCTCCCCTTTCTTCCTCAGACAGCTCCTGTTAGTGTAGGTGAGTGTTGTATGAATCAGCAAATACCCTGCACATCCCTCCCACTCTCTCCTGCGCACACCGTCTCTTTCCCATCGCTGGTAATCAGAGGTCACGTGTCGCTCTGAATACTGTTAGTGCTTCAAGCACCTCACTTGAGCTCAAATACCTCTAAAACTGATAACTTAAACTAAATGCGGTGACCAGATTTGATTCACTTCACTGCCGTGTTTGTGAATAAAACATGGAGGCGAATGCAAATGAGGCAGGGGAGGCTCCGCGTGGCACAATGAAGTTTAAGAGCAGAATGGCAGCGTGATTGTTTGTTTGCTTTGGAAAGCTGCCTCTTCGAGATGTGAAATGGAGTTGAACAATGACAACCATCAACCACGCCACGGCTAACACCAAGGGAATACCCCGAGGGTGAGAGATAGCTCTGAGAGGTTTGTTTCTGGAGCCAAGCGGGAACTGAGTGACAGACAGCCCTGTCGGCGACCTCAAATCTCTCCTCTTCCTCTTCAACTTTTTCTCAGATAGCTACTAGCAGGGTTTCACATACAGCCACAAACTCATACATCATTGCACTTGGTGGTATGCATTTATAAACATCTTTAAATATGTAAAAAAAAATTAAGTTCTCATTTTGGCTGCAAGACACATTAAAGCCACTGCAATAGGGAAATGATGTCTCTAAAAATCATGTCATGCAAATGTCTCGATTATCTCCGTCCCGTTGGCACACATCTGCATCATGCAGGCATGTATTAGGTGGGTCTGTCTGCCGCGTTAAACTTCAAAAACATGAGTCAAGCTTTAAACATGCATTATTTACGGCCTTGATCGGATGTGGCGTTGCTCGGTCGAGCGTATGTACTGCGTGTTTTCCAAAGATGCTGAAAAACCAGCAGAGATTTCACTGACATGCCACAAAGTGACACAGACAATATTCATCTTGCTGCTATAGCTCCAGCTCTCACCTCCACGGGCTCATGTCTGTTTCCTACACTCATCATGACTTCACACTTTTGAAATTGCACAATTATGTGAAGAGTACTGATAGAATGTCTTCCCCTTGTTCTTCTTCTTTTTTTTTTTTGACCACTTGAGCCCGGGGAACCTGGAAGGACATTTTCCAGACAACAATTTCAAATCAAAGGAGGTGAAGATGATAAAAGATAGCGCACAAAGCTTTACTGGATTTCAGAGCAAAAGAGAGAAGACAGTTCAACTGTGCGGCTCGAGCCTCAGAGGATCAAAGCCACTGTGCCGCTACACCATGTCTACACGTTGATATTAATCTAAAGGAATCAAGACTGTAGCCAAGATATCCCTGACAAAGCAACAAGATAGCTAGGATTTACTCTCATTACCGGAGCTCTGCAGCTAATGCAATTCTTTCACCATGTGCAGCGCCTACCTTAATAGTACAGACTTGCTGCCCCGTTTCGATTCCAGTCTCAGGCTCACGTTGTGGAAGCTGTCAGTAAGCGTAACTGAGTGTTAACATTATTTACCCTGTCTGTTGATTGGCTTGGCAGAGAATGCAGAGATAAGTTGGGCATGCAGAGACGGACAAAAGAAGCGGAGAAACAGGGAGAGAGGTGGAGGTAGGGGGAAAGGGAGGAGGTCTGGAGGGGAGGACAGACACAGGCATGGGGAGAGATGGGTGACCTAATAAGCAGAGGCTTCTCTCTTGGTCAAAGACTTCTCTGTCCTTGTGCATTCCTGCTCACACCTACATGGTCCCCCACTCCCCAAGACCGACGGGTGGAAAAGGCCATCTGCCTGATGTCCTTCGACCCACACACACACACTCTGACCAAAAAACCTGCACTAATGGTTCTGGGAACTGACTGACTCAGAGAAAAACAAAAAATAAATTATTATGTTCCTATAGCAGAGGCTTGCATTCCTACAGCATCCTCTCACAGTGCACACAATTAATAATGAGCGCGAGGGCCAAAGCCACAGCGACTGAAACCGACAACGGCTGCGTTTGCAATTACTTTTTTCGTGCATTTATCTGGCGATCTCGAGTTAATCATTTCGTTATCTCGAGATGACAAGGATCGTTTTCTCATGATAACAGGTCACTTTATCTGAGAAAACAAGAGGCCGATTTCTCGAGATAATTCATCACAAAAACAAGTTGGGAGGATTCGTGAGAGTGGATCATGACATGAACACACTGCTCTCTGGGGTGGGTTTGGGAGTTTCAAAGCAAACTGTATGAATTTTTTATGAACTTTTGCCTTGTGTTGTAAGAATGTTTTTCCTGGTGATCTGATGTGAGGGTTTTTCTTTTCTGGCTAATTATTGTGAGGGATAGGCCTGCATACAGTGTTGAACTTGAAGCAGATACTGTCCAGTGGGCTACAACCAAAAGAATTCTTGTTGGCAGGGCAACTGGGTGGGTGGCTTGAATGGTATAATACACCATGAACATAAATAATTAAGACTGAAGTACAGGCTGGTGTGTTGTTCAATAATGGCTACCTTGATCTGACACTTTCAGCTTAACTTAGTTGCCACAGTTAAGTCAAGACACCATCTATGCATGCTGGCATGGCGCTCTGGATCTCCGATAAACAATATAAGTAATAAAAGAAAAAAAAAAACTTTTGTTCTCTGGTTGATTATCTAATTAACTTGAGATCTTGAGATTAAAAGAAACTGCAACAATTCTTGGCTGACAGCACATCAAGGAAAGATGTAGCAAGTAAAGAAATAACAGCAAACAAGAAAAGGTTATGTGAACAGATTAAAAAGATGAACAGTGTGTACAGGTTTGCTTTTCTTCAGTGTTATTTTTAAAGTTTTGATGTTACTTTTCTTTTCTTTTTTAACCACGCTAGCAGCAGGGCTATAGGGACAGCAATGTAAGACCACTTTGATCCAGACTTAAATATCTCAAGGACTGATAGAGAGAAATGATATTTAGTACAAATATTCATGTTTTCAGCAGGATGAACCCTGCTGGCTTTTCTTCTAGCATCAACATAAAGTTGACTTTTGCGACTGATGGACAGAAGTGGACAGATTGCCATAAAATTTGGACATTCATATCCTCCTCTGGATGATCTGTAATTATTTGGTGATAATCTGAGTTTTCATCTGCCGCCATCATCAGGCCATTATCATATGTGCTAAACCAAAGACATTCCCATCAGCCTCAGCTGTACTCTGTGTTAAGTGTGAATCAAATGCAGATGTGCAGACACCTGCTTAACATCGCCATTTGTGAGCATGTTAGCAAGCTTTCGTTAGCATTTAGTTCAAAGCACATCTGTGCAGGAATACAGTCTTACAGTGTTGATGGCTCTGTATGTCACAAGTTCATTTTATTTCTTGAGCCTATATTTCACAAGTCTCTCAAGATACGTTATGGCTGAAGTGGCAGTGTAGCATAGTCGACTTATAAAAACACTTGATTTTTAATTAATTTTCAACGCTTACATAGAGCAAAGTATGACAGAACCTGAGAGGCATAAAAGAGAGACCTCGACTGCTTAACAAGACGAAATTCTTGAAAAATGCTTGGAGTCTCGCATTTGAACGCCTGGAATAGAGGCAGTGTTTCCACATGAAGTTTATTTTGTGAATGGTGCACAGTATGAAGTTTAGAGCAGACTCTGGGTGCACTGAGGATCTTTTTGCAACACCTTAAAAGAAACTTCTGCTTCCAGCTCACAGGTCAGGGCCTTGCATGAGCGGCGAGGAATGCTCTTCTTTTTAGGATTCCTTCGTTTGAGAGATTTGTGGAGGCTTAAAGTGGTGAAAAAAGCAAAAAAGTAGATAAAAATCTGAAAAAGAACACACTTTGTGGAAGAGAAATACACTTTTCGTTTTCATTCCACTGATCTAGACGACAACTATGAGACACAGGAGAAAGCATTTTACAGAGGTAGACAGGACATTTACCAAAGTTCATGACTGCAGCTGTGAAACATGTCCTTTCATTCATTTCCTCGTCTTCCTCTGGACTCTGGGGGAGTAAAGGAAATAAAGTTTTAAAGGATATGGAGTAAGGAAACTAATTTGGGGAGAGTTAAAGGCCTGGCCAAAGGGGTCATAAAGTTTTTTCTCAGGGACATTTCCTTCGCAGAAATTAGACATTCATATTAAGATATATATCAGCTCTGACAGATGGAGTGATTGTACTGAAATGGAACTAATTCCGTGCAGTAATTGCGAACACATCCTTCTGTCAGCAGGATAAAGCCAACAACGATTTGTGATGCTTTTACTCCCACTACTACAACACTTAACAGAAGTGATAAAGCCATTATGCACTGTCCAACAGAACTGGCGAGCATTGATACGAGCGCTCAGAACTCCGCGGCAGGGCTTCAGTGAAAGTGCCGAACACTGATTTAACTTCAAGAAATAAATGCCAAGTCAACAATGACTCAGGGTGTCAGTGTCCAGGAGGCCTGCTGGTAAATAGCGTGCAGATACGAGTCGGTGCAAGTGTACTCGTACATTCCTGCGAGTGCGTGTGTGTGTGTGTTGTTGCAAGTTGATGTGTGTGTGGCTTGTTTCAGTAGCAGGCTCTTGGCTTTGTGCCTGATGGGGGTTAGTGGAGGTTGGACCACTGCCTCCCTGCTGCTCTGTCCCGCTGTCCCACAGCCCCTCAACAGCCACCAGTTAGAAGGCAAAGGAACACACACACACACACACACACACACACACACACACACACACACACACACACAAACACAAACCCTGCAGCTTTCAGACCCTCTCTGCTGTTGATGCAGGAAGAGCGAGCTGAGCTTCCCCTCACAGCTGCAACCGTCACACACTGCTGGAGGGACTGGAGGAGCTCCAATGACACAGCGCACACACATATGCAGCCACACACATATCCACATAGGCACGCTCGAATGTCATCTATTAAATAGTAGGCATGCACAGAGACACACACTCACTGTAAGGAAGAAAAAAAAACACACTTCCAACTACATCAGCTATACCATTCATATACCCCCTGCTGGGCACAGGCAGCAGTCACACTGCTACTATCCCCCTCTGAAATATTGCCACACTCCTTCAAAGCTTGACTCCTTTTGTCTGCAGACATGTGGCACAGTGATTTGTGATTGGAAGCACCCAACAGAACAGCAGGACCAAGGAAAGACTTTCACTTCCTCTCCTCCTGCCATCATCCTCCTGTGCTCCCATCACGGCTGCACATTGTCATGCTCGCAGTGGTTTGCCCTCCAACCAGATTTTTCATTACCCTGCCTCCTTTATTATCTTTCCAATGACAAAGTAAATTCCCCACTGAGCAAACATGCCATCCACACACTTATTTATGCCATTGCTTTTTCTTTTTTGGGGGGGGTCCTTGAAAAGATGGCATTGAAGCAAGAGCTCGGCAGTGAAATAAGAGCTAAGCTGACATTAGCATCATTATTGCTGGAGGTGGAAGTGAGGAAGTGTTATTTGAACACTTTATAGGACGCTCATTGTGTTGATTCGAGCATCAGGTGAGTAATGGTAATGCTTTTCAATCATGGTGAGTGAAGTGCTTCTAGAGCAACAGTTCAGCATCAACTGGCTGTCTGATTATTCTGTGTGCATGTTTGTGTGTGTGTGTGTGTGTGTGTGTGTGTGTGTGCATGTATGCATCTGTGGTAAATTGGGATCGCCAATAGAGCTTTTTTTTTTTTAAGTACTAAGAGTTTGAACAAAATACTGCACAAACGTTGCTAAATTCATTTAAAACTGATCCAGACTTTGAAAGTAGAATGAGTTCAGGTCTGTATGTGAACTTCACAAATGACAAGCAGCTTCTCAATATCCAAATATGTTTTTGATAAAACTGCAAATACTTTCACATACATAAAATCAAATACTTTCACGTACATGTAATTATGGGTTCATTTTTCTGCTGTGGCCACCTGATCAATGTAAGTCAAACCTCTGTTTTGGTCTCCACCATCTGCTGATGTAAACATCTGACATCTTGTAGCTGCTTGCTGCTACGCCAGCTAGTTGCTAACTGTTTGGTGCTGAGCAGGTAGTGTACATTGGGTTTTGCTGCAGGAAACAGACGCCTGTTGCTGGAAATAACAGTAAAGTTGGCGACCACACAACCAAAACAATGAGCTGAAAGAGGCTAAAAAGGAGGAAGAACTGAGCGATCATTTTCTGTGGGTTTGTCATAAACACCTTTCACATTACATGAAGCCATTTGGTTGACTATGAAAAATAGAGCAGCTTTTAGTTTTTAGAGAGGGCAGAACTTTTATTGAAGAACAAAATATTTTCTAATAAAACCTTTTAAGCAGGAGAGTTTCATGGCCATCCGAGCTTTGCAAATTGCTCCAAATACCAGCTTCCTTGCATATGCGACAAAAAAAAAGACATTTACTTCAAAAACCAGCACACCCTGAACAAACTTCTCCCACTTTATAATGTTCTGTGTCCTTTCAAGATGCCGCCACTCATTTATAGAAAACAAGCTGATTTGTTTTGGAAACATGGCGACAGATTTTTTTCACTTGTTTAAAGACAACAAGACTCTTAGGCCTCAATAATAAGAACTACTTCATAAGATGGAGTTATTTTTGCAATGTGCCCTGAGTGGTCCCTGCTTCAAACAGTCCTCCCAGCAAGAAATAGATCACGGGCAAATGTCCACTTTACTCAGCTGTTTGGTTGATGCCACTGCTACAGACAGCATCCTGATGAGCTTGCTGTGAACACTCTCCATTTTTATTTCATACAGTTATCTTGCCCTCTCCTGCTGTCTTTTTTCAAGAAAAGTGTAATTTACAGCTGTGTAACCTTAATGAAAGCTGAAAGACCACATGCAAGCTCACACACAGCTTATTTAACCCTAACGTATTTCAATCTGTGTGTGCGCGTGTGCACGCTGCATGCAAATATCCACCTTGAGATTCTCGTGTCATCAGTTCAATTATGTTCATGGCTAATGAACAGAGCTTAACAGAGTTAAGATTTACAGTTTCTAGTCTTGAATCTGTTTAAAAGCAGCAGATGACAGTTGAGATATTTCATCTTGTGCCAAAGAAAAAAAAGTAGCTCGTTTGCTATAAAACGGTTCCTGAAAATGACAGGGTAACACGAACCAAATCAAAAACAGACGACCACAAGGCTTGAAATTACTAGAGAAGGAATCAGAAAATCAACCTGGCTGATTTTAGGGATGTCAAAGCTCATTACTTAAGCAAAAGCAAAAATGGTGATTAACTTAACAGACTGGAATACTTTCCTTGGGTGAATGACTGCGAGCACACCTTCAGCAAACTCGAGTGAGCAGAATGAAAAATACATGGGCTGAAAAGGCAGAGGAACAGCTTTGAGACTGAGCAGCCAGATGTAAAAAAAAAAAAAAAAAGAAATTAAATTCTGCTGTGGGTTTTAAATATGAGATATCGAGTCCATTTTACCTCAAAATTAAGTGGCTATTGCAATGTCATTTTTATAGCACAAGTCCTTTAATAGAAAGAATTGTTTAGTAATGCAGTGTTGTGTTTAGGATGTACTGTGCCATCCTTTCAGTCTACAGTGGTGTAATATATACAGTATGTGACAAAGCAAGCAGCAACGAAACAGTGCAATATGCCACTAAAGAGGATTCAAAGCATATCCCTCCATATTTTAAACAGATTATTTAGTCAGTCCTTTATAATTATATCAAAAGGCATTTTAGGGATTAGCTGAGACGTAGAACCATTCACATCAAACAAGTTTATATTCGTGGTCGCGGTTGCATTGTTTGTAGTGTTGTGCAAAAAAAAAGTAAAAACCCTAGGAAGTCAATAAATCACGACAATCCCTTGTGTTTGAAAGACTGAATACATTGTGTGTACTCCTAAATAAAGGAAATTAACACAGAGAAATGCACATACTGTGTTACAATTACTGCGCAAGCAACATTGATTAAAAGTCAACCCTGTCATTGCTCCCTAGCATGCAGTGATGTGTAGTGCAGGAACGCCTGGTACAGAAAAGAGGCAATTTAGTAAACTCCAATTGAAATCCATGCTAATTAAGATCTGTTTCTTCCACTGCAAAGACCACAAGATGAAATACCCTTGGGAGAGAGTGCGTTTACATGGAGCCAAATGAAGTTTAAAACAAAAACATCACACTTTCTTTCTCTCTGATCCAATGCTGCTTGGTCTTGAAGCAAACAGGACAGGTCAGAAAACTTTACTGTGACTAAACACCATTAAACAACAATCAGGCCGTGCGTTCATTCATTCATCCACCTTAGAAAATGTCACAAGCAATTTGGCTTAGCGACAGCACAGCGGCCAACGACAACATAAAAATAATGCAAATTTAGAGCCGTGGTTTTGTTATAGCCTTGTGCAGCATTTGGGATTAATAGCGCATGCATAAAACAGCTGGCATTTTCTTGAACTGAGGCAGCTAAAGTATGCATTTTCTAATCTAAGTTTCTAATGACTGAAATAACAAAGAGAGCATAAAAGCACAAAGTAAAAGGAAAACTAAAATGCATATTTTAATTTGATTTTCACAGGACAGGCACTGCTGACCTTGTCAAACCTGACACCACGTGTATCTGACTTCGGTTCCAAGAAATGCATTTGAAATGCTCAATTCACCAATAACAGTTTTGTTTATTTGGCATAATACAAGCTTGGCTCCAGCTCAGAAATGTAATTTAACAAACAAATATTTCCTTTTATGTTTCTAATTACATCTAGTCAGTCCTAGATAGAGCTGAGAGGGTCTGAATATTGGCATTTTTCAGTATCAGTGCCAAGACACTTGAGGGGTTTTTTTATACTTTGCTGACTATGTACAAAATGTTTTACAATGGTTTATTTTGTTAGGAAAAAAGTGCTGTACATTCCTACGTGCACATAATTATGTTTCACTGAAGTTTTATAACTGGGTTTGGGAACAAAGAACACACCACCAACACATCTGCATTTAAAACACCTGACCTGTTCCTTTTCTTTCTCTCCCTTTACTCTCTTCTGTTTGAATATCTGAACCAGTGGGGGCACCATCCAAAAAATCCAAGTACATGAAGAGACGGCTCCCCCACCAAGAGACTCAACTCCCCCCACTTCCCTCTCATCTTCCTGCCTCCAGCTGACACCAGTCCATCATCCGAGCCCCTGATTTTTCCCCTCATCCCACCATCCCTTGATCCTCATCCTCTCACCCACCTGACCCTTGATTCATCTTAGCTCTCCTCCATCTATTAAACTATCCGAAATCCATATCTTTATTGGCGTGGTCTTTGTTAGTGAACACTGTTTCTTCCTGGCATGAGGGACAACATAACGAAGCTAATTTGACAGCCGGTCTATTTTTATAAATACAGCTTCCTTGTTACTGGAAGAATTTCTATTTACAATATTATATAAAACGCTTATTTTGTTATTTTTTTCTGATTTCTAACCACTGAATTTAAAATTGCTGTCCATGATGGTTTTGCAGGTTACTGGTTTTTGCTTCCAGTAAGTTGACAGAGTTGCAGATATAAATTAAAGACATGTTACAAAACATCTCATTTCACTTCAGAACTGTGAAATTATAGAAAATATTGCAAAATGCCTTTGAGAGGAGGTCTGGTAAATAAAAGAGAATATGGTATAATTACTGAATATTCACATCAACTGTGCATGGAGTTCCTGTATGTGCTAATGATGAACACCGGTAATAATAAAGGTAGCAGAAAGCACAAATCAACAGGGAGAGAGCTTTAATGGATTCAACACTCCACCGAGGCTCATTTGAAAGCACGAATCTCATTATAACTGCAAGAAAAAGGCTTTTGACAGGGTATGGTGTGACATTTGGCTCTCTGCTCAACTGTCCGCACTCACCGGCCTGTCAACCTTGTCACTTCCTATTTGCTGAGGGAGCCATAAAGATTCCAATAGACTGGAATCTGGTTGACAGCTCGCCGTCCATTAAAAAGGTGACAATGAATTCCACAAAATACCTGCAGCCGACAGCGTGAGCCGCAGCACCGAGCAGCAGTGCACTTTGCCAAACAGAGGAGGAGACGTAAAACACACAGGAGACGCTCAGATTTAACAAACATTACAACAGAAATAGAAAATGCAACACTGATGCTTTGCCTGTGTCACAAAACACTGGGACATAAACTCCGTGGCTGACTAACTATGTAATTGGGGCAGGCACAAATCCAGTGTGAAAGCAGCTGTTTGTGTAAACAGGGTCATGTCTGTTTTCCTCTCGCTGAACACAAATAATTTTAGTTTAAAAAAAAATATGTTTTGAGAATCATTTACACGCACCAAAACAGGACAGACTAAATGAAAAACACTGGGATGAAATTGGGACACGGAACACCAGTGGAAGAGCAAAGAGCTTAACTTAAATGAGAAAATGAACGTTTCAATTCTTCAAAACCTAACCTAAATAGCAAGTCAGACGTGAGTAAAATCAATTCCTAGTCACTGTATGGTGCTGATTAGTTGTAAGTAGATTGCAGGTAGGGGGGGAAGAAAGGAGCGAATAATTTGTTTCCATTAGATGAATCTAGGGTGGATTGCAATGCACTAATGAAGAGCTAATGATAGAGGAGAGTTTAAAATATTCAGGTAGCACTCATCCCCTATGAAACTCTGAGACCCGCATTAACATACTCACTTCATTTTAACCTTCTTCATGCCCTCAATTCAAGGTCTACTCATAAGGAATCCTTTTGATTAGTTCAGAGATTCCACTCAAAGGAGAGTACATCCTGTTTTCAACGCACTTTTGCATTTGCCATATATCGTCACACGTGGGCCAGGACTGCAGATCTGGCTGGAGGAGAGAAAGCCGAGTAGGCCTCACAAACACGTTGCCAAACAAACTGTCCTTTCAGCGAAGGACAGTAGGCAGAGAGCTGGACGGGACGAACTGACCTGACATTTAAGGCTATTGAATATACCGCGGCATAAAAAGTGAGCTCTGAATGAATCATTTCTCTCGAGTTTGGAACGAGCGTGGAACATGACGGCAAGCCTCGTGGTAATGGCCAAGGATGATAAAGTGGTCAAGGCTGTTAAACGATAAACAGTCGCCAGTAACAATTTCAGCTCGGGCCTGGAGAGAAGATGTTTTCAGACAGGTGTCAGATGTCAGGCCAGTAGACACCAAAAATATTCTGTAATGTAACGTTTCCACACACCTCAATGTGATACAAGAGCCACATATCATTAAATGTTCACAAATCAAGATGTTTTTCTGCCTTTTTCCTCCACATGCTGTTGGGTGTTCGATCTCACTAATGGAGGAAATGGATTATATCTCAGTCTTTTCTGTCCAATTAGCACCAACAAATGATGTTCAGTCTATGCCGCTGAGTATAAATAATATGTTGAGCAATGTAACAACATAATGATGATGTGACAGACAGCGGTGGAGGAAGTATTCAGACTACGCACGAATTAGCAACATTTTAATATTGTTGTTGTAAAGGAGCTAATTTCAACTACTTTATATATTGCTGGATCATTAAATCTATGATGATTTTATAAACTGGTCATTTTGGTCATGTCAGTAATAATTCCTCAATACACCTGCAGTCAGTATAAATTGAAGCAGGAGGTCAGTCTGTAAACTGTGATGGGTTACGGCTCATATTTTACTGTAAACTCTACGATGCAACCTGTTTAAAACCTTGTGTTACTGCTATTTTAAACAATGCCACCATGTTCCCTGAACTCAGCAACTAACTTTGTAAGTAAAACATAATTATTACTGATAAGAAATGACCCCCACTCTGAAAATGTAGGGCCCAAGTTGCAATAAATCTGAATTACCCTTTAACATTAAACAGCGAAGGTAGCAGCTACGCGAAGCTGTTTGTAGGCACATCAGTGGTTTGAGCTAAATGCTAACATTAGCATGCTAACATGCTCACAATGACAATATTGTCATGCTGATGTGTAGCAGGTATGTTTACCCGGTTTACGATCTTAGTGTGCTAACGTGCTAACATTTGCTATTTACCATCAAACACAAAATACAGCTGAGGCTGGTGGGAACTGTCATACAGTTTTCCAAATATTCAGCAATAAACCAAAGGTTTCTATTTAAATTCATTGGAAAATAAGTCAAGTCAGTTTTATTTAAATAGCCCAAGGGGCAATCTGCACAGCATAAGTCCCAAAAAAGACCCTTTAACAGGGAAAAAAATAGAAGTAACTCCAGGAAGAGCAACAGAGGGGTCCCTCCCTCAGGACAGACAGATATGCAATAGATGTCATGATTAAATAAGGACTAGATGAAAAGCCTAGGTGATGACATTATTACAATTCGTCCAGAGGGACGTGGTTGTCTGCACCAAATTGCAGAGCAATCCATCAAATAATTGCAGAGACTTTTCACTCAAAACCACAAATGTCAACCTTCTGGTGGTGCGAGAGGAAAAGTCAGGGGATCATCAAAGTCGGTAGGATTCGTCTTTCGGGGACTTTGAATGTCGGTATAAAATTTCATGGCAATCGATTCAATAGTTGCTGGTGGACATCGCCTTCCTTGGAGCCACACAGCTAGTGTGGCAAAAACCAACACAAAGTTTACTTCAGAAAATAATAGATAATCTGATAATATTCAATTTGATGATGATTAGACATGTCACAGTTCAAAGAGTCACTGGTGCTGATAACGGAGAATCACGAGCGAGCTCATTGCGTCTTGGCACTGCCCAGGCGGCCCAGCAGCACCGGGGCGCCAGCTCTCATCTATACCTCCCACCAGCCTATAGCACAGGTGACAGGGACACACTTGATCTGCCGCCTGACAGTGAAGAACCAATCACTTGTCAAAATGTCTGTATACATTTGCTGCCCCTCTCTGAGCAGCACACTTTGCCCTCTTAGTGCCAACTCGTGGTGAAGTCAGAACACACACACAGAGCATTGGGATTGACACTGACAAGATCTCATGAAATAATTATGCTCCGATTCCCAGCCAAATCTAGACAGAGAACACATTGGGGACAAGGCATCCATCCAGGTACTTTCTTATTTATCCACTCCAGCTTATCATGTAACATACGACACGGCAAACAGATTCTACTAAGAGCACTGCTCTGGAGTTTGGTCAACATTTTCCACATGAACATGCAGCTCTGTTCGACTTCTGGTGCCAAAGTTGTGGCTGCTAATGGTTGCTAGAGTTCCTCATGTTGCTCCTACCAAAGGCGTTGCTGAGGAAGGAGGAATAAAGGGTTGATGGCTTTGATTAGTAGCTCTTAGAGTACAAAAACCACAGGTACAGTTCCCTGCAAAGAGCTTTCATTCATATACTAAGCTACAGTTGACTATGCCACTGTGTTTCTGTCAGAGTTCTTCCAGAAAATCAATGGCCAAAGATTATGATTACGTCGGTAAAACTTGCATTTTTCATATCTTTTCAGCTTAATTTGAGGCTTATAAATATTTGAAGCGCCGCACATAAAGCTCACTGTGTTTTTCTGTGCTCCAGTGAGGATGGAGCCCCAGTGGAAACCAAGTCCTTAATCAAGTGTCTAACCAGACTCATAAACCATCCTGAAAGGCCTCCCTCAGGCACCTTGCTGGGTAAACAATACCACCACTCTGTCATTGTCCTGAATTAAGATATTACCACATGCATGTAATTAACATTTATACTCAGGCATAGAACAATATTTCATCTTGAATAAATAAATATTGAGCAACACCTCCACGAGAGATGCTTTGCCATTTTCTGCAGAGAGCAGAAACTGGATTAAACAGGAGGGATTTTCAAAAAGCAGAAAACAGGACAGCAAAGGTATTTGTGGAGCACAAAAATAGCAAACCCCCATCAAAGCCAGTCCACTCGCTTCCCTCTCTGAAAAACCGAGGCAGCGGCCCTGCTTCAGATGTGAGCATTATCCACTGTGGCACATCCAGCTTTTATGGGCCAGCCATCAGTGAGCAGGAGGTGAAGAGGGAGAGCTGGTACATGGTGACAGGTCTGATTTCTTCTAGGATTGGCCCATGAGAGACAGGTATGAGCCACAAAATAATGAGAGAGTGATGCCCTGTGACTGCTGGCTTGGAAACTTATATGAATCAAGATTAACCTTTCGAGGAACTGCCACTATCATGCCTTTAACAGAGGATGTCTTACTTTATTGTTGCTCTGCTACAATATTTATGACAGACAAGTCATTTAAATACGAGGACAAGGAGGGGTTTGGATACAGCAAAAGATATGGTGAGTTTGTAAGCCTGAGATGATGGGATCAAAACGTTGAAGCTACAACAGCTTTGTGCCTCAAGCCAGCTGATATATACCATCTCTCAAGTGAGAAAACAAGGGAGCAAGGGAGTGAGAGGGGACTGAGGAAGAGGGGCTTTGAAGATCACAGTGCTGCCATGCATTCGGTTTTTGGTGCCCCATCAAGAGCCCAGAAAAAGACACTCTCTCTTTCCAGTAATCTGCACCACGTCCTTTCTTCTTCTCCCTCGTTACCCCCTGCTCTGTTACTCAACCCCAGAGAAGATGGGAGATGTTCCAGGGGATGTCGGCGCTTTCTCCCATCTCTCGCATCCTTTTTTATTTATTCCCATTAGCCTCGAGTTGTCGCAAAGTACCTGACACCAGCACAACACAGGAAAAAAAAGACAGAACAGAAGAAAGACAATGAGTGACAGGGAAAAGTGCGGCGATGAGGGACGCAGGGAGAGTCGATGAGAGAGGAAAACAACAAGGAAGTAGTCGATGAGAGACGGGGATCTGAGCAAGAAGGAGGTTGGCAGTAATCAAAGAGGGCAAGCCCCAGCGGAGGACGCACATTCTCTGAAGAAACGAATCAACATTTCCAGGAAAATGACTCACTTAGACAAAGACTTTCCTTTAAGGGTGGTGGGTAGAGGACGAGAGGACGGTGGACAAAAAGAACGGGGAGATATGAGAAAGAGGGAAAGACACATGCAACATTTTAGTGGAGCAATCACTGTCGCAACTTCAACTCCATGCAGACCTTGCGCTGGTGACAGGAGGGTCGCCAGCATCTGCAGCTGCACGACACACCCGCCTCCACTACGCCAGGATGTGTTTAAAAATGCTCAAATTCGTACTGTTGTTCTGAGATCTATCAGTAATGAACATATTGTCATTGGTTTGGCCTTATCTTCTCTGTATTTTATTTGATTTTTCAGAACCAGTCATACCACCTTTGTGGATCACTACATTGACTCTTTGTGTCCACAGCTGCTCTTTTCACTTGCAACAAATAACATTAATGATGGATCTGGTACATTTTGGGTGTCTGGCAAAGCTTTGTCAGCGAGACAGCGTGCACACACGCTTTTCCCACAATGACAAATTAACATGTTGGCGATGAAAAAGGTCTATAGTCCTGCACTGCACTCGGTACTGCGAATTTGTTGGCAAGGCCGAGCAGGCCAGAGCCTGCACGGAAACAGTAAGCACAATTTTGAATTCATCAATCACAAAGGCTTCAAGCTAAAGTAAGCGAGAGTCTGAGCCACTGTCTGACTGGTCTGAGTGTGACAGAGCCTTTAAGGTGTCAGTATTCATCTGAAGTGCTTAACGTATGGTTGAACAGTGTCAGAATTTGACCATTTTAGTCGCTTTCCAAAGCGAGCGGGCACGCCCATTTCATGCAGCGATTGGTGCAGGTGTGCCGGTGCGAGAAAGGGTGCAGGGTTTGAACCTCTCCCTCCACCTCTCTTGTTGAGTTACACAACTTTCTGTCACTTTTCAACCGAGCGCAAACCCATAAATGCCTTTGGGAGAGACTGTCTGATCTTTATCCCCAATTGTACCATTCATCGCAGCTCACCCCCTCCTGTGACTGCAGGCTGTTCAGCCCACCTCCAGCATGGAACACTTTTGCCTTTAGATGTGGTGAGACTACACTTCGCACAAACCAATTTTGTTTTCGAGCATGTCGTACTACAGCCTTTTGTCACAGTTCTCTTGCCTGAATGAATGTACTCCTGACTAACTTCCATCTATGATGTTGTGGCTTTCTGCCTTTACCCTCAAGATTTGTCTACCTGCGTCTGACACTTGAGAAAAGCCTGTTTTTACTAAATCGTCCTTGTCCCAGGAGTGTGCTTTTGTGTCCCACTTCATTAGATGCAACAACTGTAAGATCCAATACATCTGAGCGGAGAGGCTATGTCTCTAAACCTACATAAAAATTTCAGATGTTAAAGGAAAGCAAAACAGTTTCACTCTAACAGAAGCACTCGAGAGACCACAGTTTCAGACTGCAAGCTAAATACATCTCTCTCCCCTGGTAGGTATGAGTGTGCTGACTGGCACGCTGCTTAAGATGTTGGCCGTCACTGGGGTTTCTGGTCACGCTATTCTGCCTAGCATTATTACACCACCAATCACTGAGGTCCACGGTGTACATTATTCATGCCCCCAGGAGTTCATCAGAAGGCTGTGACCACAGGTGCTCTGACAGCGCTCGCAATCACCGGCGCCCACGCCGTCTGCTCATCCGACCCCAGCGTGACACGGTGCACCTCAATTCAGCTGTGGGATCAGGCCCAGAGCCGGGAATAACTGACCAGCATCAAGTTAATCCAAACATAAAGTAATCCGGCGACTACCTTCAACGGGGGCTCTGTATTTTAGATGAAAGCCCCCGGGTCTCAGACGGCCCCCACACAAATAACGACCCGCGCCAGACATATCAGCTCACGCCTGTCAACTTCAGCACGCTCCTGGGTAACGGATAGCCAGGGGATTTTATTAACTTGTTTGTTCAATTTCACAGAGCCACATAACTCCTGCTGCCATCACACATGCAAACACAGAACTTCTCAAAGCAGCGTAGCCTGTGAGCCAGGATGCGCGTTTCCACTCTGCCGCTCAGATGTGTCCTGTCATCCTTCGCGGCGACGAGTAAATCTTAGTGGCACATCTTTCTGCTGACAAAGTGAAGAGTGGCCCACAAGGCTATTTGCCTAATATTACTGCAACTGATAGATACATTTACATGTGGTGTTTTATAGCTGTCCCATTGCCCACATCCACCGTTCAATCAGACATTAGAGGGAGTCAAGGTGAGCTGTCATTCTCCAAATTCAGTGTTATTTATGAGCCTACCTCTCTGATTATATAGATAAGGCCTGCCACATCAGAGCCATTTCTCCACAGTGTGATACCATTCAAATCCTTGACTCTTTACCACACCCAGAGCTGCTTATAGAATTCTGCAGCAAAAGCTGTGCACTCTGTAATTATTCTTTTATGCCAATCACACCTGCATTTTAAAGCAAAAACAGAGCAATTTCAGTAAGATAACCCCCACATTATCTTCAGTTTTTACATAGATAAGCTGGAGGGGCATTTCTCTTGATGTTCTCAACTGAAAATTGTGAGTTTTACTTTGTAGCAGGCTGGCTGTAAAATGTTACACTGAAAAAATCAAGTCAGCAGTGGATAATCTGTATGTACATAATAAGAAATTCAGCCAATAATGAATTACTAAACAACCAGGACTGACAATGTATTCTTTCAGTGGTACTGAACATTGAGTTGTTCAGCTTCCTGGACATGATATACTGTGAGATGGCTATAATCTTTTTCCACCCCTGCCCTTCCCTGTCAGTGGGAGACGCAGCAGCATTTTCCCTCTATCTTGTAGAATTCGCTGAAACGGGTCTCATACTTCAGCACATAAATTAATCCTAACAGAGCATATGTTGCATTGCATAAAACAACAAGTCTTGTTTTTCATGTTTGGGAAAGTGAAAGAGATTTAATAATAAATTATTACACCTTGAATTTTGCAAGCTTGGTGCATTAGTTAAGATGCTTCAGTACAAACTCAATACAAAGAGGAAAAGAGGAAAATAAGACATTTACAACTAAAAACATGATTAAAAAATCAACAGAACCTGTTTTTAATCTTTTCATATTGGCAGAATCCCCTTTGTTACTGTTTGTTTATGCGCTGAAAGTGGGATTTTATGACCTGCTTGTCAATGCAACGATAGTAAACAGAGATAGGAAAACTTTAATCCCCATTTCCCACTCAAGATTAGTCAGAATTTGAAGTAATATCATGGCGAGGACGAACAACACAAGGTTCATCCACAGTTCAACATCTTTTTAAAGCTCTCAGAGTTCAAGCTCTTTTTCATATATGTGCACTGTAGTGTCCATGGTTTTGCATGACCTTTAAATGTCCTCCTCACCTGCAGTAAACGTACTATGTGGTTTCTCAGGTTGATGCTTGAGCGTATGTTGGGGCAGACTTCACACCTCATGGGAATGAATACATGCATAAAGACAACAGGTGAAATACATAGACAGAAAAGCTATACCTCAGGGATGCAAAACATTACAAACATGTCCATTAGCCTTGTTGTTAAACTCCCGCTACAAACAACTGCTGGTCCTCATCACCTCATAGAAATGCCCTTCTCCAGCAGAAGCTACGGAGTAATGAATGTGTCGACTTCTGCAGAGCTCTCTTAGCGTCTGCCTGCACCACTTTAAGCAGGGATTAACTTCTCCCTAATGAAGGGCAATTCAGAGCTGATATTAGGACCAATGGATACCAATGAAACAACCCTATGTCCCTCACCCTCTCAGTTATTCGGCTCCAGGATTAGCACTAAAGGTGGGAACACCTCTACAGAATGCTAAATGTGGGCTGATGTACAGCACAGTGTACACAGACATACACAACCATGCATACCAACTCCCACAAACATAAAACCTGACATCTACAGAGGTTCAAACAACTGCATGTGCCTTTTATATAGTGGGTGCACATATAAAAGCATAAACACACAGACACAAAAAGATCAATGACTTCCCCCTGAGCCCCCGTTTCATAGCTCCACTAATGGCTCATAACACATCAGAGTGACAGCATCACATAGACACAACACCCAGCTACTTCTCAGTCACCTCCACTCTGTTTCACGCACACATGTTAATGGCCTCGTCTGCATGAAAGGCAGGGCACAATGGGCGATGCTTTCCCGCCCTGTATGGGTAAATGATGAGACAGTATCATTCATTCTTGTCACTGTGGAGATAAAAATGATGCATGTTACAAAAGTCAGCTAACATTAACCTAAACGCCAGTAGTGGAAGAATTCACAGATCTGTCTCTTCAGTAAAAATACCCCACTACAGTCAAAAGTCCTGCATTCACATACATACTCGCTCCATAGAGAAATGCCCCCTGTGACCGACTGATCTATTATTCTACATGAAATTAAATTTGCATCAGTGCAACAGTGTGTAAGTTGCATTTTGCCGTTACGCATTTTTCTGCATTTAGTCCAGTGGTTCCCAACCCAAAGGTCAGGCCTCTCCAAACGGTGACAAGATGGACTTGGAAAGAAGAAAAAGTTCTTTAATCTTTCCTGTCTTCATCTGAATTATTAGATAATTCACAAATCCTCCAAATATGTTGTTTGTAAGTGCACTTTTAAGATCACGTAAATGTCTCCTCAGCAGACAACACAACGGTTGAGGTTTGGTTAGGTTTAGGCACAAAAACAACTTGTTTAGAGTTCGTTAAAATCACTACTTCCTTAAGGTTAGAGGACCTTTGTCGTCATGGTTATGACTGCTATCATGGTTAGAAGACAGCACAGGCTGTCGGTTAGAGATGGAAAGTTGTCCCCCGTGTCTGACCTCCTCCTTACACTGACTGTCGCTTTATAACAACATCACCTGAATTCCTCTTTCGCTCACATCATAATTATTACAGTGGATGGCGGGCTTTGTCACTTGAGCGTAAACATAAGTGGTTTCGGGGCATTTCCTGAAATGCTGTCGTTTTACTCAGGAGGACAGACTCTGACAATTTTACCTCCTTGAGCCTTAAACAGATATGAAACCATCTGAGAAGCTTAGAGGGTAATGTCTCTTTAGTGGAACTGCTTACAACTCAAACACATGTGAATCGTGACAAGGGGCTCCAAGAAGACACACTTCTTTCGTAGATGGGTTGCATTTTAACAGCTTATGGTATGTTTTTCAAGGTAAAATCTCAATCTGCAATGTATCAATACCTGTAGACAAATGCAGTGGAGCAAAAACTAAAATTTTTCCCTCTGAGGTGTAGCGGAGAAGAAGGATAAAGTAGCATAAAATAAAAGTAAAGTACAGGTACCTCAAATGTGTACTTTGCACAGCAGTTTGCTTTAAAGCAGCCCTTTTAGAGGAGGGATCACACGTCTGTACCTGCTGCTTTAAAACACTGATATTATTACTTTTTTCAGTGCAATGTTCCCACAGAATAATGGTACTTATGCATAAATGATAATCACATTTCCTCACTGTGGCCCTTGGTGACATCCCTGTAACATCCAGTGTGCTTATGTATAAATTATGTCCACATCTCTTTAAGTGTTAGTCACTAGCTCACATTATGGCCTTCGTGTTCTGCGCAGTTACATAAATCTCTCTCTTTCACTGTGCAGCGAATTACATGTTTGTATACTGCCCGTTCAAACTGACATGCGTTTAATACTCGTGTGCCATTTTTTAAAATTTAATCATACTTGCATCATGGCTGTAAAATAACAGAAACCATTTTTTCACATCAAATCATTGCTGCTACTTCAAGCAGGGCTGAACTTGTAATTTAGGATTTAATTGACAAAGCAGCATGTGATGCAACATCCATCATACATGAGCCAGATAAATGTTTCATTTCCTGCACCTTCACGGAAATATAAAAAACATAAAATATATAACATGGCACTTACACAGTGACAAAAAACTGCATCTCTCTTGCGATTTTACTGAAACAATTTGCTGTACCAGTGAGATAGCCCGCATATATAACATCAGCATTTATGGTCTGTTTGTCGGCTGAGGTGAAAGTGTGTTCTCGTAGCTAATTGGTTCAATATGGCATAAAACAAGCCTTTAATCTAACTCATGCTCTCCTAATCACACTGCCCTGTAATAACAATATCAGAAATCAAATTAATGGGGAGAACAGGTCTTGCTGGGGGCAGGCAGGGTAAGTGGGGAGAAATATCCTCAAACTGAGACGAAATGTAATTTGGATGGAGGACGGAGGAGAGGGGAAATGTTCTGAGGGAACTGGAGCAAGCATCTGTCTGCAACGAAGGAAATGTCAGGTCCTGTTAATCTTATCTGAATGGCTGCCTGCTGATGTGGATTTAATTTTACACAAGTGCACGCCTGCTAAGTTGCGTGAGTGCACACCGGACTGAGTGCACACACATGCATATACAACGTATACGTGCAGCGTGGGCTACGGCGGCATTGAGGTGCGAAACGCAACGCTGGACAGAACACAATAAGAAAATGGAAAACACAGCAACATTACAGAAAACGTAACAACAACTACGACAACGCAATATGTTGAGTAAAAACTACAACAAAGCAAAGCACAACACACCAGAAAAAACAACCAAAATGTATATAAGGTACAGTATGTATTTATTGTCGCATTTTTCGTTGAGTTTCATGTAAAGGCCTGTTTGTGGATTAGCATCGTAAATGAGCTCAGGCTGGAAATGCTGTGGTGTGTTGCATTGGCTCATGCTACACACCTTTCCCTGTACAAATAAAGATTAAATAAATACATTTATGAAATGTGTTTTCCTGTTGTTGTAGAGACGAAAATGTGTTTTCTAAAAGGATGTTGTGTTTTCTGTTTTGTTGCATTTTCTAAAATCTTGCAGGCTTTTGTCTGATTTGTCAGCATGCTATCTGAAACGTTGTGTTTTCTATTTCGTTATTAGGTTTAGTTCAAAGTTGTTGTGTTCTGCAACTGAAGGCCACCGCGGTAAACACATTTGCGTCATACCATCGGCGCACACCACAGACATACACCTCACCGCTCAGCCCGAGTACACACATAAATCTTTATTTCCTCAAATGGAAACATTGAGACGCAGCAAACATAAACAACACACCCTTACCTCCCACATATTCCCACGCCGGCGTAAAGACGAACAACCACCCATTTACCCATCCACAATTCAATAAAACCACCAGAACCACATAGACACACACACACACACACACACACACACACACACATGCACACACACAAGAGGAACAAATAGTAGCGCTGATTCTGTCCAGAAGCTATACATCTCTGTTCTGTCACCGCCCCCATTCCCCGAGCATTACCCATCATTCTCAAAGGCGACAGGCAAAGAGAGCAAGGGAAAGATACATGCTAAGTGAAATGGGAAATAAAGGAGTGAAGACGAGGAGTGGGAGATGTGACAGCGAAAAGGGAGACTGGTGAGAAGAGGGAGAGGGTGATAAGGGAGTGTCACATTTGCTCATCCCCAGCACCAGGAGCCAGGCCTCTGGAGGACAATACGCATGCGTGGCAGCCTCCAGTTCATCACAGCACACACCACGCAGGACAACCAGGGAGGAGCGAGAACAAGAAACTGAAAGAGGGACACAGAAGATTCAAAGGAAAGAAGAAATAAGAAGATCAAACTGTGACAAGGGAGTGGAGAAGTGGAATTACTGTGAGGAGGAGAGTAGAAAGAGGGAGGGAGAAAACGTGATGTGGAACAAGGTGCTGGAAGGAGCCAATGTGGTGGATCTTTGACGCCTTGACACGCTCAGGGACATTCAGGGTGGGCAAGCAGGCTAAGCCGCCTTGAACAATGATTAGAGGGAAGCCACAGGAACAGAGAGCGATGTTAAAACTGAGCTCTGCAGTGCAGAGTTGCTTCTATGGTTCATCCGTGGCCACATGAGGGTTTTAAAAACCTAAAGCACTAATGTGACGCTGATATATTTAGCCAGTTTCAGATGTGCCGGGTAATCATATGCCTTATGCTTTATTAACACACGGATTATGACATAAAGCAGAAAATTATGCGGCAAAGGTTATGTGGTAATACGTGGGAATCGGCACAGACAGAGGAATTACGGGCTGGGAGCTTTTGAGGGGATAAACCTTGGGGAAACATGTTGATGATTGCGGTTCATGTTGTTGATTAGCATAGGAATACAGTAGCGATGGTGCTGCCACATTAGCTCTTTGTCGTACACACTTGGCTGGGGATGCTCTGTGACACAGGAGTGCAGCAACATGAGGAGAGGCTAATTTCAGCAGTTGAGCAGAGGAACGCATTGTGGCACAGGCCTATGGTACAGCTGGTGCACTGGTTTGTATCAAAATAATAAATAGCATGCAGACTGTCAATCATCAGCTCTGACTATAATGCAGCAGCCCGCAGATAAGGAAACAGGGGAAAGTAAAAAAAATCTCCCTCTCTCTCTCTCTGACAAAGTATAGTAAAACCTTCTCAAATGTCTCGGAGCGAGATAACATTTTAACAGGCTGCAACTCCAAAACCAGATCTCTTATGTGCAGCAGTTGAGGCGAGGCAATGTTTCCTCGTGCCACACCCGTTGGATGACTGAGTGAGCACTGCACAGTGCTAATTTCCCTGCCAGCCCTGGGCATGGAGCTGGGTCCACGTCCTCAGAATTGCTGAAGCCTCATTGTGTATCTACACACAAGCTTCTGCCTTTTTTTCTGCCCAATAGCTACCTTTTATGACCTTCTCTGAGCTCGCTCCCTGTTCCCTCGCTTCCCTCTGTGGTTCTCTGATGTGAAGACAGAGCTGAAGCTCAGTAATTTGGAGTCAGAGAGAGGGGCAGGCGGAGGATATTACCTGTGGGTAGACAGTGATTGAATTGGCTCCAGAGGGTCAAACACACCTAAATGACAACTCGGCGGAAACCCGGGACCCATTTATTTAACTCGGAAAGGCCTCGAACGACGCGCCCGCAAAAACGGCTGAGTGTAGGCGGATGTGATGATGAAATGCACCACAGCAGAGCTGGAGGGGAGAGCAGGGAGGAAAACAAAAGGACGCCATGGCTCGCATCTCTCTTGCTGATCATGTGAGCCTCATTTATGTGTGGGAAGGAGAGAGCGATATCATGTCAGCGAGGTCATTTAAGGGCTTTCTGGAGACAGGAAGTAGAGATATAACAGTGGAGAAAATGGAGGTGGGAAAGGGAGAAAAAACGGAAAGGAAACAAAACTGAGAAGAGAGGGGAACGTGCATTTTCAATTTGAACATTTTAAAAAGAAGTTCAAATATTGTTTCCTGCTGCTAAAAGATCATATCTGTGTGGAGCCATAAGGAGACTGTAACCTTCCTCAAATGAATGCATAAAACATAAATGATATATTAATTGTTTTCATCTGTTAGAGTCTTGATTGGCCCGCTTTTTACCATGTCATCTCGTCGCTTCATCAGCAGTTAACTAACTGAGCACCATCAACTGCTTATCCTGATGCACCCAACCCCTGCTACAATAACAGTGGTGGATGGAGTGGCCTAGTGTCTCATTTTCCATCCAAAATTTGTTTTCCTTCCACATGCGGGCGGCCAAGGGGACAAGATAATGGGGTCAGTAGGACAGCCCGGTGGACCACAAATTAAAACTGTCTAAAAACACACAAGCATTAGTTTGATATTTTTATCTAAGCATACATCCAAAGCAGCAGTTACTGACTTTTGGCCAGCAGAACCTGTGACAATCCTAACCCTAACCCTGCCAGTGACACTTTGTTAAGTTAATATGGCCATCATGTTAGCAAACAGTAGTCTATTACACATTAAGTAAACCTGGAACAACAGTAACATTCACATTCACTCCTTTTCAGGTCGTCCCCTGTCTGTAATTCATATTTCACCACTTCTACAGAATCTGAGTATTCTCCAACTCCATCCTCTCTACACCATAGAGCTACCATCAAATCGCTCAGCTCCCAGGCTGGCCATAGGTCACTAAATTAAATAAATTCATTCGGTCGTAAATTAATTCAGAAACATCACGACACATCTCGGACTCATTCACTTGTTTCACAGTGAAACACACTGGACGCAATCAAGCATGAAATGTCCCTTATCTAACCTTAACTGTCACGCTGTCTCTTCACCTGACCTCAGAAATGTTCTGGTTAAGTCAGTAACGCTGTTGTTAATGTGACTTTACACTCACTGGACTTCTGTGTAATCTTCATACAGATTGCATTAAAACACAAACTTGTGTTTAAAGCATTTAGCAGCGTGTGCTTTGTGTGGCATGAACAGGCTGGCGAGACATGCTTGCTTTGTTACATCAAGTTACATTGCAATGTCGGGTTATTAAATATGTTGTTTTACCTTGAAATATGGCCAGATGTGCCTCCGGATTTTTATAATCAGTTGCCTTTTCACTTGCTGATCAATCGGGAAGAAGTGAAATGACTGATGATTTGTAAGATTCCCAACGTTTCTATGACTTTAAATCAGGGGACGATGGCCGACGTGTGAACACTATTCCCTGGAGATGACAGCAGACGGACTATGGGAGGTAACTAAGGAGTTGCTGGAGAACCACCAAGCGTGTCTATTAGATGCAATTTGGGTTTATTTTTGTTGGCCATCTGTTGTATCTAATCTCAAATTGAGTATTTTTGTTTGGTTCCTGGGATCCTGAAGGGGTTTTTTTTTCCGGGATAAGGACTCCTTATGTATCTAGTCATCATTATGGATTTTCTGTGTTTTTTGGGAGTCTGTTCACACTAATATAGGCAAATAAAAATAATCTTGATTATGTAAAAAGTGAAAGTATGAAACAATAATAGGCTAATCAGGCCTAAATAAATGTTATCTCTTCTTATTTGAAAGTCCAGTCCCTGCAGCGTCTGGCCCTTGGAAAAACTGTAGTTGAGAGGCCCCGCCATACAGAGTACTGTTTTATCCTCTGCTTCTCTTCGCTTCACTGACACCAGACTTTGAAATGCAGTTGCTGAGTTTGACACAGTTCAGTAGACGACACCTGGAGTCGAAATCAAACTAGTCAATGGGCTTCAAAAACAAAAACAAAGACACAACAGCTCTGATCAAACCCCTGGAGATTCCTCCTGAGCCCTCTGGCATCTCTGTTTGTTCGTGTGTGTGTGTGTGTGTGTGTGTGTGTGTGTGTGTGTGTGTGTGTGTGTGTGTGTGTGTTAGAGTCTATTGCATGCTTGGCTGGAGAAAATGCCTCTTTTACATGAAAAATGCACACATGAGCGACGCCAGAAGTAACAAACAAGCACAAAGAACAATCCCAAAAAACAAGACCGCATAATCTCTCCGCCTCTCATCCCCGAAAAAAAAAATCACAGGCGGGGGTAGTCGGCTTGCATGCTCGATAGTTACCCAGCGGTGAAGACGTGATTGACGTGGCTGCAGGATCGGAGCCTCCCTGGAATCGAGCCAACGCTTCTGTGGCTGCCCTGCGCTGGCGGAGGGGGAGGAGGGGTCGGGGAGGCCTGGATGCGGAGTAATGGCAGTGGCAACAGCAGCGATCTCCTCACACACGAACCTACAATACAGGGAACAGTGTCAGAAACTCCTCCCCGGTGAACTGAGGGAGATTTGATAAGAGGCTGAAAAAGGCACACCATTTAACAGCTGTCTTTTGAAGCTTAATCCTTTATTGGCACCGGACTAAATGCCAAAGACCCATCCTCCCCCAGCCCCTCTTTTCCAACAAGCTCAATGACATTCAGACCTGGGAGCAAAGTAGTAACAGCAGGGGCTTTAAAATGTGGTGACACTGAACATAAAGTAAAGGTTTTGCCCAACCTTTGAGCGAGATAGACGGAGAAGGGCAGCTAGGCTCTAACTCAGCAAACCTCTGTGACTCCGGCTCGCTTGTTGGGCTGTTTATTATCAGCAGACAGCACACTCGGGCCTAGAATACAGGACTGCTGACACACTGGGTGCTGGCCACTGGGAAGAAACAGGGAGCGAGGTGCCGCAGGAGGAATGCCAATGAGTGTCCCCTCGCCTCCCTCAGATTTCATTTGCTACTCTGGCACAACGCTGCCCTGCAAAGCAACTCTATCCTGGCCTCAGGTCTGATAGCACTGTTAACAGCAACTAGAGTCTTCTCTCTGAGTCTAAGCCGCACACCCAAACCATTAACCAACACTTATAACCCCATTAATCTGGTCCGATACAGCCCAACTAGGCTGTTTGCTGTGGTGACAGTGCACAGACGGGCCTGGAAACAAGGGCTCATAAAAATAAGCAGAAGACGTTTAGAGAAAGTTTGTCAGCAAACAGGTTGGCTTAGAGGTGTGTCACATTTCCAATAAATCTAGTGTGGGTGCAGGAAAACAGAGAGCACTAACAGTTCAAAACAGATATAAAAGTTTAATGCCGAGCTGGCAGCAAGCAGCCAGCAGAGAGGGGATGAGCTGAACTATTTTCAGAGTAGTAAGCAGCATCCATAATTCACATTATAGTTTAATATGAGGAAATAGAAGATTCCTTCATACTTATTGTCTTCCTCTTCCTGCCTGTTAACTCCTCTTCAGCATTGACGGCCGAGCTGTAGCCACTGTGTGCTCGTCTCAGAAGGTGGGTTTGTTTGTTTATATGCATTTGCGTGAGTGACAGAATATTTCATTGGTTTAATTCACTCAATATGCTCAATTTTGATGCAACATCGCAGCAGGGTGTCAAAACGAAGGCAAAATGAATGCGGGCTGACGCCGCATCAGCGAGAACTGTAAGAGAAGCAGCAAGAGACAGCTTTCAGTTTTCAAATTAGACAGCCAGAATGCAGCACAACAGCTATCCCAGACCCTCAGTCTCAAAAAATTTAATCTCCCCGTTTACGGCTAATAGTGGGTAATAATATGAGGATATTAATATGATCAAAGGTTGCCATAGACATTCATTTTGTCATAGCAGGACCACCCAGGTGGAGGAAACAGCAGGGACCAAAAGAGATGGAGGACTAAGTTAAGCTGTTACAGTGTTTAATGCCTCACATTTGAAACGGTTAAGGTTTAATTAAATGTAAAGACAACAGTAACGAAAAAGCAGTTCTTCAGATGTGAACATATCATTTTCCTACACTGCCTGTAGGACGCATACACAGAAGGTACACACTTCTAGATATTATGCAACAAGCAGCTCCAAAGACGCCATCCAAGGCACTCAACAAAAGTCTGGATAACAGAACCAATGCCACTTTACATAAGCCTGTAACTCAAATGGGAACGTTAAGCCATAACCACGGTAATGGCAATAACAGCTCCCAAAGAATAAATGTCCACTTTACTGAATTAGACAATAAAACCACAAGAAATCACCGAGCTCACTGCTGCACTGAAGACAGAAAGCAACAGAGATGCTGCACAAAGCAGATGTTTATGTAAGCGACAGTAAGTTCAAGGCAAGTTTAAATTTTGCAGCCATCTGTGTATTTTTTTGTGTGAGTAAGCATACCAAGTGTTGATCTAAAGTTTCTAAATTTCTAGGTTAAGCTGATGATCTGAAATCTGTTTTAAACACCTGTTTATGTTGTTATTGGCGTTCTTTATTTATATCCCTTTGCACAAAGTGAAGATTTGTGCTCTCAGCGCTGGTCTGAATGTGAATGAAGCCTTTGTTTTGTATCGTGATCGGTTTAATGAATAAAGCAAGGAAATATGGTGCCTGGCATGAAAACTGTCTCTAGTTTATAATGTGAAAGTAAAGCATTTAAACTTTTCAGAAATGCCAGTGAAAGAAACTGAAAAGACAGAAAAGCTGGTGGAGCAGAGGTTAACCAGGACATGGAGCCGGACTTAAGCTCTCTATAGATGCAAAGATGTATTACATAAAGCTTTTCTTTCAGTTGTGCTGGATCCTTCAAACAGCTGTTTACAGCTGTAACAACCCCAAGTGGCCGGCTACTTTATGTAATTCATGAAATGTGCGACCTACAAACCTCAATAAGGAGGTTGCTGGAGAGATATACTGTACAGGCATCAGTATTTAGTACTTAATTTATTCATTCAAATATTTTTAGTTGTCGCACATCATGCAAAATTTCAACATTAGAACAGCACCGTTTTCCTCAGCCACGAACTCAGAAATCAAGAAAAGTTTTGTACACACAGTTTTGTCCCTTATCTCTGTTACAACTGTGTCCACTGTGAAAAGTAAACTGAAGACTTTTCCATTTTCTCAAGCTTATGATTAATTGATCAGTACATGTACAGTATGGTATTGATTGTATGTGTGTGTTTATGGTTATTGTCCATGGAATATATAGACTTCTCTACTAACTTGGGTTGGGCGTTTGTACATGCATTTTAAATGTAAAGCACATTTCTTTACAGTCTTTTTTCTAAGGAAATGTGCCTTGCCTTTTCTAGTGTACATGTACTACATAATTAAAGAACTTGGTGAGATTCACTATGTACTTGAGCATGGAACTGGGACACTGGCAAAGTTGGACAACGAGAATAAAGGCCTCAAAAGTTTGTGGGAGCCGGGAGTGGACCCTCAAGCACCTGCCAATTTTACAGTGGGTCACAGTAACAGTCCTTGCAGACCTATCATGAACAGACCCACCGAGTGTGTAAGTCTCTAAGGGTGGACATTGGGACTCGGCCAGAAAGCCTGCGAGCACACAGCTCTATCGGCCCACAGCAAGGCTGAATGTTGTTAGTTAGCCAAAGGCCAAAAATTACACCAACCATCTGGATTTCCCCCGATCCTCCTCATTAAGAGTTGTCCAGTGGGTTTTCAGCATGATTAACATGTTTGGAAAAATGAAAAGTCACTGCGCGACGCTCTTTAACCTTTAACCCTCTTTGGGACCATGCGGCCTGTTCAGGTGAGTGTGCGTGGTAAGATACAGAGCTGGCTTGTTTTTTGATCTTTTTGGTTGTTTTCCTGTTTTGTTTGCTTCTTGAAGGAAATGTTAGGGTTTGTTTTCCTGCTTTGTTTGCTTTTTGAAGGAAATGGTAGGGTTTGTTTTCCTGCTTTGTTTGCTTTTTGAAGGAAATGGTAGGGTTTGCTGCTTCTTGAAGGAAATGTTAGAAGAGGCTGTTAAATCTAGTCGGTGGTTTAGGCCTCCACCTTCAGCACCCTCTAAATTTTCCACCCCCTACTCGAACAAGGGTCTGTATCCAATCCCTACTTTCATCTTTTGACTCTACCTCTTTATTTTCTATCCCCTACCCGAACCAGGGTTTGTATTCCCACCCCGCTTTTTCTTGGTGCAGTTGGTGAGAGGCAGGGGTAGATGATGGTAGTGTGGCAATCGGCAGTTACATGTGGCATCTAGGCCTGTGGTAGCATTGTAGCAGCTAACAATAGCTAAAGCGGTGAGAGTATGATAGTATCTTAGCAGTTAGTATTGGTAGCTAGCAATTAACATTAACAGTATAGGTGAATCTAGCTTTATTGTCTTCTTCTGTTCTCTTAGCAGGTAGCGGTTAGCACGTAACATTAGCTAAATGGTAGCATCGGAACTGTATTGTCTTCTTCTGTTCTTCCTAGCGGTTAGCATTAGCATTAGCAATAGTTAAATGGTAGCATCGGTACTGGCCACTACCTGGAGCATCTCTGGGTCAGTTGAACGTGGCGGTGCTGTTTGGATTGTGTAGGAGCAGTGTGAACTGGCACTAGGGGGGGTGACTCTGGGACACCGGAGTTCACTGCCTAACCTCCTGGAGGTGTAGTGGGACTAAGTAGGCGAAACACTGTTGAAGGGAGGTTTCCACCTGATGACCCCCAGAGACGTGTTAGGAATCACTGCTCTTTGGCAGGTATAGAGGCAGATTAGAGCTCCAAGGTTCTTCACTGAGAATGAATCCTCTTTTTGAGCACAAGTATCTTGTGTTTAAATTAACCATTGCATGGTTGCATGTATTACACAGAATTTCATTTCATTTTCTGGCATGCATTGAAAAGCTTGTTCATATCTTTTCCAGGCTACAAGAACAATTTGCTTCAAGAATGTGAGCAAGCCAAACATCATGCCTTTGACATGCATATACTGACAAGACATCGAGACAAGCAACCAGTCAGACAGAACGTTAGTTACTGAATAGTAATATTCCCCCCCTTCCCACTGACCCTGAGAGTTTAGCCGCCTCAAACAGCAAGATTCAATCTGTACAGGCTTTCACGGAGGGCGCCAGGTTGTCAAAGCATGTCTCTCCACGGTGGATAAGAGGCACTCATTGCCCCAAGCAATTCTCACACATCCTCCTGCTAGCTTTCCCCTACCAGGATATGGGTTTGAAAGTTTAGTCATATAGCTGCAGAGGCTGCTTGTCAATTTAAATAGGACAGCGTGCTGAAGAGCACTTCAACCACACAACGCAATTAATCATCCACAGTGTTAAAACCCCCCCGCCACGTTCATGCTGGCTGGATAATGAAGCATTTTGTCATTGGAAATGAGTGTGTACTCATTCAGAAAAGTCTCAGTCATGTTCCAGGGGCATGAAATAGCTTTTGATGGCAGTGGTGTGTTATGGGTTGGATTGACTTAATTTAATCAAGCTTGTTTGAATGGACAGGAGACTAAAATCAGGTTGTTGGACAACAGAAACAACCGCAGCATCTAACCCATAGACAAGGAGAAAGGGTACACACACACACACACACATACACACACAGGCAATCCCAGGCATACACAGAGCAATCAAGGTGTGTTTACACAGAGAGTTCAGAAGGTTGTGATACCTGAGAATAGAGCAGAATTTAAAGTAGAGAGGAGTGTCACTGCTGTATTTCCAATGGAAGCGGGGAAGAAAAGACAAGAGAAAAAGACTGGGAAGGAGAGAAAAGTGCAAACAGAAGGCCAGTGAGGCCAGTGCATGAAGCTTATGTGTGTGTTTGTTCATATTTAGCCCAGTTAGGCTTCACTGTGAGTGTTTACAAAACAGAGATGCACAAATCACTGAATTCATACGGGTACAAACCTACAGATTAGTTTGTTACTGAAATATTTACAATTTACAATTTCCAGGTGTAAACTATTGCCCTGCTAACTGACAAAACTAAGGTTAGCTTGCCGAGCTATCTGTAAAAACTAATGTTAGTTTGCTGAGTTAGCAGTGAAAACTAATGTTAGCTTGCTGAGCTCGATAAAAACTACTGTTAGCTTGCTGAGCTATCGATAAAAACTACTGTTAGCTTGCTGAGTTAGCAGCAAAAACTAATGTTAGCTTGCTGCGCTATCTGTAAAACTAATTTTAGCTTGCTGAGTTAGCAGCAAAAACTAATGTTAGCTTGCTGGGCTAGCTGAAAAAACTAATGTGAGCTTGTTGGATGGAAGAGTAGAGTAGGGGATGCCAAATATTTGGAACATAGTTTTTTCAAAATGACGTTTATATGAAACTGGAATGATTTTACTAAAATTTCATGAGAATAATACAATATACCTCAAATTACAACACATTATGACATTAACACACGGTGGATCATTCAATAGTGAACAGTAAATTGATATTTTAAACACTGACTAGTCATCATCATTTTGCATACGTATGTCAATTTTCCCATCTATATGTGATGCGTTTCATTGTGGCATTGTTAGGAGAAAGTACTGTACCTGTCATGGACACTACTTTTTTCGTTCCATTGTGGACACTCAAATGAAATGGCACGCAGTAAAAAGGTGTGTCTCAATGCAGGAGCTGCATCCTTCGAAGGATGCGACGGCGTGGCCTTTATAGCCTGCAGAGGCTGAACTAAGTGTTATTAAATGTTGCCTAGCAACCTTAACAGCTGTAGTTGATAATCAGGGTCATATAAGTACTGGCGGAAATGGAGTGAGAAATTTTAATTTGATTTTTCTTGTGTTACCATTTATTAGAAGAAGTGGAGAAGCGCCAGCATGTAGCAGACAGATTTGTCTTTTTGGGTAAAAAAATAAATCCAAAGGATCCAGCCCATGGATCCTCCAAATTCAGAAAAAGAAGGCTTTTAGAGGCATTCGGAGCTTTTAAAAAGCTGTGTTGTGACACTGTGACGCATTCGGCCTTCAAATGCAACCTTCAAAGGATGCGGCCCCTGATATGAGACACAGCTTATATAGTAAATTGCTAAACTTAAGATAGCATGCATAGAATAAATGGTGCAACCAAATAACGAGGAGGAAAAACAGATTGATCAATAAAGAGAGTGAAAAGCAAGGATTTTGGAGAAAGAAAGAAAAAATGAATGATAAGGCGAGGGGAGAGAGATAATGGAAAGTGTGACTAGGCAATGAAGAATCAGAGATAAAGAGCATGACAGAAAAATAAGCTGGATATTCTATGTTCTGAGAGAGAGACAGAGAAGTGCTGAACACATCCAACAAGAGATCCCAGGAATGTGGCAGCAGTCTTGGTGCAACACTTCCCATTAAATCAAGGTGTGTGGAATGAGAAGCGAAATGTTGGGAGGACATGCTGTCATTCTCACTCATTATCAGGAGTGTGTCAGCAATACTATAGCCAGCCGCTGCAGTCAGTGTTTGGAATAAAAAACTTCTTCTCTTTACGAATTTACAGCATCTGGGTCCCAGAGCGCACTGGAACTAATGTCTTCTCAACACACTTAGCAGGACAGAGCTGTAGTGTTACACAGCATAGCATCTGGCCAATGTGATTCACCCACCACAAACAATAAAAAGTGAGTTCAGAGTTGACCTTTAAATCTTTTGTAGGGTTATTTCGCTGTAATTTGGCTGTTACGATAACATTACTGTCACTTAGCACTGTGGTTTCTGTTCTGCTGAGTAGGACTTAATAGAGCCAGTAGTGCAGGTTTGTCTTAAAGCTGGTGGCTTGCAAACATTATTGTTTTTGTAAAGCACTCTTTCTGTCCAATTAAATATAATTCAATAACTGCAAATCTAAACAAAACAAATACAATCAAGAAATAGAATGATTGGATAAAGAGCATAAAAGCACACCAGAAAGACATCCTTTTGTGTACTTTTGGTTTTGCTATTTCATTTCTGGCTCCTTACTTTAAATTAAGGGAAATCTTACCTCTACTCAATGATAGTTAAGACTAAAGTGTGTTTACAACTTTTGGAGGAGGCCATTAATCCCAGGCTCAGTGGCATATTGAAGTGTCTTTGAGCATCAGTTCCCAGTGGTTAGGTCAGCACCTTGCATAGCAGCTCGCTGCCATTGGTCTGTGAGTGTGTATGTGAATAGGCAAATGAGAGGAAAACTGTAAAGTGCTTTGGATAAAAGCACAATGTAAAGTTTATTATAAAATAAAGTGTATTTGCCATTTCCTGTTTCAACATGCACAAAGCAAAGCCCGTAAAGAAACTGTTTTACCAGTTTGCTGTGGATGAACTTGACTGAACTCTGCAGGGCCCTGGCCTCAACCCCACCCAAGATCTTTGGGATTTATTGGAATGCCGACTGCGTGCCAGGCACCAGCATCAAGAATTCAACCTCGCTAATGCTCTTGTGGTGGAATTGGAGAAAATCCTTGCAGCCAGGCTGCAGCAGTAGAATATTAATGCCACTGGCGTTTGGGTGTCCACATACTTTTGGACAAATAATATATTAGGTTCATAATAACAGCTAAAGCATGTTATACCTTTGTCAAATTAAAGAAGAGTACAAATATAGTAATGGCTTTTATATTGTAAGTAGTACGAGTAGTTTCAGCATTATTAGTAGTAGTTACATTGGTACTAAACTGAAGGATTACAGGCAACAGCAGCATGGCTCTAGAGATGCAATGTTGGTCTGTTAGTTGACCTCTTTGGTCCAGATGGAAACATCTCAACAACTAATAGATAGATTGCAACTGAAGTTTGTACAGACATCCATGACCCCCAGATGTGTGCTACAGATTTTGGTGATTTTGATCTAGAGTCACCATGACATTGACATTTTTGATTTTTAGTGAAATGTCTCAACAAATACTGGTTGATGAGATTTGGTACGGACGTCGATACTCCCCTCAGGATGAAGTGTAATCACTTTGGTGATTGGTTTAACTTGTGTACCAACATCAGGTCAAAATGTGTGTTTTGACCAAATACCTGAACTAATTCCCACCAGCCTCAGCTGTACTTCATGTTAAGTGCTGATTAGTTAGTAAGCAAACACACTAAACTAAGATGATGAGCATTGTAAACAGGTGTTAGTATGGTAATAAATAAAGCAGCACAGAGCTGCTGTGGGGCTGTAGACTGCAGTCTTATATTCATTTGGCTCTGAAGAGTGAAAATCTCTTTTCCAGATTCAGCTTCAGTTCGTTTTTACAGTTGCCAAGATGTCAATCTTGCCATGCAGCAGAAATGCAGAGTCGTCAGGGACAGCAAAACCCAATAAAACACATCAGAATCCGCCTACACAATCATCTGGAAAAAAAACTTATCTCAAACCTGGAACAAAATGGAAAATACTAACATGATGTAACACCTTATCATCAGCAGAACATATCTACTGAACTTCCTTGAGGAGTTCATCCTTTCCTTCACCTTTCTTGTCAACAAGTCTGTCTGTTGGCATAGAGCTGAATAAATATCTGCCCACCCCAGTGTAACAGCCTGGTGCCCAGCAGAGGTGGAGAGCCACACAGAGTGACCGTCTCTGAGCATGTCCTCTCAATTTCTGTGTCCTTGCTGCCACCTTGCTCTCACATCGCTCTCAGTCCATTATTCATACCCAAGCACGGCCAAGACTCAGCCAAAGGTAAAACAAAAAAGTCTCAGAGTTCCACTTAGGCCATATACAGTAGGTGCAGCTGGGGCTCACCCTCTGGGTACAGAGCCCGATGAATAATGGCAGCATGATGCTCACACTTCAGCATTGATGGCTGCAGCGTGAATCAAAATCATAACCTTTGCAGTGTCAGTGTTGCGCTTTACACATTAATCTACAGGACCACCAGCAGAGAGTTTATTCCAGCAGTGATGCATGAATCTGGTATTCAGACAGATGTCAGCACTGTATCATAAAATGCAAAAACATGCTCTGTGCAATGAGAGGACTTTTCTCCAGAATGAAAGGATTACGTGAGCAGGCATGACTGGCCGCTGCTAGTAAGAATGTAGAGGCTTGAATGTGCGCTTCCACCCACCTGCAGCTCCTGTGAGCCAGTGATGTGGCTGTCCTTTGATGCTTAGTTTCTCATTTAACCACGACCACAATCTTACCCTAACCTCAGCCGAGCTTTTTCACGTCACAAACAGGTCAGCTGCTGTGTCCGATTACCCCTATTGCCACATAACAAGCAGTAAGAGGAACACATCACCTCATAATTCACGTCTAAAATAAGTCATCTGTGTTTTGGGCTTGGTGCTAATTATACCTCCATTTTTCAGCAAAAATCCGTTGAGCATGGACCTGAATCTCTATACATCGCTGCCAATCATGGAGTCTAAAGTAACGCATCAGTGCCAGATTATGTGATTGTGCACGCAGCATCCAGGCTTCAAGTTTTGCAGCACAGCTTGTAATATTTCACATGTGCGGGCACTGCTTCAGTCGTCGCCTCAATCCCACAGGCCTCTGGGAATATGTTGACCGGGCCCCGGCTCTGCGGCAGTACTTTGCCTGAACTTTGAACGATTTCAGTTTCCAAATGGGAGGACATTATACGCTGCCCATGTATCCAGTCAGACGTGAAGTTTTTGCCCCTGAGTGTCTGGCGACTGGGGCTCTCCAGAGGGTTAAGTGTTGAGATTACTTGCAGGCCATCTTCTCTGGTAATGAACCCTGTCCTGGTACCAAGATGTAGCTGAAGGGGCACAGTAGCCATTGGAAGGTTCCTTCTGTTGATTGCCTGTCTTAAATAGCTTTTTTTTCCACTTGGGAGACACAACCACAAAACTTTATAGCTCCTTATGAATAATTACGATGACACCTTGTGTTATTGCACTCACTGATAGTCCATCTTTGATATCTTGGCCATTAAATATGACCATTAAATCTGTTTTCACCTACATTATCAGTGCCCCTGATGCACAGCCATTGAATAACGATTTAACTGGGCAACAGAGGCATATCCGTGTTGCTGAGTTTGTTGTGTGCATCACCTGAAACCCCACTTGTCATCTCTTCTTTTAACTCACTTAAAAAAATGCTTCTTTTGCACAACTTCGTGAACGTCTCCCTCTGCTTACAATCTCCCTCTCCTTGTAAGCTTCTGTAAGATGTTGCCCTCAGGCACTGTTCCAGTATCAGCTCACCCCGCCCACATCCCTCCATTAACCATCCGCAAGACCATTTTAAGGTCTCCCATTCTGTCTTGTATGTGCTCCGCATACATGCACTTCCTTAATATGCACCTTTATAGAAGTAAAAAAGGGATTTAAGGTGAGTTCTGGCAATTGGCTATGCAAACCTTGACACAGGCAAGCCCCTCACGTCAGCATTATTCATTTACATACCGTAAAAGCCATTATATGTAATTGCATTTTTTATGAAGCTCTCATAGAAGCGTGCAGTGTTTAATCAATGGGAAGGCTTTCATTTTTAGGAGGGGTCACCGGCTTTGTGTGAGGTCATCTTACATTCCTCCTTGAGGGGTCATTCAGGTCTATTACCCCGTAAGTCAGCATCACGCCACACCCTGATGATCACACTCAGAAAGTGGAGGAGGACTCCTTTATCTAAGACCCCCTATCTGGCCTTACAATCACCCACCGTGCTGCTGTAATGGGCTTTCTGCTGGTTCTAGTAGATTGTTATCCCACTCTGGTTGATGGGTTACAACATGCTACACTATCTCAAGGCGATATCGACCAGAGAGGGGGGGGGGTTAATACCGAATTTGATTCTATTTCTCTAAATGAGGAACAGATATATATATATCGCTCACCATGGTGATAGATTTCAGCCATGCACTGAAAATTCCTACTTGTTAATGTTATAGGATTATAATCACCCACAATGACCTCACTATGATGCTCTGGAAAAACAAACCAGAGCAATGCAGTGAGAAGTGTACAGCACAGCCACATCATAGCTGTTTACTATCCATGTCTAAGGGCGTAGGAAGCAGAAAGAACACAGGAGACACATCCGCTTCAGCTCTAAAGAGAATTAAGTTGTTCCTTGCAACAATACAATACGAAACAAAACAAAGCAAGTATTGCATGAATCAACTTACAACCCTGATTCCAAAAAAAATTGGGATGCTGTGTAAACCAAACCACCTTTGTAAAACAAACAGAATGTGGTAAGTTGCTAATCTTTTTTTATATATACAGGCAATAGAAAACAGTACAGAGACAACATATTTAATGTTTTAACTCATTAACTTCACTATATGCTTACTCTGAATTTGATGCCACGTTTCAAACAAGTTGGGACAGGAGCAACAAAACACTGGGAAAGATGTGGAATGGTCCAAAAACACCTGCATTCGACCAGTCCTGGGAAATATGTGCAAGTGAGTGATGATCATATGAAATCATCAACAAAGGTTTAGACCACGAGTCAAAAGCTGCAAAGTTCCTGCACCCAAGTCACACTTACAGCATTTTATAAAAGACCTGTTACCTTTGTTTCCCCACAACAAGTAGCAGAGGTGGAAGAAGTATTTAGATTCTTTACTTAAGTACCAATACCACACTGTGGAAATACTTCAGTACAAGTAAAAGTATGTATTTCAGCAAAATGTAATTAGAGTTTCAAAAATAAAAGTTTTTATTGTGCAGTAAAATGGTCCCTGTCAGTGTTTTATATGATGTGTTTGGATTAATGTTACTGCTGCTTTAATGTGTACGTTGCATTTTACAGGCTTCAAGTGGATAACTTGAAGTCTGGCAAGATGGATTCTCACGCCTCGTGAATCAAGCTGCTTCACAAGATAAGGTGGACACCAAAGCGGAGCTAAAAGCAGAGTGAATACTGGACTTACATTTAAAAGGTGGCCAGAAACACAAGCCTAAATTAAAATTGTTATAACCTTTTTTTTTTGTAACCACAAACACAATCTTTTAGTTGCCTCACCTTAAGACAGATTATTTGTCATAACCACAATCATCAACCCATTATCTATAACCACTTAACCTCTGCAGGGTCGTGGGGGGTGGGGGGGGCGCACCCAGTTCATCACGGGACTGACACATAGAGACAAACAACCATTCATGCTCACATTCACACCTACGGCCAATTTAGAGTCAGGGCATGTCTGCATGTCTTCAGACTGTGGGAGGAAGCTGGAGCACCCGGAGGAATTACCACACAGCAAACCCCACACAGAAAGGCTGGCAGGTTCAAACCCAGGTCCTTCTTGCTGTGAGGCAACAGTACCATCTGAACCACGATCTTATTGAGACCATCATGCATATGTTGCATGAAGAAAGAATTTGAGAAATATTGTCATTGACTTTAATCAGGGTTTTGCCCAATGTTCTTGCGCGGCGATAGGGTTGCTCCATAGGGCGCCCCCAAGTGGCCAAAAAATACAATCAATAAATCCACTTGTGAGTCGGTGGTGATGCAAGCAATTTGAAAAATATTAGATGTGATAAGGAGACAGTGTTACAACTTGAATCATCACCTATAAACAGCAAATATCCAACACTTAAGTGTAAAGTAGGATTCAGGCAAGTGCCACTGCCAAACCATCTGCACTGTTCTTATTTTTTCACACTTGGCTTTAGCACCACTCCACAGTAGCTAATAGCCACATCACCCACATATGCAGCAGAAATATGTCAGTAAACCGCTTATTGTTAATATTAGTTTTCCTTGCAATTGGAACAGAGCTTCCTCTCAGTGTCTATTGTTTAGATTTGCTGTGCAACAGCAAGCCATCTTAATTCATTCTCATGGTCACAGTGTAAAAGGAACTAGAGCTGGATTTATGCAGAACACAGACAGCCCCCTCAACCCCAGACAGAGAAAACAAGCAAGTGTGAAGTGCTTGTCCAGATTCCAGGAATTAGTTGCTGAGTATCAGTCATCTTCCTCCTCCACAGCATGTAATAAAATGACAGAACATGATCCAGGAAGAGTGTTGTTACAGTGTGTGTTGGACTAATGCAGGCCAGAGACAGCCTCCTCCTCACCAGACAAGGACAGAGAGAGGGATGCAAAATAGTGTGATCCAACTGCTAATGAACAAAAAACAAAAAACAAAAAAACAAGCGCAGAGGAACACTTTCAACACTTTTCAACTTTTCGTCACTTTTACCATAATTCAAATGCATTTGACTTCATGAGGCGATTTGATCTGATTTTAGTAAACAACTCCCACCACATAAACATACACACGCAGCCAGTGTTAACCCTCCCTTTCTAGTCAGTAATGAGATGGTAAAAAGCAAGTATATACACACCGGACTTATTTTTCAAAGTGAACAGAAACATGCAAAGAGGCCTCGGATGCTTTACGATGCATTTGCTCGGGTTCTATTAAGGAGAAGGACCAGGAGCAAAATGTATGACTGTGTCTGAGATCTCTCTGCTACAGACAGACAAACTCAATAGTTTGCTCTATAGTGGGCAGTACATTGTCATTTTACAGCATTATTCACACGTGTGTCTTCGCACCACAGTAGTTTTTGCATCTATTAAATATGACAAGATGCACTGTTGATTTGTTAGTAGAAAGTAAATGTCATGGACGAGGCTTCTTGTCCTATTGTGGGAATTCTAGGACATAATTACTGCATAAATTCCCCACTCAGAATTTGGACACTCAAATAAAAATGACGATGGGTAAATATTGTGCGCTGCAGAGTAAATAGGCTGTGTTTTCAGACTCATTTTCAAGAGGAAAAAACTACCAAAAAAGCATAATCCCACATCTATCAACCTCAACTGCTCTCCTTCAAAGGCAGCCTATTTTAAAGAGGGACAATCTTAGCACACTTTTCCTTTTTGGACACCCACCCACCCACACACACACACACACACACATCCACTCGCAGACATTTTCAAATTCATACACAGATTTCTTGCTATGTGGGATTTACCGTCCTTCTTTTATGTTTACTTTCTAATGTCTAAATCCAATCATGGCTGTCATGTGGAATTTGAAATGAGCTGCTCCTTATCTGAGCACTGCACCGCCTTCCACCACCTCCGACTTCAACCTGTCAGGAGTCTGGCTCGGGACAAACACATGCAAGCTAACCTTGCCCTTGTGCTAACGGTGCTAGCTCCCACTAAAGAGCTGATATTAGAAAACTTCCTGGGGGCTGTTCATCCCACAAATCACCAAGCTATCTACCCCCTACATCCATCATATGTTTCCCAATGCTGCTCCGTCTTTTATGCTCAGGCCCTTGAAATGCCAGAGTTCAGTGGGAACCATGGCGGAGCTAAGCTAAATGTGGCTGAGTTATGTTGACAGATACATGGCTCCCACAGTCGCCTCTGCAGCCCACAGCTCAGCCACCATCTCCCCGCAAAACAAAGTGACATTTCAAGACGAATGATATTCAGGAGTTTTATTCTGAGGAATGAAATTAGCTTCCGTTAAAAGAAGAAAAACAAATGCAATCAGGGCATTGATTTTCAGATAGAAAATGTCTATGCAGAGATCGATTGGTGGCAATAAAGACCATAAATAAAGCAGCTTACAGCACTGAGCAGTGTTATCAGCCTTAGTGCTCTACAACAATACTGCATTATCCTTTTATTTTTAGCTAATAAATACAGCGTTCACACAGAGTGAATGCTGTTTGACCAGAAGCATCTCCAGTCCCATCTGTTTTCCAGAAACAAACTGTTTTTTTCCACACAGTTTATCCAGGTCCATACCTGTGGAGAGTCGGACAGTTCGGCGTCTTAACTGAACGCTGAAGTCATCATTCCCGCTGCAGGGCAACACTATTCAACTGTCACCTGGTAAGGAACGAGCTCGACCACTGGAAAATTACTACTTGTCCTTGTCAGTCTTTACATCCACTGTGCCATGTTTTTATGCCGATGTAATAACATTTGAGAAGAGCAAGAGCAGCTTTGGGTTTGCTTTGGGAAGCTGTTCAGCACTTCTGTTGAAGCATTCTGGCAGATTAAAGGTAATGAAAATTCCCTCTAAAGCTCTGCAGTTCACGCGTTATGTTGTGTTTGTTTATTTAAGTACAAAAAAATTACAAGTTGAGGCTTTTGACCGTTTCTTGACTGGAAGCACTGATGTCCTGGAGCCTCATTATGGAGCCATGAAGTTTGTCAGGCAACCAGCAGAAAGCTAACACATAACCCCCAGAAAAAAACACAACTTGACATTTTTTCACTTTGTTTTTTGCTCGGATTAAACAAATGCGTTAATTAGTGAGCTTTGCACGTGCAAAGCCTTGCTTGTGGCTACCCGCTAACCATTTCTCCCTTCTTTTCTTCTTTATGCTAAACTAATCTAACTGCCTCCCAGTTCCAGCTATATATTTAATGGACAGATATGAGAGCGGTGTCAATGTTCTCATGTAACAAAGCGAATAAGTGTATTTCACAAAATGTTCAGCCATTCCTTAAGCTTTGTTTACTATGTTTCAACGTCGTGCAGCTCATTTAAGTGATGCATCTGAGATTTAACTATACTATTTACCATGAGAAAATATCTGATTTAGGTATAAATAGGCCCTGGTAGCAGATTTACATATTAATGTCACACTTCAAAGTCCACTGGTGTCAGTGAGAAGTGAGATAGACATAAAGCATGAAATAACCCTTCTATGACTGAAGGCCCAATGAGATCCACATCAATAGGCTTCTTTCATTTAAATAAGAAATACATAGCAAGCAAAGTACGAATGGTGGAAACTCCACGCCCCTGAGCCAGACATCTTGAGAAGAATAGACTTCCTCCACTGCCAATTTAGTAAAGCCTGCACAGCAAATTTCACACAACCATTTTGCGCTCTGCTGATAAAACACTTTGAAAGCCCAATGACACAGACAATGCCTTCAGATAGGAAAAAGCCACGTTTTGTCCCCATCCTTTTTCATCAATGTCCCAAATACAACCAAGCCGAACTGAGCAGTGGAACAGAAATACCCGACAAAAAACTGGCTCTGGCATCAAACACCCACGCACGCTTGTAAAAAAAAAAAAAAAAAAAAAAAAAGCCGGCCATGCACGGCTGAAGCAGTCCTACCAAAAACCTGACGGTGTTTTGCTTCATAAGTGACTCAAACTGTGTGAGCATGACTGTTCTACATGCTGTCTGTAAACTGGTCTATTAGGCATGTGAAGGGGATCTGGCACAATGGCACCAGAACCCTGCACCTGCCGTCCTTTCATCCACACCCCATTCAGTTGTTGACCATGGATGCGGCTCACTTCATTTCCAAGTCCCACTCAAGCTCTTTATTGAGGAATAAAAAGACATCACTGGTGAATAAAAGGTTGCTTTTATTGCCTCATGCAAGGTAAAATGAAATGGATTACTGAGCCTGAATCCCATAAATCACAGCAGACCTCAACCTCATTAGGTTTAACTGATCTGGTGAGGAACTGCCTTCATTACGATTAAGATTTCACATCTGGAGGCCTCATAATGCATCCAGTGTCATCATCTACACCAGTGGAGCACAGAATCAACTCACCAGCCCTGGTTGGGAGACCTTTTCCCCCGGTAGCCTGTCTGAGCACCAATAGGAACGGTGGCTCAATTAAAAGGCACATTAGGAAATCGTCTGCGACTGCTTCTCGTGCCACCCTGATGCATTTGACACCCAAAGGCTCATCCAAACAGGCGAGTTCAGTGAAAACAGCAATGCAATTTTTCTGTCACTGACCTACCACCGTTCACTAAACCCCTTCCCCGAACAATGATTGTCTCTGCTAGTCGTTACTGTGTGCATGGAGCTCTAGTAAGAGCAATATTCGGCATTTAAAGGGTTTGGTGTCTTTCCTTTAAGGAACGCCTCACAGAGCGTGTTTATCTGCTCTTATGTCAGCTGCAAACATTAGCATGCCTGGCTAACAAGCAAGCCAACCTGCAGTAGCAACTCAATCTTACTTTCAAGGCTACGACTGAGATTCTCAGGAATCCAGGTCGTGGTTGGTCGAGGAGGGCTTAATCGAGGGCAACAGGACTCGGCTGTAGATGCTTGAAAACGCTTCGCCTTTGCTCCAAGGGGCTTAGAAGGGATGAAGCCAGTTCCCAAAGATTGAACCCTCCTTTGATTTCATTGGCTAATTACATTTCATGAGTTTACTTGATCTAAAAAAAAAGCCCTTTTGATAGCACATCCGTCATGTAGTATTTCCCCGCTGTGCAGGGAGATCTACGACATCAGAGCGTGGGCTAACGTTAGCGACGCTGTCCTGCTTTATTCTGATGTTGGATGTGGGATGTTTACAGTCAGGCTTCTTAAGCACCACCAAACACACTGGTTACATACAAACATACTGTTTGAAGATATGAATATAAAACAAAACTTTAATCTCTGGCTGCTTAGCAAGACGCAGGCTTAGAATGAAAAAATAAGTCTGATGTTGCATTTTTCTATATATATATATATATAAACCATCCTTACGTCTGTTATCTATTATGCATTTTGCCACATTAACCGAAATGAGCTGTCATCATAGCTGTGTGAGCGCTTACGCAGAGCTTTAGCCGGTCACCCTCGCAGCGTAAAGAGACATGCACTTGTGCCAAAGATTAAGGAGAAAAAATCAGGCATACACCTTTTCATCTTAATAATGTAACATAACTCAAATCCATTAACCACCACTGGCGGCTGCGTTGAGAAGCCTGCATCGTCCTTTCGCAAGCCAGCAGAAATACTTCTAATTTCCATTAATGGCATATTAAAAGCATATTTAGTGTATGCAGAGCAAATGTAGGCTGCACACTACAAACATGTAAGATCATTGGATTGACATATTAACAGAATTCTCTTGTTGCGATCGAAAGAAGCCTAATTCTTTTCCCCAGTTCACATTGTTTGCTATTTGTCCGGTCGTTGCCTAAAGATTTTCAGGATTTTTAAAAATTATGTTGATAGATGCTTTTGGAATATTCTGGGTGCCTGCGCTTTTAGAGAGCAGATCATATGCAGCGCCCTCCATTGCTTGGCTACATGTCCATATAAAGATAACAGATGCAGGCGACAATAGTAGGCAAGGAAGTGCGATATTTAAAAAATGACCATATCAATATATTAATGTAGATTAATCAGTAATAGCTAAATTGACTTGGACCAGCTTAAAATGACTTGTGAAGATCTCTGGTCTGCACACACTAAGTGAATTATTCAAGCATTCTGGTAATATTCGTTTTTTTTAGCATTTTTTATGGGAGTTACTGCACTTTTACTTGAGTAAAGATTTTCTGTACTCCACCCACCACTGATCAGACTGTTAACATTACGCACATCAAAACAGCATTTTAATTTCCATGTCCTCGACATGGATCATCAGCTGCTGAGGATGCTGAAATTAACACATTTAAACCCACTTTTACAAAACAAGTCAGCTGGAAGCAGTGAAAAGCCAGACAGAGGCGCTGTTTTCAACCCACTCGTGGAGCTAGCTTAGCTTAATTAGCTACGTTAGCCAGCAGAAAATCACAGATAAAACCTGCAAGCAACAGTTGTTAATTCAGCAAATAAAAATGAGAAGCATGCTCTGTTTCTAACCCTGTCTGAAATCTGCTGCTGTTAAACCCTGTTGTGCCGTGGACAGGTATCCCACCAGGTGTAGAAGCAGGTTTAGCAAGCAATTTCAATTCAATTCTCTCCCAGTCCAAGCTGATGATACCTTTCACTGGTTGCTGCAACAGCATGAAGGGTTGAATATGTGGCCTGAGAGAAGAGAAACGTTCCTACTATAACCTGCCCGTCGCTCAGCCCTGTACTTTCCTACAATAGCCCACTTGAAATTACAGTCATTAACACTTTATTTCTGCCTCTCTGTAGGCTTTCTGTTCTTCTCTGAGGCAAAGCGGTGATGCAGAGCCCCTCGTGGAGAAGGAGGGCACATCGCCACTCTGGAGCCACCACACCAACCGCAATCAGCTCCATCTTTTTTAATCCATCTAACAGTGCCCTCCATCCGCCTTGTCCCCCCTTTTCACAACTTCAAAGCACTGCTTTACCCATTACCCTTGGGCTGGAGCTGCCCTCCTCTGGACCACGCTGACATTCATACGCTATTTAGAGCCATTAGGCCACCAAGGTCAGCACTTAACTTACATTTTCACAGCTTGAGGCAGCAATGTTTTTTTTCATTTTGCCTTTTTTCCCCCCTTCGTTATTGTTGTTTTTTGCGGCACAGTGCACACGGGACAGTGAATTGCTCATTAGCTGGGGCTCTGGTGCCATAGCATGTGCTGAAAAGGGGAAAGTGGGGCGAGAAAGCCCGAACATTCAAGGCGACATTTTTAGTCATCACAGTTAGACCATGTGACGAATTAGCTAGCAGCGCAGGCTATCCTTGTAACCCCGTGGAGAACATCTTGATTCTTTAGTAGGAAGATAAAAGGCCAAGGATATGTCATTTTAAACCACTTTCTTATAGGATAATGCAATATAACACTGAATGGCGCCCAATGACAGACCATCAGGCAAGTTTTTCTGGTGTCCTTTCCTAGAGCAGTCAAGGTTCATAAATTTCTCGATGGAGAGAAGGTTCACTTGGTCAGGAAGAAGACTTTAGAGGGAAAACCATAGCTTGTCAAAGCTGTCTGTGGCGGGGCAAAAATGAAATAGTGTGTCAAAAGTGCAGCGCACAGCCCTTAAAAAAATAAAAGACCTACACAAAAGATCACAAAAATAACAAAAAGAGCATACAGAGATATGAGACAAACTCTCCAGTCATGATCTGATCTCCCCTGTTAGATTTAATGTGTTATTTAGTCTGGCAGACGGAGAGTGTGACAGAGAGCAAAATGTTTTTGGCCACCAAGTATCACAGCAACAGTCACAACTAATTTAGTCTGTTTACTTTTTGCTATCACGACTTTTTTTTTCACAGCAATATACTAATGTCAACGCAGAGCATTGTTGCATAATCATCTGGCATTTGTGCAATGAATAAAACAGATGCAAGTAATTGCTTATTGTTATGGAGTAGCACTCTGAGAAATGTGTTAAGTTTTGGATGCGGACTGGGAAAAGAAAGCCGTATAGCACAGGATACATGAGGACTGGTCGGGTTCATAATTATAGAAACATCTCAAAATAATTAGACTGTGCTGTGACAAGATCACACGTTTACTTTTAATTTTTCGGCTTGTGTTCTGTTATGGTGCATTTTCTGTTAAGTTTGACCAGAGGAGGTTTTGCATGAATTCTTCCACGTCTCTTATAAGGTGATGATGCGTTTTTATATTTGTCCCCGTGCAGTGAATGAATGCATAATGCGGAGTAAGTAAAATGAGCTCAGCCCTGATAGCTCCAGCTGGGAGCAGAATATTCAGTCAAGTAATTGCATTAAGATAACATGAACATTTTATTTGCTGTGTACTTCTGTTAAGCCCTGCAGTCGTGCGCTGCGTATCTTTTGTTTCTTTTCTTTTCCCAGTTCAAGGTATTTGACAATTGATCAGTTCTCCTGGAGCAAATCCCAGTGTCACCTCCCAGCTGAGCAAATGAGCAAGCTGAAAATTTAATTTAATTTCCTAATGACAAATGCAATTCTCCTGCAGCAGGGGTATGACATTCATATTTGATGAGCCACTATATCTCACTTCAAGGGTCTCAATAAACCAGCGAGCGAGCTTTTTTTTTGTAAATATACAGCACTGCACTGAGCAGGCTGCAGCCCCTCATTGCCTGGCAACTCCCCATAGGCTGCTATTGCTCATTCACAGCTCTGTGAGATGTCAGGGTTTGGCGCTTATGAAAATTGAACTCCAAACTCATCTTCACCCCAGGCCAAAAAACGCTGAACAATGCCTTGTCATATTCACAAAGCGCAGAGACTAATCTGTGAAGTGAAGCAGGCATCAACAAAAATAATGTCACTGTTTGACGTATTGACCGAGGGAGAGTGGGAAGGTGTGTGCATGATGCGTTGTAGTGTCGGCGGGCGTATGAAAGGAAAAGTGTGTGTAAAAGAGAGAAATGGATGAAGAAGAAGAGGGACGGCCGGGGTGAAAAGAGATAAGGGGGGATTTCCTTTATTAAATTCCACCAACATTTATTCCAAACATTAATTTTATTGCGCTATCGGAGCCGTTTCAGGGTTGAGGAATGAAGGAAGAGCAGGAACAAATTGCTTTCAAGTTCTACAGAGCATTCCCTCTGGATGGCACAGACTGGGACGCCTCTACCCCTAATTAAATCCCCCTGTTGTATTTAAAAGCGTAAGATGTAATTAGAACATTTAGTTTCATTTAAAAAACACTTCAATTTCTTCCCTCCTACATGCCACAGTTTAATTATATTCAGCATATCGTGGACTCCTGACAGGAACAGAGAGTTGCTATAGAGATGACCACGGCTGAGCTGTGCTTGGAAATCCTTCAGAGTACTGAGTCTTCACACAGCGAGCCGAGCACACACACACACACACACACGAAACCACTATATGCAAACAAGCGCAAGGAAGAGGCTACCTCTCTATCATTTTGTGCTGCAGATAAATGCAAATATGCAAACACGTGTATAAACTGCCACATTCTGAACAGCTCAGCCAGCCGGCGCTGCCGCCAAGCAGCAACAAGCGAGCGCATTGTTCAATCAGGTGCCAGCCTCTTGCATAGATACAGGCCACAGGAGGTGCACCTTTATCACCGCGAGCAGAAAGCCACCTCCACTCCTCCCTCTCCTCTATCTCTCTCTTTGCGCATGAAGCGACCTCCCTGTATTCCTGCCTCTCGGCGTCCTGGAGGTGCAGATTTTGCCGTGGGTGTCCTCTTCACAGCTCTCCCCCTCGCTGGCTTGATTGGGGCTTTGAACGCAGCGCACTAGAAATCAATGTCTGTGTGATGGCCGCTGTCACAGTCATTAGATGCGCTATTCTGATGAAAGAATGGACTGCATCCTGAATGCAGATCAATTACCCTGAGCCGATCAAAGCACAAAGTCAACAGGACACCTCACACACTCATGTTCTGACCTACTCGCCCTTCACTCTCCATTAGCTCTAACCTCATGCAGTAGCTGGGGTACTTAACAGTATTCTCCCAGAGACCAGTTGTGGTGCATTTGAGATTCAAGGCTGGAAAGAATTTCCTGTCACAGAGAGATTCACGAGTCAAACCAGTGAGTTACTCTCCACTTAACAGATCAATAGTTATAATATCCAGCCATCGGCAGCCAGCAGGAGAGAGGTCACAGACATTACAGAGACGGGTGTTCGTGTCATGCAGAATATACAGTATAACGCTCAGCTTAGACACGGCTGCTTACTGTTTGGTGAGCAGAGACAGCACGCTCACCAAACAACCGCTGTTATGAAAACCCAAAGCACAACGCAGAGAAAATAACTTTAAAAACAAACAAACGGCTGCGCTCCTGCAGAGATTCCTCGAGCCTGAGTAATTAAAGCAAATGTGTAAACCAGGACTTCAAATTAAACTCCTCTGACTGAGTCGAGGAAGAACAAGTCGCAGCTTTTGTTTGATGATGCTTGTGAAGACGGTAACTGAGTAACTGAGCACAATAAATGTATGAAGAGAAAAATAAAATGAAAGCTGCTGATCATGACTTATGTCTATCATAAAGCTGCCGTCTGTTCGGTTTTCTTAATGAATATATACATTTTTACGAGGAAACTCAAAACCCAGGAGGATACAATTAAAGCAGCTCTCAGCTTCTGCTATTAAAGCCAATGTGTGTGGATTGTGTATGTCTTTAAGATATTTCTGAGAGAAGGTTTTTATTTCGATAAAAATATCACTATCCCAGTCAAAATTGGTGCAGGCTATGTGTTACTTGGCCAACGTCTGAAATTTCCAAATTCTACTCATAGTGGCTTTAAAATGTTGGTTGGCTTGCTGAGTCACACTAGTCTTAGTTGGCAGTGCCAGTACACACACTGTAAGCATAGACCGTCTACAAAGTCAGTCACACTGGCAACTCTGTGAGGTCGTACTCAGGCCGTAGACTCTATAACTCTGCCAAACTTCCAGCTAATCCAAAAACGGGTAAAGAGGTGGAGCGTGGGTGGAGCTGAGGTGGGCCGAATGAAGCCTGGTTGCTAAAACTAAGCGGTTAGGTGTCACTCAAAGCTGCCATTCCCAGAATCATGCTTAACTTTCAGCTTTAATATAATTTAAAAAAGTGAGTTATATAAAAATTCACCCCCTACACTTGTCACGAACGGTACCAGGCTGTAAACATGTTTATTTCTGCTGTAACGTTGAACATGTTAATATGGGGGTCTATGGGGATTCACTCGATTTTAAAGCCAGTCTCAAGTGGCCATTTGAGGAACTGCGGTTTTTGCTACTTCATACTGGTGTCAAACGAAATGATGTCACTGTCCATGCCTTTAAAAACCATTACATATATAATTATCAAAAATAATCAATCTGAGCATGTTCTGATTGTCCCTGGTTGTATTTGTGCAACTAAAACTGCTGTATTAAGGTGTGACTGAGGTTGCTGCCAAAGCTCTTTGCTCTAATGTGCAATGGCAGTTTTCACACTGAACTTAATACTTCATTGCTGAAGTGATATATGAGTGGTGGGATTAATAAAGAGAAAAAGACTTGCAAAACATTTTCTCCAATGATCCTTTTTTTGTAAAAATTGAGATTGGAGTCTAATGGTAAACATCAGAACACACACAGCAGGGCGGGTGTGCATCGTAGCATGACTGCTATGGATCATTCACCTTAGTACAGAATAAATCAGGAGCCGTTAAGTGGCAATACGAGAGTTTGCACGATCCTACCCGTGATTTATTGGAACATCATCTGAATCAAAGAGCTGTGTGAAGTGATGATACTCGTGCAGTGGATTAAAAAGTCCCAGCTGTATCACATATGTTTAGCTTGTTCTGCAACGGCTGATTCAAATAAACTCCGCACAACCTGCCACAACTGCTCTGCTCTCTTTGCTGCACGCTGAACATTTCTATTACCTCCCGCCCATCAACGAACTAACTAAAGTGTGTCCTCTTTGCTTCTAAACCAGCTGGTCTCTCACACAGTATGGCACTAAAACACTTAAAAGGCATTCAGAAAATGCATTGAACGCTAATTTTTTCTGACGACCGCGTTACCAAATTAGCTTCTTAGCGTCTACAGTCACGCTAGCAAGTCTGTGAGGTTGCACTCAGGACACAGACTGTATCAAACCTGGATGTAGCTTCTGTGACGTCACCACAGGTTTCTGACGAGCCACTGAAGCTCAGTGACAGTCGCTCTGGCCGTTGGCATCTTGGCATTACCTGACTCCGCCTAACTCAAAAATGGGCACACAGGTGAAGCATGAATGGAGCAGAGATGGGCCAAATGAAAGCTTGTTGCTGAAACCTAGTCGCTAGCTGTCACTCAAAGCAGCCATATTTATAAGCAGCATAACTTCAAGCATTAATATAGTTTAAATGAGTGAGTTATATTAAATTCATCCTCGTACAACGGGGAAATTAGCTATAGAGACCAAAAAAGTTTTTTGGACCAGACTGTAAACATGTTTACTTCTGCTGTGAAGTTTTTTAATATGGGGGTCTATGGGGACTAACTCACTTTTGGAGCCAGTCTCAAGTGGCTGTTCGAGGAACTGCAGATTTGGGCGCTTCCACGTTGGATTCATTTTTTAGCCCCAGAAGTTGCTGAAATGTAATGTACGCTGCCGTTTAGCAGGTATAATGTTTTCCACCATCCCACCATCTTAGATTAGTGTGTTTGCATGCAGACATTTGCTAATTAGCACTAAACAGAAAGTATAACCGATGCTGACATCATCAGTCCGTATTTCTACTGACAGACTACAGACTTTTTAGATAACTGCTCTGAACTGTCAACCACCGTAAAACCTTACAGAAGAAGAGCAAGCTGAAGAAGAAAGCAGCAAACACAATCACATTCATGATGAAGGTTGGAGCAGGAAGCCAGTTTCAATGACAAACACATCAAGAAAATGTATTTTTAGTTGAAATGCAGCAGCATTACAGCTGAAAACAAAGAGAAGGAGGTGAGAAAAGAAGCGAAAAAAGGAGCCAACAAAACACCGTCGGCAACAGAAATAATGTGTTTGAATGAGATTTATAATGTACCCCAACAGGCTGCAACCTTCCCAAGGCATTGTGGGTATTTTGCAAGAAGACCAACAGTTGCATGGAGCCAGCTCTCCAATCAGCACAGAACATCAATGTCATGTTGGTAAGGGCATTTTAAGAGAAAACTTTCTGACTTCAGATCATTGCAAGAAATGATGCGAAAAGTCTCCACAGCAGCCGCCAAAGCACTTGAGGCTTATGTGCGTCGCAGCTAAAGCCAAAATCCATTCACCATAGCTGAAGACCTGTCACTTCCAGCTGTTGTTGTAGGCTGTGCAGGATAAAAACGCAGAAGATAAATTAAAAACTGTGCCTTTGTGCCACCGTTTGAGGCAGAATAGATACGATGGGGACAGACACTGTTGATCAAGTTGTGGGGAAAAAACTGGCAAATCCTCTTCACTCCAGCTCGATGAATCAACAGAAGGGCACGGCTTATCGCTTTCGTGAGATACATTTATACTGACGACATTGTCAAACATATATTTTTCTGCAGGAGTTTGGAGGGCAAAATAACCAGAGAGGACATTTTTAATGTTTCATGTGCCCTTCTGTGAAAACGGCATGAACCAGTCTGCATCGACCACAGGCTGTGTGAAAAGGCTCATGGAACGAATCTGAAATGAAAATCCCTAAGCACAGTTGACTCACTGTGTCATACACAAAGAAGGGCTGACGTCCCAAAAAATCTGTCCTGTGCTGTATGATGTTTTAAATGACGTCAAAGTAAGAAAGTTTATTACGTCAAAGCCGCTTAATGTTTCGCCGCCGTTGTGAAAACGCCTGAGCCGAACACACACAACTGGCTCTTTCGAGGGAGAATACTCTGAAGTGCGCACCTTTATGTCAGAGCACAGGTCTCTTTGAGGACACAGACTGGTTTACAAAGCTAGGCTATCTGGCAGACATCTTCAGCAAACTGCAGGAAGTGAATGTGTGTCTGCAGGAAAGGACACCGGCGCTGTGAACCTGTATGGTAAGGTGGGTGTTTTCCTGAAGAAAGCAGAGCTGTGGAAAAGGGCAGCTGCAGAGGGGGGTTTCACCTGCTTTCCTCAGGCGGATGCTTTCCTCTCCGGCGAGGATGTGGACAGAGCTCCGGCCAATCATAGAGGGACATCTGGCCGACTTCATTGATGGTTTTAATTCTCATTTCAGAAAGCTGCACAGCTCGGCTGGGTGAGAAGCTTCCCGTCAGTCATCAGGAAAAACTCTTGGATGTGTCATCTGACCGTGGCCTCCGGATGAAGTTTGACACGTCCACCCTCACAAAGCGATTACCCTTTGGATCCACATGTTGTCTGAGGCCTCCTTTCTCGATCAAAACAAAGCAAAGAAGCAGACTGTGCCTTGAAGAGAGTTTGATCGCTGAAGTTGCCCCCTGCCACCAAGAGTGACAGAGACCCTCTGTGAAGCACAAGCCTGCATTTCTCACTGAAATAAGAGCAGTTTACCAAAAGGATGCAATACAGTCCACCGTCTTAGCGTTACTGCACAATGACATAAAATTGGTTTGCCATGAATTTGGTGATGCATTCCAAACATTTGAAATTTCGCATTTAAGTATTTTTCATTTATAAGGTGGTTGTTGAATACATCTTTATACAGGCATGGTATTTTCTCCTGGCTGAAAAAAACATTTCAAAGGGAGCACATTATTGAATAAAGTTTGCAAAGCACTAATTTCATGTGATCACATCTGTGCAGTCTGAGAACACAAAGAGAGCGAATGTGAAACAGCCGCCGGGCGTCTGGTAGCTGCTGCCCGCAGGTAAGTGATGACACTACTCCTGCACGATTAAGCATGTTTGAGTTATGCGCTTGTTAGCTAGCTAATGCATGATCCTGGGTTGTCTATCAGCATTAAATAGCTAGCTTGTTAACTAATGCAAGTGCCACAAGGCTAACTCAGTGATAGGGACGTAGCTGAATCACTGGTCAAGTATCGGGGGGTGCAGGGGGCCTCTAGCAGGTAGCAAACAGAGCAACAACAATGCACAATAATGCACTACAATGAAGGATGACATCATTATGGATATTTTTTTATCATCATTTTAACAAAAGGTCACATCTGCCTTAATTAATCACTGATTTAATGCACCACCCTGTGAGCACACTAAGTGGCACAAATCAATTTGTTGTGTCTACCGAGGGGCCGCTTCCCTCTGCGAGGTGTGTGTGAGGCCTTTCTGCTGTTCCTGACCATCCATTTCTGCCACAGCCCGGACTGCAGAGCCTCATCAGCCCGAAACGCCTGAAAACTCTGAGAAGCACAGTGGGACAGAGAGGCTGAGAGGACATAATGCGAAGAAGAACGGTCCAGTAGAGAAGTCGAATGCAGCCGCTGTGGAGTTTATATTGTTTGCACATCCCAGTTGTGCACTTTGGTGATGTTTTATTCTGCTGTTAAAGTGGCAGTTATTTCATTTCTGTAGCCTGATATTGCTTGTTCCACCCACTGCGGTGTCCATAGCCCTTTCAACTTATTGCCATTCATTGTGCCCAATTGTCTGAGTTTTGTCCTCTTTTCTTGTTAAGCGTATTGAGGCTGTACAGAGGAAGGCTGATGTGTGTCTATAATTGATAATCAGTGGCTCCTACAAGCGCGGCCATTAACGCCAGCTTTTTGCCCTCCAGCAAATTTAGACATAGACATATCATGCTGCTTCTTAAGCTTAGACCTTTTGACATAAACCCCCCTCGTCCACACCCATGGCCCACTGCGGGTGTCTCGTGTGGATGTTAAGATTTAAGACATATAACAGAGATCAATGCGAGCGGGGTGGGCATTAACAGGTTTAACACTCAGATATGAGCAGCGCTCTGTGCAGCATGGGGCCTGTCAGGCTCAAGGAAACATGAGGAGGCATTCGGGTGGTGAGCGTGCATGCGTAGACTAGCCTACCTTTGTGGTTAGCCGCGCACATACCTTTGTGTGCTTCTGTCTCTATGAATATCCACATGGGTCAAAAAGTGTCCAGAGGAGCCGCGGTGAGCGTGTTATGGTGTGATGTCAGGTCTAATTAGCCAGCCTTGCCTGAGGCTCATTACTCACAGACCACTGGGAGGAGGAAACAGGGAGAAGAGGCAGGGGAAAAAATGAAAAGGCCACATGGGGAGCGCTCACTACCATTTTAGCTTCATCTCCACTGCTTTCTCACTTGGAACGCGACAAGACTTTGATAAGGGCACACGCACCCCACTCAAGACTTTTATCAGCCTCCTCCTTACGCCTCTCCAGACTCCACACCTCCCTCCAAACACCACACAGCTACCTCCTCAAGCATTTAGAAGAAGAAGAAAAAAAAAAGAGTGGGCTGACATTATGTTGATGCGATCGGAGGATTAAAAACATGTTTTAGGCTGTTACCTTGGAAACACATTTGTGTCCATGTTTAGGTTGATTGTAAGCGCCTCGCCTTAATGATGAAGTGGTTGTCAAGCAAGATGTATGTGATTAGAAACAAAGATGCACACCCAGGAATTTTAAAGATGAGGGCTGTGGGCTTTGGTGTAAGGCCTTGGACTGGAAGTGCATGTTATTTACCATCAACCTTGGTTAAAGCCTTCATCTGGATGCCTATTATTGGTGGAGATATGGCTGATTACAGACTGGCTAAGTACAATGCTCAGCATTCAGCCCCATTATAGGGACTGCGCTTATTCAATTACAACCACTCTAACACAGGCCTATTCTGACAACACTGATTAAAATAACTAAAGGAACAAATGAAGTGGGCCTACCTCGATTTGAGTCATGAAGTCAGTGCAGGTTAAAACAGAGGTGTGTGTGTGTGTTTGCTCTTGTGTGTTGAAACCCCAAATAGCGCAGCCCAGAACACAATCGTTCATGACCCTAACCTCTTAGACTTTGTCAATTCGGCCTGCTATTGTATTCACTGGCCATACAAACACCTAAATAACACCATTCCCTCTGACAGTTTTCATTTCATCTGCTGTCCACGTGTTGCCCTTTGAGTCGAGCAGATCATTTAATCGTCCATTCTCGAACCCGCTCCACCTCCTTTGTACCAGAGTGAAAAGATGTCTAATGCACCACTCCGCCTGCTGCTGAATACAAACAAAAAAACACTGGTTCAGTCTGCTCCCTTTGACATATCTGCCATGAAAGGTACAAGCTCACACAAAGTATGGATGGAAGGATGCTGAGAATACAAGATTTGAGAGGCACAAGAAAAACTTTGAGCAGTACTCAGTCCAGAAATAAACCATTTACTTATCTTTATAAAGAGAAATCTGCATATGGATCTACAATCTGTAGGTAAAAGACAAGATTTTGGTAACAGAATCGTTCTGGTTTCCATTTGTAGACCGAGTTGTATTGACCAATTACATTTGAGCGGGCTTTGGTTGCATGCAGGTAAACAGTCTGCATGAAAAGGAAGAGAGCAAGCCACTAGCTATAGCCTGACAATGATTTAGCTTTTTATTAGCTGTTTTTACATTTATCTGCATTTATACTCCGATAATCTATTCATACAGATTAGCTAAAATGTCGCCAGAAGGCGTCTCAAATTGCTAATTGGTCTGTAATTGGTCTTCAGTTTCTAGTGGGATTTCCTGAAACAGATGTTGGGTTTTCTTATTTCTGTGTTTTCTATTGTTACGAAGAATTTCAACAGAGGACATTTTTAGAAGGTTTATGAATGGGGTTCATTGTCACTTCTGCCCTGAGAAGGTTTATCTAACCTGATCTGATCTGACGCTACATTTTGAAAGAGAGCATTTTCATATTTCAGACCCCAGCATGAATAAACCAGGCAATGGTAAGGAGATACGTTGGATTGCCATATTTTGGCTGAACTTCCACACTGCCAGAGTAATTAAAATTGTAGGCTAAATCAAAAAGCATGAAGGCAGAAAATATTTAAGTCAAATACTCAATTGCTCCTCAATTGCTCCTTACAGAGGCGCATTATATTAAGAAAACGACTTTTTCCCAGACTTTTACTTTGACAAGGACATGATCCTGACGTCTGGATGAGGGAGTTTCCTCTTGCTGGTAAAAAACGGTTGGCAAGCAACCTTTAGCAATCTCAAGTGCTCGGAAACTGCCAAAACAGATGGAGAAAACTGAGAGGGCAGACTCCACTGAGATTGCCCAAAATCTGATTCTACTCTTATGAATTCATGCACTCTCAAATGTTGACAAGCAGACTGAGTAACGCTCAGACTTTGTTTTGTGCTCTCTCTCAAATCCTTTGTCGTCAATATACTGTGAATAACAGGCACCTTTCCAAGTCCAAAAGTTCAGAGTTCAAAGCCCGGCTTAGATAAAATATGACACAATAAACACACAACAGCAGGCAGAATGCCAGAGATGTGCCAAACACCTCTAAATGAAATGTAATTTGCAGCTTGAATACTGCAGATGACCTTTACATCTTACAAGACCCGGTGATGGCAGTAATGCTGCCCTCGCTATTTGTGGCTGTCAGACAGAGGTGTGACTGCAGGCAAGCGTGTGTGTGTGTGTGTGTGTGCTCGGGGGGTCTTGGATCACATAAGAGGAAAATTGCCAATAACTGCAAAAATGATCCATCACATCACAGCATTAAAATGTGAGATTACTTCAGTGATTTTTTTAAATAAATGTTATCATGAGATGAGATTTTTTGGATGATCAGTCCACAGGAAACTATTTTTCCCCCTTTTACAAATTAAGGTTTGAATGCATTCATTATTCATCAAAACTCAACAACACTGGTCAGAATTCAAGCATGAATTGATGAATTAGTTCATTTTAATGTTGTGAGGGGCTGATGCACCTGTTGCATCATGATCTTTATGCAAAATTCACAATATTTATGGTTTTCCTGCCAAATTTCCATCCCCAATGCCCGCAGCTTCATGAAGTCCCTGCTGTTTTTCCCCATTGTACAAAGTTTGCCAATTTTTCACTCACAAGAAAACAGCAAATCAGACCCAACAACATGTAAACACCAGCGATGTAAGCGATCCCACCGAGCGCCACTCTGGGATCGTCTGAACATTATGCAGGACCTGGTATTCATGATGCAATGATCACACAGCCATGAACATGAACACAGTCAGAGTCAGACTGTGATGTCTCATCTTAAAACATGAATTTTCACTCCCCTTCCTCTGTGCATAAACATCCACGTTATGCTCGTCATTTCCACACCTGCACCTTATTTTGGATTATCCTGGTTCTTGGTCTCTTCCTTCATATATCCCACTTGAAAACTAGCACTATGCTTCATAATTTGAGTGTACAGTATTTTAAAACTCAGTTGGCCTGAATATCAGTATAGATACGTTGAAAAGCTTATAACCTGTAGTAAAAACAAGTCCTGACACTTTTGTATAATGATGGGTCTGTTCACAGAGGTCACTGCTCTACACACATATTGAAGGTGTTAATGCTAGAGCGCTGGCTACTGCTCCTTCACATTAAAAGTATTTCATTTTGCAAAACGGCAGGTTGCTTTTATTGTGAAGCAGCCAGCAGAAATGCAATCAACCTGTCACTGACATTAAAGCTGATTGCTATTGTTTTGGGAAGAAGACACTCCTACGCAACAAGACATGGACACTTTTAGCCATGTTTCGTAGGCGCATCAGTTTATCGGGCGTATCGGAAAGTTAAGAGAAGAAATAGACAGAGCGAGGCTGCTTTCTAGTTTCATGGAAAACTAATTGTGCTGTGCGACGCAGCAGGGGTCCAGGAGTGAGTGAGCGGAGCACACAGTGGGTTCAGGAGGCACAGTATAAACCAGATTGCTGTGCTGCTAAAAGGCGTCCCCAGTGGAGCCGGGGCAGTCGAGAAGAGGTTCTGTGGCGTGACATGCGAGCCGTATGGGGTGGCCAGAGGTGGGGTTGCCGCCACAGGCCACCACCTGGCTCCGCCTGGGACACCTTGAGGCAGTTACTGTAGTCCCTCCAGCGTGTCCCGGGTCTGCCCCGGAGTCTCCTCCCGGTCAGCGTGCTTGAGACACCAGCAAAAGCGAGACAGCCACGGGCATCTGTATCAGGACCTGAATCGCTCCAGCGCTAATTAGAAAGCAGCAGCGACTTCTTAAATCTCTAATCTCCACAGAATATCATTAAAAAAGTACGACCAGCCACCGTTTGAAAAGCCTCATTTTATCTAGGAAAGAATTATGGTTTCTGACTCTGCGATGCTGACCTTCATTCCTCAGCTGCAGACCACCTCACTGTACACCAGAGGTCATGGGCAGATGGAACCCAAAGGGCAATATCATCTGCAAGCAGCTACACTTCGATATTCTGCCCATGAATATCGCAAACAGGAGAGGGCACGAGGTGCACCCTCGTCGGAGTTCACTGTTCGCATTCAACAATGTTGGTGTACTTTTCGCACAGGAGGATTTTTCTTTTCCACAAGGTCCTTCACAGCCATGTGGACGCAGAGACCATAAATCAGCAGAAGCAGACCAGCTTCATTACATTTCTACACCGATCAAAAGAAAAAGCGTCAAAGTAAAAACAAATCTTGACAAATGCATATAAAATATGCACAAGTATGAAAGAAAACGTACTGACTGAAACGTACTCACCGCTCAGTTTTCTGAGCCTTGCCCTCAGTTGACGTAGATCAGTCTGTATCAGATCTGCATCAGCGCAACACGATCTTGAGACTGCATCTTTTTGCTGCTGCCTTTGCAAAGCTGCTCCACATCTGTCAAGCTGCATAGGGATCATGTAGATAACTACGCCCCTCTAAAGTGCTCTGGTAACATGCTCTGCTTGACCCATCCATGATCAATACATGACTGGTGCAGAAATCAAACAAACAGCTCACTCATCTGGGGTTCAGATCACAGAGATTAGAATCAGAGTCAAATTGAGCATTCAAGGTGCTCATCGGATGGTTGAATTTGTAAATTGCAGTAAAATTTACTCCTCCAAACTCCTGCTAGGTGAATATACACAAACAGCCCTCCTCCCTGCTTGCTGCATTCGCCTCCACAACATCATCCATCCACCAGACTGTGAAATATGGCTCTGAATATACAAAAATAATAGACTGGAAATTGGAATTGTGTTTTTCAGCTACAGTATGTTCTCTGAAGTGTAGAAGTAATCCAAATGTAATTAAAAGTTTATGTGTGTGCGAGTGTGAATGGCGAGTGCAATAATAACTACTATCTATTGCACCGCGGCTCATTTTACCTCCACCTCTCCTGGACGTCCTCATTCTAAAACTTTATCCTTCACCTGGATAGCCCGAGGCTCCCGCATGATGCAAATGAGCTCCCTCACACCGCCACGAAAACACCCGCGTGCACACGCTCGCAGTTGTATTTGAATCTAACCAGAGTTGATGCATGCAGTCCCACACGCAGAAACCAACACTTACTGATCTCTGGGGCAGCATAATTCCCGGACTGTCCCCCTGTCTTTTTCTTTCCTCTGCTTCACCTTCAGTCGGGCACAAACTAACTCTTACTCAAAATGATAAAACAAAAAGACGCACGCCTGTTTCTTTGAATTTCCTCTCAGGACCGTATCAAAGAGCGAGAGTGAATCAAACCTTGGCAAATCTCTCGGGTTTTGAATAAGAGCATGAAAGAGTACAGGGATAAGGACTGCCAGTCTGAATTCCAGAGATAAGTTTTGACGTTAAAGCTGTATCTATGCAAGACACATCAGACTCTGGAGTACGCAGCAAAGACAAGGCTGGCATTCAGAATAATGGAAGTCATGACAGCTTTAGATAAACAGTCAGCTGCTATTGAGGTCAGTGTCTCTCTAGCGCCGCACCTGCTTCACTCTGTCATCTACCCATCTATCTGCACCGTACTCAGCTGATTAAACGGCAGTGATTGATCTGTGCTGCAATCTAAAGTTCATGTCTTTTATTTGTCAGGCTAATTTGCATATAGACTGAGATCTAAGAACAAATTAGCCTTTGAAGCATTCACTTAGTTCCCCCAATCCATTAGACGGGGAGTTGAGACCTTGAATACGTTCTGTTAAGCAGCATCTGCACGCAGCGGTTAGCACTGTCACCTCACAGCGAGGAGGTCCTGTTTGACCCAATTAGGGGCGACTGTGTGGAGGTTCAGCGCCTCCCCAGAGTTCATCTGCGTCTCCTCCGGCAGCTCCAGTTCCTCCAGCAAGGCGAGGCGAGGCAACGTTACTCGTACAGAACATTTCATCACTCAAAGTGCTTTACGTAAGACTTTGGGACTAAAAGGACATAATAAATGACACAAATTAATTAAAAAGCAGAGGGGAAAAAAGAAAAAAATTAAGAAAATAAAGTAGCATAAGCAGAGACAGAAAGCCACATTTATGGTCCAGATCTAAAAACAGCCTAGCATTTAATTAAAAGCAACAGCAAAATGATGAGTAATGGAAGTTGAGGCGAGGCTCAGGTCTTCTGGAAGTTTGGTCCAGATTTTCAGATGATTTTAGCTAAAAGCAGCTTCCTCTTGTCTGTATTTGTGCAAGCAATTATCAGAGCAGTGTGAGTCGGCCCTGTGTGAGGTGATATTTGTTGTTGCTGCAGCAGAAGATCAGATCAGAGACTTGTTTTTGACCCAAACCATTAGTGGTGTATAAAAGAGAAGCAGTATTTTAAAACTGATCCTCTGGCAGACTGGAGTCTGTGCTGAGATTTGAGGATTGGAGTGAAGGCCTCGTCTTTGTGTGCAGACTTGAGCTGCGGTTGTGTGAGAGCTTGTAGATTAATCTGCTCGGGATGAAGACATTTTGAATCTGGTTTGGACACAAGTTCTCATATTCTTGCTATGTTTTGCAGTTGTAACATAGACTGACTCTGTACTTGTTTTAATGTAGCTGTTAAGGAATAGTTCAATATTTTCTAAATGCACTTATAAGAGTTAGTTGAGTAAGTATTAAGCATTAAGACAGGACATCAAGGTGATCCGAACACTTACCCTCATTAGCATTTAACACACACATACACACATACACACACACACAGTAATGCAGTGGTAAGCAGCTCGATGGACATGTTCAGTGTTTACAAGCGCCTACAACTACAAAATAATGTGTTCATATGCCACTTACAAATGCTACAGGGGCGGGCCTTAAAGTGTTTTGCCTCCTTAGCTTAGCACAACTTTGTTCATTTTCTTTGTGCATTGATTAAGCATGCTAACAAGTGAGCTTCAGGGGTGCTGGTAGGCAGATTTTTGGACACTTTTGGACAGAGTCAGGCTAGCTGTTTCCCCTTGGTTCCAGTCTTTATGCTAAGCTAAGCTAATCGTCTCCTGACTCTATCTTCATAAACACGTGAGGGGTGTCGACCTTCTCATCGAACTCTCAGGAAGATTGCGAATAAGCTCATTCCAAAAATGTTGAACTATTCCTTTAAAGTTTAAGTATAAAAGTATAAAGGTGTGTAGGTCACGTGACCTGTAAGCTCTGGTTTAAAGGCGTGTGTGACTGTGTCCACATGTGAATCATAATGTATATGGCGAAAGCTTTCAGAGTTACATATCTGTTCAGAAACACCCTCAAAAACCCAAAAACTTTAAAGGGCGTTTAAAATGATGGTTTATTGCTAATGTGCTTCATCTAGAAGTTCAACCCAGCCAAGTCTTTAAAACTAACACATCTTTGCTGCTGGAGGCTCGCTCACTGCGGTGGCTGCGTAATTACCACAGAATGAGCTACGGTGAAGTGTTTCCCAACTGCTGCATGTAATTTCAATCAGCAATGACAAATTATTCCTTAAGCAGCTCAGATTAATAAGTAAGTCACTCCAGTTTGACTAAAAGCAGTCCTTGTGGAGTTTATATATTTAATTTAACATTTGAAATTACCTCCAGTGAAGCTGCCTTTCCCTGGTGACAGCTTCAACAGCCTCAAAGTCAATGATACTGAGTGTATTTTTAATATGTAAGACATAGTTTGCTTTTATAACTTGTCAATTTTTTGAGCCTTCAGGGCCTGAGTGAAATATGGTCTGGAATATAAAAAATCTCTATAAGTACTTACAATGAAGGAACTATGAAAGAGATTAGTGCTGACCTCCACAGAAGCTTGACACTTTTCACTTAAACAGGCTCATGCCGGTCTTCTAAAAACAACAGGAAGCTAGTTATGTTAGTTACCGTGGTCTGGTGCTGATTTGAATCGATTTTTAGCCTGATCAGCAGCAGCAGAGGATGCGAAAAACAGCTTGAGGTAATTAAGGTACTTTAAAAAGCCTTAGTTCAAATATCACACTCAATTCTCCGAGTCATAACTCAGTCAAATCTGTCCACAGGCACGATATACATATTTTGAGGTATTTTCAGTGTGATTACAGTGTGATACAATTCCTGAGGATATCATCATCTCAGCACCATGTTCATACTTACTCTCATTAACGTCCATAAATCCAACAAGAAATCAGAGAAAAAGGCGTCTTTTATAATTACAGAACTTGCCTAAGAATCATCACATTTTTAAAGTTTTCTTCAGCATCAAAGCGATCTACTTATAGTTGTGTGAGCATGCACGGCTAAATTGCAATGAGGAGCTCTTAGTAGCTAATTCGGCATGTTCTTAGTGGCAGCACTTTGTGAAAGTATTGTCAAATAAAGGCTAAAGAAAGCGGTGCTCAATTCATAGCCCAGAGGTAACTTAATGAATTGATGGCAATATCATACTTCCTATTACAGAGGGGCAGTCCAGTGTCTTTTAAAACTTCTGCTCTACAACCTCGGAATAAAGACAAAATGACCAAAAACACTCAACAAAACTCAAATTCAATGACTGGATAGGAGAATGTATTCAAATGTATTCAGACATTCTGACAATCGTTTGTTTTATGTGTTTGCTCATTCCAGATCTAAAAACCCTTAAAAATAAAGTAAAAATTGCACACACACAAAAAAAAATCAATGTAATCAAATACATTAGCACTATGTCCATGTCGTCAGCCACTTGGCTGGTGAACAGCAAATATGCCTCAACATGAGAAATAAAATGGCACTGCTTGATGGCTGAGTGGGTGTATGCGTTCAGCAAACATCCTGCTCCAACTAATTTGTGATGCAGAAAGTCAAATGAAGCCAAATAATGTAGTCCTTAGCCAGAGTCACGCCGTGGCAAAGCAACATAAATCAAAGGCGCCACAGAGTCAGCCAGCTGGGTGTACACCGATCAAAACAACATATTGTATCTGGTGGAGAAAAGAGAGGTTTTAATACCACCGAGCAAAATAGTCAAGAGATGCGAGGTTCCTCTCGCACCATGAGGGTTTGGCAGTTCACATTCACTGGTTTTAACATGACTCACTGCCTCCTCGCTTAGACAAAGCACCAACAGGAGATTGACTCTAAAAATAAAGACCAGGCACCATCAGCATTTCCTCACATACTATACATCCCAGCACTGGTTCTGACACAGCCGCCGAGGTGTTGTGGTAGGGATACTCCCTCAATCTGGAAAAAAGGAGGTAGAGCTTTGCACGAGCGGCATCGTGAAACAGCAGGACGATCTCACTGACATACTCACAAAAGGATCTTCGGTGCAACTTTGGCGACGCGAACAAGCATATCTGGGGTGTGTGTCAGGATTTAATATGTTAAGAAGAAAGGCTTACAGCAACATCTACTGGCACATGGAAAGGTCAGCGTGACTGGAGAGAATCTGAAAGGTCAGGCCAGTAAAATAATCGAACATCTGAATCATTCTAGTTAAGTCCAGGTTTATTCCACAGCTTTTGCATCATTGGAAAAGAAGCCCAAAGTAAAAGTGCTGCCTTCACTTCAGTGACCTGTTGCCCGGTGTCAAAAAGCAGGATTTAACGTGAAGAAACACTGTCTACCAGGGCAAAGAGTTCTGCAATCTTATAACATTTCACCGACTATTGGATTGGTCTGCATAGCAATAAGTTTGAACTCTTAACACTGCAGTTTCCATAGGAACTAAGTAAGGCGGCTATCAGCTCACAAGACAGATTGATGAGAAGCTTTAAGTGCAGAAGCAAGACTATTTATGTTGAAAACACAGCCACAAGGCACAGAAAATGTTTTGGGCATTAATTAGGAGGGATTATAACCTAGCTTTATGAAGCATATTGAAATAACTTGAGATTTTTCATCATGCAAGCTATTTCTACAGCACAAACATCACAAAAATAAACACTGCCCAAGGCAAGGTGCCTAATCTACGATGGAAAGTCTTTTTCATCCGTAAACAGAGCTGGTAAACCGAAAAGAAGCAGAAGAACGTAACTGTTGGTGGCTGTGGGGGGGATCCGCAACACGCATTTAATTTACTTGACTTTTGTCTGTGAACATTTATTTAAGTGAAGTGATTCTTTAAATAAAAAAAAACTATCTGTAAAAAAAAAACATCACTCTTGCTGCTGCAGACGTATTATGCTCTGTGTTTTTCTTCAACGTATTTGAATTATTGCTTTTGTGTACATTAATTATAAAGTAGTAGTAAAGTATACGTGTATGCATTTATTTTCTTTACACTCGCCATATAACTACAGCTTGTAGCCTTGCTAGTGGCATGGCTCTAAGACAATGTTGGTGTGTCAGTCGGTTGGACAGACTGCCATGAAGTCTTGTAGAGACATTCATGGTCCCCAGAGAATGAGTCCCACTGGCTTTGGTGACCCCTCTGACTTTTCATCTAGTGCCGCCAAGAGGACTGTCATGAAATATGGTACAGTTTTGTTCTTCCTTTTATGTGTGAGCTTGACACAATGTGACAGCCAGACAAACTCCACTCAGAAAGACACTTGAGTCACAGAATAGTATCCAGCCTCCATCTTTTAATGAATGAGGTGTGTGAGTGTACAGCAACTATGTATTGCACAATACGATGATAAACTATGTGATGCTTATTACCAACAAAAGAAGGCAAGAATCTTCCAGGTGACAAATTTGATGACACTTAATGGATTAGCCAAACATAACCTACAGTAGCCTCAACAACTCAACAACTATTACATTTTACAAATGATGCAAAAATTACCTGATAATATCAAATCGAATCGACAAATTGACTCGTGGATGCTACTTCCTCCTATACATCTGAGGCAGGTATTCTGTGATTGGCTAACACTTGTTGCTCAAAGATGCATCTTTCTGATTGGACTCATTGTCTGAACTGTGGTGGGTTGAAAGGATACACTGACCACAACCAGCATATTTGTCACAGGGAGACTGCCAGCTGAACATGGGATGTGCTAAATGTTGTACGACTGGACTGTACTGTCGTACAATTTACATCATGTTATATTATATTAATCATAATGATATAATATTGTCTCTTTTGTGTAAATAAAATTGCATGACTGATAGAGAGCGTCATCACATGGTGTAGCAACAACCACCTGAAGCTCAGTATCAGCAGAACATCAGCTTGTGGTGGACTACAAAGCTTCAGATATGGATGTTGCTGCAAAGAAGCTAAAAACTGTAAAACATGGATGTTTCACACACATGTTCAACCCGTCAGCACAGAAGATCTGTACAATCAGCACAGTTTCAAGGTGGACGCCCAAGATAAGCGAGCAAATGTGAAATATGGTCACAATCTCTCCTTCTGTTCCTGAGTTATGGTGTTGAGTAATGGACAGAAGAACATTTTAGCAGAACATTATAATGTCATGGCTAAGTTGACCTTCGACACTTTGGATTTGAAATGTCACCACTTCATCAGTTTATGCTATAAGAGATTTGTGTGAAAAAAGTCGGGATTAGTGAGTGAATTCTGCTTCTGCCTACCGTTCGCTTCCCTTTTTTTCCTCTCATCTGTAACTGACCCGAATTTCCACATTCCACTTCTTATCTATTCTTTGTTTGCAAATTCAATAAATAAAGGTTGGAGTCAAAGATACATCATTACTCAACACTGCTTAAAATGATTAAACATTGAACAGTGGCTGGTATAGAGCCGCATTATGTCACATAAATACCGCCCTTCCTGTCTCCCCTCCTGAAGACAACCCATGTAATGACATATGTCACTAATGGAGCGAGCATCCAGAGCAGCACCAAATAAAAGCAGGCAGAATTAATTGCAGCCTGCCGTGGTGACCTTTTCTGTTTGATAAATCATAAAACCTAAGAGACTGCCGTTAGCCTTGTAGATGGGAAATACGCAGCTTTGAGAAATGATCTCAGAACTGTATCGACCTGGCCAGTTTGTGCTTGCAGCACACACACACATGCACGCATGCAAAATTTCTATTATTCTTTCCACTTGAAATGCGACAGAGACACCCAGCGCTTTATTGTCTGAGAAGTCAAATTCCTATTTCATCACTCAGTAAAGAGAAGCATTCCCGTGGTGCTCAATTAACTTCAACAGGAGGAGCCACACAAGTCCCTGGACTGTGAATAATGTAGACAGTCATTAGGTTCTTTTCTGGTTCATTTTAAGAGGGAGATCACATTTCACTGGTGTTTGTGAGACAATGCTTGGGCAGAGGCTTCTGAACCTGGCAGGTTGTGCACAGTCTAATCTTCATCAGCAGCTTCTGGCCGAAAACTTTTAAATGGAGAGCAATCAGGAGTCAGACAACAATAAAACTAAACAGGTAATCACAGGGTTGGCGAGGAGTAATTACTTTCAAGGTGAAACAGAAGGTCAGAGAATCAACTGTGATTTCCAAGTGATTTCATCATGATAAAGCAGTTCGGCTTCATCATCCTTTAAATACTGTACAATATGAGGTCATGAACTCAGCGTGAGTGTGTGAGGCAGCTCTGTCAAAGCGCCCGAAGGCTGAATTGCTTTTCTGTAACTCAGCTCCTACCAAATTAATTGCATTTCTATTCAAATCCACATTTTAAATACAGCAATATGCTTTCTTTCGCACGCAGTCAGTCACACTAATCCACAATGAACAAGCTTTAAGTTACAGCTGAGTTGATTCACGTTGTTCTTTGTTGTCTTGGAATTATGATCAATTATTTGCGCAACTTGTTAAAATAATCACAAGTGATTTTATCAATTGAGGTAACAAACAAGCAAAGACTGAGCACAGAAAGGCTGCAGCGTGTCGTCTGCTGCAAAGCGAAGGAGACACATCTACAGTTTACCTCAGTAAGACGTTTAATGTATCAGACTGTGTCTCAACCTGCACAGAAAATATTCTATTTTCCACAAGGGTTCAGCAACATCAATGGATTTTATTTTCAGAGCTTTGACCTTTACTTTGATTGTGTACAATAACCTGTTATTAAAAACGCTCAGCTGCAGAAATGTCAGAGAATTAGCTAATTTCTTTACAATGCTGTCGTTAGGGCAAACATCAGCCAGTTTTCAGAGACTCAATCAGTGTCGACAGTTTGTTGGTCACTGTCATTATGAAACACAACTTAGACCAGCTGAAAATCGTGTTACTGATGATCTCCAGTGGTTTAACTTCTCAGCTCGCTGCAGTGATGTACACGTGAACACCACAGTGAGTTGGGGCACTGTGACATCACTGCTGGGCTTTAGGTTCAATCTGAAGTCCACATCTGAGCACACTCAGCAGTGGTAACACTCAGTTTCAGCCTGGTGTCAAGGTACTTTTTAATAAAACCTTTGAGAACTATCATCACATTCTGTTTCATTTATGTTTTACACAGCGGAATTGGGGCGGTATCATTAAAAAACCCACAACCCCAAAAAGAAACCTGGTGTTTGAGCACACTAAATACTGACTCTTTACACTCATGAGGATGATGTCCATCCGTCCCACATTACAAGAATTATTATTACGTGGATGCTTGTGAGTCATGTCTCTTTGACGGCCAACCATATTAATCTGAGCTTGAATGCAGACAAAGAGCCAAAATCAAGAGCATAGACAAGTGATCAGGGAGAGGCAGGAAGGCAACATGCACATACAGACACGCCACTGCTCACCATGAGGGATGGGAAACATGGCCCAGCCAGCACAATGGAAATATATGAAACTGAAAATTACACATACAGACAATTAGGGCACTAGGGAATTTATTTTGCTGTTGAAATGACAGGGTTAAAGCTTGAGCCATCTCTGCAGTCTGCGCAATGGTGCAGGTGAGTAAAATGTTATTATAACCAATGGGAGTAATGGCCAAAGCTGTGAAAATAACACCCAGCTTGAAACACAGGGGAGGGAAAAAAGCAAAGACAAGCTTCCTCCCACCACGAACGTTTAAAGAGTAAAGAGTAAACTCAGAAAATAGGCAAAAGAAAGAAAAACGAATGCCAAAAATAACAAGTGAGTGCATGTGTGTGTGTGTGTGTATAAGCATATCTGCCACTTGTGATATGAAATTATGATCTCATTTAGACGTTTTTTACTTCTCAAACCATTCAGACTACGACATTAAACATCATCTACCAGAGAACAATAGACAGAAAATGTTTAATTCAAAGACAGATATAATACCGGCTTTAAAGACCTGCCAGAAAAATGGTCTCCAGCAGTTTTTTTTTTTTTTTTGTCTTCTAGAGCCTGAAGGTTAGATCGGGGAAGATCGGGAGTCGTTTCTAATGGGTTCATCATCTTGCACATGGCATGAATACTCCATTATGTCTTTAAAATGATATGAAACCAGGAGACTCACTGCAATTATCCAAATAAGCCCACCCCATTTCCTTAATCTAAAAATAAGAGATTAAAAACAAAAAAAAAGACAAAAGATCTGTGCTCTGTCTGAGGTGGGGGCCAGAACCACGACACACATCCAGAAGCGAGCCGAGATAAAACACAGGCGGGGCTGAGCAAGCTCGCAGTGGAGGAAAAGGCCGAGCCCACCCGGGGTCAGGCCGCCAGACATGACACCTCGCTGATCGGAGCATCAGAACACGTCAGCTTCAATTGGAACACATGTTAGCACATGTTCAGAAGATGAAGTGTGAGCAGCAGACGCAGCGTTACTCTGCCCAGACCCGACAAATACAACAGCACAGAAGCAGTTAAGTTATTCAACAGTTTGGAAACTCAGCTGCAGCCACAAGAAGTATGTAGTGCTCAGTGCAGGAGCCATTAACTCCAATTAGAGTGGAGCGCCTGTAATGTAATGCCTGCTGATGTAATGTTATTGACCAGAGTGTCTTCCACAGGCTCAAGATCCATCCTGAACAGTTGCATATATGAGAGTCCACTTGATTAGATTAGATGTAGCTTTGCATTTAAATGACACACTTGAGCTAGAACAGACTTTTTAAAGCGGTGCAGAGGTGGCAGAGGACCCAAACTGAAACAACGTCTTTGAACACCATGGACTTCATCTTTAAAAGAGGCATAAATCAGTTGTCATCGACTTATTGTCACATGTTTAAGCGTTCATCCGTTGCGAGATGCTGCTGTCAGGAGGGGAAAATTTGGTGTTATTCAGCATAAAAGCAGAAATGTTCAGGCGGTGGATATTTAGTCAAACCCCTGTCCCACATGCTGACATACGCAGATAAAAGAAAAAACAACCACAGCCAGCATCTCTGGTGCAGAGGATGACAGGATTAAGAAATAACACCACTGCACCGCCGCCTGATAGTAACACTGGTGCAAATGTATGATCTCTTTTACACTGTGGACTTTCCATCTTCTCTTCACCAGGAAAATGTTAAACAAGACTAAGAGTCTGCAGCCATACTAGTGGCTCTGTAAGGATGTACTTGCTGCAGGCACAGCTGTCCTTTGAGCTAAACGTTAATGTCAACATGCTCACATGCTCGCAGTGGCAATGCTAACATGCAGCTCACAGGATAGCAGCATCCAGCAGGGGACTGGCACGTCTGAGGACGCAGAGTGGGATCAGCTAATTCATGATACCCCGCACTTCAGCAGAGGCGGATTTGTTGTTATTAGCTCAGTGTTTAGAGTCATCGTGTGACAGTTTGCGACACCAGATACACAAGTTCAGTGAGGATGCAAGCAGAGGATTCACCTCCTTCCTGTCCACACGCAAGGTTGTGCAAGAGACAAATGCAACTAATAACTAATAATCCACTTGGCGGAAATAAATCTTGCAAACTTTAGGATACAGCATCACTCCTAAAAGGTTTTGGGCTGAAGGTTAAAATTAGATTTATTTTATTATGCCGACATAAGGTAACATGCTGTAAAAATTGGGACATTGGTGGACATTATTCTGCCAAAGACTAGGCCGCCCCATTTATTTTATAATGCCGACAAATGCTTTGATTGACTCTGTATTTTCTTTAAATTCACGTCGAGCGTAGCAGAGGACTTTGAAATTGATGCATAAAAAGCACAAATTAGTGCATGAAAATTCACTAGAACGCAAGAAGTAAAGTGTCTGACACTCTAAATCTTGGAAATACCCCCAGACCCCCTCCTTGATTCATGAGCCCCAGGCAAGGGGCCACTCGAATTGTGTCCCTAATTCTTACACATTGAAGGTGGCAACCCTATGCTTCAGAATGGTGCGTGCAGGTTATGTCACTCAGAGAGTCGCTCTGATTTAGATGTTAACTTGTTTGTTCTGGACTCACCTGAGCTGAAGGCCAACTGAGCCAGGCTTCGGCATTGGGCTTTTGGAGCTCTCTGAGTCAGCAGACAGAACCAAGAGAGTGGTTAATGAGTTGCTTCACTAGTGGCGGGTGAACAAAACAATCTGGGTTACTTAAAGAACCGGCCCTCTAATTACTTGCGACAACTCTGACCTGCTGGTGGCAGGTGGTGAAAAGTCAGTATGATTCATCCAATGAACGTATGTATAAAACTTCACAGCAACCCTTCCAATACTTGTTACCTCTGCCCGTAGTTACAGATTGTAAATTAAGCAAGTGGTCGCTGCTCCTCTCCCATATCGCCATACTCAGGATGACTTGCCACATGGGGCCACACCGTGCGCCGGCACCTCGAAGCAGCTCGGAGAGCAAGGCCTGCAGTGCCGGGCAGTAAATAACCAGCATAAACGTGTCGCGGGAGACAACCCACAGACACCAACCCATTTAATGTTAATAGGAAAGCATCGGTTACCAGATTCTAAATAATAGCTTGCAGTCTCCATGACCAAGGATAGGCACCGCAGGCACAGGAATTTATGGAGTTAGTAAATTGCTTTTCTATCCCCATTCTTCCCCCATTTGTCCCTTTTGCCATCTCTCAGCATAGGTTGGGGATGATGGAGAGGTGCGGGGAGATGATGGGACTGTTGCAGCCTGCTTGACTGAGCACAGCTGTCCTACGGCCACAGAGCTCGAGATGATGATGCTCCAAGGTGTACAACAACTATCCGTCCATCTGGGTCTCAGGAGGGACAGCCACTTGACAGGGCACTGAGATATTTTTATTCCAGCAGGGCCTAAGGTGTTTGGATGTGGCCAGTGGCACTTTTGTTGGACAGGAATTGTGGATGCACCAGACACAGCTGGTCTGTGGTCAGTATGTTAAAAGAGGTTATACACAGGGCCAGAACAACTGTTCACATCTGTTTATTGAGGGTGTTTAGTCAAGCTTGATTACCATTCAAAAAAGAACAGTATTGTGATTTTGCAATTCTATATATAACTACATTTCTTAATTATTCACTTAATCGTGATCATTTTTAAAGGAAAACTTTAAGTTTTAAGTTTTTTTGTTCTCTATTTTCAGCTGTGGATTTGGAGCTTTCGTGGGTATTTACAGCACCAGGACAGCGCAACATAAATTACAGTGCCCATGATTGTTGTATATAAGCTATATCGAGCTTTGGATACACAGACAACACTTGTTTGTAGGATCAATTCATTCTTGGCTTCGGTCTTTTCACAGGATTTGTTGACAATATAAGAAAAGTACAGAAAATCACCAGACTTGTTCTTTAGCTGAGCTGTCAACTAACAAAGATGGCTCAAATAAGAAAACATGGATGCGAACATTAGGTTTGTAATGTGACAAGTTTTTTAGAGATCGCTTTCAGACAGACACACTCTTTAGGTGATTACCAGCCAGCCAAGCATTGCTGCAATCCAACCACAAAGGACACAGCACTTAATTTGCTGTGCCTTCCTCTTATACTGTCACAGACAGTGTGTTATTGATCCAATCAGACAGTCTGACATGCTCTCTGCTCTCTGCATGAATGGCTAGAAATTAAAACATTAAAACTAACGCTAAATTAAATAAAAGAACAGCAAAACTTTTACTGAACCTAATTAACACTTCCTGGGATACAAACTGAGTGCATCATCAAGCATTTCATAGTTTGCGGGAAGTTGTTTTTTATACTACGCTGGAGTGAGTAGCAACAAATGGTGTCTTCTGAAGGGAGGAAAATGAGCCCAGATATCTCCAGCTATGTTAACTCTGTGCAGACTCAAGTGGGAATATGGTGCTTATTGCTAATTATACTTATGTAAAGAAGAGAGGCAAATATCACAGAAAGAAATTATCCCTTAAATACAGAGTTGAGTCACAAAAGCTCTTTTACTGCAAATACGCAGTCTAGCAACACAAGGCAATATGGAGTTTTAACTGGCCAACAGGAGAGCAAGGCGACAGCATTAAGGTCAAACCTGGGGTCAGCTGTAATTAAATCACTATGGCAGTTTGACCAGTTTGACTCCACGAGGTCACAACCTGAAAACTCATCAGTGCTTTGCTCGGTGTAGCAAGAAAACGTCTGACCAGACTCATTATTCATGACCACAGTGTGCATGAACTCATGTGATCACCGATCACCTTTTCAATGTAAATAAAGAATAAAACCGTCTCAGCAAGAATATGTAATGTCACTACAGCAGTTGGTAGGTTGATAATTCTTAACGCTCCGCTAGAGTTACTGAGGACCCGGGGCAGACTTTAACAGAGGATGACATTTTCAGATCACTCTCCTGAATTAAAAAAGGGGGAAAAGAAAAACATGCCCGAGACAATCTTTAACACAGCTTGCTCCCCACATAACAGTATAAATAATGCAATCCCAAAATACATGTTTAGAATTCATCAGAGGTGATGAAAACAAACCATGAAAGAAACCAGCTCAGCGGCTTGAAGTTCTTCCTATTAAGGATTAACGTTTCACACTCTCAAAACTGAGAAAAATACAAACAGCTGAACAGTGATTCCCAACCAGGGTTAAGTTCACTACCTGGTCCTATGCAGGGGGTACTTCTGCGGCTGCTAATGGTGCTGTAGCTTGACAATTTTGTTCTGAAAAATAGAAATAACAAATTTCTACTGACACCTAGTTAAGAGTGTTTAGAAAGCTAGTTAGTCAGGAAGCAGAGAACTCTTAAGTTAGCGAAAAGTGAGTGGCTGAAAGAGCTAGCTAAAATTAACAAATAAACAATTCAAAGTGTTGATGAATTGGCTAAATGGCTTAATTAGATAGCTAATTGATGGATAAACAGATTAAATAATTAGCTAAAGGTAATAGATAAATGGTTGACCTAGCTAAAAGTACTTGATACGGTTGAAATAGCTAAAAATGATGCATAAACGGCTGAAATAGTTGGCTCGGTTGAAGTAGTTAGCTTACCTACTGTAAATGTAATGGATCAAAGTAATGGATAAATGGTTGTAATACCTTGCTTAAAGTAAAGAAATCAATAGCTAAAACTGATGGATAAACAGTTGAAGCAGTTAGCTTAACGTAGAAGCAGCTATCTTAATGTAGCCTAACTGATAAACGGTTGGAAGAGCAAGCTAAAGGTAATTAAATAAATAGCTAAAACTGATGGATAAACTAAAACTGATGGATAAACAGTTGAAACAGTTAGCTAAACATAGCCTAACTGAGAAATGGTTGAAATAGTCAACTTAACGGAGCCTAACTGATAAGCAGTTGAAATAGTTAGCTAAAGGTAATGACATAAATAGCTAAACCTGATAAATAAACAGTTGAAACAGTTAGCTAAATGTAGCCTAACTGATAAATGCTTGAAATAGTTAGCTAAAAGCTATAGATATATGATTGAATTACACATTAACATAACTGACTGATGGCTGAAGTCTACTTCGCTCAAAGTATTGGATAAATAGCTGAATTATAGAGCTAAATGTGGTTGAGAATGGTTTAAATGTCCAGCAGCCACTGCAAATGGTGGCACAAATGCAAACACAACCAAATCGACCAAATTCAATTGTGTGAAAATACTGTAACAATATCCACTTTTATATAATTAATAGTGTAAAATGACATCCAGTTTGAAATTAATTGAAATGAACACATTTGGAGCATGACGGTTGGTGTCAATGAGGAGGTAATTTATTCTTCTGACAGGGCTGTGGGGCGACCATGCCTCAGACAAAAAAGGTTGAGAACCACTGCCTTTGCATTATGTGCTACCATTGACACTGGCGCTGTCATCTTAAGGATAAGTAAAGGACATTAAAATAGGATGATGCTGTACGATTTAATCTACATTCTCCAAAACACAGCTGGAGGACAAGTGTTGAAAATGCATAACATAAAACATGTCCAGAAGGCATGTAGATGGAGAGAGGCAGTGACAATAGAACATCTCGTAATCCTTTTAGCGTCTTTAGCAATTATATTTCACTACTGTGTGGAACCTTAAGCAACACAGTTTCCCTCTGCCAAATCTGTGACAAAGAGCAACACATAATATGCGAGATGCGGTGGTCATCACAACATATGCTGCTCATTGTTAACCATTATTAAACCCGCTATCTGCATAATTACTCCTCTTGTGTTTCATAGTTTCAGATGCTTTGCGGCTGCCGTCAAGATCAAAAGACATGCAATCCTATCATCCCATCAAATTGGACTGCCTAAAGAAAATTCAGATGCGCTCCTGTTAGGCCTCTGGGTTCTGAGGAAAATGGTCTTTCGATGTAGGTACGGAAAGATGACTGTCCATGAAAATTACTTGAAGCCATTCTAAACGAATGCAGATTGATAACACTGAAAGGTCCCGCATAAAAGTCATTTTCAGAAGGATTTCTCAATGAGACAGGGTGTCCCCTTTGGGAAGGAAACATTACTCAGTTCTCTTTCCTTTGCACCAAAATAAACCATTTAAAGCTTCCAGAGACCTTCGATTTCATCCTGGACGGAGCCATGAACACCAAGAATTACCAGGCTTTATGATCAAAGATGAAAGAGTACCAGCCTGGTAACTGAGAGAGAGGATTGCTTTTCATGTGCAAAACCAAGAAGATTATTTTTTATGAAGGGATTTTTTCTAGTTTTGGATTGATTTCTCAGTCAACATTTGGACACAAAAGCACAGACGAATGTGCAACTGACACGCTGAATTTAAATATTTAGATAAATGCATTTGTCACAGCTCAAATATTTTGCCAGCCTTTGTGTAAGAGCAGTTAAAGAGCCAATTAGTGGTTTCTGTAACCACAACATGAGGGATGTCCACATATTCGGACTCTTAGATGGGGCCCATGTGGACAAGTTTTCCAACATATGAAACAAACAATATCTGAAACCAAACTTGAAATCAGATGTTGTCTGCACCTGCCAATCAGGCAGATAGGGAGTCAGTGCAGGTCCAGATCTTGTGTTTTAGTTAATAGGGAAGCTATTTTGCCAACATTTGGATTTAAACAGGCTGCTGCTGCTGTCAGGTCCATAGAAGCAGGATTACTCCTCCCTCCAAAATATTTACCTAAACCATCCCATACTGTGTTGCGTCCTGGGGCCCTAAAAACAGTCTTGGGGCTTAAGACGCACACCGTGTAATTGTAACCATAATTACTCGCGACACCCATGAGTTCAAATCCAGCTCAACACCATCACACGTCAGTCTCCACCCATACAAACTGGTGAGGCAGAAAAGCCCTAAAAATGCTCTTTTTTCTGCAGGAAGCCACACTTTGCAGGGAACTTGCGTAGAAAGATGATTTTTTTTGTCCTCTCAGCTCCACAAAACAAGCGCACACTTAAAACAGTGTCGGTGAATTTGACTTCCTCTCATCCGCAATTTGTGAATGAAAACCTGTGGTCTGCGCGCTGCGGGGCGTTCAGAATAACGAGCAGAAACAACTGTAACGCAAACACATCAGGAGGATGTCCAGTTGAGAGGCTTTCGCTCCGACACCGCCGGCCACAATCAGGCAAACCTCATTCATCACACGGATTTCATCCGAGTGAAGAAAAGATCCAGCTGCCAAAACTGTGACCAGGACGATGCACACTGTCCTAACTGCAGCACAACAGCCAGCGTCTACCTCAGCGTGCGCAGGAGTGACCCACAGGCGGTTTAAGAAGCCCGACACGTTGTCACACCATGTTTCTGTGCCTGTGTGTGCGCCCTGGATGTGAGGTTAACCGGCTTCAATCAAAACACTTCCCGCTGTAAACACTCACAAAGAGGAGCAGCCTCGAACAAGCTTACCTTCCTCTCCCCGAGGCGAGGCTTTGGCTCAGGTGGGACTGACACGGCTCAGCCGAGCGCGTTGGTGAGGAGGTTGAAATAAGCTACTCCGGTGAATGCAGCCGAGACACGAGCTGGAGAAAAGTGAGGAGCGCGGCGGCGCGGATGAAGATTTGAAACGGCGGAGCGGCGCAGCGCTGTAGCGGCGGCGGAGTCTGTGTCTCTGACATCAGCGGGCTGCGCTCCTTTAAGGCGCCTCCGCTCACTCACAGGAGCGCCGCACACCGCGCGCAGAGGCTTTCATCCGGCCGGCTGCAGCAGCTCAACACATAATGTTCGCATCGCGGGGAGCTGGAGTTGGAATAAAACGACGCGCTAACAGAAAAGTTCCGCGGTGCGTTATGGCGGAGCAGCAGGAGGGAGGCTCTGAAGTCACAGCTGAGGCGGAGGAGGGGGAGCGTCCAAAAACCTGTCAGGGTGAAATTTGGCTCAAGGTTGAGAGAGCGCGTCTTCTCTGCACCGCTTCATCATCTTTGACAGTGGACTGAAAGCTGCAGTAAAGCCTACAACGCGTAAAAATAAATCTGTGATGTCCAATTTGGCATTTTTGGCCAAAGTTCTGAGAACTTTCACACTTTGCCAGGTGGACCATCTGAGAGGGTTATATAAGAGAGAAAAATCATTGCCCTGAAACTTACCCCCTTTGAGAGACCATCTCTCAGGCTTACTAACAGCGTAAAACTGAAATAATCAATCAATTAGACAATCAACAATTGTGATAATTGCTTTAAGTAGTTAAAATAAGCAAAATACTAAGCTAAGTTCCAGGTTCCTTTGGTCGGACAAACCTTTTTGACCAATACAAAAAAGATCACGTTGCCCCTCTGCTCACATGACTGCACTGGCTACATGCATCCCTTATAATTCATATTAAACTCCTTTCACTTACCTACATGATCTAGCTCCCTCATATACCAGCGACTGCCTTTCATTTTATGTGCCGACAAGAACTCTGAGATCTACCACTGCCTTTCTTTTAAAGGTTCCCCACAAGAACTTTGTGAGGCTGTTTTCTGTACCCATGGCTCTAAACTGTGGAACAGCCTGCCCCTGGATATTAGAAAAGCTAACTCCCACTGAATCCTTACAGAGAAACAAAACACCTATCTTTAGTCACTGTATTTGTATTTTATTCCTATTTTATTTATTTATTTATTTTTTTAACATATTTTCAATCTGATCCTGTTTTGTTAGCACTTCTGGCTGCATCTTTGCATTAAGGGTGCTATAAAAATAAAGCAATTATTATTTAAACAAAATCAAAATGATCAATTCAATGTTCATGAACCTCTCTTTTGTGTTGTTTCCAAATATCAGTGATATGAAGATGGTTTAATAATGTTCATGTTGCACAAAGTTCTGGGTCAATATGTTTTTCCACAGACAAAGCTGATCACTGGTTGTACCGGGCATTGAATGATTTCACCCAGTGTTTTCAACGGTAGCCGTGGAGCTGGGGGCCTAATAACCACCCAGATGGGTCCCTCCATTAAAGCAAAATGCTGTTTTCCAGGTGGCAGAACAATTGACTACAATACACAAGAACTGATGCCATCTGATAGAGGTAAAATCCAGGTTCACATTAGGGCACAGCACCAAGACACTTGCCTTGTAAACTGTGATGTACAGCCATGTAATGTCAGTAAGCGACAACAGATTTTATTTGCTTGTAAAGTAAAAGTCTTGCATGTATTTATTTTCAACAATGTGCAAGAGTCAGGTTTTGCAGATGGAAAGCTGTACAAGAATATACACAAAAAGTAAAGGGCAAACTAAAGAAAAATGCGTTTTTAATGTGGTAGCTGGTTCAAGGTCGACATGTTGAATCCATACAAAGTGGCTGATTTTATTGAACAAAAAATTAGACTGAGAAAGAATAATTTAAACTTCTGTTACTTGCATTCTTCTGTATGTTCTCAATATGCATGTGGATCATAAGTTAAAAAGGAATTTACTTCTGTGTTGTAAAAGATAATCTTCCCTGTTGAAGATATTCAAAGGACTTAAATCTACTACTAACAATGCTCTGGAAAATGGCCGCCATTCCAGTCTATTACTGTTGAAAAGACAATCATAAAAAGTAAGAATACACAATAGACACAGTTAAATCTATGTACATAAAAAGATTGCTTGCAAGTAGCTTGCTTGGAAGCGATGAGGAAATGAAATATGTACAAGTCTCTTAAAAAACTGGTAAGATGCGAGTGGTTGCTTTTCCTCTCCACTGGGCTGAGCATCTACCTCTGCTGCGTGGACAGGCTGCCGTCCTGCCCGTCGCTTGTCGTCAGCTGCCGGCTGATGTTGCTCTGAACAAACTGTTTAAGGCCGTCATAACCCTGAGTAAACAAATACTCCAGGTACCAACTCCACGGTTTGGAATGCTGAAACACACCCACAGAAACACACCCCGTCACATCAAAGAAGTGAAGAGTTCGATCATCAAAGCAATCTCTCTTAATCTCTGAAATATGACTGACACACATCAAACTACGTGCGAAGTATATTATAAATGCAGAAATGAAAAGGAGACCCTGCGTACCTTAATTGAATTGAGGTCCATGTCCTTTCTCCCTGGCCAACACTGATAGAGAAAGAACATTAATATTGACTGTCAGCCCACTCGGCTAAATCTCACAAGATCACTGCTGGATGTTGGAGTTGGACCAAACCAAAAAGAGGTGTGTGTATTATTAAACATGGTGAAAACCAAGTCTCATGCAGCACCCATTAATAATAAAATGTCCTTCTGTATTAATGTCTCTTCTATGAAAGATACATTAATACCACATTTGTCTCCTTGTCCTGCCTGGAACACTATTACCCAACTGCACAGACTGGCTGCACATTGATCCATCACTGGCCTGTTACGGTTTCAAAATAAGCAAGAACGTTGGAGGTGCATAGGAGAAACAGCAGCAGGTAGGAACCAACCAAAAAATCTTTGTTAAACACAAATGAAGACATAGTAAATTGCCCCCACTCACCTTCTGGTGAAAGTCGACGGCGTAGCTCATGAAGGCGGGGTGGTGAATGAGGTCGAAACTCGTCCAGTACTGTGGTACGTTGCTCTTGAGCAGCAGCTCCTCTCCCAGCTGTACATCCATGCCCGGTTGAAACAATTTGGAGTTCCACAGGCAGTTGACCATGACGACGACGTAGTGGTTGAACTCTCGGAACGTCTGGCGGCTGATGTGAAAGGCCTGCTGCAAAACAGATTCGAAATCAAAATAGGACAGAAAGATAAGAAAATGGAGAAAAGAAAGAGAGACTCCAACTAAACCACTCTCCATATCTGCAGAGTTTCACATCTGATGTTTGTTGTGCTGATTCATTTGCATGCCATTTACCAAGTCGATTTTCCTGAATAAAAAGCGCCACTGACATTTGCAGGGGAATGCACTAGCTGCCTGTCACATACTTGTAAATTCACATCTCGCAGTGGCAGGTGTATTAAAACATCAACAACTTTTTAAGTCCTCATCTGAGAGGGTATTAAAGGTTATCAGCTGTTGGTGGTTGCTTGTGAATTCCTAAAGAGCTGGACTGAGACGTGTAAAATCTATAAAAGCCACCACAGTGAATCTAAACGTACAGGCAAGTCACTTCAGAAGAGAGCAGCGGCTAAATGCCTGAAATGTAAATGTAATCACAAGAAATGCATTCAAATTCAAATGTTGGAGATAACAGTTGTCGTATGTCAAGTTCTTGGTGCAGTGGACCGAAGTGTATTCATGCAGTTGCACTGCAATGCAAATCACACTGTGTTTGATTTTCAGACGCGCATAGCAAGAAAAAAGCAGTTTGTTTTTACCTCTGTGAGCTTTTCTTGACTCTTGGCTGATGTCAAGTTCACCTTGTACCTGAACAACAAAAAAAAAGGGAGAAGACCAATGACCTCTGTGATAGTGAATTACTGCAAAACAGCTTGCTCTCTCTGGTCTGTCAAAAAAATACAATGCAATTATGCTCCAATTTTCTTTTGCCATGGCATTTTTATGCTGTGCTTTGGTGAAATTACTTGAGAAGCCTGGGGTGTAGTCAATTAGCCAACACTGTGAGGATTTGTGTTATTAAAGCCTGGAGTTACAAACGATGCTTGAGTTCTACATAAAAAGGAGAAGATGGCTTAAATGTATTGCCTCTTAGTCTCTCATTATCATAAATCATTCATTAACATTTAAGTACAATGTAGCCATTTGATTCCCGTTCTGTTCCGCCATCAAATATGCATAAACATGTGACATACTACATTAAGGTTGCTGATAGAGTGTGCATGTTGTGCAGCCCGTAGCATGGAGATGAAGCGTCCCCACCTGTACATGATGTAGGCCAGTCTGTCCACGCTAACAGGGTCAGTGGCGAAGAGGGCTGGGTAAAAAACTCCAGGCGGAGGCATCACCACGAGGGGCAGCCCATACTTCAGAAACATGTCACACACCTGGGGGAGGAGGGAAATATGTAATAAACAGCGACAGAGAGTTCACAGTAAAAAGTAGATACACAAACACACAGTATATCTTTCTGCTGAAGCATTAATCACAGCTCTGCTTTGGTAGAAGCTGGGACACGCTGTTCTGTGAAGCTGTTCTTGGCACCTTATCTTCATATTTATGCAGTTTTGTTGTTCCAAATGAAGATGAGAATCACAGTTTAAGCTCCTGAATTAACATGTGCCTTTCCTCTGATCCTAAGTTGCGTACTGAGCAATGGGTAAAATAAATAAACATATTTCAATCAGACATAACTTCATCTCCTTGCACTCTTTTAAAACCTCTCTCTCCAAACTGGAGGCAATCCAAACTTTCTGTCTGTGTTTGTAAAATCTTTATCTGGTTGGAATATTAGGATATATTGTAGGATTTCATTTATGATTGATTATTATGTCTATATTTTTTATCTTGTCATGGTTAAAGGTCCTTATGTCTTCTTTTTAACAAAAAAAATGTTATCCTCTACTTTGGTTTGGTTTAATGGTCAATTAACACATGGATGATAGCAGCCTCCTGGTGTCAAACATCATTATGCACATGATGGTCAAACATCCAAGTAAAATAATAATAAATAAATAAATGTTATGTCATTTAGAAGCAAAGCCCAGGCAAAGGTTTCCCTAAATTAGCCACAAAGCAGATTTCCAGCATTAGCATCAGCTTATTTACCGTGTCGTAGAAGTCCAGGATGAAGCTCAGGAGTAGAGAGTTACAGCCTTCAAGCTGAAGGCCCACAGAGGCCAGCCGACCCACGAAGTGAACCAGCTCCAACACTGAATCCTTGAACCCTGACAGAGTCATGTTTCTGGCACAGAGGGTAGAGCAGAGCTTCAGATACACATTTTAACCAGAACACCAGCACATAGGAATGGTGCTAAGTGGAAGCTGTAACACCCGTCGGATGACAGAAGAAGACCCCCACACCAGGAATCTGCTTGTTAATTACAATACAAAGCACACACACTGAATCAAGAGCATCTAGAAAGCGTACACAAATGCAAAATCAGTAAATTAAAAATCTAATCGCTGAGTTGTACTCAAATACCAGAGGTGAGTTTGAAAATGTTTGGCAAAAAAAATGGATCTCTTCACTTACTGAATCATTTATTGTGGGATTACACATGTGAGGACTCAATGCTGATGCAACCCAGGTATTAAAATGTAACTGACACCAACTCCACCCCGTAATTTGTAAGCTGGAAAATCATTTAATTGGATATTAGGGCTGTTTCTGTCTCCAAACAAATTTCAATTAAAGGATTCTATGGATAAATGGGCTCCAAACCAAAAGGTAGAAACACGTCATTACACACTTCTGCCTTAGTGGCTCTGGTTGCTGGTGGATTATGGGCTGGCTTGAATTAACGGTAAAAGGTGACTGTATAGACCAGAGAGTTTCAGTCTCGATTTTATCTGATAGAATTTTAAAAAAGTCTAAAATGTTGGGACAATATTGTAACTCAAAATTAATAGAACTTTTAAGCCTCATATTTGAAACAAAAGTGGGCAAGTCAACTGGGACACCTATAACAGGGACTGATTTTTTTTTCATTGCACTAAGCCACAGTAAATAAAACTGAGGCAACACCTCAACACTTTTATTACATCTGTAAGAACTGATTAGGTGTGGGAAGACATCTTGGCATTTCTCGGCTCGAAAGTAAAAGCTAAACGAGCTATAACCCTTATGCTCTCAAGTAAATTCACAAAGTGTTTCAGGTCTATGGCTTGTTTATGCTCAGGGCATAAACAAGTAGCAGGAAGTGGATGTGAGACTCACATGGAGGTGTGGCTGTTGAGGCTGATGTCCAAGTCGTTTTCCAGAGCATACACTGAGTGCCAGGTCAGCCACTTTAACAGCATATTGTTTAGACACTCCATCAGACCACACTGCAGACACAGACGCACACAACAAAGAGGGAAAAGCACTAAGCATACAGTAGTTTAAACACTAAGCCAATACAGAATCCATAATGACTATATTAGCCTACCTTGAAAAACATTGAGGATGTGAAGAAGAGCTGCATGAGGGGCTCAAACAAAAGACGCCCGATTTCTGAAGTAGGGTAGACAGAAGGTTACAGCTACAGTATGTAATTCAACACACCATAATGCAGTGCCTAAGATATGGCACAATACAGCTGGCCTTGCTAACATAAGAAGTGGAGAGCAAGCTTGCAGAGGAAAACAGTTGTGTGTGTTTGACAAGACAGACACAAAGACAGAATGCTAAATATGGAGAAAGACACAGTTCTGAAGCAAAACTCACGGGAACTGGGGACAACCGGTATGTTGCTCAGCAGGCCGAGGATCTGTGGGCGGAAGAGGGAGCCGTCCCAAACGTTGAGGAATTTGTAGAGAAAAGCCTCTGAACTGGAAAACCCCTCCTTGTGGAGAAACATGACAAATTAAAAACATGAAATCACTGTTTGACTGTATATTATCCCCTGGCCTGAAATGTGAGGCTCACCTGGAGGAAGTGCTGCGTGGACAGCAACGTGTTCAAAAACTGCAGAACTTCTTCTGAATTATGAGAGGCTCCTCCATCGCTGCAGAACAAAAATTCTTTAGAAAAAAGCAAAAAAAGGTATTTAGTGAGCAGAAAAGTCAAGGGAATGATAAAATAAGCAGTCTCTTTTCAACCCTTCTCTGAAAGAATCCCTTTGATATGCCAAGCAGGTGATGTGTTCAGGTTCAGCCCAAGGTCTTTACTTTGGATGCCTCTTCCTGACAGAAGATGTCACAGCGGTTTGGTAGCTGCTTCTCCCCCTCGCTTACCTTCGTGGAGAGCGTAGCCTAGCCAGAAGTTGAGGCGTAGGAGGGCAGACTCATCCTGTACGCAGTCCAGGTACTGCAGTGCCAGACTGGAGCCCAGCAGTGAGCCCATCTGAGCGGGCAGCTGGTTGAGGTAAAATGAAGAAACAGGAAACACATGCAAGACAGTATGATTTAGAGGCTAAAATAATCAAACATTAGTAAAAGCAAAAAAGTACAGAGAGAGGTGAAAAAAAGTCGCACTTTGCTCACAAAGTGAAACATCGCATAAAAAACACCCTCAAGCCAGTTGCAAGTCAATCTGTTTACCTGCTAAAGAATAAACCGATGATGTCCTTGTTTTCATTGAGTGGGCCAGCATTCCGCTACTGGGCTAATTCTTCCACTAATCCCCATAATGCCAGCACTGGGACATTTCCTCCATCACGCTGGATAGTTTATACAGTCCCTTATTGTGTGTGAACAGCTGCCTCCCAATATGGCTACTTTGTTAGTATAATAAATAAATTAGAATGAGGAGGAGAAGACAGACTGTGAATGGACACAGATCAGTTCTGCGATAATTATGGAGCAACTGTATCATTAAACTGACAAAGCGTCATTCTGCTTTTGATAACAGAAATGCGGGCAATGAGGGAAATAATCAATGATCCTTTGTCAATGTCTTTGCTGAATAGTTTTATGAGTGTGATTGACTGTTCGTATCTGTCTTTCCCAGGACATGGCAAAGTAGAGGGAAAGGCTTATTGCTCACGTTGGCTTTGTGGGCAGCGACAGGGGTGAATTTATGTAACATGACATATAAAAGACTGCGAGCAATTTAAAATGACTTATATTAGTTTATCAGGACACTGAATCTGCAAGGCAAATAGACATTTATGGAGGGCACTCTGAAATGACCAATTGTTATGAAACTTTATCCAGTGCATTACTCAGATACATCTGATTTCATGTCTTTTGCTTTCATTACTCATATAGGATAAACCACCGGCAATATCTGAAAAACGAACAATGACCTGTTTAACAAACAAGTCATGAGCACTGTGCTCATGAAGCTGGTTTATGCTCTAATCTAATACACAAATTACGGACACAGGCCACCTCTGCTGTGGTTTCTCTGTGACAGAGTTGCTCGTGGGCTAATTTAATATACAGACAAAATTAGAGTAGTTACACAGCACCACCCTGTGGATGTAACGCTGTATCACAATATAAACTGACTGGTTATACATCCTAATGCCATGGAGAAACTGGCATACACTTTATTCTGGTGCTTAAATGATTAATTATCCTCACACTTAACGCTTAAATTATATTCCATCTCTTCCCAGTCCAGGGGTGTTGGGGCTATGGGACTAACAGCTGAACTGTAGGCACTAAGGTAGACGGGAGCAGAAAGAGTGAAAGACTGAGAAGTGAGATGGTAAAGGGGCAAGGGTCCTGGGAGAAATTACCTCTATACGGTGCATATTTTCCAGCAGCTGAGCAAAGGAGTGGAGCTGCACTAGGGGGACCACCTTTCTGCTGCAGGACAACGCAGTCTGAGCCTGTTTATTGACTACAGAACTCAATGTCGGCAGTTCCAGGTGGCTGTGTTTCTGAGAAATAAGTAAAATAAGAACACAAATAAAGGTAAGCCTATGCTAACATATACTTTTACACGAGTATACTTTTTTTCCTGAAATTGATAAAAGGCTAAAATCCTGATAAAGAAATTTTTATACCCTTTTCCTTGAGTTGGTCTTATCTTTAACCATGAAGGCCACACTGATCCTGGAGTCGACCTGGTAATTGTTCCTCTTCTGGACACCAATCAGTGCTGATTTCCAGGGGGAATTGTGGTTCCTAAACCCACTCTGTAAGAAAAGAGAAAATAACATATTCCCTTCGTGCTTTAGAGATGATGGTTACATGGCAATATGACAGCAGAATGAGCAACAACTGCACTGTCCATGTACAAACCCTCATTCGTGTTGGAATGGAGAGCGTCACCAGCTCAGGACAAAACACTTTGTAAAGTGACAGTAGGTGCAGGAGGAACGGCTGCCTTCCCTGAGGAAACAAGAGCAAATATCAACACGCTCAATATGACACATCTTTGTATTCTAACTCTCCATTTCTTATTGATATTTAATAAGGCAGAAAATAACAATAACCAATGGTATGGAAAGGGTAAATGTTTATAGGAATAGCAAAAAAAACTTTGTGCAATTTATCATTGAATAGATATTCATACAGAGTATGGAAATAATGTAGTAATGTTGATAAATGGCTCTGAAGGGCATCAAATCGCAGGATGCTTACCAGTTTAGACTGTAGCTCCAGTAGCTTCCTTACTCTGAAGACTCGCACTACAACAAGAGGGAAAATATCAAGCAGTCAATAATTTTTGTAGAGGTGACAAGAACGCTAAACAGAGGAAATAATGGAGTACACTAGGAAAAATAGGGAAAATAGCAGTGCAAATGTGGATCATATATCAGATGTGAAAATGTTTGACATACCACTTTCCTTTCTGGTCAAAAGGTACAACAGATGACAGATGAAAGGACACTGAAAACATGCGACAAAAGATAATGAGTTTGCATCTCAGCACTTTTTCAGTGGATCCAATATCACATTACAGTGTTGCAGTCAGTCCGTTACAGTAGTATGCAGACAATCATTCACACATGCAAACAAAAAACAGCTGTGGAGGAAAGAGACATGTCACAATACGGCACTTTACTGAGTTATGTGGATGACTTTGTTGAAGAAAATGCAGAATATATTTGTTAACTTTCAGTTTCAGATATAAGGGGTTTTTTGGTTTAAGCAGCAGTTATACTCCAAGTTCCTCCTCCTTGTTATAACGCATTTTGCTCCCCAACAGATCAACTTCAGCCAAACAGGACAACACAAACCTATTTTGTAATGCATGAATTACAGGCCTGAACCAGATAAATACATATATCTTTCCAGTCAAGAAGAAACAAACCTTTATTTATCGCACCAAGTCTGTGTCTTGAACAAGGCACAGCAAACAATGAGGAATTTGTCATGTTAATATTGTTTTAACAAGAGCTCAGGCCTTGAAATACACATGTCATTTAAATGACAAATAATGTCAGGGAACCCTACATTTGTTTCTCAATGGTATGCATAAATGAACATGAAACAAATTTGACGCCAATGCAAAGATCATCAGAACACATACCAGATTTTCCTCTGTGACGAAGCTGAAGATGAAGCCGTAGATTGCTCGAAGTTGGTCCTTTGCATCAATCATGTCAAAAATGGTCAACACCCACTTTATGAAAAGAACCTATAAATTGTACATTCAAGTAACACAACAGTTAATTAACAATGGTACAATCTTAGCAATGACACATACTGAATTAAAAGCAGGTAAACCAACACACATCTAACATATTGTGTAACTCCAATTTTTTGTTTAAAAACTGAAAGGCACTCATTTTTTAAGTGAATTGACTGAATCATTACATTAATGAAAAAAAGATTGGACAACACAAGTAATCTTAACTCATATTTCTTTGCTTAAAATTAATTTAGAATTTTCTAAACTTAGTCATTGGATCAATGTAATTATTCTTTACTGGTAGTTATACGTCTCTTCCAACCACCTCAAATTACTCATGAACAGAAAACAGATGAAAAGAACTTCGACAAATCAAATCAAGATTTACTGCCCAACAACATGCAGTACAAAAAGTTACAATCCATTGAGATCAAAGTTTAACTTTAAATCTTAAATATGTACAATTGCAAATAAAATAATTTGCACTTACTTGTGTGCTGATAGGTATTTTGCCAACACCTAGCCAAACCACTGCTCGAACGACAGCCTCCTGCGGCACCACAGTGGCAGGAATCAGACACTTCAGCACCCGGGCACACAGAGTCGTCCCTACACAGAGAAATTCATAGAAACAAAATCAGTTAAAGCAAGCAAATGTTCAGACTGACTGTAAAAATGACAGCTGTTCAAGATATTAACACACACTTTCTTCTATGCATGTTTGGGAAGATAAAAAAAAAAGGCCAATGTGCTTAAACTGTGTAAAAAATATGTGCTCACATCACACTGACAGACATAACAATGTCAAAACATGATTTACTGAATATCTAGAACATAAGTGATATTTGGCTCCATCATTTTTGTTGGTTGAACTGCACTACCAGGTGGTATTACATTTTTGCACAGTGGCTTAGTAGGTAATACTGTCACATTTAAATTGACTGAGGTGTGACACTGAGGTGAGGAACAAGAGTGTGACAATTGATAGCCCTGTGATAAACTGGCAACCTGTCCAACGTGTACACTTGCTTGGTGTGTGATGGGACAGATTCCAGCCCCCTACAAATCTGTACAGGTTAAGTGCCAAACAGCATGGATGGTACTATGACCTACATGTATAAGCACATTCCTCTGCTAGAAATTACTAATTAATACCTAGTCCACAGCTGCTGCTAAGTGACTGGCTTACCCATACGGAGGCTCATGGCAAACTCCAGCATAATAGAGATGGCTTCTGGAAAAAGGCCTTTACTGTAGGCCACCTTCTCCACCTGCACCAGGTTCCTCTCCAGCTCATCATTCCCATACACAGGAGTACCTGCTTCAACTACAAGAGGGAGACGGAGGTAACATTAGAGTGTGTGTGTGCTTTTGAAAATGTTGAAATACCCACACACTTTGACAGATACAAGAGGTAGTGTCAACAAAGGCAGATTTTTTCTGCTAATGCTGATGTTGGGTGACATGACAAGAGCAGAGGATCTGTTACTCTACAAACTCTTTGCTAGATCAAACTCCAGCATTTTCTCCACGAAAATCTGTTGCACGTGTTTACGCATAAGCACATGGAAACTCCAAGCTTTAAGTGTAAAGCAGCAGTTACCTGTGGAATGAGGTGCAGTTAAGTGTAAAATCCACCAAAAACCACGTTGATCATCAAAGAAACACACTGCAGTGTTGATATCATCTAGAGACAAATCTTGAACAGTTCCAGAAACAGTAAATAACCCCTACGAGGCATTTTTGGTTACAGGACAAGAAAAGCAATTAAGTTATTGAGGTATAACAAGGAAAAACATTGTGTGTGACATTACAATGTGTGACACTAGAGTTCCTCCGAAGAAAAAACAGAACATTTTGTTTTCAGCTAAGGTGTTTTGTGATGTGAGAACAGATTTCTGCACTACTAGGCACCAAGGTTTTTTATCACAGCTGCAGCATCAAAATTTGTGACCCTGTTTCCAGCGTGCAGAGACAACAGCTATCAAAATATTTTATGTGACTAAAGAAAAAAATTGCAGCAGCAGTATAGCTGAAATATTTTTTTCAGGTCACAGAATAAAAGAGAGTAACTTCTAGGACCACATTACAACACCCATGATGTTAATAAATAAGCATTTTCTGATTTGTGTGTGTAATGTTACGCATTAAACCTTACATGGATGTGAAATAAGGCTGCAACTAACTATTACTTTCACTAGTTGTTTAGTCCATGTCAGGATGGTGAAAAACATTGATCACTGTTTCCTTAGGCCTCAAATGCCTTGATTAATCGAATCCTTACACCATACAATGACACCATATAAATGTAGAAGACCACGTCTTGATCCTCCAGTATCTTGCTTTTAATAACGTGTTTGTACAACACCGATTCCAAAAAATTGGGACACTGTGGAACTTAAAAAAATAATGTTTTGCCGATCTTTCTTTGACATATATCTAATTGATAACAGTACAAAGACAATATATTTAATGTTTTACTCCAACTACATTTTTATAAATACATGGTTATTCTTAATTTGATGCCAGCAACATGTTTCAAACAAGTTGGGCCAGGAGCAACAACAGACTGGGAAAGCTGTTGAATGCTCCAAAAACACCTGTTTGGATCATTCCACAGGTAAACAGGTGAATTGGTAACAAGTATCATGATTGGGTATGAAAGGAGCATCCTGGAAAGCCTCAGTCGTTCAACAAAAACAAGGATGGGGCGAGGTTCATCACTTAGTGACACACGATTGTTTAAAGGAGATTACTATATGGGCCCAGGAACACTTTGTAAAACCGTTGTCGCTAAACACAGCTCATTTGCAGATGACTGCTTTCTGGTTTTATTAACCTTGTAAACAGCGTCCCAACTTTTTGTAATCGGAGTTGTACGTAACGTTACTCGCTTAGCTAACACTTATGCTAGCTGTGTTTGGGACTATCATCCACAGAGTGAGAGCTAACGTTCGGAAGTAACTGCAACATTATCTATCGGTAATCCTAAATTACACCTTAAATCATATAAGAAAGCAATGTAAACTTCAGTTAGACTTATTTTTCCTAGCGGTCACATTAACGTAAGAATCTCAGACAGCTAGTTACGGTTGGTAATAGTAACGCCACCATCTGCTATCGACCTGCGGAACGTCTAGTCTTACCGTCAGAGAAGTACTTCAGGCCCAGAACAAACGGGTCCTCCGCCTCGCCTCTCCTTCTCTCCTTTTCTGCGACTCTCAGACTTCGGTTGCCGTTCAAGCTGGACACAGTTTGGTCGTTTGGAGAAGACGTGTCTGAGTCCGACGGCCCCGAAAGGTTTAGTTTTGCTGCCATTTCTACATTGCTAAAACTTAAAAACAGTGTGCTGTATTCCGTCTTCAGTCATTCAAACAAAACTCAAATCCTCCGCGCGACCGTTTGCTCTGCGCCTGCGCAGTATAGTCCATCCGCTCGACGGCTTCCCGGGAGTTGTAGTCCGCTTGCCTTCACCCGCTCCGAGAGTAGATCTGCCGTCCCCCACACCCACCCTATCTACACAACACAACTGCTGAAGCGTCACATATCACATGAACTAAAGTACATGAAACTGTATATGTGTGTAAATGTAATGTTCGTAAGAGGGGGACTGGTCAGATAACAGCCCCTTGACAGAAGGGCCAGGATCGCAGATACACTGTGTGATGGTTTTCTTTGACAGGTTTTGATGTAACAGTCTTTGGGGGGAGCAGGTACAATAGACGATGCAGTTTTCTCGGGGAGTATCTCTTTAATAGAAAGCAGTTGCGGTGAAAATCGTTCATTTTTGTAAAATGAAATTCCTTTCAGTGCTATTTACTTGCTCAAATAATCGCTTTGGTTGATAAAATGTCTGAAAATATGTCCATCACAAGTTTCCAGAGCTCCTGTTAACATATTCAGATGTTTTGTCTGACAAACAGTCTAAAACCCCAAAATGTATCTGAACCCTACAAAACCAAATGGTCAGAAAAGGACAGACATTGGAACTGAGGGAGGATGTATTCTCTGTAAAAATGTATTTGATGCTGTGTTTTCATGAGGATCTGCAAACACCATCTTGAAAATTTGTTCTTCAGGGGAGCAAGTTACATAACTTTCCCAACTTCCCCCAAAACTGTAAGCTGTGACGGACTTCCGGTCCAGTTTTCATGCTTAGGGGGATAAGGGGGCCAAAATCACTCCATTTTGTCTTGAGGGGAGAACACAAAACAGAAAGACCTTTGTGTCTGAGCTATGCTGCTTCTCCTGACACTCCCAGTATTTAGTCTACCATTGGCCTGGTTCTTTTTGCCATGCAGGGTTAGGGATGGTTTGCTGTGTCAAAAATGGTACTAGCATGAGGTACAGTTTCAGCCCATTCACTCAACATGTTAGCCAAATTCTGTGGTCAGAAATCATCTAAAAATGTATATTTGCAAAATAGAATGATTTTATCAGGGTACTGTTACAATTTCCTCATAACTACATTATTTCATGCTAAGCCTAATACAGTTTTGTTAAGCTTGAGTTAAGCAGAAATATCTGTAATGCATAGAATAAAATAAGCAACAAATCCTTTACAGGGTATGATAATAGGAACTGTATATCTATATATGGGTCCCTGACAGGGACTGACTGAAGTTATATAACAAGTTTACCACACAAAAATCACACAACAGTACCTTCTGCTGTAATTTTAAGGAATAAAAGTCAAAGTGTAATAATTAACTTTGTGAAATGCAAGAGTACAAATAAAACAACTAATACCTAGTCAGTCTCACCTCCAATCTTTATTTTAAGTTCATAATTTACAGAAATATTGTAAATCTCAAAACTGACAGAATTTTCAACTGAGATTTCAGCCCCTAACAAAACTGTAATAGGAATGCTTTTCATATCTTTAGAGAGAAAAAAACTAACCAAACAGAAGACAGCAGAATCTTTAAGAGACAGTGAATAGGTTTAAGAGTTCACCTGTGAATTACAAAAGGTAAAATTCCAGTTTTAACAGGCAAAAAGACTTTTTGGATTTGGTTTTGTTCTGCTGTACAAGCTAGCAGCAGATACCTGAGGCAGCAACTGCTGTCTCTTCCAGCCAAACAACTTCACTGTGGTAACTGAACTGAAAGGAGACAGATGATATTCAGCTTATTTCACTTTGGGAGAAAGGATTTCATGCATACTTCTGCAAAATTGAACCAGGATTTATATATCTTTTTTTTTTTCTAAAATAGCTTTCTGATAACACTGTACCAAAATAAGATGTGGATATGGAATACCGGTCGATGCATAATTAGTACAAAATTCTTTCAAAAGTGCTCATTTTGGTTTATGTTCTGTACTCTGGACCAAATGAATCATGCTTGAACTATTGAAATTCGTAAATTATTAGCCTCTCCTACCTACAGTATAAAAACAAATTAGAAAAACAAGCTACAAAGATTCTTTCATGAAAAACAGCATTCTCAAATCAACTTGTGACATAAATGAAATTCATACTTTAAAACAAGAACACAAACACGTTTACCACAGTGTAGGAGTAAAATAAGTAGGGAAATGACTATTGTGACAGTGAGCTGAGCTCATCAGTTTCCACATGTATGATTGTCCATGGTTATGTAGAGGATGTACGGTTCAGGAGTTCTCAGTTTCACATTAAGAGTGCAGGGGAGCAGGTGAAGAGTCATCAGTCAGCCAGCTGGATGGGACACGATATGTGTGTGAGGGGTATTATTACTGGGAGTGACTGTTTCCTTCAAAATTTGAATTACTACAATCCTTAGAGGCGCACCAGGTTCCCTTCGTTGTAGCTTGGACGGAAGTAGAAGAGGATCTTAAGATTGCTTGACCTTGTTCTTTTCCTGGTCATTGACGTGCTGTTCCTCTCTGCTGTCCTCTCTCTCCGGCCGGTCATCACTCTGACGGGCAATAAGCAGTCGGCAGGTGAGCAGAATACCAAAGACTAGAGCGTGGGCGTACCGTTTCAGGGGGTCTCCTACTAGCTGGTGGAAGAACAGGACAGCCAACATGACAAGCAGAAGCAAGAAGTTGGCCACATCCTTCGGCCTGCCCGGCACAAGGGTGAGCACAATACCGCAGCCCACCTCCAGAGAGCCAATGATCTTACGAAGCAGGACTGAGCTGATCCCAATCTTTTTCAGGCCTGGAAGTGCTTTGGCATAGCTCTTGTATGCCCTTTTCTGAAAGGAAAAAGCAGAGAGTTCGTTTTAAATATATTTAACTTTGAACTAAGGTCATACAAAGTCCTGTAGGGGTCTATTAGTGAGATGATTTAAGGACCATGGAAGGTCATTCTCAAGTCTCTGAAGTTAAGTGTTTCATCATTCAAACCCTTTCATTTCATCGCTATGGCTGTACAACTTATCTTCAGCCTATTGATCTCAAGCTCAAGAAAACCTATAAACATATGCAATTATGATGAGACAGTATCCTCTGAGCATATTGGTTTGGATTTGGCGTGAAGCCTTTGGGCATGCCAGCTATCATCTTCCACACAGGACACTTCAGCATCAGCACCGACAGGTGCACCTCAGAATTTGCTCGAATGCGCCGCCATTGCTCTTCAGCTGTGAAGTTGCTCTTCATATTAAACGAGAAGCTTAGCTACTAGTACATATTTAATAGGCTATGAAGAGGACGCTGTTACATACAAATCTATTGATTATCAATGTGTGCATCTTTAAGCTAAATTATAGCATGTATTAGGAGAGTAAGGTGCCTTCAATCATTTGACTACTATTCATCCCTGTGTCAGTGTTTACTAGTCTATGGCAGACACGTTTCGTATTGTTTTAACGATATGTATCTATGCTGGTTCATGGATGTCACCTGAGCTAATAGCGACTTATTTAGAGGTTTAGCGTTAGCTTAATACATACAGGACTAGCATGTGTGCTAACTGTAATGCTACAGGCAGTACAGCAGGTCTTAACATTGTATATGCAGGAATGTCCTCTGGTGAATTATCCAATGCTTCAGACGCAGATTAGAACAGTAAGAATATATCGAAAGCATTCATTTTCCGTATCATTTTATTTAGGTCAGCATCTCCTCACATTACTCGAGCCTAACATCCTTTTCTCGTCCGGAGCCAACACAGAACAATGGCCTTTATCGACAAAGATGCGGGCAGTTTATCGTTACGATTTACTCACCATTTCACTGTATGCGTCTTTGCTTAGTCTCGGAGTGAGCTTAATCGTCCCCATAAATACGAAAAATAAACCCAGAGCAAACGAAAGGGCCACAATAGTTATTGTCCTTGGTGAGGCCATCCTTCGCCACCGTGCATGCAGCAGCTTCCCACTGAATTGAAATGAAAGTCGGACGGTTTCCCGGTGAAAATGCACCGGGGGGGATGGGCTTCTGGATGAAGGAGGAAAAAAATGGCGACGCACTGTGCCACTCTCTGCGCCGCATCCGCGAGCGGGGGACGTTAGCCTCATCCGCAACTCAAACACAGCTAAACGCTTTGTTTTCCACTTAATGTGTTAATGAGATGAACCTTACTGTGCTAACAGTCCGTTCTGGCTAATACACTACAGCAAAGCGTCTCTAAATATTATATAATATTGCAACATTTTGGGGAAACACACTTATTTGCTTGCTTGTAGAGCTGTATTAGCTCACCTGAGGTTGCCAGGCAACCAGGAAAGACTCCAGGAAGTCAGTGCGCCAGGAAAAGAAATAGTCCCACACACAACTCCCCTAAAACCACAAACTGACGTTTTAATATGTGGGTTTTTTTGTATGGATTAAACTAATTACATAAAACAAGTTCATTGGAGAGCTTGAGAAGCGCTGATAGATGTATTTGGCTACCTTTGGGCTCAGCTGGGTAATTGCCCCTTGTTTCAAGACTTAACCATTTGCCACAATGGACTTGCAAGGAAAACTTCTCTTTAGTCACTTAAGCAATTTTTGTCATTGCTTAAGTTAAGGACAGTACAGTCAGTATTGATAAAACTGAGCCAAAGCTGTAGCACTAAGACTCATATCATTGAGGCCATCTGGTGAATACAGAGTTTCTGCAGATGAAGGGAATGAATTGGGGATTGTGGAAGGTGGTCAAGTTGGGGGGCACAGAACCAGAATCTTATTTGGATATGCATTCAGATAAACCTGTCTTGTTCTTTGTTCATTCTCTCTGTTTTGTATTAAAATCTAAATAACCTATAGCACAAATGCTTTGTTGCTGCTGCTGTAGCATAAACACATAAGCCGTGCCAAGTAGTGACAAAATGTTTATTGTACAGTTTAATATAGTTGTTTGTCACATCAACAATGTCCCATACGCTGCCCAGTGCACTGTTCATTGCTGGAAAATGTTAATAATGAAATGTTCATATAATAATGAAATATTCTTTTAAAAAAGGATATGGATAACAAAAATCAAGTTTCAAAATTGCATAGATTTACACAAACAGAACCTCCTTTAACATTTTGGCCAGGTCACAACCAAGTTTTTTTTATGTATATATTATTTATATATTAATTTTTTTAATGTTGTATAATTTTTTCTATCATTACATGATTATGCAGACCTGCCCTTCACTACACACTGGAATTCAGAGCTTCACTCCATAGGTTCAGGGATCAGGCCTGAAGTAATCATCTATAGAAAGTGATAAAGACACAGCAGTCACAGAAAAGGATGTGAGAGTTTGTGAAGTGATGCAGTGTGACCATGTGCTGCTGCTGTGGACCACATCCTTCATCCAGGTCACAGGACACAACCAGGATTCACTCTCACTGTCCCTGATCCTGACGTTCCTTCAGAGCCAGTATTGCTTTTCGGTATAGATCTATCGGGAGACAGGATCTTTTTTTAAAATAAAGCCGTGATTTCTTCATTTCAGGGTCCAAAGTGTTAGTGTCTGATTTGGAGATGGAAGAAGTGGGTGAGGCTCACCAAAGGTTGCAGACAGGTCCACAGGTTGAGAGTAAGCTCCTGGCATCTCCTCCGTGTTGATCTTGTTCTTCCTTTTTACTTTGACAACTTTCTTCTTCTTCCTCTTTTCCCCTTTAACTAGATGGAAGATAAAAAAAAAAAAAGATTAAATTCCCATTCTTAAACAGCGAATTTCCAAAAAATACAGGCCATTAATAACTCATTTCAACCTTTGAGTGCCTTCTCGTCATTGTCAGGTGATTCTGGCTCATCCAGTGTCTCTTCTTTCACCTTTGTTTTGCGTCTCGGTTTGCCTTTTTTCGGGGGGATGAGGGCACTGCTGGCTTTCTCTCTATGACCAGAGTTTTCTTGCTCTCCTTCATTACCGTCACCCTCCTCTTCCTCCTCCTGATTATTTGCTTCTTCTCCATTCTTGTCACCTTCCTTGGCCTTAACCGGCTTCTTCTTCTTTGTCTTCAGCTTCTTTTTCAGAGTAGTTTCCTGTGAATAAAACACCATGCTTAATTCAGCATTTATTTAGTGTAATTATGTCACATTATTATGGAGGGCTTCACAATTTCAAAAATAAGGTAACAAAAGGACCCAAACATAAGATATAGACCTGGTTAGGATAAGGGGTGGGGTGTAGAGCTGCAACAACTAACTGAGTCAATCAATACAAAAAATAACGATTTTTGATTTATGATGTTGTCATTTTTTCTGTTTCCAGCTTCTCAAATGTAAATATTTGCCAGTTTTCTAAGTTTGCTGTTATCATAAATGGAATATTTTCACGTTGTTGGCCAGACAAAACAAGAAGGATTTGAGGACTCTACTTTGGGCTCTGGGAAACAAGAGCAGAACATGTTCTGCCTGCTTCGATGATAAACATATAATTAGATTGAAACCTGACAGTGTCGATCAAAACAGGGCATTTTCATCTTTGTAAAGGCAAAGTTCATGGCTGTTGGATTGCATTAGATTTTACAGTTGTGCCTAATAAATGTTTTTAAAAAGGATGCAAGACATTTCCCCAACCTTTTGCAGCATGTTTCGAATGGGTTGCAGCTTTCCTTCGCCCTTCGCCTTTTTCTCCCTGTCTTTTGGCCGATGAACCTGGCGAAGATCTGACTTGCTGGATCGCATTCTGAGGTGAGAAAACATTTCACATGGAAGTCGAGTGTGTAGCTCAGATTGATTGATATCTCATGCTTAGGTTTATGGCGATCTGTTCAATACTTGTGTCAAAGAAAGCTATGAACGCTAAGGCCTCCCATACCGTTCCCCCTTGGTTTTCCTGCGCACTTTCTCTGTTTTCCAGTTCTTTTCCTTCTCTTTCGGTTGCAGAGGCCTCTTGCTGTCCTGGGCTACACGAGCACACAGCTCAGGGTAATCCAGACAAACAGCACGCAGCAACCAGCGAAGGCCTCGCAGAGTCTTCCTGTCCGACCAGCGTCGCAGGTCCATTAAGGCTGAACACGGCTCCTGAGAGTGAAAAGGACACAGGTCTGATTCTGTCTGCCTGCATCTCTACAACCAACAAGAGATTTATGATTGTTCAGTCTGCATCAGTGAATTTTAGAAACAACACTTACAATATGGCAAAGAGAGCGACTCTGGTTGACCAGCTTCTCCAGTGACAGAATCTCAATCAGCTCACTTCCCAGCAAAGCATTCATTTTGTCCTGTTTGTTTGCCAACCTAAAAAGAAAAGGCCAAAGTAACTCAAATTTTAGCTGTAGGTAATTCAGTGTCCCCTCTCATCAGCCACCAGGGGGTGCTGTTCACTCTACATTTGTCGCTAGATTGCACTTGTATGTACAGTAGGAAGTTGAATTTAATTACACTAATATGGGTTTTCCTGCCACTCTTGGATGCTTCAGCAGGTCGACAAGAACCTCCTTGACCTCCTTTATCCTCTGCCTGTCACTGGAGTCCACCACAAAGATGATCCCATGGGCCTCTCCATAGAGCTCCCTCCAGGCTCCTCTCGACTCTGCTGATCCTCCCACATCCAGCAAGGCGACCAGGTAGTTCTCCACTCTCAGCTCATTTCGGATGCAGCCCTGGGTGGGTCCCGCTTCCACACCATGGGGGACTGAAAAGGACAGGAAGTAAAACACAGGTGGATCATCTGTTGTGTTCCTTCTTTGAGCACTTTAAACAATAAATCATATTTGAAGTTGCTGTTGAATTACCTCTTAACATCCCTCTAATAGAGGATGTTTTTCCTGCTTTGTCAAGACCAACCACCAGAATGGTCACTTTCCTGCAAAGAAGTACGCACAGTTTACAATCTGACTTAAAAGAGATTTAATTTACAGTTGTACATTTTTAGCAGTAACCGGAAACCAGGTGCAAATGTATATTACAACTATGATTCCAAAAAAGAATCCCATCATTTACAAATGCAACACAACAGTGTTGAGCTGTGAACCTCGCCCCATCCTCGCTTGTGAACAACTGAGCCTTTCCAGGATGCTCCTTTCATACCCAATCATGATACTATCACCTCTTACCAATCAACCTTTTTACCTGTGGAATGTTCCAAACAGCTGTTTTTGGATCGTTCCAAAACTTTCCCAGTCTTTCGTTGTTCCTGTCCCAACTTGTTTGAAACATGTTGCTGCCTCAAACTCAGAATAGGCTGATATTTACACAAATCAATGTTGATGAGGTCAAATATTAAATATATTGTCTTTGTGCTGTTTTCAGTTGTCAAAAAAGGATTAAGAAATGATCACATTCTGTTTTATTTATGCAGCATCCCAGTTTTTTTGGGTTAGGGTTAGGTCAATCAGGTTTTTCTACTGAACTCCCAACGGAAAAATAAAAGTGTAATTGTTATTTGTCTAGTTTTCTTTGTGCAGGATGATTGCTCACTTTGGTTTGAACTTTCATTGCCTATGAGCACTTTATTTGGTAAAGTATGCTGAATCTAAGAGATCTGGAGGCTGATTATGTTGGCCTAATCCTCTGTGGGTTTCTTTTTTTGCAAGATAAAACTTTTGCCAAATGCAGTACATGCATCACTGATCTCTTATTTTCTTAGACTCATTAATTACTCATTTTTCAAGGAATACATTATTTGTACCTGATTGGCTCCTGTATTTTGGAGACCCAGGTGCAGCAGTTGCTCATCAGGTTGAACATGTTTAGTTGAGGTGAGAGAGGTGTGCACAGTGGCCACCATCTTCTCTGGAACTGGTACCTGCAAACAGATGGTCAACCTTAGCATGACTCACACACACACATACACAAACAGGGCCGTTGGGTTGATGGCCAGGTCCAACACAAAGATGCTTTGTGTCTCCTGTGGGCTTAAGAGACTTTTACAGATGGTCTGAAATCCAAGCAATGCTTTTAATGCCAAGTGTCTCAGTCTAAATCAACAGAATCTGAAATTAGCTGTAATCTAACACTCTTTAATTCACTTTAATTTCAAATTTTATTTCATCAACAAAAAGTATTCTCAGCAGTTAATTTTACTCCAAACATACACAAACATTTTCTTTTTTTCTTTTGCATAACTACTGTAGCCTCGGTATCATCTCGTGTTGTAGTGATGATGTGCGAGCCAGTAAAAGCTTCTGCCAAGTCTTGGGAATTATGAGTAGTCCTCTCAAGTCTCATGCAGCAGGTGTGTCCCAGACCATGTGCTAAAAAAAAACACTAGCAGATCTTTCAGTCCTTTGTCCAGTGCATCTGCTGAGGTTCCATAATCTGCTAAAGCCAGTTTAGAGTGGCCTGTTTTTACAGTGTTGTTAACAACCTGACCCATATTTGTTTTGGCTGTAGAAGACAGCGAGGTGATCATTTCCATTATAGTGGACGTTTTTTGAGAAGAGTATTTTGCACAAGCATCTAAAACCACAGTGTTTTAGACATTTAGAGCAAGTGTGTGTAAAACTGTCAGCAGTTCACAATGTTTTTCAAATACAAAGAGACACAGTTTGCTCTATGTGGAGATTTAAAAAAAAGAACATTAATTTATACTCAAAAACATGTTTGTACAATACAAAACGTCATTTTAGGTTTCATTATTTTAAGCGATTTGTTTATTTTGATACTGGTTACTGAGATTTTTTGTTCCAATTGAATGTTTGGTTGTGGTCCATACTTTGTAAATATACAGTTTACATGTTAATATACACATTGATTGTACTGATATCAGAAGCATAAACAAAACAAGGAACTGGAATATTAAGCACAAAAAATACCCAATGAATTTTAATAAAAGTTGAAAGTGTAATAAAAATCCCAACAAGCAGCAACAATAGATAAATAAACACATAGCAGACCTACTGTAGGTTACATTGTGTTTATCACTGATTGAAAAATATTGTATTTTTATTAAGATTTCCACAATTACTTCCCAAAAAACCCACAGTGCACCATCTTATATCTACACAATGAGCAAATGGTGCACATGGGTGATGAATCAGTGGATTAAAGCAAAGCATCTTTAACTCAGTAGACACTAAACTGCTCGTCCCCGAAACCAGTGAATGAATAACAGGTAGAAAAGAAATTAGCAGAGTTTAATAAAGTAGGAGAAATTTAAAGAATACTTACAGAAGTAAGTCTATGTCCATGCATTTGTTTGGGTGCTTCTCTCTACTAACATCTTGTACCCATCAGCTACAAAACCAATCAGGCTCACACTAAGCCCTTGGTCACCCCATGTGGGAGGTACAACCTGGAAAATGTTGTGTTGGTATTTCAGCCAATCCCAGAGCTGTCTGAGTCAGTCGCTAATCCTATTGGATGGCGTGGTTCTCCTTAAATACACCAAACAAGGTGCATATATCCCTCCAGGTGGACTAAATGTGTCTCATGATCTGTGACATGCTGTGATCTCGAGTTCCCGCTGAAGTCTGAAAGTGGTGCCATGCAGAGCGTTCGGACAGATTCAGGCTGCATAATGTCACCTAGGGAGATAATGACATCATAACTATGATGATGGCCAGATGGTGTCACACCTGCAACAAGTTTACAGCTATAATTAGAACTAGAGCCCACCATAGACCTGTTCTTTTTTTTTTCTTAAGAGGTACATTTTGATTGGTGGTGATAATGTATAATCACAAATAATAACATTCATATGGATTGTAGCAAAGTGACATGTTAATGTTTATACCAATAGTTACTGGTGGGTGTGTCGTGAGCTATTATGTGAGTTTATAAAAATATGTCATTTTATTCTCTTATTATGGTACCTTTTTAATATCTGGAGACAAAAGATAAAAATTAAATTCATTTATGGTGTTTTCTAGTCAAATAAAAGAAAAAAAAATCCATTCATAAAGAGGGAGAAAACAAGAGTATAGTTCAGATTTATAAAGTTTATTTATAACATTTCATACACAAAGAAAAAACTTTTTTTTAGTAGAGATCAATGTAATTATCTGGCTGTGTTATTATTATTATTCAGGTGCAACATTGGTTCACAACATTTACAGAGGATCAACATATTACATAATGGTATTAATACCATAATTAAGCCAGGTGAATGCATTTTGTATTACAGCATGAGCCACTAGATGGCCTCCTATTAACAGGATCTATTTTCTCTGTCAGAGGCCGCTGTGCATTTTGCAATCTCTGTAAATAATATAGCGGCTCTATTTTATAGTCCCTGACAAGCTAACATGAATTTCTTCTGCTACAGCTGAACATATATGTGTTTTTGATTTGTAGCCTCTCGACACACAATCCACAGCACTGCTTATTTCATACCTCAGTGTTCACGTAGGTAATGTCAAGAAAATTGACAGTGGACTGAGGGGCAGAGCTTCTGCAGCCATAATGAAATGAGTGTTGATGACGGCTTTCAGAGAACTGGGCAGCGGTTTGTGTGCAGGCCTTATCTCATTATGTCATTAAACCAGCGTCAAGTCAGGCTCTGCTGTCCGCTGCTGAGTGGACTCATCCCAGACTCTGACCACAGCCCTGTGTCAGCTGACACACACACACACACACACACTGTGCAAAAACAGCAGCAGCAGCTGAGGACCACACCCCCATCTGCCCTGTTCTCCACATCGCTTCAAAGAGCTCCAACTGCTGATTTTGCAGTTTGCCTTACAGTCAGAGTACTTTACAGCTTCTCCTATAAAATATTAACACCGAATAAACAGTTCAACACAACCTAGGTTTAGATAAGAGATCTAAACCGTTGTCAATAAATAAATATGAAGCTATATCCTGGAGATGGTTAGCCAAGCTTAGCATGAAGACTAGCAACAGATGGAAATGGACTAGCCAGGCTCTATTCAGAGGTAACAAAAATCAGCCTATCAGCACATAAAGATCAACACTTCATACTTGGTTTGTTTAATGTGTGAAAAAACTGAAGAGTATGTGGTTTTACGAATGGTCATGGTCATTAGTCATGTCAACCAGCGGAGATTTCAGGAAGTGACTGCACCTGACCAAGAGACAGTCCAACACATTACCCATGTGAAATAGTGAGTTGTTGTTTTTACACTTCCTTTTGTATTCAGATTAAACAAATTAGATATAATGTGTTCATTGGAGAGCATAACAGGTAATTTTAGGTGGATTTTCTTAGAGTCTGACAGAGCCAGACTAGCTGTTTCCCTCTGTTTCAAGTCTTTAGGCTAAGCTAAGCTAATTACAGCCTGGCTATAGCTTCATATTTAGAGTACAGACAAACATACGTGTGGTATCAATCTCATCTAACTCTCTAAAGTGAAGGCAGATTTCCCAAAAGGTCAAATTATCTCTTTAAAGATAGTTCAAAACAAAGGCAGGATAGTTTATTTCAGTCTCTTGTAAAGGATTTTAAACATAGATAACAACTGCTCCGCCCTTTCACAGACTTGATTGCCTGGTCACCCTGTGCACAGGGCATATCTGGTGCTCCTTAATGAGGTTTCCGTCTTCCTCTTCCCCTCGACACGCAGTCTCTGCAGTCTGAAGTCACTGACCCACTCCACTGCTTCACCAAACACATGCATTAGTAATGACAAGCCTTCATACGCTGCATCAAACCCCTCCACAAAGCCATGCTGATGTATCTGATTTAGATCTGATCTGATTAGACAGGGAGAGGTCGGCGTGTTTGTTATGAGCTGTGTCAAAACTGTGCCAGTTTATAGTGACATGTACACAGAACAGTTCCCTTTGTTGTTATATCCACTATACTGGAAATGAATTCATCAGTCGTAGCACAAATAGAGTAATTCTGTTCACCCGGGTCACAAAATGTTAATGCTGTCAGATAACAATCAGTAATCTACAGAGGAAATGTCTTTTTAAAACGTGAGCGAGGAGATAGTGACGTTGTAGCGGCTGATTCAATCTGTGTATGTGGGTGTGTGTGCAGCACCTGTTCACTAGCAGGCTTGCAGGTCACCGTAACAAGGCCCTGTTGGTGCAAACTAAAAATGGAAGTGCAGAGAAACTGATCTGCGTGCTCGTCCTCCTCAGTGCTTCCATTTGGACAGGACACATACTGTATGTAATAAAACTACAGCGCATTTCTCACTGTATGAGCAGCAATTAGTTTAGCAAAAGCAGTGCAGAGAGAGTAAAACATAGTAGTAGTACACTGTTTCTATTCCTATTTTTTGCGTATATATGTCTAATTTACTTCACTAAATATAGACTATAGCATTTATTTATTTGTTTATTTATGTGTTTTTTTGCATTCTTTCTTGTCGGGTTTATTTAAGTGTGTATATTTATTTTTACAAAACACACCAGGCACATAAATGTCTTCAGTGACTGGCAAAAGGTTTATCTTAACTCTAATCGCTCTTACTTTGACGGCGGCCGCCCATCATTTCCGGTATCGCCCCGCGTGTTTCTGGCTGACTTGACGCAGCCGTTGGGTTGACAGCGCATCAAAAGCCTGGAACACTAACTGCCAGCAGCCGCACAAATATGCCGACACGGCGGTACCAAAACCTCGTACATCCTGCAGTCAGACTCTGGAGGAAACGGCGGTGTGTTTTTAACCAGGAACAAGGCGCTTATTTAAACTTGAAGCTACAGATAACCTCCGAGTTTGGACGGTGAGTTTTTGTCCTGAACGGACTGTATGAAAAGGCTGAACTTCCAGGATCCTGCGCACCCACAGTGGCGGACAGTGCGGTGGTTTGGTCTGGATTGAACAGGGAGGTAACGCCACGTACGACGATAAACAGGCAATTAAACAATAGCTTTGGCGGCTGAGTCGGTAACCGCACGGCCGAGTTGTAGAGCCAAACACAATGTGTAGCCAGCGATGATCAACTTGGTGGAAAGTTGGGAGAGACGACGCATGAAAGGACGTAATTACAAAAAATGATGTTTTTTTTAACGCAGTTTGGCAAGCCGAATTAAGCTCGTCCCCACGCGACCTCGAACTCGTTCCTCGCGTACAAAACTCAGTAATAATTTGTGCGAAGTGACCATGGAGGAGCAGGAGAGAGACATCTCGGACATAGAGCCGCAGGAGTGCCCCTCGGTGGTGGAGAACGGAGTCATGCTGGTGGTCAATCACAGCCGGGTCCACCCCCCCTTCAGCATCGTGCTGGCCACCGTGCTCTACTGCGCGGAGTTCGTCACCGCCGCCGTGCTCTGCAGCAAGTACCACAAGACCGACGATGTGATCTGGATGGGCTTCACCATCACCTTCATGCTGCTGCCCGCGGTGCTCATTCAACTGGCCCTGACCTTCATCCACAGAGACCTGGGTCGGGACCGGCCTCTCGTCCTCTTCCTGCACCTGCTGCTGCTCGGCCCTGTCATCAGGTAGGAGACGGTCAGGTGGTGCAACACTAAGGCATGGTCAGGGGGGTGGGGTCGGTGTGTTAAAGGAGGGTTCGTTACAAATCATACTTTCCATTCCTGTGGACTGTTATTCCACAGCAGTGTTTTAGAGAGGTGAAGGTGTGTTTGCAGGCGTTCAGCCAACCAGTGGTAGATGCAGCACATGCAAAAACACCAGCAAGTTTCATAAAAAACACATCTGCACAAACTGGCAACTGGCTAAAGTTTTTTATCGATTAGTTGTCAGATATTTATTATTAACCATTTTGATAATTGATCAGTTCAGACAGATCAGTTTGAATTAAGCAAAAAGTCAAAATTCTCTGATTCCAGCTGTTAAATGTGAATATTTTCTGTTTTCTTCGCTCCTCTGTGGCATTAAACTGAATATATTTGGGTTGTGGACAACACAAGACATTTGTGGACGTCATCTTGGATTTTGGGCAACACTGATTGACGATTTTCTGGCATTTTACAGACCAAACCGGTAATTTATTCATCAAGAAATACCGGACAAATTGATCAAAGGTGAAAATGGTCGCTAGTTGCTGCCGTAGAATGATTTAGTGTTGTCACTTTAAATACTCTTCGCTGATGTGTCTGCAGCTGCAGTGACTAGTATATTAGTCCATTAGTTAATTGACACAAAATGAATCTGCAGCTATTTTGATAATCGATAAATTGCCAAACATTTGCTGGCTCAGCTACTCAAACGTGAGGATTTGCTGCTTTTCTTTGTCACATATTATAAACTGAATATTTTGGGTTTTGTTTGGTACAAAACAAGACATTTAATGGTGCCACATTTGGCTGCGTGATGATGTTTTGGGCTTTTTTCCCTCGATTTTTCGATGTTTGATAGACTAAACAGTGAATCTTGATGAATTCTTGTTAGCTGTAGCCCCAATGCTGACTGACTTGCTGAATCTGTTGCAGTTCATCAGCAGCATTTGATGAACCACGTTCATTTGTTGCAGCATCGCGACAACGTTGGTTGAAACAGCTTCTGTTGTGAATCACAGTCCAGATGGAAAGCCTGTCCAGTATGAGGAACAGCAGGGACGATGTGAACATGACAACCTCCCACATCGCACAAGTGTTGAATTATGATGGACTTCAAATACAGCAGAGAGGCTCCTGTGTAAAACGTATTAAATGTAAAAACGTACAATTAAAACAGCACAAAGACAAGATTATTTAATGTTCAAAATGATAAACCTATATTCTGAATTTGATGCCTGCAGCATGTCCGAAAAGGACGTGAGCATGTTTACCACAGTGTTGCATCACCTGTTCTTGTAACAACACTTAGCTTGGGGACACCAGTTGTTGAAGTTTTGCATGTGAGGCAGCGTCCCACCCTTTTTGGGCTGGGGCTTGTGGTTTGAAGTCTTCCTTGATGGTTTCTTCATGTCCCCAGTTGAACCCCCTGCAGTCAAACTCTAAAACCAGTCTGTCAGATGCCTCTGCAGAGCTGGCGTCCACCGTAGTAACACATCCGTCACATTTATCGCCTGTACGACACTCGGCTGTATGACCTCATCTCAGGATTATGGCACCCAGAGGCCTCGGTGCTGCAGACCAGTCGGGCCGCCGATCAGGCCTGCCTGGCACAGGAGGAGAGAGAGGTCAGAAAGGGGTCGTGGATGTTGCCGGAAATGCTTCTAGAAATAATACAGCTTGATTTTATATATTCTATATTTAGAAAAAGCAGCAAATGAGTGAGGCTGCAACATTTAAAGAAGTTTTGAGGTGCTGTTCCGCGTGCTCGGTGGGGGAGGTGTTCTGTTTATACACAGCCAGTTTGCACTCCAACGTCACCTCGTCTTAGCTGAGAGACCTGTTTGACCAACTGTGACTCACGCAGGACGATGTAGGCGGAGACGTCCCCTGAAATTCAAATCCACACTTGATACCGTCTCTTCCTCTCTCTGAACTTTGATTTGTCAACAGCGAGCCCTGAGGGGCTGCTCAGGATTCACTGGCCTACGAGAGCTTAATGGAAGGGTGTGTTTCTTTTACAGGGCCGGACATTCAACCTACCCGTCAGCTCCATGTAGGTTGCAGCTGCAGAAAGAATGATCTGCGAGGGAAAGTGTTGCTGAAAGGAATATAAATAACTCGGTTTGTAGCATGGCTTTTAGTTTCAGCCTAAAACAATCCATCGCATCTCAGAACAGTTTGCAGATATGTGAAAAAGTACGCAGATAGGTGATATATAAAAAAGATCTAGGAGAGCTGCACAGGCAGTCTGTTTATTGCAATTCAGAAGACAGGAAATTATGTTATCTTAAGTGCTGAGCTGGTTTTGATTAAAGAGTATTTACCTTATAATGTAGCACATCAAACAGATAAAACTCTTTTCAGTAATTCCTGCTTTTGCAGTTGTGAGAAATGCCGCTCGAGCCAAAAGTGCTCGATAAATCAGGCCAGTGTAACACATGTGCAGAGGCCAGAGCTCTCCTTTAAAGCAGCAGTGCTCCATGCAGATTTTCAGTTCCCACAGTTAACTGGACCAAGGTCAGGCGCAGGTCTATTATTATCCACTAGCACGCCGGAGATAAGGCCACGCATGTCAGGGCAGGAGACCACCTGCAGCTCCAAAATCTGTTCAAAGTGGAGCGAGAGTGTTAATACACGTCAGTGCATTATGTGATATTTTGGCTGTAGCAAAATCCTTTATGCAATCACGTGGTCACAAAGTGGTGAACCTCACTCCATCCTCGTTTGTGAACGACTGAGCCTTTCCAGGATGCCCCTTTCATACCCAATCATGATGCTATCACCTGTTACCAATCATCCTGTTTACCTGTGGAATGATCCAAACAGGTGTTTTTGGAGCATTCCACAACTTTCTCAGTGTTTTGTTGCTCCTGTCCCAACTCATCTGAAACGAGTTGCAGCATCAAATTCAGACCAAAACCAAAAGCAGCTGTTATCTGTCAGCTACACACACACACACACACACACACACACACACACACACACACACTCATTTATGATCCTGAACACATAATATCACAGTGAGCCAGTGCAACCGTGCCGGCTGCATCTCTAATGCGAGCTCTGTGAACGCTTTGTGCAGTTATCATCCGTTACACTGAGCTGTAACGTCTCTGTTTCATGCTCTTACCGCGGCGGCGAGGCCAGAAAACAAATGCTGGGGTTGTTATTACGGAACGTTTCGCTCCGCTCTGCTCTGTGTTCGTCTGTTTTATGTCAAGCTCTCCTCATTCCCGCTCTGCTGCTGCAAGCGGCCTCTTCTTGCCTCAGATATGAGGTTTCCTGTGCGATCCGTTGATGGTGTAATTGCAGATCATGTGGCTGCCAAACAACATGACTGCTATCAGAAGTGGGATTCCAGCTCGTGATTTTTACAGATAACCACATTAACCTGTTTTCTTTTTTTAGGAACTTGCTCCAGTTGTTGTTGAGTTCACAGAAGATAGCGTGACACAGTATCCACTCAGTCAATATAGCAACTTTAAGAAGGGAGGTAGCGTTATCTGGCAGGGGGGAGGGGGGGGCTTGCCTGGACTTGTCTCCTTAAATATGTGATCCTGCTCCTGCAGCAGGGACAGAAACTACATAATTACTCCGTCAGCTTGAGCCAGCCTCAGCATGCAGAGCTGTTTGCTTGTGTCTCTTTGTCTTCGACACTCTCCGCAGTCTGATGGGCCCGATGGGGTAATCCCGCGCGACCAAATCTTGCTAAAGAGCTGCTGAAAGAATTTCCTGACCGCTCTGCTGCAAGTATTTCAGTTGTCACAGGAGTCTCTTTTTCAAGGCAGTTCCTCTCCTTTCATGTGGTTTTTGTCCCACCGTACCGCTGTGTTCACACAGTGCGGGAACAGATTGCATGTTTAGACTGCAGATGCGGAGCAGTAGCCTGTGTTTCCTTTTATAAATCCATAAGACACTGCCTTGGATGTCAGCATATTGATTCTCTTGGCTAATGCATTCACCAGTAATGCTGTTTTTCCCCCGCTAAGTGAAATTCAGTCTGCCTCTCGATGGCTGTACAGAATCCTAAGTGCAGGCTGGCTCGGGTTCAGTACCCTCATCCTGCGTCCTCAGCCCATTGAGCTGCCAGATTTCCAGGGAAAGGATGTCAGTAAATCAGGTTTTTGTACCTGCGCTGTGACTGTATCGCAGACCTTGTACACTAAAGCTGAATGACCCTCATCTGCCTGTGGCGGTTCAGTCTGATAGTGAATATATTGGGAGAAAAGTATGCTTCCAAATAACAACAAGATTCCCCCCGCCAGCCTCTAAAGGTCAGGGTCAGGCACAGTTCAGGGGCCCGTGTGGAAGCTTGGCACTGGGCCCTGTTTGTAAGTCAGGAATTTCCATGCTAGTAGCAGCTGAAGCAACAGCCTCTGAGAGCGTCCCGCTGCTGACTCTGGAGGGTCAGGACAGCACAGCGATGAACCACGGAGACGCAGACTCGTGCGAGATTCTGACGTCCAGCGCTGGAGCTTTCAGAGCAAAAGATAACATTCCAGCGCAGTGATGTGAGAGTCGTTGCTGCAGTGGGAATCCTCAGAGGGCTGGGTTTGTCTGCAGATGTGCAGCACTGTGAGCCTTTCAGGTCATTTTTATTCAGCATTGTAATGCGGAAACCTTGCACTTCCAGTTCAGGCAGTTTCCCTCTTTTAGCTTCAACATGGGATTGTCGAAGTATTTTAACAACCTTTGTGTCATTTTGTGTCTCTGCAAAGCAAACCCAGTCTTCAAATTCTACTTAGAAACCAATAATTTGCCATAAATTCCCAGTATTTGCTCAATATTCAAATGGCTTCATTAAAGGTGGCAGTCTGCCTTTCCAGCTTGCAGTGGAAAAACATGTTTCCCTCTTAACGAACTCCTCTTGATTTCCAGGCTGTGAGCGAACACAGGGAGCATTTACCTTGCAAACGCTAAGAGCGCCACACCCTGATATTTTCAGTGCATACATTCAGGCCTCGGGGGAACTGTGTTTTCTGACTTCTGGCCGCCCTCTGGTGGATTCTCAGTGTTGTGCTCGTGTCTGTTAAGCTGTGATTTGCAAGGACAGCTCTGCCCATGAAGGATCGCTTGCATGACATAGTGCTTCTAAGATCAATGATCATTTTAGATTCCTGAACTCAAAACAAGCTGCAGTGACAAACTGCTGAATATTTCCCCCGAATGCTTTGTTCTGCTCATATTTTTGCCTCACATAGTCACACTGAGATGATTAAATGATAAATGACGTTAAGGCACAAGACGCCGTAACATCCAGCTGTGGTGTCCCGTAACTTAAACACAGCATTGCACTGCCCTCTGTTGGTGCGATAATGTTTCTCCACCCACAGTCTCTCTGTTGTTGTGTCCTCAGGTGTTTCGAGGCTCTGGTGGTCTATTTCAAGGCGGGAAAAAGGGAAGAGCCTTACGTCACCATTTCCAGGAAGATCAGTCTGAAGAAGGGACAGGGGACGCCCATGGAGTGGGAAATCGGCCAATCGGAGCGCATCCTAGCCACTCACAGAAACGCTTTCAAACGCACGGCGGTCATCCAGGCTTTTCTGGGATCCACGCCTCAGCTGACGCTCCAGCTGTACGCCACCATCCAGGAGAAATACCTCCCGCCTGAAAGATGTAAGAATGAGTGAGGGGCTAGGGCTCACGCTGCCTCTCCACTATGCATTAATAAGGAGGCTCTGTCGAGAGGTGCAGCGATGTGGTGCTGTTGATATTTGTAAAGTGTAGCACATGACTTCTGTTTGTTTTAACAGGCACTCTGATGATTATCACCCTGATCTCCATCATATACGGGGCTCTTGTGTGCAGCGTTCTGGCCATCCAGATCAGATATGACGACTACAAGGTGCGGCTGCGCCCTGCGGCCTACCTGTGCATGATCATATGGCGAGGGCTGGAGATCGCCACCCGGCTCTCCGCTCTGGTCCTCTTCAGCACGGCGCTCACACACTGGGTGATCCTTGTCGGCATGGCTAACCTGCTCTTCTTCTTCTTCCTCCCCTGGGTTGAGTTCTGGGCCAGGAAAGGCTCGCTGACCGAGGACGTGGAGAAGAACTTCTCTAAGCTCGGCACCATAGTGGTGCTGAGCATGTTCACGTTGCTCTACGCCTGCATCAACGTCTTCTGCTGGTCAGCGGTGCAGCTGGACCTCACCCACCGAGAGCTCATTGAGAGGAAGCAGCACTGGGGCCGCCTGGCCATGTACTACTGCGGACGCTTCGTCGAGAACTTGGTCCTCATCACGCTCTGGTACTTCTACAAGTCAGACTTCTACGAGTACGTGTGTGCGCCGCTGCTGGCCATCCAGCTGCTGATCTCCTACAGCTTCGCCGTGCTCTTCATGCTGCTCTTCTACCAGTTCTGCCACCCCTGCAGACGCCTCTTCAAGTACAACGTCCACGACTGCCTGCGCTGCGTGTGCTGCCGCAAAGGAACAACGGGAGCGAGAGGAGGACGACGGAAGCCGGCGCCCTCGTACTCCACCGCTGGCACCATGGTGCTGGTGCCGGAGGAGCCGCTAGAGCTGCTGGACCCCCAAAACTCAGAACCCCACAACCTCACCAGTCAGCTGGGGGAACGTGAGACAGCTATTGTTGAAGACATGATGGAGGCAGCCTGAGGGTCCTTGTGAGGAATTAAATGAACAAACTTAACTTCTCTAATGTAGAAAAGCAGCTGGTGCTGCAGGGTGCACTGCTGAACCAGACCTCGAGTCCTTTAACACAAAAACCTGAGTGATTTTGTGTTTTTTGAGTTAGCAAAGTGATGTGTTAGAGAACAAACTTCTGCCTTTTTCTCTTAAGTGCACAGAACTTTACTCATTCATAGTTCTGAGAGGGATTTAGGTTGGCGCCTGGTGTCTTTATCGGGGATGATTACGTACACTTAGGGCACCACGAGGCCCCAGTATACCAAAGAATGTAGCAGGTCGAGATGTGCGGTGATGCACAAAGGCCGCGTTGAGAGAGCAGCGGTGGGTCATGCACAGGACTGAGCCAGGTGTGCATGAAACGTGCCAAGTGTGTCCGAGGCGGGAACACCCCCAGTTCACTTCCTCTCAGGGTTACCACACCATGAACGCCCCCTCTGCACACGTTTGCATCTGCACTAAAACAAACTTTAAAAAAAAAAAAAAAGCACGAGTGCAGAAAAAGGTCAGAAGAAGAATTTTTCTTCCTCATACCCGACCGCATAAACCTGCTGTGATGAATGCCTTGTGTTGTTCATCGTCCAGTCAGGTTGCCTTGATTAAAGGAAAAAAAAACTTTGGCAAAAGAAAGGTGGAAATATGTGAGAGATGGATGAAAAGATTCCTCTGTAGAGAAGTCAGGTGTGTGTCTTTCAGAAATAACCTTACATGTGATCCATTAACAACACTGACACTGAACTAGCTTCTATTTTATTGAAGTGCTCCCACAGTTTGCTTGTTTTTTATGTTTTGTCTTGTTCGTTCGTTCAGTGCCTTGACTGCTACTGTTTTACTTGAAACTTGAATAAAAGAATAAAAGATCTGTCTGCACATTCGTTCCCGCCTTGATTTGTTCTAGAAATAAAGCCTGGCAGTCCACTCATCCTTGTCACAAACACAATAAAACTTTATCTGTCCTTTTAAACCAGTTGCGTCAGAGTCCAGTAGAGTAAAATGTCCGGTATGGCGCAACGGTCGCTTCCTCATGCGCACAGTGCGCTCTTGTTTTACCCGAGTTTCCAGCCGGCAGGAATGTGGTCCTTCAGCTCCAGGAGGAAAACATCTCTCCTAACTCTACGTAACGCGCCTCAGCGTCCATGCGTCGCATCACCTGTACACCTGTGGAGGAGGAGGGAGGAGTCCGGGCGGGAGGGTGTCGGATAAAAAGTGCGAGCAGGCTCGGGATGCCGGGAAAGCACTGCGAGGAGAGACAAAGCGCTCAACATGGGTAACTGGATCATCAACCATGGACTTACATCCTTCATACTGGTGAGTTCTCCTCAGTCACACTTTTGGAATTCAATTAGTCAAATCGTGGAGGAGTAAAGGTGACAAGATTTCGAGTTTACGCACAGCTTCTGTGCGTAAAAGCGTCCAAACTCCCGAAACTTTTAAGCAAATACAGTAATTATGATTAAAAAAAAAAACTTTTTTCTAAATGAAAAATGAAAGACTATTTTTGTGACGAGATCCCGCCTGTGTTTGCAGGTGGTGTGGATGGGCATCAACATCTTCCTTTTCGTCTGGTTTTACCTCTTCTACGATTTGGGGGATCAGTTTTTCTACACGCGCCATCTTTTAGGGGTGAGTAAAGGGAATAAGATGACATTCTTTTTTTTTTTATCACTACAATTACAATCAGACTCATAAGAATACACACACACACACACATAAATACTTACATACATATATATAATTTCAGTCTGCCTTGGCCTGGGCCAGAGCTCCCGCAGCCGTCCTCAACTTTAACTGCATGCTGATCCTCCTCCCGGTGTGCAGGAACCTGCTGTCCCTGATCCGAGGCTCCTTCGTGGTGAGACCTATATGTTTTCATAGCAGGGCGAGGTGCACAGTGTCACGGAGCATAATCTCATTGTCTTAAAGTTTCATGCATGTCACACAAACTAGTTTGACTGCTGCATGTCTGAGAAACAAATGCTCACCAAACACCATTCTTTGTTTTTTCTAAACATATTTAATTATCTTAATTTAATAGTTTAAGGTTAATTTTAATGCTACCAAACATTTTATTTAAATCTTGTTGTTTATCTTATCTATCTGCCCTAGTTAACTTTCCTGTTTTCAGTAATGTTTTGCCAAGGACTTTGGGCTGGGTGCAACACAAATAAAGTTATTTTCAATATTCACCAAGAATTTTACACTAATCATGAAAAGCTTTCTGAGTGATATTGTGTTATTTCAGCTCATTAACCTGAGAAAACAAAGAGGAGTCCCGGCTCCGAGCTTTGACAGTATATCTGACTCCAAAATCCAACCAAACTGGACTGTTTATGTCTTCCGTAATTCCACCCAGGCCCTCGCCCTCCTCAAGAGACACACTTCAGGCAGGTTTCAGTGACAGCTTTGGAAAGGTGGTCTTTTGCCTCTTTTTCACTTCTTTGTCTTTTCAGTGTTGTGGCAGAACAATGAGGAAACAACTGGACAAAAATCTGAGTTTCCACAAGCTGGTGGCGTACATGATAGCTCTGATGACGGGTGAGCTTCTGTCTTTAAGTCCTCACTTTTGTTCAAATGCTGAAAACTAGTGTTTGGTTAAGTTAGAAATAGTTGCTTTTATCAGTAAGTGTGGATTGTGTATGCAGCTTATTTCACCAGTGCCACGGGTGTAGATTTGGGTGGAGTAATACTTTTTTCAGGAAAAAAGAAAAGAAAGGGGAAACAATTGCATTTCCATTCAGACTGAAAGATTTTGTTTTTTTAATGTGTTCTTTCTGCCCTGGTGCGAGGACGCTTTTGAGAGCGGTTTAGTGCAACGTTTACTATTTCCTTCACTGTGCAAACATGTCTGACCTGGAGCTTATCAGTGCTTATCAGAGAATTTACGCAAAAGTGACCCAGAATAGTAAAGAAGAAAAGATAGTTTTCGGTCCTTCCTGGTGGTGTTGAGAAAGTAAAATGGCTACAAATAGAATAAAGCGCTTCCCCCTCACCACACAGACAGACAAATACTAACACAGGTCAAAATCTTCTCAAAGGGGTCATTTGTGAAGGGGAGGCAAACAAACTAATGGGTCTAAAGTAATGTTAACTGAAGGTGTATTTCCTCTTATCCAGTGAAAGATAAGAGAAAATCTAGACAGCAATGATTAAGCTGTTGAGATTTTTATTCATGCGACCACAGCTGGAATAATGTGTCTCCGCTTTGTCCTGACAGCCGTTCACATGATCGCCCATTTGTTGAACGTGGAGTGGTACAACAACAGCAGACAAGGAGTTTATGACAAACTCAGCACTGCTCTGTCCAACCTGGAGGACACAGAAAACACCACCTACCTGAACCCGATCCGCAAGACAGACATTGTAAGTGATTACAGCGAATTATACTGGGATTGACGTGATGAAATAAGACAAGAGTGGTGATGCAAAATTCCTAAAACTTTCATTTTTGCCCTCTAAAATATTTTCATTCAAGTAAAAAGTCTTCCAAAGTAGAATTACTCCAAAGAGCTCAGTGCTCAACCAAGCACAGCAGCGCTTTGAGCCAAACATCAACAGGGTCACACTTTATAATAAGGTTCACATATTCACTGTTAACTAGCTAGCATGCATATTAGCACAAATGACAAAGCACTAATTAATGCCTTATTCTGGGATGTTATTAAGGGCTAGGTTATTAAGATCATAATTCATGTACAAAAACATCCTTAATTACTATAAATAAGCAGTAATCAGGAGGTTATCGACTCTTAGGTAATGTTCTATTAGTTATAGAATATGGTCATGCAGAATAAGCATTAATAAGTGCTTTATAATGACTAATAAAGGGCCAATATGCTACTAATATGCATGCTAATGAGCAAGTAGTCAGTGGTGAATATGTGTGTCTTAATATAATGCGTTACTGTCAACATGCTAACATCACTGCAGCGACAATGCTACTATGTTTAGCAGGTGTAATGTTTACCGTGTTCACCATCATAGTTTCATGATAATATTTGCTAATTAGCACTAAACCCAAAGTACAGCACAGTAAAGCACCGCCATCCCTCATCTTCATCGCCTCATGTGTCCACATCATCACTCTCTTCTTCTTCTTGTGTCTCAGGATAAGCAGCAGATTCCCACCTACTTTGTGTTCACCACCATCGCTGGCCTTACGGGCGTCATCATCACGCTGGCCCTCATCCTCATCATCACCTCCTCCATGGAGGTCATCAGACGCAGCTACTTTGAGGTCTTCTGGTACACCCACCACCTCTTCATCATCTTCTTCGCTGGTCTCGTCTTTCACGGAGCCGGGTGAGGGGAAAGGTTTCAGCCTCCTTTTATTATAATGGACGTCGTTGTTGATATTGCAAACTCGGTTTCACTCGTCTGTCTCTTCTGCAGGCGCATTGTGAGGAGTCAACAGAAAACCGATCCACCACACAACTTCACCTATTGTAAAGACCGCATTGAGGATTGGGGACGGATCCCAGAGTGTCCCATCCCTCAGTTTGCAGGAGGGTTCCCGCAGGTTTGTCCTTTTTCATTTCAAAATGCTCAGAAGCTGCACAGGCTTCGTTACTGTCCATCCTCTGTAACAGGCTTTAAAGCTATCAAGTGTCATTTAGTGTCTGTCTTGTCTCTTTTCAGACCTGGATGTGGGTGATCGGCCCAATGATTCTGTATCTTTGTGAGCGTCTGCTGCGTTTCATCCGTTACATGCAGAGAGTCAGCTACAGGAGGGTAAGTTTGATTCCTGATTCACCTGTGCCCTCCGTGTTGTCCCGCAGGTTGAGTCATGGCGACTTCAATCCGTTCGCTTTGCTTTCAGATCGTGATGCGGCCGTCCAAGGTGCTCGAGCTGCAGCTGGTGAAGAACGGTTTCAAAATGGAGGTGGGTCAGTACGTCTTCCTCAACTGCCCGGCCATCTCCCAGCTGGAGTGGCACCCGTTCACCATGACCTCCGCCCCGGAGGAGGACTTCTTCAGCGTCCACATCCGCTCGGCCGGGGACTGGACAGACAAACTCATAGACATCATGCAGCAGCTACCGGAGGGAGCACAGGGACCCAAGTGAGCGCGTCTCTTTTAAAAAAACAGACTCCGTGCTGTTAGCACTCTGATGCACTGTGAGGAGGAAAAACAGTTGTTAACACCTTCATTCTAATGAAATCTGGACTGTATTAGGTTTGATGCCAGTTAGCAGCAATTCACTGAACAACTTCCGAAGCTTTGACCATTTCTCCCGACCTCCATCAATTGTAGATGTTCGTATTTGCACTTATAGTTTTCAGCGTCTTAAAAGCAGAGTTCAAACTGTGTTATGTGGCTGAGTTTTGTGTATGCAAGGATGGGCATTGCAGTCCCATTAATAGTATGTCGTGGTATGTGGCACTAGTCCACTTTGCACAATTGTTCTCATAAAAAGAAACGTGAAATGAATAACTCGACCTGGAGCCTCAGAGCAGGCAGCTGGTTGAAAAACAGTTTGAATGAAACCAGCTGAGATATGACTGACACGCAGTATATTTATGTATAGCGATTAGCGATGCTAATCTCCATGAAAGCTTGTGTGACTCACCTTTTGTATCAGAGTTACCAAGAATTATGGGCTGTGGTCATAAGTTGTGTGTATGTAGCCAGTTGTTTCCTGCTTTGGTCATCACCTGTAGTTTATTTCTCCTGCTTATTTATTGTCCCTCCTCAGAATGGGCGTGGACGGGCCCTTCGGCACAGCCAGCGAGGACGTGTTCGACTATGAGGTCAGCATGCTGGTCGGCGCCGGCATCGGAGTCACTCCGTTCGCCTCCATCCTCAAGTCCATCTGGTACAAATTCAAAGACTCCAACCCTAAACTGCGCACCAGAAAGGTAAACAGGCTCACCGTGTTCCTGTCGGTCTGCTTTTTGTCTGCTGACACACTGCTGCGCTCCAGTAATGCGAGACAGGAGCTGTTATTGTCTTTTAAATAAAGAACGCAGTTTTCGCAATGCACTCACGCACGCCGAGCAGCGTGCAGCTCTTTTGCAAGAAGATCGTTGTTTAACGCGCCTGTATCTGCTTTTTGTTTTCAGATCTACTTCTATTGGCTCTGCCGGGAAACACACGCCTTTGAATGGTTCACTGACCTCCTGCAGGTGCTGGAGAGGGAGATGGAGGAGAGGGGCATGGGGGACTTCCTCACCTACAAACTCTACCTGACTAAATGGAATGAAAGCGATGTATGTGTGTATGAATCAGTACTCACGTTGCTCGAGTTACAGGCCGAAGGCCAGATAAACAGCGTGAACTAATTTCAGCTTTAACCCGCCCCCCTTCCACATTTTGTAACAGGCTACTCATGTGAGGGTTCACTCTGATGAGGACACAGACGTGGTCACTGGGCTCAGACAGAAGACCTACTACGGCAGACCCGCCTGGGACAAGGAGTTCGAACAAGTCCGCAAAGAGAACCCAACGTGAGACATGATCCTTTATTTAGCCCTGCGTGTGATGCAGGCTGAAATATCTCAACAGTAATTCTGTGGATTATCATGAACGTTTTTACGGACATTCATGGTCCTCAGAGGACTTTGATGACCCCCCCTGACCTTTGCTCTAGTGCCACCACGAGGCTGGGATTTGTAGTCTTGAGTGCAATGTCTGAACAGTTGGATGGATGCTCTAACTTTAGTGCAACAATACTTGTCTTCCAAATGAACTTTGCACTTATTGCCAATTAGCAAATGTTAGCATGCTCACAGGCTAAATCAAAATGGTGAACACATGCTAGAACGCTGACATTAGCATTTAGCTCAAAGTACACTGTATCTACGCACAGAATCAGGAGATTAAATAACTCTATTAAGACTTTAACCCTTGGCTTCTAGCACCTCATCTTGTTTTTTCTTATGTTTTCAGGTCCGTGGTAGGAACTTTCTTATGTGGCCCTGAAGCTCTGGCAAAAGTCTTGGAAAAGAAATGTGCCAAATACTCAGACGTGGATCCTCGGAAAACCAAGTTTTACTTTAACAAGGAGAACTTCTGAGTTAGAAACAACAGGAATGCAGCATTTGGGCTCTTTGTAGGACTGTCGGTGGGGAATTTTCTTTCTCCGTGGATCATTTTAAAACAATGATGACGGAGCTGCTTGACAACCTGCTGGGTCTGTTTTGCCACGCTAAACTGTACAGCGACAAAGAAGTCGGGCATGTTTTTATCAGCGCTACTTAGGGCCTCACTTTCTTTTCTCTTTGATGAAAGCATGAATGATCATAATATCATAATCAGCTCTGACTCATGATCTGTACGGTCAATTACACTCAGACCATTGTATAATCATTCTATCATTAACTTTAAGCTGTGTTTCTGGTGAAGCCCGTGTTGTTCCTTATGGCCTGAGATTGAACAAGTTTATAGGAAAACATTTGACTGTTACAGAGAGATAAGGACCAAAAGAATTTTGTCTCCATACTAAACTTGCAAAAAAAAAAAAAAAAAAAATACTTTTTTGTACAGACAGTAGACAAATGAATGTTCTTCTTTCAGATAGGTATGATAATTTACAGCAGTGTAGCTAGATGCAACTTAGATTATTTCCATTATCCAATTTTCTGGCAATTATTTTCTAAATTGTTTCTTTAAAGTGTGTGAATGTCAGAAAAAAGTGAAAAATTGCCTCCTCATATTCGTCATTTTTATCCAAACAATAGTCCAAGACCCAAAAAGAAAATCTCCAAATCATCACAAATAAGATGCTGGAAGAGGGATTTGACATTTTTCTAGAAAAATGGAAAACAAATCAAAAGTATTGACTCATTTTCAACTAATTGTTTTAACTCTGAAAAAGATATTTTCCCCTCAACAAATAATTAGCCCATTGTACTGTGTGTCTATAAATACTGTATATATCATGTTGTATTCTTGTAAACAATTCTCTATTTTTTTTAAAGCTTTAATGGTTAAGGAAGGTGGTTTCTGGGAAACAGCCAGTTTATTACAGCCTGTCGTATTTCCTTGTGTGAGAGTGATAAGAAGCCTGTAATCCAAGAAGGGAACAGTCACGTAGCCTGTGGTTAGTCATCCTCTGAAGAAATGGAAGGACTTTTATTACTGTTTTACAAGTTGCTCATTTTGCATTTCTTGTATACAATTCCAAACTCCTGCTGAATAAATGAATAAAGGCATGTCTTCTTGTTTATTTTATTGACAAAACAACATCCAGACAAACAGTTTCCAGAGCCAATAAGATGAAAACAGTCGGCTTAGGCAGAAAAGGATGAAACCTCATGGAGCTTCAGCCCTGGTCTCTTTCATCTGTTCAGCATTCACCGCCATCATCCTCTCAAAGGTTTCACTTATTTTTAAATCCACAAGCGCCAACATCACTCTTCCATACAGAAAACAGACAAGATGATAAAAAAAAACAACTATACAATATCCCAATCTAATGAGACGTCTTCAGAGTTCACGGTGAAGGTGACAGAGTGGAGCAGTTTGTGAGTCCTAAAGAATGAAGGAAACAGAATCACGATTCAGATATTACAGTTGTTCCGTGATGATGTAGGAATGTTTCAAAACCAGTGGATCTCCCGCAGGGATGGAAACTATAGTGACATAGTGACAAGGAAATGAAGAAACTTTGTCATGGCCAACCTGACACCTGCTGAGGTTCTTCTCGGTCGGACCGTCAAGGCGCCCCTCCTGCAGTCTTTTGAATCTGCTCTTTGAGGATGAGGATGCTCTGCCGCTGCTCTGGGGGCAACATGGCGATCTGTTCTGGGGTCAGCTGCAGGACCTGCATGATCAGGGCGGCCTAGAGAGGGACAAAAAACAGACATATATTAATTCATTTGTCATACAGTTAATTTAAACACAAGATACTTGTGCTCAAAAAGAGGATTCATTCTCAGTGAAGAACCTTGGACCCCTAATCTGCCTCTATACCTGCCAAAGAGCAGTGATTCCTAACACGTCTTTGGGGTCATCACAAATCAACAAAAACGATGAGAAGTGCTTTGTGGATGTCTCAAGTAATAGTCACTGTCATTCTTTAGCAATAATGGAAACTCAAGGGATCCTTAAAAAGCCTTTGTTATATTAAAACAACACCAGCTATTGTTTAAGTCAGCATTTGCTAATAAATTTGTATGAGCCCTGCTATTCCCCCCTAAGGTGACACAAAGGCAGAACGACTTGCGATCAGTGAATGAGAATGCATAAAATGAATTAGCCTTTAGCTCAGAGGCACCTCAACCAGCTGCTGTGACAACTGCCTGCTTTATTTGTGATATAGATACACCCACCTTCTCCTGGTCCTGTGTGGAGACCTGGCTCTGCCCCGGACTGAAGCCTCCTCCCGATGGAGGAACGCCAGAGATACCAGGACCCTGCAGGACAAACAGAATGTTTATCAGAGGGGTTATAATAATGCAATTTGACTTTTCTTGACAGTTTTAGTACTCTTTTTTGCATATAGCTATTTCTAGAACATGAAAGGAGAGACTCTGGGTGGATAAGTGTCAAAAAATTAAAAAAAACACAACCAAACAGCAAACAGAGAAAAAGACGTTAGAAGCAGCTGTTACCGGTCTCGCAGGTGGAGGAGCATTGGGGCCCATGCTATGAGGAACGGGGCCAGGCATCCCTGCTGCCATGGGAACCCTCTGTCCCGCCACTGGGCCGCGAGCGTCCATCGCCCGAGGGTCACGGCCTGCAGAGAGAAACAAAGCCGCACTTACACTTGGAGTGCTGACTGAATCACTGGAGTGTGTGTTATGGGATTGGACTAATGTGTTTGCATGTGACTCACGCTGTTTGAAGTGGAAGTTTATCATAATATAAAACATTAACACAAAAATCCTCAAATGTAAAAAGGTGTATTTGTACTCTTCTTGGTTTTTCCTCAGAAAAACATTAGGGTATCAAATATAAGGAAACAGGAACTGTAAACCAAGTGTAATCATAGTAGCAAGATAAAACTGCTCGTATCTTCTACAAACCCCTTGCTAGGACAAAAGGCTTTTGATTGGTTTCCCTGCATTTTGGTTTTTCTGCCAGCTGGGACTAAGCCTGAACTGAGATCTGTTACAAACATAACGTCACACAAACACAGATGACAGATGCATTATTAGAGCAGCTACCTCTGGTTTCCATTGGCGGTGCCCGTGGCTCCATCATCGGGGGCCCTCTGGGGTCACCCATCATGTTTCGTGGTTCACCCATGGCCGGGCCTCTCATGTCCATTGGAGGTCCTCTCATATCCGGAGGGGGTCCACTTGCCATTTGGGCCATGTGTACAGGTGGGGCTTGGTGGGGCGGTGGAGCACCCATGTAACCCCGGCTAAATAATGCAATTAAATATTACATTAAACTGGCAAAAATCGCAATTTTGATAATATTCAGTGCTTCCTGTGGAATGAGAGGTTAGTGTCCCCTCTTCGTCTATCAAGGCACATAAGCACTTAATAATTACATGAATTAATTGTTATTTTTCAGTGAAAGTAACAACTATGTTCTTTAAAACAGGCTAGGTTGGCACACCCACGGCCTAAAACTACACTTATGTGTTGCTGGCCAACGTCCCCCTTAGAAGAAAGTGGCCTTGTGGGTAACCAGTGTATAAATGTAGTATGTATGTAGTCTGGCAGGTTTGCTGTAGGTAGTGACTTTCTTCCCGTGTGTGAGAAAGCACATTGTCACAGCCAGAGAAATGCGTATGCTGACAACGTGTAATTACATTACTAAGTCAGTGAGTGTCTAGATAAGCTCAGCCTGAAGCTACTGAAAGGTCGTGTATTGTGCTCGAGGCCAAAGAAGAAGTTCATGCAACTTTGCTACGGCTTTTCCCCGCATTCTTCACAGCAGAGCTGGTCCAAATTGTGAAAAGCTAGCTAGCAGCTGTGAGCCAGGCTGAAGTAGATTAAAACCCCCTAACAGAGGTCTCACATCTACAGTTCAGAGCTGCAGATCTGGAGAGGTAACATATGCAATTACATTATGACAGAACTGGGGCTCTGCGTGACAAACAAACATGTCGCACAGTATAACAAGCACGTATATAATGAGTGAGAAAGTGGGTCAGCATTTCAAAGCAAGAGCGATTTCACATATTCACATTCGTGAGGAGCTGATGGATGAAGAGCATCAGGTAGCTGATTGACTGAATCCCTAATTAAGACAATATGAGTTTGCTGTAAACAGATACACTAGTTTCTTGGGGTCTGCAGTATTAGAACCACACCCTTACCACCACAGTAACCGTGTGCGTCACAAGATAAACCAGGAATGAAAACTTAAGGATTATTAGTTTAGTGGCTTGAGTTGATACTCCTTTAAATCCACACAAGCTGTTCTATAATTACGGTAATGTGATATGGGTGAATATCGTACTTGGGGTCTATGACCTCTCCAGTGACAGACAGCAGAGTTCCTCCTCTGGGATCATTAGGACCATCTCCCAGCAGGCCTCTGGGGGGGATACCGCCTGGTCCTGAGAGGAGAAAAAGCACACATTCAACCACATGCAAACACTGCATTGGGAAATGCTTCATGACTAATCAATTAAAAACAGGTTGTAACTGGGCATACAGCTGAAATTCCAGGTAGGAGAAAGCACGCACACACACAAACAAACACGCACACACACACACCTATAAACAGATGTGTGTTTGCTCAGAACGGATCAGGAAATAACCAGAGCTGTTTGGGGTTGATAAAGCACACAGTGACCACGTCAAACTGCCACAATGTGATATCACAACACACAGGGAGATATCAACACAGTGATCAGGAACAAAAAAAAGCAGGGAATGGGGGGGGGGGGGGGGGCGTGGTCTTCCATCAACATTAAGAGGGAAATTATTTACATTCAAAACACATTAAAAGCATTTGTTCAAACAGATACAGAAGGCCTGACTTGAGAATATTTTCCTACTTGTGTCTTGTAACTCTGGTGTTATTTGGCCATGAGCACATCATGATGGAAGGCATGCAGAGAGAAGGTCAAGTACAATGGGGGTGTCAGCAGGGCTGAATAATTCATCGAAATATTATTGAAACGGCAATATGGCCGAGTGCAATATCCAAGTCGCAGGAGCTGCAATATTTGATAAAAGGTAGAATGTGCCACAACATACCATTATAAATAAAACAATGTGGTGCTACAGAGAGGCCCCGGCCTACAAATCATATTCCTCAGACAAAAGGGAACATCTGCTGGTGCAGACCCCAGCAAAATAAATAAATAAAATAAAATAAAATAAAATCACATTATCATGTTTAGATATATTTTCAGTGAGACTCCCTGTGTAGTTTTACCTTAATCAAAATGAACATAGTGTAAATATGGCTCATTTAACATGTCATTAGGACGGAGTGTTTATGTATGCCGGGAATTATTTTACAAAACCTCTTTCTGTCAATCCTCATGCTTCGGTCAATTTCACATTTTACAGATTTGAGGTAAAGGCAGCGCTCGTGATAAAAATCTGCATTACGTGGCACTTTAATTTTTTTCTGTCATGCTGAGAACAGCTGCATGAGAGGAGAACCAAGAGCTAGTGTTCAAAAAAAAGTGGCAGCTACAAGCAATTGACGGGATATAGGACATGTGGACTGCTGTTAGTACTGTTGTCAGTGGAGTTACAGTGTGGAAAACTGGCAAGAAATTGGACAGATTTCTGAATGACACCGACAAGCACAAACAAGAGCACAGCAAAAGCCGAGATTTTCCAAGATTCCTTGAAAGCAACATGCTGCTTGAAAGCATACTCAGCAATTTTCTCTCATTATGAAAAGACTTACTATTTTCATCTCGACCCTGGCAACACAGCGATGGACTGAATAGACGTAAACTCGTCACAATCAAAATCCGCTTGTTAAAATAAAAACCGTGCCAGGTTTGAACTGAATGCCTTCATGTGAATTTCTACTGATCCAGAAAAGGAGTGGGAGGATTGAGCTGCCAGTTCCATTTTATAAATAGCATATCTCATTTTATGTAGTTGCTAAACAAAATACATAGTTCGTGTCAGGTGCAGTAAACCGTGATGTCTGAAAGCATTGCTGCTTATTCTGAATTTGATGCAGCAACACGTTTCAAACAAGTTGGGACAGGAGCAACAATAGACTGGGAAAGTTTTGGAACGCTCCAAAAACACCTGTTTGGAACATTCCACAGGTAACATGTTGATTGGTAACAGGTGATAGTATCATGATTGGGTATGAAAGGGGCATCATGGAAAGGCCCAGTTGTTCACAAGCGAGGATGGCGCGAGGTTCACCACTTTGTGAACACATGAGTGAATAAAGGATGTTACTACATGGACTAAGGGACACTTAAACACAGCTCATTTGTAAATGATTGCCTTGTTTTTATTTACATTTTACACAACGTCCCAACTTTTTTTAGAATCAGGGTTGTGATTTAATAGTGATGAGTCTTGTGTGATATGAGATAAGCCCAGAGAGCATCACAAGAAAAGAAGCAAATATACAAAACATCCAAAAGGTGATTTTAACAACACCGCAAGAAAACCTGTCATTCTGGAAGACGTTTTTTTCTTCCTACAATTCAAATGCTTTGGAGACTCGAAGTCTGTGGTTTACTACATGACCCAGTTCAGACTGCCTTCCTTGAGATCAGAGTCACACCTGCACATGCACTACAGTTTACAATGTGCAGCTTGACAAGGCAATCAACTAGCCGACGAGAGAAGACAGAATTCTTTGCCGAGCTGATGAAGCCTGTAAGTTATTTTTCACCTCATTCACAGCATCTAAAAATGAACCAAAGAGTATCTCAAGTGCTCTTTTGACAGCCATGAAGCTGTGCAATGCAGTCTAACTGGAAGAGTGCTGAAGGCACAAAGGCTGCGCTGCCTGCACAAACTGGGGAAAAAGCATCTGTATTTTTGCTGTCTGGAGTAGGCCAACATCTTTATCTACGTGTGACTGGTGTATGTATGTATGTATGTATGTATTTATGTATGCATGCATGCATGCTATGTCCTTCCACAAATGCAAAATGTTCTGACAACAGCACTGTCAAATTGCACACTAATGTGTCATTTTTCTAAACATGTGAAGCCTCACTTAATATTTTTAAGTTTATTTTTATTTGTATCCAGAGCAGCTGCCCCTTTTTAATGTTCTTTTTGTGCACACGTTCAGCTTTTTAGAATTTTGTACTATAACCAAGTGCAAGAAACAGAAACTCAATATTAGCAGCATTATAATGAAGCACTGTAGTGCTGCAGAGACGCCCTGGCCTACAAATCCTGTTCTCCAGATGCAAGAAAACAAGTTTGTTTGGTCATGATTAGCTTTTTCAATGAAAATGAAACTTATGATGCAAAAATGATCATTCCCACTAAGTGTGGCTCATATTGCAATCATAATATCTAATCAATAAATCAGTAATGTGGTTACTTTACCAGATCATGCAGCCTTAATTTCTAGTATGAAAAGTGAGTTGTGTATTTTTATCTAAATATTCTTCTTGCTACAGAGACGCAGCTTTTCCGTATAACGTTATATCTCTACTGACATTTTCACTCCTGGCACCTGCCCCAAACCCATATCTGTTCACATGCAGTGTCACCACCTTCCTCCCACCCTCATGACATGGCACATTCTGCTTTAGTTATGATAATGCTGAGAGATCATAATCTTTAAACAGGCTTAGTAACTACTTCAAGGCCTAAACGTGTGAAGGCAAAGGAGCTCTTTTTTGATTATGGTGGACATGCAGTCTAACAAACTGTAGAAAGCTAACACTAAAATCCCAGAGGAGTTGTGTATTTGGACAGTGGCCTCTTCACAACAGTCCTATGATCTGACTGGAGAACTGAACGAGTACCTTGAGGCCGCTCGATAGCAGCTTGCCCAGACGATCCTGTGGGAGAATGCTGAAGGTTTCCTGAGCCAGCATTAAAGTAAAAAAGAACAGGAGACAAAGACTCAAGAGGGCAAAGCAGCACTTTGAGCATTCTGATGCGTGCTCATGATGAGTACACACACGCACACAGTGGGGTAAAAACTTTTGGAAACTTAACATTAGTAAATATGCTACACGAATGCTCGACAGACACAGAGAACACAGAATGCCAAACATTTGAAGATCCTCAAGTCAAGCTGGTTACACTGTACCACTCATACAGCACCTCGACTAATTACAAGGCTCTAGTGACACCTAGTGATCCCAGTGAGCCATGACACGTGCAGCGCTTCATCAAGGTGTTCATTCCAGTTTTTCCAGATTTTTTTTCCTGTATTTTACTGAAGTCACTGGTAATGGGTGCACTTCAGTCATGCACACGTGTAACTGCTAAAATAACTTTGAAGAACAGCTTAAACCATTGCGTTACACTGTACTGAAAAAAATGCATGACTGTAGCTTCGTTTGCACCTATAAGACAGTTTAATGCCACTTCCACTTTTGAACGGAATACATAATAAATAAAAACAAATGTTTTCAGTTTGTCCAAATCTGTTTTGGTGATCTGCATAAATAAACTGTGCATAGGAAACTCTGCACTGTGGCAGTTAATTGGAAAAACTGAAAAGCAAAAATAAGATTGACCCCGTTTTTGGTGCAAACAACAGACAAATCCTGGTAGCAGGAGTATGGCACCTGAATAATCATTAGTATGTACAGTATACAATATATTATAGTATTTTGTGAGCAGGGAGAGTGCTCTTGTGACAAATATCCAGAGCTAATGTTTGCAGAGATGGATTTGACAGACGGGTGAACTTCTCTTACAAAGATAAAAAAGATGCAAACTCCTCTTGCAGACATAAACTCTTCATCTTTCAGTGAAAGCTACCAAATAATAGTTATGTCCATGTGCCTATTGGATTAAACCTGATACAATGCCTGGCTAAATAATTTTAACTTAAACAAATCTTACATTAGTCTTAAATGAACCTGTCTCCTCTATATTATCATTAAAGGATCAGTATGTAGGATTTAGGGGGATCAAGCTGAATACTCTTGCCTCACCCTCCCCTACGATGACCGATAAAAATGCAAAAAGCCCTCTCTAGAGCCAGAGTTTGGTTTGTCTGTTCTGTTTGTGCAACACATTGAAAAATTTGCAAAACAAGCATACAGAAATACAGTCACAGAAGATTTTGGTTAAAGACACTGCTGCCAAAAAAAAAGAGGTTTTCTTTTTTCTTTTTTTTGGCTGAATTAAGAGAGAGAGCACACATTCCTCTGCATGAAACAGTCAGACCTCACACATGAATTCTCAATCACTTACGTCATCTATATTTGGAACATAAGGGTGATGCTACCACAGCCAGTTCAGTGAAGATGTAGGTATGCATGCAGCTTTCTAATTACCTGGAGGTCCCACTGGTACTGGACCTGGTCCTGGTCCTGGTCCTGGAACAGGCATTTGACCAGGGACAACACCCATGTTGGGGGGCTGCATCATTTGAGGGGCTCCATTGACATGCATTCCAGGCTGACCATAAAAAAAATACGAAATAAATAAGAAAACATGAATAGTTCAATCTAACCTTAATCCTGGCAGGATTTTTTTTTTTACAGACTATAACAATTCTGAGTGCAACCATATGAAAAGCACCCTTCGCTATCCCGTCTTTCTTGACTTTTATGGACTGAGTGGAAAAAACTTTATGCCAATGTGCTACTTTTATTATGTTGTAACCTTTCATCACTTCCCAGTTTCAATGATTAAGTATGCTAAAGTATGATGAGGGAAACTACATTAAAGAGAGAAGACAGACTGCATGATGGGATATAAACCAAGGAATTTCACTTTCTTTTGTTCCCACACTGAGTGCACAAAACAGACGTGTTTAGGTACGGTCACATTGGGCTTCCATCCACCAAATATTTGCTCTATCTCCCATTAACTTCTATTGAAGCCTGCAACACTGACTAATTCAAGCTGATGCGTCATGTTTCAGTGAGTGAGATAACAAACAGTAGCACTGCTCTCGAAAACTGTTCTCATCGATATTTATTTATACCAGCATTAGAGCTGTGACATCACATCATTTTCCTGAAGGAGCAGGGGGCTATTTTGTTGAAGAGAAGTGTAGTGAGACCATTGCTTTAGAGAGAGAAAAGCTGTGCTACTTACCACAGGCTGCGGCTGAGACACTGGCGCGCTGGGCTGTGCAGGAGGTGGATTGACTGGAGGCGCTCCTCCACCCTGCCCGCTGGGAATCAGAGGCGGAACTGAAGTTTGACGGTGGAGCATTTTCTGTACATGGAGCATGTGGAAAAGCATCACTGAAAACGTTGCACTGGTTCCAAAGTGCAGACTAGTTTTCACTTCCTTTGGCAAATGACAGCGAGGTGAACTTATGACTTCGACCTTGCTTCAAATAAACTTATGATCACGTAAGATTTGACTCCTCTCCTTATTCTGAAATTCTCTCACCAAGGCAATCTCGGGGTCAACAATCCGCATGACAACTTGGGCCTGCAGCAGAGCATAGGCCAGCTGAGGGTTCTGCAGCAGCATGTTCCTCGCCTCCTGAGGACTGTTCTGCACACACAGCTGGAGAGAGAAATCAGAAACATGATGATCACAAATGGGAAGAGTAAAAAGCAAAACTTTGGACCCATCCCTTTCAAATGAAAGAGATCCTCATTCATTTAAAAAAAAAAAAAAAAAGCTCTGCGTGCTTTTACTTCCTGACAGGTTAGACATACCCCTGTAGTTTTTACTACCGCTTATGATTCAGATACATGACCATAAGCAACCAAAGTGGCTGCATCAGCACAAAACATTAAACAAAGATGTGCAACAATATCTGTGCTATCAGGATCTGAGCCCTCGCACTGATCAGCATATGGAGCTGTCCCACTGACACAAGCTTTGGTGCAACAAAACACTTTTCCATTCGAGGGAAAAAAAATGTCTGCAGCGTGGTGCTTCTTTGAGCTTAATGAAGCAGACTGCCAGATGTGCAAAGATAAGGCTTCTCTGGCAAAGCTGAGAGAGACAGACTGTAGAGCGCAGCCTCTGTTAATGAAAGGGATGAAGAGCGTCTGCACACAGTTGTCATCCTGGAGGCGACTCAAGCTGAGAGCAACATTTGTCCACCATCTTTTTTTGGAGACCAAAAAGAGTAAACAGCAAAAAACATACAGTTTGAGAACATCACTATTGGGGAAAACTATTATATTTTAAATTTGATTCTTTGTCAAATATCTTACATTACTTTCTTTCATTTCAATGTTGGCAGTTTGTAATACAACTAAACCTCTGCTCCAGTGAGTATGCATTTTAGTTTAGTTTATTTTAGTTTTTTTGGCAGAAATACCTACGTTTATTATGACTGCCTAAACAGCAGTTGCAGAAGAAAGTCAGGGCCAAAATGGTGAACCTGCAATTTGTACCAGACACAATATTTTCAGCCCCATTTTAGGGAGACCATACTGTTACACAGGGATGTGAGCATAAATTCAGCAGAGTAATACATAAATGTCACCGATCCACCAGTTCCAGAGATCAAGAGACTGATTCATAGTACTAGAAACTAGTTATCATAACTACCCATCAACCTTTTCAGTTCCAGGACAAAAACTGTACCACTTAGATCAATAAGCCTCTCAAAGTCTTGCATTAGCTTCTAATATGAATATTTAGAATAGACAGGACTATTTGAAAATGAAGAAACAGATGATGTACAAAGTTGCATTCATGACTTATAATGGTTAATATATACATGCGCTCACACGCACGTGCACACACACAGAATTTAGGTTTGCCTAGAAAACTATTTAAAAAATGTCTCCTATCAGAATCCTGAAGCTGTCAAGATTTTGTTAAACTGACAGAGACAACAGACTCATAATCAATAAATAAACTAGCAAATATGCATGTATAATGAAGAACAAGATTTAGTCAAAACAACTTTTACTCAGGTCTTATTTGCATCAGCTTCCTGACTTAATATAGGTCAAGAGTCAACTACTACATTGAGAATTATTTACAAAAATCATCATAACCAATCAAAAACAGAGGCACCTATTTAGTGCTCTTTACAGCATCTTCCACCTTTAAGTAGAATTTGAATTTAGAACCTCCCTGGAAGTGCTATATTAATCAATTTAAAATGTCAAAAAAGGAATGAAGAAATAGGTTAACTAGACCTGCGACATACTCAAAAACCCACACAGTAAAAATCTGAGGCAGTAAAACCAGCCTACCTTCATCTGCTTCATAAGTTCAAACATCTGCTCAGGTGGCAGACTGGCCACAGCTCTGCTGATGGACTCTGGGGCTTCCTGTGGCTGGATGCTATCTCCATAAGGAGACTCGATAATGGGGGCTCCTGTTCCTAAACCTGCGCCAGAACACAGAAACAGCAGACAACTGTAGCTTTGCACCAACGTCTCTCAATTGAATTGAACGCAGCATCTTAATTTGACGCTTACTTTTGAGCTCTTCCTTGTTTTTCTCACTGGCTGCGTTGTCAACACGGAGAGCGCGACCACTGAACTCTCTCCCGTTCAGGTTCCGCATGGCACTGAGGGCCGTCTCCTGGTCTTGATATTCACAGAAGCCATACCCCTTCGGCTTTCCTGTTTCCCTGTCATAGACTAACCTGAGAGCAAGACACTTGTGTCAGTTACCGTCTAGAAATTACTAAAGCTAAGTGTGAAATCCCATTCAAAAATTCTACGTGATGAATAACATACACAAGGGGTACAAACTTGGATTGTTCACTTCAAAGTCTGTTTCACATGACAAAAATGTCTTCTGTATCTGGGGGTTGCAGCACATAATGATGGCTAACTTAACGGTATAAGAAAGTGAATGGCACCCTCTTTCACTCACCTGAAGCTCACAACAAGTCCGACTTCAGAAAAGATGTCTTTCAGCTGCTCTTCAGTGGCTTCATACGGAATGTTCCCAACTAATATCAATATGAGATAGCATGAGTAACATTAATGTGACCATAAAAATAAAAAAAATATTTTGAAATGTGGTCTCTTGTTCTTGAGGTAGCTAGTGTTAAGTTTGCTCGCTTGTTGCCAAGCTAACGGTAACATTAGCAAGCTATCAACGTTAGCAAGCTTTAATTCATTAGCTCCTGGTTCATTGACTTACTGTGCATTTAATGGATAAAACTGCCAATAACCGGACGACTAACGGCAACAAACTTACCAAACACTGAACGTAATGAACGATCAACGGCTGGGTCTCTACTCGCGGCAGCAGCGGCGGCAGCAGCAGCAGCGGCAGTTACGTTCGCCATTTTGGGAACACAAATGAGTGTGACACCAGGAAATGACACAATATCCGTTTGTCGGGAAAAGGCCACATTCAAATACAAACAGTGCGACCTTTCCTAACCTCTTGGTAGTTGACAGTATCCGCTATTTAGGATTTTTTTGTCTCTCTTAAATAATTAACTAGCTATGAATAATAATTAACGTCATTTGAAAGCGGGTTTCGCTGAACATCAGACAGGGTCAAAGTGGTCAACACAAACTAGACGGAAAAATAGATGGCGCTGTTGTCCGCGGTTAAGTTAGCTACTACTTTGGTCCGCCTGCCAGCACTGTGACGGACAAAAATATGAGACGCTATTAACCGATAATTTCGTCAGTTAAAAGTAAGAGTGAGTGGACGCATCCGTTATGCTGCCGAAGATCATATTTCTCTGCAACAACAGATTTGGTGAGTAATTAGTTGAGGATTAGGAAGCTAATTTATGTTTAAATTGCTTTTTTGCTAATGTTCTTAACTCAAAATTTAGTTAGCTGTTGGGATACAGAAGTTTGGATCGACAGTGAGGCCAGACAGGTGGAAATGAGGTAATTAATATCAACCAATTACTTAATTTATTAACTAGTTACACATACATTGGTATGGATTGGACTACCCTTGATGTTTGGCTGTATCTGTGTACTGCATGTAGTAAACCTGTAGTAAAGGTACAGAGGCTGGTACTCCTGGATAATCAAATGCACCTGTTCCCAGGGTGAATTATAATGAATTACTTAATGCATACATTTAGAGTATGCTTTATACAATAAAACATGTGTGTTAAAATATGGATAAATCAATTATATTTGTAAGAATTTACTAAATATTGTTTTAAAGCTGTCAATTTTTTTCCACCTCACAATTTGTGCCCTATTTTATCATAAAATTAATTTATATTTACTAGAACCTTTGTAAAGTACAAGCACACCTCGTTCATTTAGAGTTGTTACATCAGTATTTTGTGCTTAAAATTGACAGGAGCTCTTTTTATGGCCAGTAGATTCATTTTCCCATCATCTCCAGCTTTGTGTTAGAGCTTGTTTTTAAACATGGTTTTGCATAGTTTTATGTCGACAAATTGCTTGATTGACGCTACAAACCGCATTTTCTTTACTGGCACATTTAGTATTTGCTATGCTGTAATGCTCTGGGTACCATCTCTGATCTTAAATGTCATTAGTTGTTTTTTCTGCCAAGGTCATTGGTTAGTTGGTTGTTTGTCTTTATCTGAAAACCGATTTTTTATGAAAATCTGTGGGCATCGTAGGCCTTGGGCCATAAAACAATTGATCAGAATTTGGTGGTATGAACATAACATAGATATCAGCAGATACATATAGCAGTCTGAATGCTTGGGGTATGTTTGCAGAATCACAAAGTCAATTTACCTTAATATTTAATTGATATAAATGATGTATTTGGGCGTACTACCAGGTTGGAGTGTGAGGTTTTGCACCAATCTTTACTCCAACGAGTGTAGCTATCGTATGGATTTATATTATTTTTCTTAATTCACTGTCTACATAAAATATGAAAAGTGCTTAATATTTTATGGATCCCATTCGTTGTGAATGTAAACTGTGAAAACACCAGTCATGCGGAGCAAGCAGCAGCAGAAGAGTGTTTTCTGGATTAATAGTTTGGTCTACAAAATGTCGGAAAAATGTGATTTTTTTGTAACTGTGAAGCACTTATAAATTACTATATAAATAAAGCTTTGTTTACTAAAACAATTCATTTATTATCAAAATAGCTGACGATTAGTTTGGTGAGTAATTAGTTGGGGACTATGCTGACTATATGATCATAATTGAGGTCGTAGTTAGTGATGATGCTCTGCTGGACTGATGTTTCCTCATGTTTGTAAATGGATTTGGCAAGACACTTTGCAATATAATGTGTAATCCAGTTCAGCACCACTGCAAAGTTCAACCTCAGCAATAAACTAGTTAAAATGTGACCCTACCGGCAGTGTCAACCAGAACTGAACAGGTCAGGTAGAATTCATGGCTGTGGTCTTGTATTGTATTGTGTTAAATGCCAACTGAATGTATTTTCCAATCCTGCGGATGTTATGCAGCTTGTATGGTCACCGAAGTCAATGTTGATACCTTTATTTTACGGACAAGTTACCATTAAATTGCGGAAACGATTTTCAGGACTGAAAAATTCTGGTCCCACTGGGGCTCGAACCCAGGACCTTCTGCGTGTAAAGCAGACGTGATAACCGCTACACTATGGAACCAGCTGTATTACAGGGGCGCCAAACTGGTTCAGATACATGATCCGAGTTGGACATGACGTCCAGTACGGTCTCTGCGATTTGATAAAATGATGCCAGCATCGACATTCCCTGAACCCCCCCGTAACGTTAAGCGGAGCTCTCTGCGTCGTAACTGCAAGCTGCGGTTTAGCGCAACAAAATATCGGTCAGCTCGAGTCTCCCCAGTAGGTCATCTAGCTTGGCCACGCACGTAGCGTCACGTCTTTAGCTGCTGGTGTGTTTGGTTCAGCAGTGAGTCGAGCCCTCCTGGGACGGCTCGCTTTTGTGGCCGAGCACACGGTAACGTTACGGCAGCTAAAATCCAGCCACTGCCAGCCACGAGCTGCAACAACCGCGCCGGGCGAGCCGCCTACGTTTGTCCGTCTTTCCAGCCTGCAGTCTGCATGTCCTGGAAGTAACATACCGGGGAGTAAGGATTTCCGTTTGTATGTTTAAAAGGCTGACTTGTCTTATTAGCATGAACCCACTGTGCATTTTCAAACTTGTGATTTTAACAATAAAAACTTGGGGTAACGTCGTCACCCCATCTCACCATCCTAAGTCAGCTGCTGTGAATATGACAGCACTCAGTATATTGTCTCTTACAGAGAGCTGTCATGAAGTTAAAGTTGAGGCTGAGACATTATTGCACATGACAAAAATACCATATAATGCAAAAAAAAAGAAGAGAGAACAGAGAAAGTCAAATTATATTATCTATCTAATCTAATGTAATCTAAATTAAAGTATTTTGTTTATGTTTAATATTTGCTGACGCACAGCCAACCTCACTGCTTGTGTGTTAATACAACATGTTTATAGTAAAGAGTTTATGAAGCCCGTTTCTGAATATGATCAACAGTTGCAAAGCCCTATGCCATAAGCAAGTTAGGCAGTAGTTTTCTGACCTACAGGTAGCGCATCAGTCACCTTTTTAATGCAAGGTCATCATTAAGGTCATCTTAGAATAAGGGCTGTAAACTGGAGAATCAGTGCATTTGACCTAGATCCGCATCTTGAGCCCCATCTCCCCTCCTCATACAGATTTTTGTTTCCAGGCTGCCGTACGCATGAAAAGGCGCACATTCACTCCTCTCACTCGTTCCTCAGAGTGCTCCTGCGCTGCTGTCAGTTATATCTGCGAGTGTTTCTGCTGTGGTCTCTGCATTAAATGTAAATGGATCTGTTAAGAGCTCAAAACTGAATTTCTAAGCTTCACAGTTGCAATTCCCCTGATAACTTCTGCTTTGAGATATTCTGGCTGTGTGTGCGTGTGTGTTAACCTCTTTCTCTCAAGCTGTGGGCTTTGAGTGTGTTTGTTGCTGTTTGAGGAGCCTTAAAGTGTGCATCAATCAAGCAACTTTCCTATTCAAAGTCTCTTTAAATGTCCATCTCGCCATAGTTCACTGGTGCGGGCGTGAATTCAGCGGCAGCTCATTGTGACGTACAATTTTTGCACCGAGTTTACTTCCTCTCGTGAAATTGTCTGCATGGTCCTTCCATTTTTAGTCATTTTGACTGTAGCTCTCCAGTTTCCTTAGGTGCGAGTGAGGGAAGGGCAGAAAGGCTGCATTGGAAAATGAGGGGATGACAGCTGCATCTATTTATCATGTGGGGTACAATAGCACACCTTGAGAGGCAGCCAGAGCTTGTATTCTCACTGATCCTGGCTCCAATACTGCGGGCCAGAATTAATAGACAAGCCAGATTCATATGTGGCAGGATCAAAATTCAAGAGGCTCTAGATGTATTCCACAAGCTCTGAATTTGACTGACATGCAATATGGTACATGCATGTGATACTAGAAAGCAATTATTTACTGGCGTCCAACGACATTTAAAACAAAAGATGAATAGCTAAGCAATCATGAAAGATCAATGTGAAGCTCTAACTATTAATTTCATTCATATTTAATCTGAGTATTTTAGTATCCGAGTATTTCCTCCCTTGATCAATTAATCACTGTGAAATATAAGAAAAATGTGAATAATAGTGAAATATGTCCATCATGATTTCTTAAAACCCAATGTGACATTTTCAAATAGCTTATTTTGTCTGACCAACAGACCAAAACCAAAAGGTACCCGCATTTGATAAGATGCAGCCAGAGAATAATTAGCATTATAGCTTGATAAATGATTGAGAGATGAGTCAGTAATAAAAATGTTTGCTGTTTGATTTTCTGTCAATTAACTAATCAATTAAATGACTAATTGTTGAAGATCCAAATCTGTGCTCATAGTCTTCTAAACAAAACTCAGGCTTGTTTCCGTACATCAGACAAAGCAGTAAATAGTCCTTTATGATCTTATTTTTGAAGTTTTAATGAAATCAGTGTCCATGTGGTGTGACATGACGTGACAGTATGGGTTTTGGCTGCAAATCGCCTGACTTTTCTTCCATCAGAATTCAATTAAATGGCCTTCAGGCTGCCCTGTACAGTTTTCTTGTCAACAAAGTTATGTTTACATGTTTACATTCAGTATTTCAGCAAAAACTTATTATGTGTCCTTGAGGTCTAAAAAAACCACGTAATATAAATTTTTTTCATCTGTATTTGCTTCCCGTCTTCTTGCCTTTGTTATCTCATTGCTTTATTAAAAATTCCCTGTAGAAGTTTGTGTCGGGCATGAACACGAACGTGCAACCAGGAGGTGTTGTACTTTAAACGCCCGTGTTTTGGAGATTACAGGCACAGTGAATTCAGATTTTTGTGGTAAACCACCTGAAACTACAGGATCACATTCACACTTGTCCAATTTCCAGTCATAAAAGTCTAATGTGTTTGAATTAACCACGACTCCTTTGAATAATCTGAGCTTCAATAGGCGAAGGATGCCCACTGTCAGTGGTAACCGTCCTTGTTTGGTGCAGAGCAGTGCGGACTCTCTACAATCAGACATCGTGACTAAATTAGTGCTACAGTGGGACTCTCTACTGTGCAGTGTGTTCCCAGTATAACAGGGAACACCGTTTGCTGTTACACGCCCGTGGCCGTTTTGATAGCCCTCTTCTTGCACACACTTGTGATTCCAATAACTCTGCAGACCCTGCAGAGCCTCTGTAGACAACCTCACTCAACACATACAGCACATGCTATCTCTGTTAGGAGTATCCACCTCCTGAATGTCCATCTTACTCTTAATGGTCAAATTCATGTCCTCTTCCTTAGAAATAAGAACAATCGCCTGCCTTTCTGTTTCAGACAGTGGCACATCTGGTATAAATAGTGGGTTCGGTAAGATTACAAAAAACATTTTATTAATAAATCTTAGTGGTGTCTGGCCCTGTAGGTAATTTCAGTTTTGTGTGCCAGTGTTTTCAAATACCCTCCTTTAAAACTTCTGACACCACCCCAATAGAATCAGGGTGAATACAGTTTCATCTGTGCTGCTTAGAAAGTTTGTGAATTACATTTGAAAAACTGCAGTGTCCCAGTTACTCGGGATAATCCACAGACCTCACTGTCAACAGTCTCCATAGGGTCTGTTTCTTCACTAGAAAGTTCAGTGTTTCCAATGAAGATTGCTCACAGTGAGGTCTGAGGATTATCCGCAGTAACTGTGGTATCGTTTCAGGAAATACCTGCAGAACCCATTCGTGCACTCTTTTTAATGGGCGACGGCTGCAGCACCACTTCAATGACAGTAGTGTCCATTTATGGCAGAGGATCTGTCAGGTAATGTCCTGTATCTGTGGCTGTTGTCTGTAGAGGCCTTTAGTTTGCTGTGGCGCCTCTGACTGTGCTGCTTTACGTGAACATCTCAGGCACTGCTCCAGTATCGTCTCTTGAGGCACAGGGAGCATGGCTCGACCTTAACGGTGCAGATGAGCTTCAAAGGGCTAGTGAGACCATGTGCACTGTATCATAGACTTGTTGCACTGAGATGTGGCCTACCTGACCCTAGACCACTGCCTTATTCCTTCTTGGCATATTCTCACATCCCACCAGTTAAGTCTTGAGCCCTTTAGCTGGGCCTTTACCTTACTAACAGCAGCCCTGATTTGTTCACTGACATAAGCTACTTTTACAAGCCTCTAATAAGTTGCCAGGATGTCCTGACCTCAGGTGTCCAGCCCAGGTATCTCTTTAAGTGGTCTGTGAATTACGGCAAAAGAGTTCAACAAAAAAAGACAAGAAAACTTGATTCAGAAGAGCTTAACGTGCATCTCTGTCACTGATGATTATTAGACTTGTTTGTGCTCCGGTGTTTTTGCCCGACTCCTATATTTGTACTTTTGGAACATTTAGTTTGTCTCATTTAGTCTGTCTATGTCATGTTGCCAAGAGAACAAGGACTAGCTGCTTCTGATCCGTTTACCATATATGAGCTCCCCTCAAACACCTTTACAATCTATGATTCATTAGTGCCACAGGTTTTGCTGACATTTAGAGGCTAAAATTTCTGCTGTTAAAGACGCTCTGCATGTATTAGATGTCATATCTGCAGGTGATGGCAGACACTGTGTATGTGATTTAATTTCGCTACACACAGACATCCCAACATCTAATGACACCTGTGCTCATTTGGCGTCTCTTCCAGCGACATTTTGCAATTTGATCATTAGTATTTTATTCACACAGGAAATGAAGAGAGGCTGTCTAACCCCTGTCCAAAGCTTTCCATCACAGCAAATCCATAACGACGCCCTTTTACAAAACATTAAACAACACTATACCAAGTATTACAGACATTGCAGCCCAACTGGTACAGGGTTTTTGAGGCTGATACCGATACAGATGTTTTAGAGTTTGAAAAGTCTAATAATGGTTTATCAGCCAGCATTGCTTTTCTTCACACATCCCATCACGTAAATATTAATTTTGATGAGATTCCCTAAAATGTGTGTTTTTTTTCAACAAGTGCAACCAAGAAATGTACAGGGCTGGACAGTTTACAGTGAAATTAAACTTGTTGCCATACTCTCTGACAAACTATACAATGACGACGCTGTTTGAAAGAACATTTTTGGCATGTGTGTGCTTTAGTTTCATGTATCGGCTGATGCATTCACCCATTTATCTGCAATCAGCTAACACTGGTCGATAAATTGGCTTGGCCGATTTATCTGTTGGGCTCCAGTAGAAACCCAGCAGGAGCCAGTGTGTGCAAGTTCACACTTCACAAGAGCTGGCTCAAAGTTCAGCTCTCGCAGATTAAAGTGAATTTGTTCATGTTTACAGTTCACAATTTGAAATTTTTAACTAAGTAAAAAAACAAAACAAAACTAGCTCTATACTTATTTCTTCCATTTTAAATTGAGCTGCAAAGGCTACAGATCTCCCACAGTGTACAAGTCTGTCTACATGTTGCAAGTTTAACTTGGGTGGAGGAACTTGCAGCTGTTGGCTCGTGGTCTTAACGTTGGTGAATAATTTCTTGTGGTCATCATTCACTTGCAGATAATTCCCAAGACTGGTCATCTCGATGTGTGCGTTCAAATTAGTTGCTGGTGTAGTTGACGTTCTGACGTTCTCTGTTTTTCAGAGCCAGCAGGCACAATTTGCAGAAAAATTTGAGATATTTTCCATTGGAATCTGTATAAATTCGTCCATAGAACTCCTTCAGATATTCACTGCTGCCTCTGAATTGCCTGTTGCACTGGACAAGCCGGCATGAACAATCACGTAGCAGCAATTTTTCCCCATAATTGCGACGTCATGACCCACCCTACTCTGCCTCTGTTGGCCACTGCTTGTTGCCTTTGCATGAGGAGTGAGATTGGTTAGGGCTAGGGTAAGAATATCAGGGTAAGCCAATCACAGGCAGAGTAAGGGGGGTCATGCCTTCTTCATCCAGGATGCCATAAAACACACTATGTGAGAATCATTAACTCTTGTGGGAGTTAACGATGCCCACTTTCATATTTATTAGTTGCAACCAAGCAGCAACCTATTGGGTATTTTAAATAATGCCAACACATTAGTGCCAAAAACTGCAGTTCCCCAAATGGCCACTCCAAGAGCAGATTAATCTCCATAGACCCTCATATTAAAATGCACAACTTTACAGCAGAAATAGGCATGTTTACAACCTGAAAAATCAGTTTTGCTCTCTTTTGCTAATTTCCCATTCATGACAGCTGTACGGGGGTGAATTTTTATGTAAGTATTCTGAATTCTGCTAAGGTGTAAAGTTATGCATAATTGTCGGCGTGTCAACGTTTTAGCAGCTTCATTCAGCCCGCCTCAGCTCCACCCATGCTCCACCTCTTTGGCCATTTTTGGATTAGCCAGGCCCTGCCAAGATGGCAAAAGCCAGAGCTACTGTCACCGAGCTTCACAGTGGCTCTTCAGCAACATGTGGGTGATGTCACAGAGACCACGTCCATGTTTTATACAGTCTGTGGTTGCAAACGGATACTTTCAGTTCACTGTTCACCAAAAACACGAACACATTCAATGGGTTGTTGGTGTGTTCATGCACAACGCCGCCAGCACCTGTGGTGCAGGCTACACTTTCTCCTTTTCTTAGAGCACAGTTACTCGGCAGTCAAACATACTGTGTGTAAAGTGCTTGGTCAGTTATAATGTAGGTTTACTGTAACCTACATCTGAATGGTGCAGCTGTGTCATGTAGCGATAAATAAATAAGCATCATATCAGTAATATCAGAGGTAACAGTCGCTTCAGACAGGTGCTCTGGCTCAGTTGCCCCCCTGAGTTCCTGGGCCCCTGAATCTGTGCCCTGCAGGTTCATTCAGCCATTGAATCAGACATTAAATGCTTGATGTAACCATTGCCTAAGTTTGGCTTAAATAAGATACTGGGTGTACTTGCCAATTGTTAGACCCTTTGATTTTAAACACTTGTATTATCTCTTTCTTAAAACATGGTTGGCCCCATTATAAATTGAAGTCTGTGTTGTGCCATGATTTACAGGATATTGTGCAAGCCTAAATGGCAAAATAAGTGCTTTTGATATTGTGGCATTTAAACAGTTTGCAAATGGTGATTTTCAGTGTGACTGCAGACCATCAATATATCGTTCGAGTAATGTGAGCTCCGTGTAATTGGACTTGACACCTTTTTAAATGCCATCCAGGCAGAATATCTAAATCTTTGTTTAGGGGGCTAAAAAAGCGAGACAATGCGCCCTAGAAGGACTATTTATGAGACTCCAGCGAAGTCCCCTGCAATTAAAGATTCAAACCCACCGAGCACCAGTCTGTTTGTTATTCACCTGTAGGGCTTTACCCGGCGCTAGGACCCAGGGTGCGCGATTTTCATCTCCAGCTGCTGCAGACCGAAAACTGGCAATAAGGGAAGATCGCGAGGACAAGCCAAAATTGCATACTGTATTCATTCTACTTCAAAATCACATCCCTGGCCCCGCACGGACGCCCCTGTGGAGACAACAATAGCTTGTTGCGCTGTGTGCAGGCTTTGTGGCTGTAGACAGCTCGGAGCGCAAGGTAAGACGGTGCAATACCATGCGATTACTAATAACAAAGGCGTTACGGGCGAGCAGGGGGCATTAAAGGGGGCATTGCACAACGCTATTGAGGGCGAGTAAAACTCTGCCAAACTTTGACCTGGATATCTGTATTTTCTAGTTGCTGGCGTGTTGCGGGAGCCACAGTAGTTGCGGTGATGTCTCGCTGTTATCCCACGGCATTATGTAGGATCGTGTCACATGTATGGACAGCCAAGTTGTGTATCGAGATGACATACTTGAGTCTGCTGTCCATGCGTGTCGGCTGTGGATGCAGCAGGCTACCCAGCCACTGACACGGTAACTGGATTTGAAGTGATGCGTTTCAATTTCGGACAGATATTTAACATCAGCTGGACGGCGCATCGGGCCATCCATTAACCTGGCAAATAGGAACATCACCCTTCACTGTTTCTGTGATCGGCTGCCATCCTCCCCCCGTTTATTGTAGAATAATTCATCACTTATACCAAGATGGAAGAATATTGCGCTTGATTTTTACTCAGCGTTCACCCCCCCGCCGCCTTCCCAGCCTCGACATTCAATATTGACCAGGTGAACCACGAACTTAGACGGGACATCCTCGTCGCTGTAAACCATGGCGGCCTAAATAGGGTCGATAATCTTCAATATGACTCACGGAGAGATGACCATGTATGCCCACTTTGAAGGCGACATTCTTCAAAAAGCAGGCCTTCGGAATAAACAACGTGCCTTCATCTGTGCTATATCGCAGTTGTCATAGTGCATGTGCCACATCCCTGCTCGGGAGATTTATAATTGCATGCATAACAAGTTTTTTTTAACCCCCACAGCTTCAGACATCCGATGTGGAGCCTGTGAACCAAACTCGTCTATAATTGGTGAAGCCCCGAGCAGCCGGTCACTACCGGGATAGCTCTTGCGCGGTCGTTGAGGTCTCCGGGTTACCCCGGCTCAGACACAATGCGATGTGTCAGCTGCCGACTTTGTGATACTCCCGCATTTATGCCGACACGTTTCTCTACTGCGCTCCTCGGCTTTTTTCACACCGATCGGCGTTTTTTGGCTTCCCAATTTCACGTTTGGCCATCTGTCAACGATTTGGCTGCTTGCACGCAGCCATTACTGAGCGAATGGCGAAGGGCATGTTCGAAGCTCCCACACGCCGATCCGCTCCGCGATAGGCAGGCAGCGAAATAGTTTGAGCTCGCGCTGCTCTCGGCGGACGGACGGGATCGTTTGCCCTGCACCGCCTTTAGTGGTCAGGGACGGCACGGATCGTTCACGGTAGTAAACAAACTCTTTCAGGCACACGACGATGTGAGCCTCGCTGTGTGAGCACGGTTATTTCCTCACCACCACAAGTGTTGAGAAAAGTAGGAAATTTGTTGGCCTAAAGGAGCGGATACCCTTGTAAACAGCAGGCCTGCACCGCTTTCAGGATTCAGGTAAGACAAGTGGCCTAATTACAGCAGAGTAACCTGTGCCGCTTAACTCCCGTGCCAAAATGTGATTATGGAAAAGGAGAGCTAAATATCCTGTGGGTGTTTATCTTTGGGGGAGAAACAGACTAAGTGCAAATCCTCTGCAGACCGAACAGACTGATTTCATGCTCCAAACTTTTATCTGTTCAGCTGTGTGTGACTGGGTGTAACAGATGTGTTGTCATTCGTGTCACCGTTGCAGTGATGAGTTGTTGGTCCCCCTGTATTGTTCCCAGCTCCTTTGTGCTTTCCAGCAGTCAGTCAGAGTTAAAGGAAGGAGAGCCTGACCTCATGTTTCACTGTGTTCACTTGTTCAAAGTGAAAATATTGACAAAGCTGTAAGCAAAGGTGGATTTTATTCTATTACAAATGATGTAAATATGATATTACCTCCAGGAGAGGTGCCTTCATATTAGAGCTGTTTCATGTCCATATTGCCTCATTCTGGTAGAATAACCCGCCTGTCCTCTGTGGTGTTACACTCAGCGCTGAAGCATGTTTGGATGATTTCAGTATGGATTGAAGGCTATTGTCTTGAATGGGCACAGCTTGTCTTGATTTTGTGTAAAGTCTGATAGAGAACTAGAATAAAAAAAATCTAAGCTTTATCCAAATTGCAGTTTTGCTCGGAACTCAGACTTCACTGTAGAAAATCATGTAAATGAATCCAGTAAAAACCTGATCTGACCTGACGACAGGAAATGTGATTTTGACACTCCGCGCTGCAAGATGTGAATGACGGCGAACTGAACATGCACTGCAGAGTGAGCAGCACTCGTTTTGTTCTTATTCATAATCAGTGATTATCAGTGGCCTTGCAGACTATATGTCTTCACACTGACTAAACCTTGGCCTGGAGAAACCAAGGAAATCATGGCGGACCTTACAGTTTAGTATTTGACATGAATCCAAGGATGTTAAATTGTCACGTCAGCGCATGAGTTGTCTTTATTTTGGATTAGTTGAATTTGAATCTTTTGGGCGAAGGACAGCAAGAATTTGAGGGAAATTTGCAGATGAGAGTGATAATATTGGCTCTTCAAAATCCTGATATCACTTTTGGTTTGCAAAGGAATGTGGAAATGGTTATGCAGCTCATATCATATAAGCCGGGCTAAGTAAAGGGAAAACTGAAGTGAGATTTAGCAAAACAGCCGCCTGTCACCTTGCGAGCAAATGTTTTCTTTCCAGAGCTTTTGTTATGGAACTGAAGCTCAACATTGTCAGGCGTAAGTTATATCCATGGCATCAATGCAAATTACCAAAACTTATTGTCAAACAACATGTCTCTCATAGTTCTGGGTTTTGAAATCCTCACAAGAATCAGGAGAAAGAGACTGTAGTGTGTCTCCCCCTCTTCAGTCTTCTCTAAGCTACATCAGCCTGCAGCCTACAGCATGCAACTGGAGTGCCTCCAGCACCCAGAGCATTGCTTCCCCATGTTAATTCCCCTGCAACAGACCCAAACCTCTCCCACTCTTATATATATATATACACACACACACACACACAATTCCGTTTAGCAGCCATCACCCACTGCCCTGACTCTGTTAATTGACCTGACCATCACTGAAACGCAAATACCGCTGAGTGATACTCCGAACCTCTTTTGGTTTAAAAAAACAAAGAAAACAACAACAAACAAAAAAAAATCAGTTTATTACTTCGTTACCCTGATAAGCCTTTTCAGTTTAGCGCACCGTTACACTCTTTGGTCGCGATCCCCCATTCCCCTTGAGCGGCTGGAGCCCGCGTTGCATGCCGGTACCTGCAGTCCTTACCCCTCCCAGCCTCTCCAGCGTCTAATCCTGGGCGTGGATAGCCGAGCACTACATCTCCCATGCTGTCACCCAGCACCCCTCTGCCCCTCGCTCTCGCTCCTCGCTCTCTCTCCCACCAGACTGGAGACTGGCGATACGAAACGGACTGTCTTGACGACCCCCCTCCCTCCCTCCCTCCTCACCCTCCCCTCCTCCTCCCTCCCCATCTCCCTCCCGCTCCCCCCACCCCCACCCCCCCGGACTTTTTAGAACCGAAAACCGTCGAGATTAGTGAGCAGCCGCGGACGGCAGAGGCGAAAGGCTGGACACGGCCGTATCCGAGTCGTGCCTGTTCGTCGTTCACATGCCATCTGGACGAGCGGGTTCGTAACTGTTTGTGTCATTAGACATCTTTTACCTCGCCTGCTCATTAGCCGGGGAATTATTGAATATGTCAGAGAGAGACAAGAGAGAGTCTTAAAGGGGGGGCGGAGAGGAGAGGCTCGGTGGGTCGGCGGGGGCTCCGCGAACGCCTTTTAACGCCGGAGTGCCTCAGTCAGTCCACCAAACGGGCCGATACGGGAGGCTGGAGCACTCCACGTTAGGTCGGCCGGGGATACATAACAGTAGCCCGCCTCAGCATGTGAGCCACCGGGAGCAGCGCGGCGGCTTCGCGGAGTCTCCGCTGCGCAGGGAGCTGGGAGAGCTCCCCGTGCTGGAGGTGGTGGTCAGTGGACTTCAACATATTGTTTGCCCCCCCGTTTTGTGGCCACTCCAGCAGCGCGAGTCTGTGTAATAAGTTGTGTCACGCAGCCGTCTGTCAGTTGTCCAGCTGGCTGCTTTCTTTTTTCCCATTTGCGAGCAACTCAATGTTTGTGTGTTATCAGTGAAATTGGCTTGTTAAAAACAAAAAAACCGGCAAACTGTTACTTTGTCGGCTGTTGTCGGCGGAGTTGTGTGTGTTTTCTGTGCGGCTTCGCGTTGATGTTGACTTACCTTATCAGGCGGAGATGTGTCACATTGCCACATTGTGTCCCCACGACGCAGCCACTCGTTGGGGGCTGGGGCGGGAGGTTGGGGGTATCTGCTGTCACTCGCCGTAATATACCCAAACATCGGCCCTTCATCGGCTCAGTCCACGCTCGTGTTCAGGTCAGAGGGGAAGACCGCTGAGCTCGTGCTCCTTTGCGGATGGAGCGATCACCTGAGAGCCGGCTGCCATTCCCTCATTACGGAGACTGCTCGCCATCTCCGGCGAGAGAAGCTTTCCAGAGTTTTTTTTTCCTTTTCCGCGCTGATACTCATAACAGAGCCTGTTTTCAGAGTGCCCCCATGCCACAGCGTGCACGCGGTCTTCACTGTGCACTTTTCGGATGTGACATTGGGACGTGTGGTCTTTTGTGTCGTGGGCTGGACGGTGAACCGGCCGGGTGAAAAGTAGGCTACAGCAGAACAATTTTGGTGTCTTCGAGGCTGGTCCCCCTCCTCTTCCTCCTCCTCCTCCTCCTCCCCTCTCAAAGGTACTGTCAGGCTGGACTTTGTTTTGTCAAAGCGCCGTTGCCCACGGCGTGTGTGCGGACTACTGCATACATTTATTGGCCTACATCAGAGCGGATGAATTCAAATGTTGTGGCGGAGTCGACCGCGTATGATCGCAGCACAAAGACAAACTAGCTGTGAGCAACTGTTGTACGGTAATGAATGCGGACCCTCCTTGCACTGAGCGGTATCTGCATCGCTGGATCCCTTTCAGTCCGTGTTTGCAGATTCCAGCAGAGATTGGCGTGTCAGTCATTACGTGCATCATATTCGTTATGTTTCACTGACTCCAGGGTGAAGCGGTTTTCCATTTCCCTAAAGCTTTGACAGAGATTTTGTGTTTTTTTTTTTTTTTTTTGCCTCATCGCTTTTTTGTAGTCGTCTCATCTACTTGCAGATGCGCTCGCCTGCGCTCACCTCTACCTGCTGCACACAGCAGATCTGGCGTGTGTCGCCGGTATATGAGTGTCTGAAATGGTTGTTTTCAGATTGCATCCAGTTAGATTGACTGTTTGTGCATCAGTGTTCGGAATTATGTGTATGGTAGGCATTGTTTTGTAATGGAAGGTATTCTGTTGCGAAAACGTCTTTTGTGTGAGTTTCTATTGGGAACAATGGGTGGAATTTCATATCTGATTTTAGATAAGACAGATGAGCACTTAACACTGCCTGACCCTTTCATTAGAACTGCATTTAACTGCGGCTTTATTAGTTAGCAGTGGTAGCCAGTAGCAAAACTTCCACTCACTTCCAGTTACTCTCTTTTCACTGGTGCGCGTGGCTGGGCCAGCACATAACACACTGAGGCTGCCGCTCACTAATAAAAGATCATTTGAGCAGTCACAGCTGATTGCCTCATGGATGGATTACTGAGTGGGCCTACCAGGCGCAGGCCCAGGGGCCCAAGGGGTCGCAGGGCATAAGCAAGAACCACTGTTTTAGTGAGTTATGTATAAGCATTTGTTACTGGAAAGCCGTAGGGCTCAGTCAAACCATCATATGTTTTTTTCCTAAAAAAGCTGCACAGTGCAGACTTAGGCTTTAAAAATAATAAGCACTGTGTTTGACTGCAGAACATCCCTGCTTGATGAAAGAGAACCTGCGCACTGATTATTTTATTAATGTTTTCCTATATTGCATGCATTAGTATTTCATATGATTGTATGTGGAGGGGAGTGTCAGCGTGTATCTGATGTGGCAGGAAGGTTTGAAGAGGATTTGGACAGCCTCTCTTCAGCTCCAGTGTGAACAAAATAGTTTCAGCCAGTAGCAGAACTTTAGAGCTAACCTGAAAAGTACAACGGAAAACACAAGTGAAACGGCTGCGAACAATGTGAAGGGGTTGATCTGGTATTTAGGAGTGGCCTTTTACGTGTGTCTGCAAGGGGCCCGTTGGCTCATAATCTGTCCATGTTGCAACTGATGCATTAGATCTCATTTCCACCACTGAATATCCCACTTTTATTAAAGATAATTTACTCTCTGGATCGATTGCTGATAAATTGTTCGTAATCTCTGCTTGCAAACAAATAAAACTAAAGGGAAGAGCAAGGCAATGGCGTTCTTAATGTCTGCTACCCTAAATTGTCTCCCCGCTCTGAGGAAATTGTAACATATCTGGCCTCCAAGCCTGTCTCAAAGAAAGGAAGTTTTCAATTTCCCAATGTTGGTTACTCTGAATTATTTGCTGTTGCGCAGAATAGGATTTATTTCTTCACAAAGGATTAAATCAAGGTCTGAACAGCACTGACAGCAATCATATTAAGTGTTCTTTTTCTTGTGTGTCCTGCAGCATATCACTGTATTTCAAGGAAAACTCTCACCTGACTGACTTCAGCTTCCCCTGAGGCATGTTGTGATAAAGAAACACCTATGCAGGTAATTGTTTTTTCATTGCAGTTAGATTACTAGATTAGAGCATCTTTCTTCGCATCTAATTAACACTGGTCTCATGAACTTATCTTATTACTCAGGTGGATCCTACACTAATGAATGTAGGGGATGGAGGCACGGTGAGCAGAGAGATCAATGCTCCAAATAAAGCGTCTGCTAGTATGGTGGGAAATCCCCCCCAGACGCTACCCCCTGAGTTCAGAGGAGATGTTACCCTCAGTCAGCAAAACAAGACCACTCCAACTACAGACTGTAAGACAGCGAAAGCCTGCTTGGACACTAGCAATTACAACCACAGCCCTGAGCTTTCCCCACCTGAACAGCTCAACAATGCACCAATGTCCGGCTCAGGCCTCACCGGCTCAGAGAAGAAAGCAGACAAAAGGGCTGAGGCCCCTAAACCCATGGTTGATGGCGCTGGGGTCTTCCCCGCTCCTCAGTGGTCAAGTGGTGTAAAAGTCAGTCGGGACGACTCACTCAAGCCCTGTCACAGCAACGTGACAGCCAGTAAGAAATCACACCCGCAAACACAGTCTGTGCAAAGTGTTCCACCTGGGTTTCAGTGCTCCGCCATGTTTAAACCAGTCCAGCCTGTTGCCTTCCTTCCTTCCACTAATTTTTCCTCTCCACTTTGTAAAATCACTATTCCACCAGCATTGGGTCAGATTGCAGCATTGAGAGAAGCCACAGCCAGTCAGTTTCAGAAAGACATTCAGCCTCAAAGCTCAGGTGTTGGAGGGACACCTCTCATGCGGACCTATCCCTATCCATTCTCTGTGGGCCGAACTCCAGCTGCAGAGAAAAAAGCTGGCACGTTGACGTCGAAACTTAAATCGAACCATTCATCTAATAAGAATGCCAAATCTGTGGGAGAGCATAAATCTTTAGCCTCAGTGGTAGCCTCACCAGCTATTGCCCTACCATTGCAGCACCCGTCATTAACTTCTGCAGCGCCCACCTGCTATACGCTGTCTCCCACTGCTGCCATTTGCTGTGGCTCTGCACTGGCCAGCATCACCTCTCAGAGCAGACTGATGAACCATGTGGAGAAAGGCAACAGCATAGACAAGACAGTCGTGGGGTCTCTTAAAACGACACCCCCCTCTGCTTCAGAGGACCACACAGCTTGCTCAGCGGAATCGAGAGATGTACCTCTTGATTTGTCTGCGAAATCGAAACGTCCAAAATGCATAAGTGACCCTCCAGTTACAATGATTGAGCCTCATAATAATGAGTTGAATCGAGATTTTCTGAACTCAAAGAGGACTCATTCTACAGCTTATAGCTCAGCTGTGCAGTACCCTGTCTTACCCAACACCCATAGAAATGGATCTCATCAAAAGCAAATAAATAGGCCTCAGAATCACCAGGTCCCAGAGCCCAAACCAACCTGGGGTAAAGGATCTTCACAAGACCCCATAAAAAACATCCCGGGAACTTATGTAGGCGTGGCTAGCCCCATACTGGCCTCTACTCTGCGGGGCAAAGATGGAAAAGGGACGTTTGCAGATGAATTTCAGAGTTTTGCAAAGCAGGAGTTTATATCTATAATTGACCAAGGAGAACATCTGGCCTCAGGAGGAAAGAAGCCATCCTGTCTGATGAAGGGCACCCAACATGCTCACAGCGTCAAGCATGTTAAAAACACCAGCACAGCCATAACTAAGAACTGTCCCTCTAAGGGAGCCCTAACGACGACACTCTCAAGCTCTGCCAATGCTCAGATTCATCAGAAAGCCGGACCCGGCAAAACGGCGGTGCCATTCTCGACCACCGTTGTCAACCCAGCTTGGCAGCCGCCATCTCTTCTTCCGCACCAAACCTCGTCTGTTCAGAGAAAAATCACGCAAGGATCTCCAAAGACCAAGGGCGCCACGGTGACGGAAGGATCTAAGTTTCAGAGTGCCCACCACAGCCCGTCCAAACCTGAGGACGATAAGTGGGAGAGAATCAAGTCTCCCCTGTCGAACCTCGCGTCCATCGTAAAGCAGCAAGCTCTTGAAACAACAGCGCTGGCCAACGAGGGTAATACTCAAGCCTCGCCTGTCGCATCGAGAAAAGCTGATGTTCTGCATCCACTCACTGGGAGCCAAGACACCCAACCTAAGCATACACCTGCTTTTGAATACCCACCATACTGGTCTGTGGAAAAATGGGCTGGTGTGCCATCTCAAGGGGATTCAACTCAAGCTATGAAGAGACACGAGAAGGCCCGCGCCGCAGAGCCTGTGGAGAATAATATCGAGTTAGCCACCAGTCAGGGAGAAGATGTGGGACTACAAGCGAAGCAGGGCTCCTTGAAGCCTCTTGCCCAGTCTCATCTCTTTGGGAGCAATGCGTCAACAAATGGGAACAGGATGGAAAGCAAACTAGCCCAGGTGTTGGAGGGGGAGATATTGAAGAAAGAAAGTGGGGCGTCAGACAGCCCTCCCGGTGACAAATTGGAGGGCATGGTTGCGTCTATTCTTACCGGCCAGTGCGCCGGGGGAGGCGACAAGTTTGAGAAGAAAACAAACGGAACCAAAGAGGAGTCGCCAACCAAAGCAAAAGCTGCTGCCATCAAACAAAAGAAGACGAGCCCGAAGAAGCCAGCGAAGGAGAAGTCACCAACAAGTCCATCAAAGAAAGCTACAGGAAAGAAAAAGAAAGACACAGAACACACTCCAACCAAAGTGTCCTGCCAAAACAAGGTAAATTATCTGTGTGTATGGTTATACGTCCTCTTAATGTCTAAAATATCGTTCATTTTATTATTATCTCCCTTTTATTCAATTTTAAGGAAATGTTTATGGTAGCGATCACCCTTTTTTAAAGATTTTAACCGCCGTATTTGCCATACAGAGCTTCCTTTCATAATGTTAAAGTACGACTTCCAAGGGCTTATTGGGAGTCTGCTACATGGTCTCCATCACCATGAAAGCTTTGTGATCAATAGCATCCAATACAGCGTCCTCACTCTGTCCCCTGTGTATTTCAGCAGAAGAAACAATGTGCACCTGTGCTGGAGCAGAGTCTGTCAGTGGGAAAACTTCCCCCACAGAGTAAAGAGCCGCTTCTAAGGGACAAGATCAGCCCCAGCAAGGCTGAGCAACCAACCCGCAACAAACCAGGTATTGTCTTTGTTTCTTACAATCCTGTGGCATTCACTGCCCTGGAAAGTTCGGACAGTGCGGACAAATTTCTGGTGTTTATCACAAATGTAATGGTGCTCTCAGATGTGTCAGACATGTATGCTTTTGTACAGCGTACAGTCAGACTGGGTTTCTCATAGCTTTGGCTCTGCAGACAAATAGCCTGCAGTCCGCCTCAGTAGGGTGGCAGTTTGTGAATTAAGCAGGCAGAAAATGTCACACGTATTGTCTGAGTGGCATTTTTTGGATGTCTCAGTCATACTTCTATGCGCAGGAGCTGGTGTGAGTATAACAATCAAATGTGATTTAATCAGTTACAGATCGCGGCAGCAGTCCTCAGAGTGAAGAGGCTCCCGTGTCTCTCAGTGGCTCCGCTGTATCCAGTAAGGAGGCCGACACGGCTGAGTCCTCCTTCCCCAGACTGAGGAGAGGACGACGGCGAGCTGATGAGGCTCGACTCGACCTCTGGGGTTTCGCAACGCCTTCCCCTCCACCCCCGCCGATGCCTCCTCCCCCGGCCTCCCTGCCGCCCGCACTGCCTCCCGCCCAACCAGCCCGCCGTCCAAGAGGGAGGCCCCGCTCAAACCCCCTGCCAGAGCGAGCCTTTCAGGGCAAGGGCAAGGCAGCCAGCACGGACAGTGAGACGCCCAGCCATAAGAAACGCCGGCGCTGTCGTAACAAAAAGTATCAGACTGGGGAGTACATCACTGAGAAAGACAAGCTGGAAGATGGAGAGCGCATCAAGGAATCTGACTCCCTGAGACAGGACAGTGGAATTCCAGCAGGTACGCAGTTTCTCTCTAGAGATCAGTCACGTTTTCAGTTAACTGTTTCCAGCCCAAGTTTTAATCAAAAGGCAGCTGTTAGTTACAGATATGATAAAGACAATTTACAAGATAAAGTTATGGTGTAAAAACTCCAAAAACCGAGTCTTCTTAGTATTTTTGTACATCCAATAGCTGATTTTGTGATTAGGGCTGCAATTATTAGTCGATTTGTCAGTAAATTAATTGACAGAAAATTAATTAGCCACAATTTTATAATTGATCAATCATTTAAGTAATTTGTGTAATAAAACCGTGAGGATTTGTTGCTTTTCTCTGGTTTTACGTTTGTGTGAACTGAACATTGTTGACTTGTGGACTGTTGTTTGGACAAAATAGGGCTTTTAAAGATGTAAGCTGGTGGACATTTTAAAGCCCAAACCTCTGACATTTAGGAGATCAAACATTCATCAATGAATTGTGAAAATAATCAGTGGATTGAATTATAACGAAAATTCGTATTAGTTGCGGCCTTTAACAATGTAATCATTGTTTTAGTTCTTGAACTACACCAAACATTAGACTGTAACAGCCTCACAAATAAGCCTGAATTGTTCTGTTTTAATACCATTAGATATTAATCCTTTTTTGGCTGCTAACCAGACTAAGTGACAAAACATTTGGCTATGCTGGCTTGTGATGGCCATTTGTCATTATTTCTGACGCTTCATAGACTAAATGATTTTTCATTCTCTGAAAACAAAAAATCTGATGAATGAATCTGCACTGACAATAGTCACTGGGTTTTTAGGAATCGGTCACTATAAAATGAAATACATATATAAACGTTGAATTTTACATTTCTGTGTTTTTGCCCTAGATATTTCACCTAAATATATGGTTTTATTATTTTCTGAACACCACAGGGAGGCAAAGGTGGTCAGATTCAGTATCTGTGAGCCCTGAGTGTGTTCATATAAATAATCAGTTTAGGAATTAAGGATAAATGATTTAGAACTGACCATAATAAAGCTTCACAGGAGGCTTCTGTGGTTAAAACATATGTAAAAGACATGGGAAAATACTTTCACATCTTCAGTGGGAAAGCAGTGATAGCACATTCAAAGATTATGAAGACAACATACTGTATATATGCCATTTACATCTTATATTCCTGTACCTGTTGATGTGGGTAAGACACATATCATGAGCCTTATATGTGGAGAATTTACAGAGATGTGGCAAACCTGAGCACAGGGTTGCAGAAAGCAAAGCAAAGTGGCTCGTAGACTGCAGTTACCCTGTTACAGCAGATAAGATGGCTAAGCCAAGGGCCATTGGTTCAGGAAGTACCACTCTGTCTGATGTTGGCACAAAACACCATCTAAAATACACCATGTTCCATGTCAGGCTCTGCAGACCTATAGTGGCGTCAGTACTTCACAGATAAAATGTTTGATGTTGAAAGATTGTTTGTGAATATTTCATTTTGGTACTGCTCGGCATAACCCCCAGGCCAACTTGTCATTACAGAGCCACAGGCGGATCAGTGTCCGAGTCCCACTGCCTCAAGTCCCGATCCTCCTCCGCGGAGACCCTCGTTCACTCGCTCGGGGTCGGTCCGCTACCAGGAGAGCGAGGTGTCTCCAGAGTGCAATGACAAGCCTTCAGGGAAGAGAAAGTTCAAAAGCAAACACTTATGTGACAATGACGATCAGAAGGTGAGTCGCTTTGCTGATGCTGTTTGTGGACTTACAGCATGTTTCAAACCATACAGGCCTGATAACGTACACGGTGCCATGAATATATTAGCTTACAGTGCCCTCCTGTGGCTAGATAAATGCTATGTTTGTCACATTTACGATGGCAGCAGGTTTTATACTGCACAGGTCCTTGATAAGTGGAACCCATTGCCTTAACTTGGCAATGCATTACAAGAGATTCCATTTCACACAGCGCTCTAATCAATAACTCTGTATTTTAGATTAAGACCAAACGCAGCAGCTTGGGCAAACGTGGTGCCTCACTCGCTCTGGATGATGATGGTGCTGATGTAAAAAGAACAGCTAGCCCCCCACCCACCCCAAAAAGTTTGCCGTCATCTCCATCTAATAAGAAAGGCTCATCGGGAAGAAGCAGCGGTTCAGAGTCTCCCCCCAAAAGGCCCATTCCCCCAGAGGTTCGCCGCCTGATTGTGAATAAGAATGCCGGGGAGACCCTGCTGCAACGTGCTGCACGCTTGGGCTATCAGGTAGAATTTACATGTTTTGTATTGCTAGCATGAATTAACTGCAGTAAACCTTGTGCCCCTTTGAACCGTGTTGTCTCTGCTGCTCTGTTCTGCAGGACGTTGTTCAGTACTGTCTTGAAAAGGACATCAGGGAGGTCAATCGGCGCGATAATGCCGGTTACACAGCTCTCCACGAGGCGTCCTCTCGAGGCTGGACTCAGATTGTCCAGATGCTGCTGAAACACGGCGCCGACGTCAACTGCAGCGCCCAGGACGGAACACGGTGAGGCTTCGTGGTGCATGATTTAGAGTCGTGGTGCTGGTTAGTTGAATTTATAAAAATCATTTCTCCTGTGAGGACTTTGACATATTTGAAGGTTATTTCTTGACCTTCGCAAACAGTATGTGTAACAAAAAACTCCACTTAACGTTGGCTTACTTACCATCTGTCGCATCTCACAGTCTTTGTTGAGCAAATGAAGCTCGCTAAGATATCATGTATGGTCATGTTCGTATAGTAAACACATGTATTGCATTTGTTAGAAATGTTTTTGTAATGGAGCGATGTGTATTTTGTGGTTAAGAATATTAAAATCAAAATATTATGGTTGCATGTCTTGGTGAGATGTTTGGCAAGACCTCCTGTTGCCTGTTTGGGCCTGTTTACTTTTACAGTTGAACGGTTACACAGATTTGAATTAATCATAGGAAAGTATTAGAAAGTTATTCTCACTTTTGCTTTACTGTAGTGCATTTCTCACATAAGAGCATATACAACATGTTTGCAAACAGATTCAGATGTGGTCTACAGGTGTACAGTCCCTGAAGGGTATTTGTGTTTTGTTCATTCTGTCTTTAGGCCTCTTCATGATGCAGTAGCGAGCGATAACCTTCCAATAGTCTGGCTGCTTCTGAACCACGGTGCAGACCCGACTCTGGCCACCTACTCCGGCCACACACCGGTCAAACTGGCTCACAGTCCGAGCATGAAGACCTTCCTCACAGGTAGCTCACGTTTTTTATCAGCCACCTTTGGATAAACAGACACAACGCTGTTTTACTCCGGGCTAAATTCATTTCTCACATCATCAAAAAACACTTCAGATACAATAAACAACACATCACAAAAGCTATAATAAAGCTAATTGAAATGAGACACGGAAATAAATAATAAAACATGTATTGCCAACTTTACAGTCACTCAAGCAGTGTGTCAACACATTAATACGCTCTGTGCACACTCCCACTGCATCACATTTGGCACAGTGAGCAATTGACAGTACAGGCTGCATGCAGCATACTGTATATGACAAATGAAGTGAAAGATATTACTCCACATGGCATTAACTGTTCAAGCTGCTTGCTTTCAGACCTGTGACTCAGATTCTGTAGCTGTTTCATAGCTGACCAAAATTGAAAATGTTGCCCAAGTTAAAGGAAACGCTGGAGTTTTAGCTGCTGCACTGAAAACCCCTTGAAGGACCAACAGCAGCACAGTGAAAGTTAACCTTGACACCTTGTTTGGAGGTTTGAGTTCAAACTGATCCAAAATCGCTGCAGGTCTTCATCTAACCAGATCACCATGACTTCTCCTCCTTTTCCTGTTTCTCCTCTGCAGTGTGTCTTTTTTTTTAAAATAATCTGCTGAATTTTTATTTGAAAAAAGCTGCAATAAAGTAATATGTTTATATTAGTATATAGAAATCAATATAAGACTTGAGTCTTGTCACAGGCAGTTTAAATAAAGCTTTCACGCTAGAAAAACATGTATTGTGTGTTGTAAAAGCTTCTAATGATTTGATCAGTAGAAAAGCCAATGACTGGTCGAGGAAAATGCTTTAAATTTACTTCCCCATTGTCAACCTGAGCCATAACTGAGCCAGGCAAAGTTTCAATTACACATTTGGCTTCCTGGGAAACTTCTGGCCTGTGTGACTCTCCCTTGCAGGTCATTGTGCACCAGAGGGAAATCCTCCTGCAGCTTTTCATAGCTTTGTAGTTTATTTTCATGGTGTTGCCCAGTTTTCAGGGTCTTTCTCCAGCACTCAGCCAGGTTGTGGAGAGCGAGGAAACATCAGTCAGCAGCTGTCGCTTCGCTGCTACTGGTGTTTCTTTAACTGTCAACTTGGCGGCAATATCAGTGTTTACTGGAGAGCATTCGCCTCACACATTGCATCTCAGGTAAACAGAGAGATGATGGCTCAGCAGCTAATACAGCTGCACACACGCACAGCTCTGATGCCCAGTTTTCTTTTTGCATTGGAAGCCACAAACAGCCGCAACAAACAGAGTGTTTGACAAAGACAAACTGCTGCTTTAGTTAAGTTTCTGATACCCAGCACTGGTTTTTATATTGCTTTTGTTTTTATTTAAACTACTGCAAAAAGCTATCGGACATTTTGCTTGGTCCTGACAAGGGGACAAGCATTAAAGTCAAGGCCTGTCTTCATATTTTCATAGATTTACACATCAGGAACATCAAGGAAATGCAAACTTAACTCTAAATATAACACACAACACTGTTTGTTTCACAGAATATTTCACAGACCTGGAAGGCCGAAAGGAACAGGATCCCAGTTTGCCCTGGGATTTCTACAGCAGCTCCCTGTTTGGTAAGAAGCCTTTAAATTATAGCTGGATCTGTCTTTATGTCTGCCAATCAGTCAGTCCATTGATCAAGCAAATCTTCTATTCCACTTTGCGACTGAAAGCTCATTCCTCCTCCGAGGAAGACGAGTTGAGGCTCATTGGGCCAATGACCAGGTTACTGCAGGGAGATTATTCTGGTTTTCAGGCTGAGCTCAGGCTCAGCCGTCGGGAGGTGGAGGGATGTTAGCTTTGTGTACCAGCGTCAGTGTTGTGTTGTAAACAGCCACAGGGAGCCAGTTCTCCAGTGGAGGGAGAACAGGATTAGAGTTGCATGGAAGGACTAAAGAGATAGTGGACTGCAGCCCTCTGGATAAACTGTAGAGACAAAAAGAATGACGGTAGAAACTTCTATTTGCCCCCGCATCGAGGACAAATGTCTATATTCTTCTGTATTAGGTTTTTTTTATTTATTTTCCTCCTCCAACTGCTCTCATCTTAAAACTATACCTAGAATAATTCATCTAATTAAAATTTAATGCTTTGGTAATAATAAAGAAAAGAAAACCAAGTTTTCACAATGTGCATTCAGTTACGTCTATTATTCTTAATTTATTACATCAGTTTATCACCACTCTGCTAATCTAGGTTTTTCCCCATCTAGCTGCATATATTTTATACATGTCATTGGTTTGTGCAATTTATGTTCTGACTGTTCCAAGTTTAAGTCATTTAACTTGCAAATTATTCTCTTTTCGTGTTGAAAATATAAATCTTTTCATGGAGGATGATCATGCTCACCACCGATGGGTCTGCACATTTTAAATCACCCATAATACGGCCTGCATGTCCAGCTCTGCTGTCATATGACAGTCTTTCCTCCCTAACAGCATTTTTCTTAATATATTAGCAGCCCTGATGCCATTTTTTGTTTAGTTTGTTAATGTTGCTTGTATATCTGTGAAATATGAATGATTTAACAGTTTAAATGGTTTAATTTCTCTCCTTTATGTTGTTTCTGGTGATGCCTTCTCACAGAGTGTCTGGAGATAAGGATAATGTATCTGGCTCACTAACTTCCCGTCACAGAAAACATGAAGCTTTAAACTATCTGTTCCATTGTGGCTAAGTCTTCATATCATTAGATGCATTGAATTACACTCTGCTTACTGTCACATCACCTTACACTTAAATTGATTAAAAAAAACACTCCAGCAGGAAATAATCCTTCAAGATATGTGGCCATGTGTTTCTGTGCAGGGTGTGATTAACTTCAAGCTGCGACTGACATCATAAAGTTTGTATTCCTTTAACTGATCGCAGCGTCATCAGCAGTCATTCAGTCAGTGAATGGACTGTCCACTAGAGGGCGTCGAAGCCCTGTTCACCTAAGCAGCTCGGTCTGTCCGCGGGCCGTCTTCTCACCTCAGTGAACTTCCCTTCACAGAGACCGACCAGGAGCCGTGCTGGGACTTCTTGCTGTCCGAGCAGAACCAGGAGCTGGAGGAGATCGCAGCGGGGAAGACTGAGCCGGACTCGGACAAAGATTGCCTTCTGTTTGAGTTCTCCTCCGAGCCTCTCTTACCCTGCTATCATGTTCAGGTGTCATTAACCCAGGGGTGAGTTCACAAAGATGAATATTGTTAGCAAGAATCAATAGAAAGTAATGGATGCCACCACCAAGGCTGCACAATCCTCTAAAGTTTCAAGAAATTTCAATCTGCATCCAAAAATCACACATGGTAATGGCTGATTTTTAGACAATACCATAACCTGATAATAATAAGGTTGAGTCACATGCTTGAGTTATGGCTGTTTGAATTAATTCATTGACTCTTGCCACCTACAAACAAAACAAATTTTACTTTTCTTTGATTGTTTATGTCAAGTAACTGATGATAGAGATGATAGATAATGGAAATAGACTCGGCACTGTCTCAGTGATTTGTTTGGTTGGTATTTACATTGAGTACAGATGTAGATGAATAGTCTGTTAAGAAGTAAGCATGGTTTAGCTTGTTTAAATTTGAATACAGTGTGTTGTTACTCAGGAAAGGCTCTGCTGATACACGTAGAGAAAAATGCTTCGGTGTGTTGCAGCTCCTGCATATAAGTTCTAATGTGCACCTGGTGTGATCCAGATTGAAATTGATTTGAAGTGATTTAATGCAGTGCTGTTACAAAACCTGTGAGCGCAGTGGCTGAGATATCATGATGCTTTATGCCTAGTGTGGATCAAACTCCAAACAAGATGGATTCTACAATTCCCATATTGTATATAATCTCCATGGTTCGACCTGCCTGCCACGTTTTTCAAACTCCATGTTCTCAGTTTGCGTCGGATGGTTTTTGTTTAGTGTCCACCTTATCACGTCACTGGGTTTCTTTTCCTCACACTTGTGATCCTCGTGTGTAAAATTTGTGGAGTGCCCCCTTAAAGGACCTCACTCATTTTTAACAGGTTAAGCTGTAACTATATTGAGATTGTTGTACGTGGAGGCAGCCATTATCAAGAGAGGTGTCCCAATCAAAGTTTTTTGGCTGACAAAATGGCAAAGTTCAGTAAAGAAATGATCAAATTTGTTATGCCTCATTTTATCCAGTACCAATCCATTAAAATATGCTCACATCAGCCCCTGATACCAATCATTATAATCAGCTCTGGACATCCCTAATTATGATTACTGTGCAGCTGTGTGTTCTTGTGAGACTCAAGAATGAAGCGTCACCTGCCAAACAGCGATGTTTTCAAAGCAGGAACTCTGAAAGCGACGGCCTGTTTGCTTTTCTCTGTGTCCACATTTACTTCATGTTTGCCCTGCGTTTCATTTCCTGATATCGTAGCTCAGGGCTGCTTTTGTAGCCGTTAGCTCTCAGTCTTGATTTCAGAGCTTGATCTCAGCAGCGAGGAGAAATGCTTTTGAAGTGTTTTAACACGAAACTATGACTTGGTCTGAAGAAAATTAGCAGTCTACATGCTCACTGAGCTGGATTACCAGTCTGAAGGAACTTTCAAGTGTCTGCCAGTCGCCTTTCGTTCTCTAGAAGACTGAAAGTCAATCTGAAAAACCTGTCAAAAACATATTTTAAAGTTTTAATTGGGCTCAAACGAGTAAAAACTTTTAAATTATTTGGTGGAAAATTGTGGGATAAGATCATTAGTGTGTGGTTTTAATGAGTTGACTGCTTTGTGTCTACCCTACCTTCATCAGTTGTTGCCTCATACAGAGAGGCGTTTCTGCTAGGGTGGACAAAATAATAGTAATAAACACCTGTCCAAGTCTCAACAAAAACTGAACATTATAACATTCATGATTCACTCTCTGTTGTAATAGACTGCATTAGTTTTAGATTGGTGTACCTAATGAACTGCAGCCACTGAGTGCAGTTTCCTTTGCAAATGAGATCTTGATCCCAGTGAGACTGCTTAAAAAAGTTTAAGTAACACATTTTAAACTTACCCATGGTTTTTCATGTAATTTGTGTTGTAATCTCCAGTAGAAATGCTGAGGTTTCTATCTGATTCTCCAGAAAATCATCACTTACAACAAAAATTAAATAAGAAAATAATGTGTTGATTTGCAAATCTTAAATTTTGGGTTTCTTATTAATTACTTTAACCTTTAGCTAATACCGCACGTCTGCCTCTCTTGCAGCTTTTGCAACTGGTTCCTCCTGACGGACGTCCTGAAGCGCCTGAAGATGTCGACGCGGATCTTCCGGGCGCGCTACCCGCACTTGGAGGTGGTGAGCGTGCCGTGCGCTGAGCTCTGGAGGCAGGTATCGGTCAGCCAGGTGAGCTCCGCTCTGGCTTCGCCCTACGGAGGCAAAAACAGGGAGGAGGAGGAGGAGGAGGAAGAGGAAGAGGGACTTGTGGATCTGGTGCGATGTGTGCCAGAGCTCCAGAGACTACTGGGCTCCTCCATTCACATCCTGCAGGAGGACGAGGAGAAGGAAGAGGAGGAGGAGACACTGACAAACACAGGGAAGCCTCGCAGCCGATAGCCTCCCTCTCTCCGCGCTCCTCCGCAAACTGTCGCTTTCAAGCGTGTCAGCCCGAGTCCTTCCCTGCAAGCAGCAGCTCAAAGGAAACCTCTCCGTCCATTGTAACGAGGGTTTTAACTCCAGCTACAGTACAGACTTGACACTCCACCTATAACCTTTGACCTCAGACACAAGGTGATTAAGTGATCACAAGGACCTGCACATGTGAGTGGTCGGTGCTGGAAAGCAGCTTTCAGGTTCCTATCTATAGGTATATTTGAATACATGAGAACTATTGAGCAAACCGTTTTTTATTGATTATGTATGTACATGGTAGTGTATATGTATATCTTGCCATCAGGGTTAACACATTTGGTTATATAAATGTATTCTTGTGGCATAGGACGGATTATATTCAGGACTGTTTGTTTGAGTTTGTTCCTGAGGGAAAGCGATATTTTTCGACGGGAGATAATCCAAGGCTTTTATCTTGGTGAACTCTTGCGTAAAGCTAAGACGCTTAAGTCAGGGAGGCCACTGGCCCAGATGGTTTCTCTGTCAACCTGGGAGACCTGGAGACCTGCAGAGGAGAGACCACGGCACATAATACTCAAACATAATCACCCGCTCACATCAGAGCCTCATTTCCCCTTCCTCCTGCGTTTCATTTTTCACTCTTTCGTCCTCCAGAGATCGCCACTGGATGGACCTCTAATAGCTTACGGTGTTTATTTCTCCTCCACATTTCACAGAGTTAGCCCGGGCAGCACTGAGCGGTCCAAGTCCCCGCTCGCAGTATGAAATAATGTCTTTTTGGACCTTGAGATTGAGAGTTTGTTTACAGAACTGGACAGATAGTAGTGTTCTCCACTCCCCAGGTTGCACTCCTCCTGGACTGATACAGAATCCTGTGGATCTGGCTCAGAGGATAAGTCGGACCGTCTCCGGAGTCCAGAGCCTGCTCCTGTGTCCGAGGAGCTGAGACGCCCTTTTAACTGCAGCCACGACTGTCCCACCCCCCCAACGTCCCAATATGGTGTTTCCAGATCCCAGAGTGCTTTGTGTTGCAGTGTTTTATTTACACTGTTTGTTGTGCTTAATTTAATAGTCATTAATATATTTGACCTCTTGTGTATCTGACAAGCCTATCTATGAAAAAAATGCTTTGTATGGTTGGTGCTTCATTTTGAAATGTACTTATTAGGATCCCTTTATTCTGAGATTCTCCTCCCTCATTCAAAAACAGTATTTCAAACAAGCTAAAGTACAGTTTTATTGTACTGGTGCTAAAACAGATTTTGTGTTGACAATCAATGATGTTTTGGTTTGAAGTCACAAACTAATAAAAGATATTTAAGATGAAGAGACTTAAGGTGTAAAGAAAAGTATAGTTTAGTTAAAGAAAACGGGATACAGCAAGACTGAAAGACTGAGCAGTGTGTGAGATCTTGAAGAGCCTTTTATTTGATTCTTTTATAAGAAATCAACAAGAATAAAGCATGATTGTGAATCATAGTTTTTATCTCTTTGTTTTGTCAAGTGGATAATAATAGAATTGATCATTAGAATGACTTGAAAGCTCATCTGTTTTGCCTCAGACGTTTTACAGGACATTGTTTTAAATGACAGATTCGCCATTATGATGAAGGTCCAGGGTGTACACCATGCGATCACCGCGCCGCTGGTTCAGCTCCGGCTGGGTCACCTGTCTGTCGCTGCTGCATAAAGGTGAAAAAAATTGGAATAATTAAGATGTGTCATGAAGTAGAATGTGCACACTGTTCTCTATTTCCACATTTTTTTTAGTGGCACGAGGCAATGCACGAGCCACTATTGTAATCTCTCGTGTTTTTCTTCTTATTTTTCATTTTCTGACAGAATTTAGGTGTGTAACTAGTCCCGCAGCCTTGAGAAAACCCTCGCAAATATATCAAAACGTGCGGCTCGATCGGGAATGGTGTGCTATGTACTTATGGCAGGATTCATTAATAATTCACAAAGTTATTTGCAAAAAACTGTGAAAAATTTCCCATAAGAAATGAATGGGAAATTTCCTCAAACTTCAGCCTTTTTCAAGTTTCCGCTGCCCCGCCATACTTTCTCCTAGAGACTTAATTCAAACTTTAAAACGTAGATAATTTTGTCGGCTCGAAATGAACCTCAGCTCACTTTTTGATATCTCTTACGGTTATCGATCCCTGACCATCTGAAGACCATAAAGTTTCTCAAAAAATGCTCAGAATTTCTGCCCCTAGAGTGGGTGATGTCATCAGCTAGAGTGCGAGAGGCAGTGAGAAATCGCCTGAATTTTTTTTTTTTAATTGCCATAAACTCCAAACGATGAATAGGAGACACATAATTTTTGGATCCTTTTGTAGACAAACGTCTCTTCTCGCCTCTGATTTCAATTTTAAAGGGTTAGCTCCCACCAAATTTAAATAAAGAGGGATTTTGCACCAGCTGCAACACCTGATTCAAATGCTCAGCTCGTTACTGGGCTCTGCTGAGGCCTGATAACGAGCCATTCATTTGAATCAGGTGTGCTGGAGCAGGGATACATCTAAAACATGCAGGGCAGTGGTACTCCAGGACCAGGCTTGAGAAACAGTGGTATAGATAACACCAGCAGCCCCCTCGTGCCACCATCAAAATTTCGGCGGCACCGGAATTGTCTTGTTTTTATTTACTGTTGCTGTGTACAGATATAAATAGTATGTACATGTATATGGATGTATATACATATATTTACCCATATATGTATGCATATATGTGTGAATATATATAACATATAGCCAATGAATTGTGTGTGATTCAATCAGCAGGTGACTAAACTGAGAAAACATGGCTACATGTCTGTATATACACACATATATGTATATAATGTGGTTGTTGTTGCTGTTTGTGCCTGAAGAAGATCTGATTGGCAGAAATGTTAAACAGTAAATGTAAAAAACAGAGAGCAGCACGTGGATTCTACTTTTTGATATGACATTTTCTATTTGGTCTGGCAGCTGCTGAAGATGGTTTTTTTTTTTTACTTTTTTGGGGGGGGGTATTTTTTTTCTCCATGATAATTACCCTTCCTAAACAATGAAAAGCAGATTGGAATCTTGACCTAACAATCTCATTTCAAGGTTCACTTACCCGCTTGCTCTGGAGCTTTCAACCATCTCAGCCGATATGAGCAGACTGACCTTTTCCGATTGTTTTGTCCTCTGCCGATTCCAAATGAAAGTTGAATTCGTTAACAGTAAACGCAGCCCTGCTCACTTCAGTGCACCCGGAGGTTTTGCTGCTACAGTCTTGCGTGAAGGAGACATGTTCAGAGTCATAGAGAGTTTGTGCATCTACATTTCTTCAGACAAGTGAACAAACTCAACCTGCTGATAAGGACGGTTTGATTCGGTGGAAAGCTCCAGAACAAAGCTGTGGACCTTGAGCTGAGATTGAGTTTTCAACTGCTTTTTCCAAGGTCAAGAATAAACTGACAGGCTCAGGACTGGAAATGTGTCAGCGTTGTCTGAGTTTATCCACTAGAGGGAACCAACGACAGTGACACAGTTCATATTAAAACTGAAAGGAGCGATCTGCTGCCTCTTTCTTTTACTGCATCTGATATCATTGAGCTGAGCTACTACTGACTTCACAGGCGCAACTATTTCAAGTCACATTACATAATTTTGTGATCTGGAAAAACAATAAATCTGTAAACTGCACTGATAACTCAGCTTTAAGCCCATGAGAGAGCAACCTGATGCCAAGTGTCAGTGGCTGCTTGAGAGGATCGGAGGAGCAAAATACAAAACAAAAACTGTGACGACCTCTTCTGTTGTCTGCATCTTCTCACTATTCTCACTGCTGTTCAAAACGTGATGGCGCCTTGTTAAGTTAAGTAACAGAGCAACAAATATCAGGAGGCGGCATCATGTGAGACATGTTGTGACTTCTGTCTGGCCTGGAGGGCAGCTGTTCATGTCGGGAAAGTCTCAGACTAGCCAAACAAAAATGTGATTAAAATTCTCATGTTTATGTCTTGAATGTCATGAATTAAACATCGTTACCCAGTACAATAAACGGGCATTCATCTGTTTGAGCAACGTAACAGTTATCTACTAGAATGCCCTAAAAAAAAGCAGCATGGTTGAAATTGACTAAAAATGCCATTAGATCACACCTATTGATCAGTATTTCCCTTTCATTTTCATCAGCTATGAAAAAACATTGCTGATAAAAGTTACACCCACAATTTTCTAACCACAGTACAGTGACTCTTTTATGATACCTCTAATATTTGAGCTGCTGTATTACCCTGTAATTTGACATTTGCTTGCGAGCGTATGGGGCTCTGTTTGACGCCTCAATGTGACTGTGAAATGCAGAGATGTATAATTGTACTGAGGCGCAATTGTAGCCCCTCTTCAGGGCCCCATGGTGCAGATGGTCCTAACTACAGTGTAACCTGTGCAGTCCCCACGAGGTTACTCTAGTTCAGTCTCTGCAGCGACTGGGCGTTATCTCCCAGCAGTGACAGCATGTGGCTGCCGCCACATTCGACACTCAAAAATCTTTGTTAAAGACTGTAGATGAAGAATTGATTCTAAAATACATGAAAAATGCTTTGGAGTTTGGTACGAAAGATGTACAGAAGTATTGTACTGTAGTATTTTTAGTGGGAAACTTCATCTGGACAGATCAAGCTGTTCCAAGTGAAGTGATCATGTTTCAGGGGGGAAATTTTGACTCCTGTAAATCAAGTCTTATTACCTCATACAAGAAGTTCAGCTCTCAGGGCCGCCCCCTTCACCAAGCCCCTGCCATGCCTCGCCGCTCATTGGCCCCCTGTTGTGGGGCAGTAGCATCTGATTGGATGAAAATGAGGGCAAGTCTTTATGAGACCCACTGACAGACTGACATGGAAAGAGGAAGGGAGGCCTGCCCGGTGGAGCTTTGCATTGTCCCTACATGGAGACACAAAGGGACTCAACAGCACATTATACGTGTATGTATGTGTGTGTACGTGATGGGACGGGTGGTCTTTAGCGGTAAAATGAACACTACAGAATACTAAAAACCTTTCACCAACACCAAATCATTCAATAAAGCTAAATCCCTCTTTCCAATCCAAGCAACACCCGCCAACAGTCTTCAAAAGTCTTTTCAGGTTGTTGGTGATTATTTTGTGCCCATCTGTATATTATTTGTTATGAAAATTAGCTCCTCTAAATACCTCTTGCTTTGCCTCGGGTTCACCGAGGACATCTGTTGTCTCTGTTTACGGCGCTTGGTTCGGGTTATGCAACAGACCTCTTTGAAAAAAACAAAAAAACGCTGAAGGGGGAAGTCCTGCTCACTCAACTTGCATCTAAAGCTCAGGCTAGAGACTTCATTTCCCTCAGTCCCCATTGAAAACAGCTTGCTGTATCGCTCCGTCGACTGCTGACCAGAATCTTAAACATGGGAGAATAAACGTTGTAATCTGTCTGAATTGTCCTTTGGATGTTTGGGGAATGTTTTAGTGCTTGAGGCAGATAAAACGTGCTTTCATCCCATGAGACTGCACAGTACTCCTCTGTTATGATCAGCAGGATTTAGATGAATGTCTGTTCTCCCCACAGCCAGCAAAGTCTGCAGGACTCTGCTGAATGTCTGTCTGTGGCTCTATATTAAAACAGTGAGAAACCATAGAAAGCACTGCTTTGAAATAACACTAACTAGTGTGATAGATATGTTTTGTACTTGTTGTTACCCAGACATCTAATGGTGTTTAATCCATTGTTATCTCTGGCTGATGGTTTCCTCCCCATGGCTCTAAATATAACCCAGAGGGAAAATAACGCTGTCATGCATTGCGCCTTGCAATGTTGCAAAGGAGTTGACCTCTACCAGAAATCTGAGTTAGCTTGTGTGTGCAGCCAACATTTCAGCCAGCCTGCACGTGCATAAGAAACCCTGTCACCCAGAGAAAGTCATGAAATCTGCTTAAAATGAAGACATTTTGCACTTTGTGTTTAGAGCTACACAAAGGTTAAATAAATAAACTAGAAAAGGCTGAAAAACGCTGAAAATTGCAGGGGCATATAGTATAAAAATGGTAAATCTTTGCATGTGAAATAAGTTGCAGTTGAAGTTGGAGCTCCTGCAGGAGCTGAAGTGTTAGTTTAACTTGAAGCATTGAAAGGAGTTGAGGTGTCATTTGAAATGTCAGGGCTGACAGGTTGCTTTCCTTTTTTTAAATTTTATCCGGCTTGTGTCAGCTGATGCGTACGAGGTGAAATCAAGGTCTAAGCCATAAAAAAGCAACTGAAACGTCAGCGGGCATGAAAGCACTGAAAACAGATCAGTAGTCAGTTGCATGACAAACATTTTATTGCAGTTGCACTTTTTATGTTGTACTTGCAGGAGATGAAGTGTCAACTGATTGGAGCTGAGGAGTCAAGTTAGACCATAGAAGTATAATAACTAAAAACATGTGAAAGCATTTAAAGACCCTGAAGAGCAAGAGCTGAAAGCAGTTAGACTGTCAGCTCAGGAGTAATAGCTAAAAGTAGATCAGCTGAAGTGCAAGACTGAAAGCAGCTGAAATGTCAGTTGATAGCTCAGCCACGAAAGCAAATGTAACATCAGCTGATGCAATATCTGAAAGCAGTTGTTGCATAAATTGAAGCATAAGAGTTAATAAATGCTGAAAGGGGCTGAAGTGGTCGTATAATTGTGAGCACTGAGAGGACACGTGTGTTAACGTAAATGTTAAAATGTTAGAGTGAAAGCAGTTGAAGTCGGTTGAAGTGCAGTTGCTGTTGGCATGTTTAATCTCTGTGAAGAGCTGTAGCACATTGAGGTGGCAGCTTGTATGTAAGTGCTGAAAGTAGTTGAATTAACAGTAGATGAGCTGAAAGCAGTTGAACTGTCAGCTGAGGATGATAGTTGCAGTTTAAGGTGAAGCACACAGCAGGTGTGTATGGAACAGGACTATTGATAGAAGAGGCACTGTTGCCTGTGTGCCAGCCTGCACATGCCTATAAAAAGTCCATTGCCCAGATATGAAATGTTGTTAAATGAGTGCGAGTGAATTAATCAAATAAATACTGAAAACATCACATGTCATGTCTCTTCACATCTGAGGTCACGCCGGTTTCCTACCAGCAAAAAAACAAAACAAACACTTGATAACCACAAAAGCTCCTGGTGAAAAGATAAAGCCTGAGCTTCGCGCTGTAAACAAACCCTCTCATGTCGGTCACTGTGTTTTGTGTGGATCGTATGGGTTTCCAATAGCTCCGCTGACAATAGAGGGCTTCATGTTAGCGAGCACACTCAACACACACAGCCCTGCCATTGTCTGGCCCGTTGTCTTGCAGATTAGATTAAATGCGGTAGCAACCGGAGTTGGACGCAGGCACTGGCCTGCGGAGAACTCCTCTCTTTATCTCACTGTGGGCCCACTGACGGCGTCGCTGACAGCGGCGAGAGATCTCCCTGATGGTTATCACCTACCTACCTGTTAATCACAGTAAACTGAGGAACACAGTGCCATGTATAGACACAAGGCCAGAGGTGGAAAGTCATTACATTTCAGGGGTAAATGATGTATTTTTTATCAGAGCTACATTTATCTGACAGCTCTAGTTACATGTTACTGCAGAATGCAATCCAGTAGTGAAAAGTAACTACGTACGTTTACTGTAATAATACTGTAATACAGTAATACTGTACTTAAGTACAATTTCGAGGTGCTTTACTGGAGTATTTCCATTTTATGTTCTTTATGCTTCTACTGCACTACATTTCGGATAGAAATATTGTAGATGTCTTTTTACTTTGCTGCATTTATCTGGTAACTTCAGTTATTAGTTGCTTTCACTTTTAGTTTTGAGTTTTCCTACGTTGTGATTTTGCTATTTCTAATTAAAGAAAAGCTCTGAGTGCTTCGAGCACTTCTGCAAAAAGCTCACCGCGATCATCTCTGGGAAAATATATGAAGCATGCGTGTCAAAACTGCTGTGACACAAAGACCAAACTAACATTGAAAGCATCATAAAACCCCACCCTGGGTCCATATGCGTGTGTACATTGTGTACATGACGGGAGGTTGTATTGACCTACATAAGCAGCACATAAAGGGATAGAGTAAGTGTGTGAGCAGCAGAAGGGCGGGCTGAGGGGATTGTTCGCTCTCAGAGACACACTGTGTCAGGCTGTAAGCTGCTCCAGCTGGACTGCACACCCACCCGCCTCTTACATAACCTCATGCATTCCTCCCCGACATGCACAGAGCATGCACATACAGATCGTGGTGTGACATTCAGCAGCAGCGACGGCATGCTCTCCGAGGTTTGCAAGTCTAACACAGTGGGCAGACTGGCGTTTTCCTCTGTGGAAAAAATGAAATAGGCCTTATTGTTGTTCCAAGTGAAGCCAGTATTTTCTCCTCCCATCTCAGACGACTAAGTTTCACCAGCAAGGAAGCCCTTTGTAACCCAACCAGCACACATATTGATTCTTTTCCCCAAAACAGAGAACACAGAGCTATCAGTCGGGGGGTCTTATCAAAAAGTCGAGGAGAAAAGCATGGGGGTGGTGCCTCTGTGTTCTGGGGGTTCAGTGGGAAAGCCTCCGCCCAAAAGAGAACACGGTGTTCCCGACTTCACATCTGAGCCTCAATGCTGACTCGAGAAAAAAAAAAAAAGAAAAAGGAGCTGAAGCTGATCTGAGGCTGAGAGTCTGGACAGCAGCTTTTATCTAAAACCAGAGTTCATACACAGCATTTAAAGCCATAATCAAAGGCGAATACAGATGCCTCGTTCAAATAATAACCTCAGAGTCTGGCTGTAGTCCTTAGTCCGCACATCAGGCTGTGAATGCTGGCCTGCAATCATATTCAGATATTCAGCCCTGTTACTTCAAGCCAAGGTACTCACACCACAATGTAATAATGCTCCATCAAAAAACAAGCTCTGCTTCCTACATCAGCATGTACTGAAAGTAGCTAAAGTAAAAGTACTCATTATTGCAGGTCTGTGCAAAGCTGTTTTACCTACTTTATATGATAATGTATAGTTTAGTCAATAGCAAGGCATCATATTTCATTTTGTTCCTATATAACATCTTAATTTGTGAGAGTAGAAGTAGAAAGTAGGACAATGTACTGCAAAATACTCATGTACAGTGCTTATGTTTATGTACTTTCCACCACTGTATCATTATTATCATTCTGCGGTCTCCTAATCTAATCTAGGGGCACATGGATAAGATAAACTGATAAATAACCACGTGGGAATGGCTGATCTTGCTTGATTCTGTGATTTAAATAGCAAATTAAAGTATTTCATCACATCACTGCAAAAATCCTGTAAACCCAGAATTGCTGCAACGCAGTTTTGCTCTGAAATTATGCACATGGTGTAATACGCCAAGAGGTATTAAAGGGATAGACACAATGTAAATGCTGCGGTCAACAAATTTGGTGGTGGTATTTATCATCATATTGCCCAAGTCTAACCTAATCTCACGTACTAGCTGGGGAACCCCATCACAGGCATTTTGTTGGATTAGTACCAGACTGGACAGAATGGTGGTTTAGGTTCTTGGTTTCCTCCCCAGCAGAGTCAGAGAGTGATAGGTGGTTGTCTTCTTAGCATTATGGATGGATTACTGAACAGGTCTGCAAGGTGCAAGCCCAGGACCCCCTGACCAAACCTCTGTATGAATTTCCTTATGCAAAACAACCACAAAGGGATGAAAAATGCCGCCAAGGAGATGAAAACAACCTCAAATACTTCAAACTGTTGATACGGTTTCCTTCTGGCATTCACAATGCAACCGTTAATACTGTAAAGTATCATTGTCAGGGACTTTGCTGCCTTATTTTTAGTCATTTTACAAAAGTGCCCCCACCTCTGGTCCCAGAATGCCTCAGTTCCTGATTTCAGTGCCATAAAACAAAAGTCACTTCCTCTATTCCAGACCGACACTTCAGACCTTATTCAGAACAACAGAAGCTGCTGATCGAAGCCAAAGCCATTAGACACAGGTCATTTATATTCTAATTGATCACAATACAAAGTCCACATGAAGATAAACAGAATCAAAAACAGTTTTTCCTTGTGTGTGGCTGATCTGTTTCTACTTGTGCACTGAACAAAAAAGCACTTGAGAGAATTTTCTGATGGTCCTTATTTCTTATCATGTTAAATCACACAGCTGGAGGAGAGTTTTGAATACAAACCTCACAGAAATGACTTCATAAAGAAGGCCGTCTTCTTTATGGACGCTTCCTACAACCAGTGCTGCTCTGGTGCTGTTATGGGGACGTCAAACACACAGAAATCTTAATGACATCAGTGAGCATGCCGGTTCCCATTACTTCTGCAGCACAAGGCAGCACATTGTACGTCTGAGCCGTGGGCTTCACCGTCTTTCACATGAGACAATTTCAGCGATGCCTAGCAACGCATGTGAGCCACATCACATTACACAACAACAAACATGTTTTAATGACGAGCAGCAGTTACCTTGGAAGCACGTTAAACACCTACAAGAGGTCCCCTTCAAGTTCAGATGGTGCAATATAACTAAGTACATTCACGGAAATACTGTGCTTAAGAATAATTTTAAGCCACTTTGGTTTAATACTCACTCTACTTCATACATCCGCCGCGCTACATTTTATAGCTTTATAGATTTGTTGTTTATTTACTTACTTTATTTGCCATTTATAGTTACAAGTTACTTGGAAGAGTAATATTTTTAATACAAAACCTTCACTAAATGGCCATTTTATTAGGCACATCTCAGCATTCAAAAACAATCCAATGCAACAGATCTATCATAAAAGCCTGTACAATGCTTATAATTCAGATAGTAATAAAAAAAGACTTCAGTTGTTAATAATCAAGTCAAAACAAGGTTGATACTAGATGATTCTGCAAAAAGACAGATTTCAATAACAATTTTTTTTTTTTGTCTTAACGCCACTGTACTGTTCAACATCTGTGCATGGCTACTACTTTATTATGAGGTAAAAATTCTGGCTATGGCAAATGAACAATGGTTAAAGTGTCTAAAACACAGATCGTGATGAAAGTTAACTGCTCATGAGCTGGATGTAAATTATTCTGTGTGGAATCGTCCAATATAAACGTAATTTGAAAACGATCTGGGCTGGAGGCTCAATCTTTACCTTGTCAATAAATATAATAATATAATAAATTGAAGGTTCCCACACACACTTTTTCTGGAGCTTTTGACCACATCCAACAACCACTCAAGCAAATTCAGTAAGATGTGCTAATGAGCTCTGGGAATTTCCAGCAACTGAACGTTGAGTTTACAATGTTTGATGATGATATGTGTATTAGTGAGGCTATTAGTTATGGTGGTGTTGTGCTGGACTACATCATACTGAGACGTGTTTGATTGTACCTTGCACAGGTGTACCTAATAAAGCGGTCACTAAGTGTAGAATCAACTGGCAAAATATGACACATTGTTAAAGATTAAGCTGCCCAGAAGTATAAGTAAGTAAGTAATTAAAATAATTTTTTGAGTGTGGTAATTTTGCTTTTACTCAAGTAAAATATCAGAAACAAGAAACTCAAGACTTAATATGCAGGATTTAAAGCAGCTGCCTTTTGTGCCATAATCAGGTTTATACAGAGCCCTTGTTCAGGTGTTCAAATAATAATGTGGGAATAGTAACTACAGCATTAGACTGTAGACTGTAGAGAACATCAGCCATTGACTGTAGGTCTGTCAGGCCAGTGGTGGAAGAAGTGTTTTAATAAAGATATATTGAAGTCCCGCATTAAAAATCTTACTTTAGTAAAAGTACTACTGTATATACTTCAAAAATAAAAGTACTCATCATGTGTGGCTTCTTTTTGAGGCATTCACAATACTTCTTCCACCATCATCAGTAAGTTAAAGCTTTCTGCCTCTTTAAGTTACGAAAACGTTTCCTCATATACAGTTGACACATATTTGTCTTTTGTTTGATTTCATGGTTAATTCAAAGGTATAATGAAACGTGCCTGGATATTAAAGCAAACAACACAGTGAATGCAGCCATGTGTTTGCTCAGGGAGCAGTGCAGAATAAAGGTGAGCAGGTGATAAGAGCCAACAGGCTGTAGGTGTGGCAGCCAGGCATACTGTACACTGCTGCTGGAAGTGCAATTTGCACGGCTAAAAAGGTATGACTCTTTATTTAGAATCACATCACTGACCCTGAGACATCACCTTCCAGCACCTGTGTCAGCTAGACTGGACGTGCCTCATAAAGCAGTAATCTGTGTCCTTTCTGGGCGTCTGGGGCTTTATCCCTGCCAGGTAGGGCTTTTACAGCCGTTGAGCAACAGATACTGCACTGCAACTGCCAGAGAAGGCACAGCAGACGCTGCCATTCTCTGCCAAGTCTGTGATCACGCAGCCTCATGCTGGCAGGCCGGGTGGGGCAAAAACCTGCCAACCGTGCAGTTTCAAGAGGCCTTTCAACACCAAATGTCTCCCATGTCCCAAGATCCGTCGCTTGCATTGCACTGGACTCAAAACCCCTTGCAACACCCCAGCCCTGGCAAAAACATCAGACGCATGAACAACCATTTACATAATGGTTATGGTTCATAAAGCCATGAGCGTCTTGCATCAGCAGGCTTCTTGTTGCGCATGCAGTATAATTCACCATTTCAGAATATGCACAACACATCCTTCTCACAACTCTGGAGGCATTTCAAATGTGCAGTGCACTGAGTGGTTGAAACCATTTGCTCTCAGGTTTCTCAAGACATCAGTGTGACTTTGGAGACAGTGGTCGGAGCTGCGTTACAGCATATCAATGTCATGGTTCAAGCCCCTTCAGACTTGTCTGGTGAGCGCATGCAGTGGAAAAAACAACTTCAGAGCATGCATCTGAGGCATTATTGCTCATTTTCATATACACGTGGCTTTCACACTAATATTAAATGCATTTGACATTCTTCCTCGTGTTCATTCATTTCCTGGTAGAGAGTTCAATAAGAAGAATGACGTCACTCTTATATCTCAAACATAAGGCGACAATAAACAACCTGTTATCTTAGCATAAATAGAGAAAAGAGGGGGAGCACTAGCCTGCCTCTGTATGGTAACTTCTAAAACTCACAAATGAACGTGTTTTATCTAGTTTGCTAAATCTGTAGAATAACTGAAGAATTTGAACTGCTCTGAGCCCAAACATTAGTCTGAGCTGTTGCTTGTTAGCTTTGTTAGCCAGGCTAACTGTTTTGCCTTGTTTGTAGTGTTTGTGCGCAGCTAAGCTAACCAGCTGCTGGCTGTTGCCTCAGACTTAATGAGAGTGGTATAAATCTACACAGCTAAGAAGGCAAACACACTGTTTTTTTTCCAAAATGAAAGAAAATGAAGTAAATATGTAGATTTGATTGCTGTGTTTTGTAGATTTGAGAGTTTGAAATGCTGTCTGGCCAGCTGTCACCAGTTTGGTTGACCCAGTTTATCTGAGTGGGCTCAGACGCACTGACCAGCACAGCCATTTTGATTTGCAGCCATTTGTATGGCCCATTGTGAGTGGAGAACGAGGACTGCAGCCTCTCTCCACAGGGCTCACGCAGCACTTTCTATGCAAACTCTCATCCCCGGCGTCCTCGCTGCCGCTGGTCAGAGGAGCACCAGCTTGTTTGACCATGTCTGCCCTCCATTCGCTTCCTGGATGCCCTTCATCACACGACAATCTCTTAATCACCGCTGTGCCTTCGAGAAGGAAAAAAAAAAAAACCCTTTGCCACCGGATTGGCTGCTCTTGGTGGAGCTGTTACTAAGGGGAGGGTTTCTCTCAGTGATGGATAGATGTGGCAGCTGGTGGGGGCAACCAGACTAAGCAACATATATATCAATTTAATGTTTCATTTGTACTCCGCTGCCATCGTGTTCAGCGTGACAAAGCTGCAGAAATACGTGATTGATATCCCCTAAATCTCCTCAAACTCCTACAGAGGTTTTAAAGATCATGTTCTCTGCGCCACAAGGATGCCATTTACTATTTTTTATCAAGTTTATTGTCTCAGCCAAATAAAGCCTTATCACTTCTGATGGGTCAGTGCACTTTACAGCCTTTTATAGCCCTCTTTCAGCTGTTATTCCCACCGTTTGAGCTGATAAGTGGACTGTTTAAATGTCAGCAAAATTATTACTTTGAGGTGGGAAATAACCACAAAAAACAGGTCGTGGACTGACGAGATTTGTCACATGACAAATGGCACGCAATGAGTGTGGCAGGATAGGCACGATTGATTAACCCCACAAAGAAAAAGCTGATCTGTGAAGACAAAGATCCACTGTTTGCATGCAACCTTTGAGTTTTTATAATTCAGTTCTGAAAAAAAAAAACCTGTTGAAAACCAAATAGCTGCCATCAACTGAATTACAATACTTATACAGGTACATGTTAAAAATGAGAATGTTATTGGTGGTGCTAAATGTGCATTTATATTTGGGGGGGGGGGGGGGGGGGGGGGGGGGGGGGGGCATGAGAGCCATGAGCTCATTTGCAACACTGCTTTACATCTTTTAAGTAAATCCTCAGCAAAGCCCTCACATTGCATAAAGCTGTGAACTACATACAGAGTTAAGCAATGTTTGCATGTTACTGCATGTGTGGAAAAGCACCATTACACCTTCCTGCACAGCTTTCAGCGCTTCAAGACTTGTAACAAGTCAGCAATTAGAAGAAAAAAAAAAAGAAAAAAGTGTTTGAGTTATGAGGAAGACGCATCAACACTGCTAACATCCGTCCTGTTCACAGCAACAAAAAAAAAAAAAAGTCAACATCAAGTTTCCAATTATTTATTTCAGTTTTACCGCATTTCTGCTTCAATATAAAATTGGTTTTGAAATATCCAAGGACAGACAAATGAATCATTTCATCAACATCTTGATGAACCATGTAAGCAATCAGACAATGGGGAGGTAACTGAACAGGGCATGAGTGTATACAAAAAGTCAAGGCACGCCATGTTACAGTAATACCAAGTGGAAAGATTTAAAACCTCTGCGGGTCAGAGCCCTTCAGCTCAGCATTAAAATCATATTATACAGGAGGGACAGAATAACCAGCATTCAATTTCTCCTACAGTCAGAAACCTTCTTTTATTCACAATCTGGTGACAAATTCATTTTCAAACTTGAAATGACAAAAGAAAAAAGGGGGAGGGCAAGTTTCTGCATAAACCAGAGCTGTGCTTCATCTGGACTTGAATTCAATAAACCTCCACCAACATGTCCCCCTGCCTGCTTCAGCGCAGGGGTTGACAAGTGCAGGTGTCACCGGTTTAAGGTACGTTTGGTAGAGGTGGGGAAAATTTGGAGTGTTGCTACTCAGGAGTGAGAGAAGTCACAAAGTGGTTACCCTGGTCAGTTCACTGTCCATTGAGATCTATTAAGAAGAGGTGGGGCCCTTCTCAACACATCCCACTGTGCAAGTCAAGCAGTCCGAGGGGGGGGCGAGCATGGGGAGAAGACAAAACAGTGACTTCTATCTCATGAAGTTTCCGCCTCCGATTTCTCTCTTGTATCTGTTGGTGAGGTGGTCGGCTTGCAGCGTGAGCTTGGACAGAACTCCAAACAGTCCCCTGAGGTGATAATGAAACTGATGCTCCAGGTCCGAGTTGTCCTCCAAGAGCAGGTCCCCGGTGACCGGCTGCTGCTCCTCCTGCTTCACCGCCATCTCCAGGAAGCTGGCGCCGCTGCTCATCTCCCTCTTCAGCAGACCCCACTCCATGTCGTTCTTTATGGACTTGAGGAGCAGGTAGTGCTCGTACATGTCCCTCTGCTTGTTGGGACAAGGCGGTTCGTTGTTGTTGTTGGGCTCAGTCTCGCTGGCCGCCTGCTCCTCCAGCGGCACGTCTCGCAGCAGGCTCGGCACCATGATGGTCTCGTCCATGTTGTTGGCAGCTGCAATGAAGCGGTGCATGACGTTGATGAGGGAGTGCTTGTTGCTGGCGGAGTCGCTGCTGATCTGCATCATTTTGAAGGCTTTATGTTGGCTTTGTTTTGAGGCAGGTGGGGTCGTTAAGGCAGAGCTGCTCGATGGTTTCGAGGTGGCTGATCTGCAAGGGGAGAGGAAACATGAGGGTGCGAAGATTGCTGCAAAAGTGCAACAACAAAAAGCCAAATTCAGGCCTAATACACCATCAAACACAGGTTTACACATTCAGCACGGACACAAAGGCGACCAATGCATTACCACATGTACAAGTTTGGCAGCTATCCCCTATTAGTACACCGCTTTGACTTCCATTCCTTACAGGCAGCCTAACCACAAATCATGCCTTACCCCTAACCTTAACTGGGACCTCAAAAATCACGTTCTGCCTCAAAAGAACTGGGCTTTGGTTCTCACGAGGACTACTGGTCCTGATAAGGTCGGTGTTTCGACCGGAAAAGGTCCCCGTGAGGTAGCAAAAAACAAACACACTCTAAAGTACAGCTAGGCTGCAGGAAACACAGCAGCTTGTCTCTCATCTCAAGCACAGAACAATAAACCGACCTCCAGCACCAGAAATACACCCGTGATACAGTTCTACGACTAGATTAATACTCTTCTTCAGTCTGCCGCATTGTAACGCAGACTCCCATCAATATGACCTTGACTTCCTGATAATAAAACCCCGCAGTGTTCACTTCAGACGGCTCGAATAAAAAGGATGGAGACTGACCTGAACCACGAGGTTAACCTGAGGAAAAGCTTTCTTGGCGTGCTGCTTGAATAACCCAAGTCTTCTCAGGCTCTGCACACCATCAGCCGGGAAGAAAAGTCAAAATTTCTCCACCTGACTGGCGGCTGAACCCTGGTTTTATACCGCGCGAGCCGGGCTGGGTGGAAGGGAAAACCTGAAGTCCGCCCTCTTTGTTTAAAGACGGAGCCAATTGGACAGCGTGCAGGATGTAGGCGGACTCTCGGAGCATCTGATCCAAAACGCACCAATAAGATCACAGATCACAGCTGCCAATCAAGTGTATTTGTCAACGGCTTGTCAGCAATTAGCTGCACCCTATTTACCTCTCATCTTTTCCAGGCCGTTTGTGGCCCGAAGGCAACGCTGATGCAAGTCTGCGCAGCTACAACGCGCTTTGTGTGTCACTCGTCTAGTTTCACAGGTGTGTGGGTTACCTGGTGGTTGGCCTTTGTGTTGAAAAATAAATAAATAAATCGGGAAGCACAGTTTTGAGCTTTTGTTGTCGCTTTTACCTCCATTTGCACAACTGCCGCTGTTTATTAAGTTACACAGCACTGCCACCTAGTGGTTAAATCTCTAACAGTCATCACTGACATTTTTATTGTTTCAGAAAATATACCAGTCGGTCTCAGTGGACATGTATAATGCTCAGTTCCACCACAGTGTTGACTGCAGGAGATGTTCATCTTACCGTCTGAAAAGGCTCCACCTTCCACATGAAACAGTGACACTGATCCTCCACCCTTCAGGTTCATCTGCATGAAAGAGTCAACAGTGCTGAGAGGAGCAGACACTTTGACCTGTCATGGCAGGAGCAGCACAGGTGTATTTAATAAAGCCAGCTAACGGTGAGGCGTGGCATTGTTGGCTTACTGTTGATGGTATGAGACAAGTCAAAACACCTGCTGTGAGACAGGCCAACGTGGAGTGAACAAGACCAGAGCTTCACTAAAACCTTTTGAAACTGTGGAGATTAAAACAGAATTAAAGGAGTCAGGGGTAAAAAAAAAAAAAAAAAAATCTCCCAATAGTATTAATAGTAACCAAAATTCTTATTCTATAACTAGATTTGTGTTTTTTCAACCCCAAGTTGAAGATGGGAAATCAATTTCCGAGCGTTCAAAAAACCTTATCAGCCAGAGACTTCCAGGTCTATCTACATGCTGTTTGCAGTGAGGTGTTCTTCAATATCACTGAGCGGCCCACCTCTCATCACCACACACGGTGCATGCATGGTGGAGGGTCACAGCAGCACTGTAACAGTGTGCCTGTCTGTGTACAGACAGTCTGCAGGGCTATTTTAGCCCTCATTATGCAACATTCACCGTGGGTTGTCAGGCAACTTTAACACACAAGCAAATGAACAACGTGTCTCTGAGGCCTGGAGGAGCTTATGAGTTAATTTATACCCGGCAGTGTTGAAATATTTTTATAAGCTTGGACGCACCTTCATGTTACCAAATGGTCGAGTTTTAAATGGAAATAGAGTACGCACATGGCATGTCAGCAGGCTGTGGAAGATTGTATGTGACTAATGGTGTGATAGCTAGACAGAAAATTTTACATTAACACATCAGCTCTTTGATCTACAGACTACATGACTGTCCTATCCTTTTCAAAGCATTTCAGTGCCTCCTCTCCAGCTTAAGCAGAAAATGACATTAAAGCTGTTGTAACTGTTTGATCATACAGTTTACAGACATCATTTTCTTACTTAATAGTTTTACGGTAGAAACATCTGCTGAATGCATATTGACACACAATTATTTGCTCAAATACATCACAATATTTGACAGAAGTGCCAAACTCACTGTCAAACAGAAACAAGTACCAACAGACTGCACTAAGGCATGAAAGTTATTTCCTTACATATGATGCTGTGAAACATCTCGTATGTTTGTATGGATCCCTCACAAGCCCCCAAATAACTGAGTAATGTCTGTTTAACTTATCTGCTCCTGCCAGAATGATCTTTTTTGTTGGTTTTCAGACGAACGCAGGCACAAACAGCTGTGTGACGGATGCATCCTGAGCTGCATGCAAATCCCTCGGCCGCACACTGTTAAAGACACTTTCATCTTTATTTTCTTTTTCAAGTATTTCACATGCATCCACAAAAGAAAAACATTTTAACACTGAAAACTGTGATGTTGAAGTTGGCTGGGCGACTGTAATTGGCACACATGAGTGCAGGCTTTCAGCAATACTGGCCTACAGAATAAGGTCCTCACCGTAAATCACACACACTTGATTTCAGGGTGGCGACCTCTTGTCCAACTCTCAGGCTTATATTTCACACACAGAAATTCACTTAGTGTTGTAGAGAAGTTTAACATTTATCAGCTTATTGTCTAGATTTCATCCGCTCAGCTACAGACTAATTTTAGCAAAATTACAAATAAGGCAGCTGCATTAAACAATGATACAAGAAACAGAAATATTGACGATTGGCGGAGGTAATTAACTCAAATGAAAGTGACGACATCTATGTAATAACGTCTAGGCTTAATGAAAATCCCTAATTAAATTCAAGAGTAACAAATGTTCTCCGATATGTCCAGGTCCCTTTTTATTTTTGGTCAAACTACGCTGCAGATAACATCCCTTTAACATTATTCCCTTCTGCTCGTTTGTCATCGGTGAGGCTGAATAAAAGAAGCAGTGGGTGTTTTCCCCTCTCTAAAACAACATCGTCTAACACGAGCACAATAATAAAAATCACAGGAGGATTCTTTCAACTCGATTTGCATCAGGAGCTGCCCATCAGTAACCTGCAATGACACACCGAAAGCACATCACACAGGTGGTCAGGCACCAGCATTAAAGCAGCTAATGTGTATTTGCATTTGGACATTGGATGATTAAACCACTGCTGCAGTTTGGAGTTCACAATCTGTGCTGAGTGCAATCTGTACTCATTTGTGCAAAACATGACTTAGCCTTCAAACAAGGAACTGTCGCGTTTACTTCCCTAATATTTAATAACTTTGCAGATAAAAAGTCTCACCTGTGGAAGGCCACTGTTAGACCATCTCATACTGGTTGTTGGTTATGTATCGAGACAAGCAGCAGGACAGGAAGATCCCAATGAGCTAAGACACAACAGAAAGAAAAAACAGACATAATCCTGTTAAAAATAACAAAATAATCTTTTGTTCTTCTTCTTCTACGAAAGAAAAACACATTTTTCTGCAGCCTGATTGTTTTCTCTCAGTAATAAAAACATTTCGCTCTGTAACTTTATTGCAGATACTGTCACTCGGTCAGACACAACAGTGCAGACAAGTGCATTGAGCAACCACATTAGTGCTCAGACAGGCTATAAATAAATGTCCACATACACCACATTGTCCAAACAATGTATTCAAAGTGAAAGCGATGGTGAAAGTTGAAGTTCTTTTACTGTCTGGTTCAACTTTGTCCTGCTGTGTAAGTTGTGTTCACATGTAAACGTGGCGACATTTGTTTTACGGTCATATTATCTAGGCTGTATAAACCACTCCCTGTGTAACAGACACTTAGCGCACTATAGTGTGATCATGGACACTCATGGATTGTGAACCATGTACTGCATAAATTTCACACTTTAAATTCAGTCACTCAAACCGTGAATACAGTAGTAGCTAGTTTTAGTTAAAAGGTACCCTGTGGAGTTATAGCCACTAGCAATGTATATTCTTGTGCATTAATACGAGTGGCATAATACAAATTCCTGCTACTGAGGAAGAAATATGGACAAGCAACACAACAATGTGCCAAAGACAGGGAAGAAAAGGAAGAGTGCAAGACAGTAAACATGCATGTCAACAATCAGACCCTCAAATCCAGCTTGAACTCTCTCTCCTGCAGAGCAACGACTGCAGGAGGTAGGAGTCAAAACATGTCTGGTCTCCCTGTCATTTACTTATTCATATACTTTAAACAGGAGAAGTGCACATTAATAACATTGGCCCAGAGTTAGCCAAAAGATTCATTAGCAGATCATCTGTCCAGATGTTGTCCTGCTAGACTCTCTTGGTGTTTGCGTCACTGCATCCCCTTGATATCAATAATGAAACTTGTGAATAAAATGAAGAAAAAAAAAAAACTACAGGAAGTGCAGCATGGTCCCATTCTCATTCTGAGACAAAAGCATCTGAAAGAACAACATGGGATGTACCTGGAAGAACGCAATCCCAAAAGAGATCCCTGCGATGATTCCCAGGTTGGCCTCCATCGCATTGGTCACCCGTGTGAAGCAGCCCTGCACAGCACAGAAATGAAGACTTATAGAGTGACTTTAAAGCTTGTTTCTAAAAACCAAACTTCATTTAAACTCTGATTTAAAACCACACGAGTGTCTAGTGGTGAGGGCAGTGAACTCACCGTTGTGTACACCTCTTTCTCAGCCTTGTCGAGGTCTTTCAGGGTCTCCTGTGAGCACTTGGCGTTGTCTTTGCAGCAGCTGGCAGGGATTCCCTTCTCTTTAAAGTAAGCGGTCTCATTCCAGTCAGTGAAGCTTTGCACTCCGCAGCAAAGCAACTATATGGGAACAAAATCAACATCATCAGCGTTGGAAGCAAGTGAAAAAGTGTTGATAATAATGCACAAAACAGGCAGGCGTTCGTTCTCTCCCCACAACACAATGAGTGATGTCACTGCAGATGTTTTGGATCAACCTATCGGGGAAACACCTGCAGTGACGAGAGTAAGATGTCTCAAAGTTTAAACCCACAGGAAGCAGAGCTGAAACTTTCAGCATGCTTAGTTGCCCTTTTAAAACATTCTTGTATAAACAAGAGTTTTTTGGTTTGTACAGTGAGACAGAAACAAAGTCAGATAAAAGCAATTATTGGATTGGAAAACCTCCCACTCACAGTCCTCTGGATGGCGTCGACTGCAGAGCTGCTGGTATCTGTGCTATTGTATGACTTCACTGCGTTCTTATAGGCAACACCTAGCTTGGCCTTGATCTGTTGGAATTCAAAGCAAAGCAGATTATATGCTTTAGTGAGCTGCTGCGATCGACTTTTTAAAATATCTTCATGCTTGGGACGAGGACCTCACCTCATGTCTGAAGATGAAGCCCGAGATGCCGGCCACGAGCTCAGCCAGGAACACCAGGGTCAAAAACATGGCATACTGAAGGAAGCGTACAAAGAAATCAATCATACAGGGTCGCATGTGAAGAGGGATTTTTTTTAAGGGAGCTTGCCGCGCTCCTTCACTGACCAGTTTGAGCATCCACGGGCTGCCGCGGCACGTCGCGAAGCAGCCGAACAGTCCGAATATAACGATGGTGGCTCCGGTCCCGATGAGCACATATGGTGCATTGGTGCTCTCCTCAGAGGCCAGGGAGAAATAGGCCTCCAGGCTCACCTTCCCCCACACCCCGACAGCCAGCAGGATCACGCCTGTGAACTGGAGGAGACAGCAGGCAGGAGTCAGCTCCAGCATCAAAGAGCCAGAGAGAGATGAGCAGGTTTTTTTTTTTTTTTTAGGGCCGCCTCTTTGACACAAAACCTAAGATTCAAGGCTCGAAACCACTTGGTCAATCACACCAGAACGGTTTGTGCGAAGTAGCAGGTGCTGGTGCTGGTTCCAAAATAAAAGTGGCTATAAGATATAAAGCTGGAACAAAGGAAAATGCCAAAAACGCATCTTGGGTGTGACGATTTTCTTTTTCTGTTGTCACATTTGACATTAAATTTGTACAAAACTATGTGACATTATACCTTACCCCAGAAAAATTACACTCATTTGAACCTAGCCTGTCAGACACGTGCTTCAGGTGTGGTACTGAAGTTGGTTCCTTTCTACACTGTACCTGGCTCTGTGCGAAAGTGAGGCCCTTTTGGCATGATATTTGCTCCACTTTGACCAGGATCATAGGAGTTAATGTTCCAGTAGACCCTGGACTGAGTTTGTTGGGGAACTTGACAAGTATTCGCAGTTCTCTAAACAATGCACAACTTAAATATGTGGAAATTGCTCTATGCGTGGCCAAGAAGTGCATTGCGGTGTCATGGAAATCTGATTCCCCTCTCTTCATAGACAGGTGGTCTTTGGAGATGAATAGTTGCATTCCCCTGGAAAAAATCACATATTGTCTCAGAAAACAATATAACACCTTTTTGAAAATTTGGCAGCCATATTTAGATTATATGTCTTGCACCAAATAAAATAATGTAATCATTTGTATTGAGTTTACACACTGACCCTTTTTTTTTGTGTGTGTGTGAGGGTGACGAGTAATTTTACCCTCTTGTTTGTTATGTCTGTATACTGTTGGTATATCGGCATGTTTGTGTATGCTTCTATATGTTGCATATAAAAAAACTGAAAATAAAGTAGTTTTAAAAAAAACTATGTGACATTTTGGTCAAACTAAAGAATCAATTTGAGGACACATTGGGCTCTGGGAACTAGAAACAGACTTTTTTCACTATTTTCTGATGTTTGTAGACATGAGCAGGTAAAGTGAGAAAATCAGCAGAGGACTTAAATCTCTGAAATAACTATTTAATCAATCAATTTTAAAATTAGTCAGCAACTACACTGTGTATGTCATTTTTCCAGGCAAAAATGCCAAACATTTGCAGATTCCAGTATCAAATGCGTACATTTTCGTTCTCATATTTGAGTGCATATTTGATGTCTTTGGGGTTTGGACTGAAAACAAATTTGAAGACGTGACTTTGGTCTCCGTTGCACTATTTTCCAACAGTTTCCAGGCCAGATAATCAAATAAATAAATCCAGGAAAATATTTGTCAGATTATTTGATGATTAAAATAATCGTTCCTTGCAGCTCTAATTAAAACCGAAGCTAACTTCCACGATGTTCGGTGGAAACGCTCTGCGTGTCAGGCCTAATGCAGCTCTAAGAACATTAAGTTTGGCTGTGTACCAAGCTGTGATCATGCATATACATGCAGCTGAAGAGACAGACCAGTGATCTGCACTGACTCAGGCAAATACCAGCGATAGTTTTCATTAAGAGCCACGACGGGCTGAATTCAGTAAGAACACATTTTCATTTATTGATTTCCTTTATTAAATCTTCGCTCCTCAGGGGAGGAAATGCAGATGAAAAGAAGCAGATGAGCTCTGGCACACAATGCAGACTCAGTAAAACAGGATGTAGCCTCTAATATTGTCCACAATCACTGTGTATTTGATCAACTCTCATTCCCCCTTGTGTCACTAATAATGTACATGATTCACATGCCGCAGATGATTTATTCACCTGTCAACATTTTAGTGAAAACACACCTGGGATACCCTGCTGGCCTCAGCCTGAGGTTTAATCGCCTCAGCATCTTTTGCTTTAAGACTGCCCACACAAGTCATTAGCCTGAGGAAGGCATCAGCTCAACCGGCCGAGAGCAATAAATTGCTAGATAAAAGCACTGACCTGAACTTTGTGTTAGCAGCAGCAGCCTGAGATGGATGTTTGCTCGGTACAAAGATTAACGGGGGGGGGGGGGGGGGGCATTGATAACTGCTTATTTTCTTCTGAAGACAAACAATATTTTCCTTAAGTGCAAATAGGGCTGCCACCACCACTTCTTTTCTGTATCACTTATTCTGCTGGTTTTGTCTTTTTCTTTGACAAGACTTTATGTCTGATCGGCTACATGCTACCTACACCAAATCTTCAAACAAGGAATTTTTAAGCTTTTTTAGCAACATGTGCAAAACAATTTCCCTGAAGGTTCCTGGAAATGGACAACTTCGTAATAATATTAGCAGAAACAGAATGTTAATGTTTCCAAATCACTTAATTCCAATTAATTGCTAGTTTAACATGCAACATGCAATCGTTACCTTACAAACTGTCTTACAAAAGTGTTCCTAAGCCCATGTAGTAATATTCTTTATCAAATCACGTGTTCACAAAGTGTTGAACCTCACGCCTCGCCGTATGCTGCTTTCATACCCAATCATGATACTATCACCTGTTACCAATCAACCTGTTTACCTGTGGAATGATCCAAACAGGTGTTTTTAGATCATTCCACAACTTTCCCGGTCTTTTGTTGCTCCTGTCCCAAATTGTTTGAAACATGTTGCTGACATCAAATTCAGAATGATATTTACAAAAATCAATGAAGTTGATGAGGTCAAACATTAAATATATTGTCTTTGTGCTGTTTTCAGTCGTACTGATGTAAAAAAGGATTAGCAAAAGATCACATTCTGTTTTATTTATGTTTAATAAAGAGTCCCAACTGTAATGGAACTGGGATTGAATATGGAGAATTAAGTTTCAATCATAAAAACTTTATAAATGAACCAATAAATAATGACTTAAATCGATTTAATGGAAATTCCTGTTTTTTCACCAAAATCAGCACCAAATTACATATTCTGTTACAACAGTTTCAAAAATTAGCCGATCAACAGAAAATTAATCAGCAACTACTGATTAAGTCATAAAAAAGTTTCTATTTCTATTTTCCAGCTTCACACGTGTATTTCATTGTCTTTTGTGTAAACTGAGTATATTTGTTTTTTTCAAACTGTTTTTTCTGACATTTTATAATTCAAACAATCAATAAAATATAGCTTTGACAGATTAAATGGTGATACTAATCAGCCCTAACATCAGCTCTTCACAGGGAAGTCTTAGGAAAACATGGAGCAGGGATTTAAGTGTTAACGTTGCTGCACCGTAACTTGACAAATGGCCAAAACGAATGATCGATTATCGAAATAACTGATTTTACGTCAATCGATTATTCTACTGATCGTCGCAGTTTCGCGCACGATTAAGTTGGACTTGCAGAACAAGGAGAATGACAGCGTTAAACCTTGCTTTCGGAGGATAAAAGTAGTTTATATCACCTCTAAATACGAAGCTAAGCTGTAGTTGGCTGAAGTGTTTTCTCTCTATCACTGACACAAAGTAGCTAACAGCATTTTTTCAGGGCACCGAAACGTTGATCGGTGTGTCTGAACAACACAAACATCTGCTCCAACGGTCGGTACATTTCCAACAAGTGGTTCTTTATGTCAACACTAAACCAAACCAAACTTCTCCACTGTGGACATTTATTTAGCATATTTAACTCGGTGTGTGTGTGTGTGTGTCCCTGTCGTGATTCGAGGAAATGATGTAGCGTTGGTTAGCCTTGTTGGCACCGCCGCAGCTTTTAGCCCATTGTTGCTCCTTTAGCTTGTTGTCCCCCATTATATGTCAGACAAACTCACCCAGAAGATGAGGCTGTAGGAGATGAGGAAGGTCTTCAGGCAGGTAATCACTGGCTTCGTCTGAAGCCGTCGAGACGGCGGCGACATGGCGGTGTTTTTGACTTTTAAACAGACAAAGAGGGCGAAAAGTTCACTTCACAGCGACTTCAAGGCGAGAGGGGAGAAAAAACTTCGGGGATAAATCCAGAGAGAGAGAGGGGGAAGTGTCGTCACTAGCCCAGATTCACGCTCCTGAAGGGATGTGCAGCTTTCCGCCACTCAGACCAGCGTCAAGTCAGCAGCAACGTCAGAACGTCGCCCTCACGTAAGGCCTTCAAAATAAAATGCTACCGGCGGGATTTTAGACATGCCTGATGGCTACAAGTCAACATGTGTCTGTAAACTGAAAACGAATACAAATTGTAATTTCTGTAAAAAATAAATACTGAATGGGATACGTACTTGATTCTATACATGGAGTGGGTTGTTATGTACAGTATGTGCATGTATGAATGTCTATATAGAGTATATACAGCATACAGGATTAATATCTGACTTTGATGGATGAATTATGAGATTTAACCATCTCATCACTTTCAATTAAAAGGTCAAAACGTTGACTTTTCATCTCATAATTATGACATAAATTTGTCTTATGGTAAATTGGAATATTTTGCAGTGTCAGTTTGTGAAACAGCAAAATTAAATTAAATTATGTGGTTTACTGCTGGCTCATAATTTTGATTCGAGTCAAGGTTTTGACTTTCTATCGTACAATTTTGATTTTAAATGCGGCTTACTAATGTAATCAATTTTGACCTTGTAGACCAAAATTATGAGATCGTAGGTCATCATACTGATGCTGTATCCCATTATTTCCTAACATTATTTTTCTATTTTCTTGCTTAAAGTGAGCTTCCATGTATGTGGCAGATTTTGTTTCCCACCGATCCGGATATAATGCCTTTCAAAAATTAATTCAAATGCAACACCTGGCGTAGTGTTTTAGAGTCACAATCAGGTCGGTTTGGTTTTTTTTAACATGAGCTAATGCATGCTTTTATATTGAAAGCAATAGCGTTATTTCCTGTCTCACCATGTCTGACTTCATAATCATTATTTCTTTGGTGACACTTGTATGAGCCAAAATACATCAGCGGCATAAATAAAAGTATAATAACACGACGCTCATAAAATAAACATGAAGATTTTATTTTTTTCCTTTTTCAAACTTAAGTTGTGTTCACATTCTCCTCTCCTCTGGCTCTTTATTATGGCATTTATCTCTTTGGCTTCCTATGAGGCATATTCCAACTAAATTACACCTAATGACACTTTTCAAAACAACAGAGGATTATATTGCAGCATGTGGGCAGACACTAGAAATATTACAACAAACCTGTGAGGAGTATTTTCTGCATTTAATGTCTGTGCAGCACTCTTGAAACATGTATTTTTTTAAAGTACCCCATTAATAATGAATAATAATTATACATTATTATTCTAATGACTGGGTAATAACATAACTAGGGCAAAATCATTCTCTAAAGGATTATGTGAATGTCATAATCAGGCGAAATGAAAACTGTATAATCACTGTAAGTCAATACAAGTCACCAGTGATCTCATTAGTTACACTATCATATTAGAGAGAAGCATTCTTCTGAATGGGTTTGTTTGGTTTCATTTGCAGCCTATAATAACATTCACTGTCTGGGCTGATGAGCTGCTGGAGGGGTGGGCTTTTTAAAAAAGCTCAGTCATCATGTTTAATGCAGAGGTGGGAGGAAACGCACAAACATGAGGAGTCCGATAGCGCCACCAAGTGGTTTTTGACTTTGGTGGTGAGCTAAAAGGATCCGGACCTCACAAAAACTCGGGAGACTCTGACATGACGGCAGTGCTTCTTGTCCTCAGCGGGGATCATGAAGTTTTTTTAAGCAGCTGTGAATTTTCTCTGGATTATAACTTTGTCCTTTTTGTGTTGGACTCTGGGATCTGATCCAACCTGCGGGGAAAACTTTTCCAGAAGCGTCATCTTTGCCTTTCTAACATGCGCCTCAGCCGCTTTGTTCCTGTGCTCGTTTTGTGCTTCTCAGGTGAGTTCATGACTTTAAACAATGAAGGTGGGAAATAGCCAATCAACGCATGTCATTAGTTATGTGTCCGTGTATTCGGAATATTTAGTTTCAGCCAGGCAATTGGCGTCAAAGTATAATTTCATTCTTTGTAAGTCTTCACCAAAAAGTTGTAAAATAAATAAATAAAAATAAATAAGTAAATAGACAAGTCACTGAAACACCCACACCCCTCCCCTGCAGTTGGGACATACCTTCATGTCAGCAGTAATAAGAATTATATTAGATACAGATGTTCTGAATGTTTGAGGCGACTGGATGAATGCGAATGGGGCCCGCTCCTCCCTGCAGCAGTGAAGAGCCTCCACAACATCTCCCTGCACGCATCTGGCCGGAATCCAGTCAAACTGATTAGAAAAGAAGGTGCAGTGGAGCTGCCTTCCCCTTCAGGTGCTCCTCTGCTTGCTGACCAGTCAGTTAAATTACAGCTGGGCTCCAATCACTGCAAGTTAATTACTGAGGAGGCCCCCTCTGGGACCTAGTGCGCCAAAGCCTTCATCTCATCCTGCAGGACGATCAGAGATACAGCCAGAAGCGCTCGAGCTCGGCTGATAATGCGGAGTGACTGAAAGGATGCTGGTCGTTATCTCACCTTTGTCTTTAGAGATATGTGAAGCCTTTTACATGGAAACTCAGGCATGTTTTACACCTTCCTCTGGTGTGACTCACCTCTGCTACAGGGTGCAAGCCTCTGTGGTAAAGTCGGTCCTGTGGGTGGTGCCTCATGCACAGTGTGTGTCAGTGTATTGGTATTCTACACCCTCCGTGGCACAAGAAGTATTCAGATTCCAGTGCAACAATGTTAAAATACATCACAAGTGCAAGTCCTGCAAAAATCTGTATATTCTGTATCATCAGCTAAATGTACTATGGAGTTTGGTAGTTCAGTCCAGTGGTTCCCAGTTCGTTAACATGAGTAATGGGGTTGAAGAGAAATTCTGACACACAAAGTTGGATTTTTTTTTTTTGCTATTCTTTAAGCCTTGAACAGTTAATGAAATTAAACAACATGAGAAGTTTAGAGGTGAAATGTCCCTTTAGTGTAACTACTATAACTCATAGATATCAGAAACATGACAGAGCTGCGCCCATCAGCAACTTTTCATCAAATAATCTAAATTGTAGTCATTGTTTGAAGCAAAAAAAGCATCAACATTTGCTGTTTCCAGCACATGTTGATGCTTTTCTGATAGTAAACTGAATATCTTGGATTGAATATAATGAGATTTGAAGATGTCAGTTTGGGAAATGATAACAAGCCAAACCTGGAGGAAGCAGCTGGTTTAATCTACAACAACGTGTTGAATTTTGTAATCTTATCACACTCACCTCTCTAGTTACTCACCGTAACTAGTAACTATAGCTGTCAGTTAAACGTAGCTGAGGAAAAAGTACAGCAGTTCCCTCTGAAATAGTGAGTAGAAGTATTAAAAGTATGACACTTGCACATGTTGCTTTTCAGCACTGCAGTGCTTTTAACTGCATGTCATTACAGATTTTAATTGCCAAATGCATGATGGTGCTTGTCACCATAAGTAATGTCTGTCTCTCCTTGAGCCCTGCAGTGCCGAATATCAGACTGATGATCTTTGCTTGTTTATTTCCTCTGTGAGTAATTCTCGATGAGGGGGACTTGGGAAATATTAGTCTGGGGAAGTGTTACTGAGTGGAACATCTGGCTCATTATGAGAAGAACGCTGACGATCGCTGGAGTGATCTGAGGCAGCTACCAGAGAGGGCACGTTCGAATGTGGTGCACCGTTATTATTAGAAACTGTGCACAAGTGAACTTTATGTCGCTGAAAGCAGATTTTGCCATAAAACAGAGAGGAAGAAGTACAGGAACTGGACTTGAGACGAGGGTGGAGGGTTGACACACTGGAAAGTTTGGCACTCAGTTCTAAACATGGAGCCGCTTTCGGGATTTCAGAAAGGGATAATGTGCCTGAACCACAACTTTTGAGAAAGGAGGATAAAAATGAGAGGAATTGAAAGACTGATTCATAGACAAGATTCAGAATGAAGGCCATAGTAGAGTACGCAAGCCCTGGTGCTCAGTACATGAGAGGAGCACAAGGGACAATCTCCAAGTGAGTAATGAAAACATGCTGTTCGTCCTAATTGGCGGTGAGGCTATTGTCGATTTGAGAACTGTGTAACATAATGAAGGCCAGAAAACAATGCAAGACAAATGACTTTCCCTGCACTCGTATCGAGAAGTCAACATATGGTTCAGCTATTTGCAAGATTTCCATGTTTTGTGACCCTGCTCTCAGGATTAAAAGGAGTTTCCATCAGCAACACTGATTGCAAATGCAGGTGTCTAAAGTGGAATGTTGAGCTTCTGTTAAAGGAAACCTGAAAGGAAGTTAAGGAAAAGAGATTGTGTGTGAGTGTGTGTGAGGTGGATCGCTTGCACGCCAGACTGCCTGTGTGTGACCTATATATACTGTCGCACTCCTGACGCTCAGAAAATCACGTTTTGCATCTGACATCTCGCTGCTTCCACATGTCTGACTGTCGTTTTGCTTCCTCAGCTGGCTCTGGTACCACAGTTCATGACACCTACAATGACTTTGCAGAAGAAGACAGCACTCCTCAGCTAGACTACAAAGGTGGGTATGGAAAAACACACACTCGGTGGTATCCAAGAATAAAAAGCTTTGCAGTAATGCCTCTAGAAGTTTTTTATGTTAAGAAGACAGATAAGACATTTATGTAACATGTTTATGTGTGTGAATGATTTGATTTCCACCGTCAGTGCCTCACACAGATTTGGGTTTGGTTATTCTTTAAAAGCAGACCCACACTGGTGTCATTCTCCCGGTCTGACCAATGGGGAGGTGACCTGCTACTCTCCTCGAGGTGGGGCTCACCGGAGCACACTGGGCACCCGCTGTGAGATGAGCTGCGATCGAGGATACCGACTGCTGGGGAGGAGCTCAATCCGCTGCCTCCCCAGCCGACGCTGGTCTGGGACTGCTTACTGCCGCAGTATGTGCATGTTGAGATTTTAAATTCCCGTATGAGGAACACAACAATGGTTCATAATTCATAACATGGTCCATGGTTACCATAAACATGGGCAGTGTATTTTGAATGGATAACACATACACTATCCTGCTACTGTAAAATCTCAATAGCACACAAAATGTGTATTAATCCACCGCTGAAAGTAGTCCCCAACAATATGCACTATTTACTGGTGTTTGAGTAGCATTTGCTAAACCTACTGTGCCCAGCTGTTTCAGGAAGTTATTAAGCCTTTTTTTAAAAAGTGAAATGACTAATTCATTACTCGCCTTTAAAGATTGAAGTCATCAGTAGGAATGAATGGGCTCAGGGAGTGAGAGCAACACATAGACTTGAGAAGTTGGAAAGTATGAAGGGAAAGACAAACACATTGCTGGTTTTGGTCTTTCATGGGATTTGTTGACAACAAAAAAATACAGACTCTCACCAGCCTTATCCTTTGAGATACACATTAATCCTGTGATTGTTTGGACCCTTGCACAAACTGTATGTCTGTGTGGTGTTGTTCCGTCAGGGATGCGTTGCCATGTGCTGCACCTCATTGAACACGGCAGATACACCTGCACTAATGGCTTTGTGGTGGACTCAAGGTGTGACTTCACCTGCAACCCCGGCTATCGCATCGAGGGGCAACACTCGCGCACCTGCCTGCACGGGCCGTCGTGGAGCGGAGCACAGCCAGTTTGCTCCGGTGCGTATCAAAGTGGATCCATGCAAAGCTAAGCAAAGGTTTAAACTCAAACGGCTTGCGCATGATTTGTTGAACTGTCAGCCAGAGGTTTAACCCAGTGCCATAACATGGACCTGAATTCAGGCCATCTGTGTAGCAGTCCCGTTCCTCATTATTCTTTCATAAGCCAGGATCCCCATGTTTCTACTTTCACAGTCACACAAAAACAAGCATATATCCTGCTCCTCTTGTCTCTGGACTGAATCCAGAACTGCTGCCTTTCAGTCTTCATCGTCTGTTCTGTATACTGTTACAGCTAGATTATCCAAAAACAATGTTGCCTTTATAAACGAATTTCCTTCCTGCAAAATCTCCATTGTTGTGTCATTTTCCAACTGTTTACTGCAGATACTGATCCTCCAAAGATCAAGTGTCCTCCCTCCAGACTCAAGGCCGCCGAGCCTGGAAAACTCACGGCTATGGTGACCTGGGACCCCCCAACTGCGACAGATACAGCTGATAAATCACTCAAGTATGTCACAACTTTCCTCTGTCTCCCTTTCCTGTTGACTTTAAAATGAACGCTTGGCCTTTACTGTGCTTGTCTCCCTGCAGTGTCATATTAGTAGGCCAGGAGCCAGGCACCGACTTTAAAGAAGGAGCAAACATTATCCGATACAAAGTGTACGATCAAGCCAGGAACAGAGCTGCCTGCAAGTTCATTGTACGTGTTGAGGGTAAGCTGCCAAACCTTCATTTTCTGACTTCCGAAGTTTAAAAACTACACTTTTAACTTGAAGGCAGCATTATATTATTTACAGGAATGTATCTCTTATTTCCACTGTTTGCTCCTTCCAGTGAGGAGATGTCCTGATTTATACCCGCCTCTGCATGGCTACCTCACCTGCTCCTCTGATGGGAATAACTACGGTGCAACATGTGAATACCACTGTGACGGAGGATATGAACTGAGGGGCATATCTAGTCGTGTCTGCCAGTTCAACCGCAACTGGGGCGGAAACCCTGCTGAGTGTGTTCGTGAGTCTGCATGAAAGTGGCAATCATGCTCATGGATTTGGTGCATTTGCATAATAGCATACATATGTGCCGTAAGGGGGTATAAATGGCAGGACTACGACTTCGTGTGTTTGCAGCAATGGAGATTAAATCAGATGTGAAGACAGTGTCCGCTCTCCTGGATCAGTTCTACGAAAAGAGGAGGCTGCTGATCATGTCTGCACCCAACATATCCAACCCAGACTACCAGCTGCAGAACATCATGATACAAGTGAGGAAACCGTTTGCGCCACTGACCTCAGTTTCTAAGAAAGTTGAATAAACAACAAGAACCTCATACTCTCTCTTCCTCATTTCAACCAGAAGTCAGACTGCGGATTAGACCTGCGACACGTGACCGTGATTGAGCTCCTGGGCTCCCCGCCTCGCGAGACGGGTCGCATTAAAGAAAGTCTGCTCGGCTCTGAAGTCATCGAGGGCTTGAGGTAATAGTGAAATACTTCATCACTTAGTCATTCAGCAGTTTTACAGATCATTTTGTTGAAAAATTCCATCCTGAAATGGCTTTATATAACTCCAATTCTCATTAACAGTGAGTATTTGTTTCTCCTCACTCTATTTAAATGTCAGGAGCCTCCTAATAAAAGAGAACCTCTGTTAGTTTGACTTTAAAAGGGGAAAAAATGCACCAGAAAGATTAACATGTTTAAAAATATCAACATAATTCCAGGGTAGCGGTAATGGGATTTTGACTGGACTGACAGAACATCAATAGTAAACATCTGGCTTTGGATCTTATGAGAATCACTAGGAGAAGTCCATTTTGCACAAGAATATAGGGACTAATTCATCTTAGAGCAGGCAAAGATATAGATTTTTCCACAGACTGTGCAATTTGAGTAAGGGGCACTGCTCATTTTTTCCAGACTGGAAAATCTTTCCATCTTCTCACCACTGACACACAAACCCCACAGCTGAGTGAGGGCAGTCCACTGAGACACATTCTTTGAGTGTAGTACAACTCTGGGAAACGCAGTCAATCAAACTCTGGGAAATGCAGTCAATCAGACAAGGCAAGTGTAGTCATCTGGACAGGGACATTTGTATGGCTTTCTTATTTACACCTTCAACAGATATGGAACAACATTATCTTTAATTTACAGTTGTTTTTCTAGCCAGCTGATGCTGTTCTTTTAGCTCTATTTTGGGTCACCACCAACTCCTAAGAGAACTACCTGACTCCGAGCTGCCAAATGCTCCCCTATGTTCATCAGCTAGCTGCTAACTTTGTTCGTCTGCCGTTTGCTGCTGGCTAAGCAACATAAAGTTGGATTATCTGAGATTTATTGCTGAAAACAGCTGCCTGCTGCATCTGTAAGCTGCGAGAGCAAACCTCAACAGTAAAATTTCCAATTGGAAAACCAAAACAATGATCTGAAAGACTATACATTTCCACAGAGCTGAGTGGAACTGCAGAGTCGAATGCAAAGTGTGGATTTGTTGTTACAAGCAACCCCCTTCACATTACACAGTCATTTAATCCATTGTTATTTTGATTATAGCCGCTTTTATGTATGAGGTGGTGGAGTTCCTTTAACGATCAGCCTGCTGATATGTGTCTCTCTGTAGACAAGTGTTCAGAATCTCCAGATCCTACTTCAGCATGGTGCTGCTGGACAAGCTCGGACTGGACCGAGAGCGCTTCATCACCCCGATGGCATCAGAAGAGCTGTTCTCCTACATCGATAGCTTCCTCCTGGATGAAGAAGAACGAGAGAGGCTGGAGCTCCACAGAGACTTCTGTGACTAATTTCGTAAACCACTCTGGTTGCCACAGTGATAAACTCATCAGTATTGCGAACACAAGATGAGAAATGACAACCAACCGGGAAACCAGGTCCAGATGGACATTAGGAGAGAAAAGAGGACAGGACAGCAGTTCTCATGTTCAAATGTGATTGCAGCACAACACTGAAGTGCTGGCACTGTTTTCTATATAGGAAATTATCAACTGAAAAGATGTGGAGGCCAGTAAATGGACATCACAGCTACAGAAAATATAGCAGAAGCTTGAGTAAAAGACAAGTAAACAAAAACACACATTTTGAACCACAGATGCATTTTGTTGGATGCACGATGTGGATTAATATTTTTGTGAAGGGGCCCTTTAATGGGAACTAAAACCAGCAGTCACTTCAACAACATAGGAACACTTTCAATCATTTTCTTATCCAGCTGGTATTTCAGAGTAATACAGAGTTGAGACAATCAACCATGTCTTGGGTTTAGACAGCTTTTATTGGGTGAAGAGAATATTCAAGGACACCTTGAGGTGAACATGGCTCTGAGGAAACACACTCTGATGAGTTCAAAATCTATATTTATATCTGAAAAGAGACATTTAATAATTTCAAATAAGGTTTTTTTAATGCAACTTATGTCAATATACTTTTACGTGACAGTATTATTAAAGTAGGCAAAATTTGTTGGATGCAACACCACAAATTTTGTGTACTACCATATTATAATGAATTGTTTCCCACGTATCGGTGTAATTCTGTACACAATTATAAAGTGTGACACATTATGACAACGCTGCTGTGCTAAGTGCTGTTCATGAATCAGAATTGCTTTAATATATACAGCCTGATTTTAAAAACATAAAATGACTGTCAGTGCTCTTAAAATAAATCCAGGGTTAAGTGTGATGCTTTGGCACATTTTCAGCAGTTACACCAGTCTTCTGCGGTCAGTGGGGGGTGGGGTTGGGGGGATTGCTAATAATGAACCACATACAGGGAGGCAGGTGTGAGTCAATGTTTAGTGTTCAGCAAGTCAATGAACTGTGTGTCTGCTTATAGCCAATCAGCAGTTTGCTGGTTCACTTCAGTAGACAAGCTTCTGGTCTGATAAGCTTGCAAAGTGAAATTAATCCACAATCTCGTATTTGTCTCAGGCCTCCACAGCTTCTCCCCATTTTCAGTCACAGGATTTTTTCCGAGGGTCCAGGCCTGTGCTGTCCTCATTTGCCCTTAGGCCTCTCCATAGTGGAACGCAGTGGAAGAGTGCCCTCTGCCCACGAGTCGGGGTACTGCATCATCTTCTGCCACAGACTGACTTCCTCTCCAACGGAGTCCTTTTCCACTTCCTCCTTTCCTATTTTTACAGTGCCTGCAGGGGTGATAATTACACGGTGAAGGCAAATTTAGTGCAAAGTTTGTTCCTATCACCAGCAAATTCCTTTTGATCAATCTTTGCACAGGGTGAAGAACATGCAGCAGTAATGCAAAATTAAGCTCATCTTTCTCACAAAAGCAGTTATGCTTGGACAAAACAGAACTCTTTAAACTAGAAAATGGTAGATCTGGTATAACTTTCTCTTTTTTTAATGAAGATTTATACACCCACATAAAAAGGTAAAAAGGTTGTTCCCCACCCCCGGTGGGAGATCCAAACACTGAATTTCAATTAAAGTGAAAGAATTACCAGAACAAAAAGATAAATAAACTGAAGCAGTATAATTCAGGGTGAATCAAGGCAAAAACAAAAAAACAAAAGACTCAACTTCCTAAGATGAAGCAAAAACATGAAAGTAGCAGCTCAGCCCTACAGAGCTTTAGTTCCATTTCTAAAATGTAAATGATTCTATTTGCAATGTGATACTCAGTTAGAGGGCAACAGATCAGAAGATCTCACAGAACGACGAAGTACAAAAAGGAGAAATCACATGTAAGAAAGCCAGGTGGAAAAAATGAGAACATATCATATCATGGACAAAATTATTGTACCATTTCCAGAGCTGAGACGGACTCCTCCCTGGAATTCATTGCTCAACAAGGCCTCTCTGTCCCACACAGTCAGCTCCAGACACATCTCCTTCAGCTGCTCCAGAGCCAGTTCTTTGTACACAAATGTGTGGTCATAGTGAGGGTTCAGGTTCTTCTTCACAACTGGAGTCTTCCTCTTTGTGGTTTTAGCCTTAGTTGGGAACAAGTACCTGCAGAACCGCAAATACAGGGTTAGTTTAAAAAGATAAATGCTTGTATGAAGTCAACAGATTTTCACTAACCCTTTCACAAAGCTGTCTGATGTTCCTCCTGATTTAATTGCCACCAGATTCTTCGCCTCTTTAATTAGGACGTGCAGTTCTCCCCTTTCCTCGTTGAAAACCTTCTTTCCTGAGCAGAAGAACAGTCACACTTACAAAATTAAGACAATGCGTCTCAAACACAGCCACAGCTGAATACAGTTTGTTATCATAGTCTTACCTTTGATGCTCTCAGTTGTTGGCTTTTTAGGTGTGACATACTTCAAGGAGATCACCAACTCTCCTTTGTACTGAGCAAAAGCTGACGTCGGCACAGCAGACGCTGCCTATTTAAGATATTTAGGAAGCACAAGAAACCCAAACAACAATACAGTTCGCATGTTAAATCCCTACTAACATGCAGGCCTCTTCACTAAAACCTGGCAAATGCTGGGTG